>NW_027361842.1:6618333-7366666 GCF_039654945.1 Dendrobates tinctorius | reverse complement strand
ATATACTGTAGCATTATGTGGAGCTCATCATATACTGTTTCAAACATTATATGGGACCAATGATTCTGTATGGATAAATATATGGGCCTCATTACTCTGTATAGCACACTATGCGGTGGCCATAATACTGTATGGAGTAATATACTGTCCGTTTTTGGAGCTATTGGAGAATTTAAAATGGATATCAGTCATGAGATGTAAAAAGTGAAGTATTTTTCATTGTACTATACCGCTATTTCTCTGTCGTATCGGAGCATCATGAGTTGTGGTATGTGTTAAAGGGGCGCTCTTTGGCCCAGGGCACATGAAAACCTGGAGCCAGCCCTACCCCCCACAAATTTAGCCAAATAACCCCCATTTTTCAGTGCGTAACTAGTATTATGAAGTAAATTAAGGTTGAAAAGCTTCAGTAATAAGATTTGATGTTTTTGGCATTCAAAAGGGCACTGTAGGTGTGTTTACTGGTCTCCACTCCCTGCCGACTTTGCTTCCCCATTGACTTTCATTGGGTTTCGTGTTTCAGTCGGCCTTCGCCTTTTCACAAAAATCGGCCGATTTCGTTCGACCCAACTTTTGCGAAAGTCGGGTTTCATGAAACCCGACTCGACCCAAAAAAAGGCAAAGTCGCTCAACTCTATTGTGCACCTTTTTCAAGCACCACAACCTTTAGGACCGAAAGGTCGCTGTATGGGCAACTAGCCAGATGGGCTAATAAATAGCACTTTAACTGGAATCTTCTTGGTGTGCTGCTTTCATCTTGAGGACTATTTTTGAAGTTTGGTATATGCCTGGAAGGCCTGCAGCCACATTGTTAATATTTTTTGCGCTGCTTTTTTCCTTTTTTCCATAGATAATTAGACAGATAGAAGGCTAGATAGATAGATAGATAAATTACATAGATAATAGATAGACAAATAGATAGAAATATAATAGATGGACAGATAAATAGATAGATAGATGTAGATAAAAAGATATAAATAGATAGAATAGATAGATAGATAGATAGATATGCGATAGATAGATAGATAGATAGATGATAGATAGAAGGATAGATAGAAAGATAGATAGATTATAGATAATATATAGATAGATAACGAATAGATAGATGAATAGATAGATAGATAGAAGGATAGATAGATCATAGATAGATGATTGATAGATAGAAGGATAGAAAGAAAAATAGATTATAGATAATAGATAGATAATTAATAGATAGATAGATAGATGACAGATAGAAGAATAGATAGAGAGATAATAGATAAATAGAAGGATAAATAAAAGGACAGATGGATAGATAGATAAATAGATAGGACAGATAAAAGGATAGATAGATAGATAGATAGATAGATAGATAGATAGATAGATAGGTGGCTCGATAGATAGATGTACATAGATAATAGATAGAAGAAAGATAGATAGATAGAAAGATAGATAGATTGATAATAGATGGATAGATAGAAGGATAGATAAATAGGTAGAAGAATGGATGGATAGATAGATAGATAGATAGATAGATAGATAGATCTTTCCTGATCCCAATCTCCCTGTATCTCTCTACTACTGGTATGTGTTCTGTCTGCTTTCTCACCTTATTTCCTTGATTCTACCACACAATTTGGCCTTATCTGTCCATGTGAAGCAATCTCCTTTTGCATTTTCTCTTCTGACTCCTAATTAATCGTCTCCTGTGTCCAGCCTTCCTGTTGCTCCTCCCTTCTGATCACACCTGGGCCTTTTCATATGCTGTTAAGTTGCCATAAATTCAGAAGCAATACACAGGTCTGTCTAGACCTTGGGCTGTCTTTTGCAAGGATGTCTTTTATAAGGGTAACTATAGAAATATGCCAGAAATGAACCAGAAGTGACCAGACGGTATGCCTAATCTCTGTTAAAATATACATTTCTTTCTGTTAGCTCACACTTACTCTTACCATGCTGTAATATGCTCTAATGGTTTTGCCTCCATTACTCCTGACTCTCCTTCCCTATCCACAGACCTCAGCACCCTCTAACCAAGTAATAATATCTCTTCTCTTGCCCCCTCACCTGACCTCATCCGCTGACCTGCTCCTCAACTAATAACCCACAAAACAAATCGCCCACTCTCCTCCTTCCACCTGTTCTGCCTCTCTCTGCTTCTCACTGCTGGTGACATATCTCCCAACCCTGGACCCCCACAGCCCATACCTCCCATTATTACCCCCTTCTATCGTTCCCAAACCAACACAAACACTAGAAATCTTTGCCACCTCAAATACTTGCCCTTGACGCCCACCACTCAGCTCCCTCTCTCTGGATCACTCTGGAATGCCCCCTCCATCTGCAATAAACTCCATGTGATTCACGACCTCTTTACCTCCCGCAATTTTTCCTTCCTTGGCCTCACTGAAACATGGCTGATACCCACCGACACTGCCTCCCCTGCTGCGCTATGCTATGGCGGCCTCCACTTCACCTACACTCCTCGCCCTGGCAACAGACATGGTGGAGGAGTGGGCCTTCTTCTTTCTTCCAATTGCACCTTCAACCCAATCCCACCTCTTCCCTCCCTTGTCCCCCCTCTTTTGAAGTCCACTCTGTCTGCATCTACTCTCCCAACAACCTCCAAGTGGCTGTCTTATACCGACCTCCAGGCTCAACCACTGCCTTCATTGACCAATTCTCTAGCTGGCTCCTTCACTTTCTCTCTGCTGACAATCCCACCATCATCATAGGTGACTTCAACATCCCCATTGACACCCACCAGTCAGCAGCCTCAAAACTCCTGTCGCTCACTTCATCTTTTGGACTTACTCGGTGGTCCTCCACAGCCACCCACACAGACGGACACACATTAGACCTGGTCTTCACCCGTCTCTGCTCCCTATCTAACTTCACAACCTCCCCTCTCCCTCTATCTGACCACCATCTACTCTCTTTCTCATCACTGTCCTCCTCACCTGTCACCCATGTCCATCAACATGCGCACCCCCGCAGAAACCTTGCACATCTAGACACTCACATACTCTCTGACTCTATCCTACCACTGTCCTCCATATCTTCACTCCACGATACAGACATTGCCACTAGTTTCTACAGTGCCACTCTTTCATCAGCCATCAACTCGGTCGCCCCTGTCATGCACAACAGAGTGCGACAAATCAATAGACAACCCTGGCACAATAACACCACTAAAAAGCTTTGGCAAGCATCCAGAATTGCTGACCGGCGCTGGAAGAAAACGCATTCCCAAGACGACTTCACTGCACTCAAACAATCAACACTTACATTCAAATCTGCCCTCACCTCTGCGAAACAGGCCTACTTTACATCCCTTGTATCTTCCTTATCCCACAACCCCAAACAGTTGTTCAATACTTTTAACTCCCTCCTCCGCCCACCACTGCCCCCTCCAACTTCCCTAATCTCTGCTGAGGACTTCGCCATGCACTTCAAAAATAAGATCAACCAAACAAGGCAAGTCTTTATTATTCAACCACCACAACCCCTTTGTATACCAGACCAATGCCCAAACCCCATAACCTCCTTATCCAACATCACTGAAGGGGAGCTTGCTCATCTTCTCTCCAAATCACACCTCACCACTTGTGCACTCGACCCCATACCATTCCACCTCCTCCCCAACCTCGCCACCACTCTTATCCCATCCCTAACCCACCTCTTCAACCTATCACTTTCTTCCGGTAGCTTCACTTCTGCTTTCAAACATGCCACAATCACGCATATCCTTAAAAAGCCAACTCTTGACCCAACAGCCATGTCCAATATCGCCCAATATCGCTGCTCCCATTCGCTTCTAAACTCCTGGAACAGCATGTCCATGCTAACCTTTCCTCCCACCTCTCATCTAACTTGCTCTTTGACGATCTACAATCTGGTTTCCATCCCTATCATTCCACTGATACAGCCTTGACCAAAATTACCAATGACCTACTTACAGCCAAAGCTAACGGACAATACTCTATACTCCTTCTAGACCTTTCCTCTGCTTTCGACACAGTTGACCACTGCCTCCTACTACAGATCCTCTCCTCCTTTGGCATCAAAGACCTCGCCCTATCCTGGATCTCCTCATACCTTTCCAACCGCACATTCAGCGCCTCCCACTCCCACACTACCTCCTCATCCCACCCTCTCTCTGTTGGAGTGCCCCAAGGCTCTGTTCTAGGACCCCCTACTCTTCTCAACCTATACAATTGGCCTGGGGCAACTCATAAAGTCCCATGGATTCCAGTACCACATTTATGCAGATGATACTCAGATCTACCTCTCTGGCCCAGACGTCATCTCTCTGCTGTCCAGAATCCCAGAGCGTCTATCAGCCATATCCTCATTCTTCTCCTCTCGCTTCCTCAAACTCAATGTAGACAAATCTGAACTGATTATCTTTCCCTCATCTCACAGATCTTCCTTACCTGACTTATCTATAACAATTGACGACATCACGCTATCCTCTGTACCGGAGGTCCGCTGCCTCTGATTAACCCTTTACTCTGCCCTGTCCTTCAAGCCGCACATCCAAGCTCTCTCCACCTCCTGTTGCCTCCAGCTCCAAAAAATTTCCAGAATCTGTCCCTTCCTCAACCCTCATTCTACTAAAATGCTTGTACATGCCCTCATCATCTCCCGCCTCGACAATTTCAACATCCTTTTCTGTGGCCTCCCTGCTAACACCCTCGAACCTCTCCAGTCCATCCTTAACTCTGCCTCCCGACTAATTCATCTTTCTCCTCGCTACTCCTCCGCTTCTCCCCTCTGCAAATCTCTTCACTGGCTCCCACTCCCTCAGCGTATCCAATTCAAATTACTAATACTGACCTACAAGGCCATCTATAACCTGTTTCCCCATATATCTCTGAACTAATCTCCCGATACCTTCCCTCACGTAATGTCCAGTCCTCTCAAGACCTCCTTCTCTCCTCCACACTTATTCGCTCCTCACCCAACCGCCTCCCGAATAGCCCCCATCCTCTGGAATTCTTTGCCCCAACTCGTCCAGCTATCCACCACACTCGGATCCTTCAGACAGAACCTGAAATCCCATCTCTTCAGGAAAACTTACAGCCTGCAATGATCCCTGCTGCCTCCTCACGACTACTGAAGCTACCACCTCACCATCACTGGAGCTGCTGCAACCCCCCACCCTACTGTCTCCTTCCCCACCATCCTCTATATCAGTCCGTGATTGTTAGTTTGTTTACTGTAAGTGATATCTGTAATTTGTATGTAACCCCTTCTCATGTACAGCACCATGAAATCAATGGTGCTATATAAATAAATAATAATAACTAGCTGAAGAGCCCGGCGCTGCCTAGGCATAATAACTAACTGTGGTTAGTTATAGCAAATTATAATTATCCTCCATTCCATAGTCCCGTGCCCATATACCCATCATACATATCCACCATCCCATAGGCTCGTGCCCATATACCCATCATACATATCCTCCATCCCATAGTCCCTTGCCCATATACCCATCATACATAGTCTCCATCCCATAGTCCCATGCCCATATACCCATCATACATATTCTCGATCCCATAGTCCCATGCCCATATACCCATCATACATATTCGCCATTCCATAGTCGAGTGCCCATATACTCATCACACATCCTTCATCTCATAGTCCCATGCCCATATACCCATCATACATATCCTCCATCCCATAGTCCCATGCCCATATACCCATCATACATATCCGCCATTCCACATTCCATAGTCCCGTGCCCATATACCTGTCATGATGAGTTCGAGATTAAAGACATTCTTGCTATGAAAAAACAACGTGGGAGGACCTTTTTTCTGGTTGATTGGAAGGGTTTCGGTCCTTAGGAGAGATCCTGGGAGCCTCGGAAGAATATCCAGGCTCCTCGAATTTTGGCCAAGTTTTTCTCCAGCCTGCGGAGGGGGGCGCGAAAGGGGGGGGTACTGTCACGCCGCAGCTGCGGCTCCCCCCGTGGTCACAATCCCCTCCGCGGTCCCTGGCGGCTCCCATGCCGCGGTCACAATCCCCGCCGCAGTCCCTGGCGGCTCCCACGCCGTGGTCTCGCCTGCCCCGCCCCGGCCCTCACCGCAATCTTCCCGTCCGGCTTACCGGGTGCTCGCTCCCGCCCAGCCTCCTCAGCGTCCACGGACCCGCGCTTTCCCCCGGCTTCCTGCTCCTCGCCGGGCGCGCGCTCATACTATAGTCAGGGGCACGCGCGCTCTCCATTCCCTCTGAGGGCGCGCGCTCTCCTCCGCCTGCTCAGCTAGGGTCATGACCCGGAAGCTCCTGAGCAGTTGCCCTATATCAGGCCGCCTCTTCCTCCACACAGTGCCTGATGATCTTTGGAGCCCTGCTTTGGATCCTGGCCCTCTGTGCTCTGTGCGTGCTCCTCCTTCCTACCCATTCTCACCTAATAGTGTCTCTCCGCTTTTCTCTCCCCTAGGACCCGGATTCCCGAGGTCCTGATCCGTGCTGTTCTGGTCTCCCGGTGGTGAATCCAGTCCGTGTCTGCCGCCTGCGTTTCCATCCATGTTCCTGATCTGTCCGCCTCCTGTGGTCCTCTCCTAAGGAGTCCTCCTTCCTGTCTCTCCTGTGTTCTGTAGGGTCCCCTCGGCCCCTTCCCTGGGTACCAGCTGCCGTGGTGATAGTTACCCGCGGGCCTGCCCCAAACACTCCCTGTATAGGGGGTGGTCCACCTGGTCAGCTCGCCTGTGGGAGGTTCGTTGCCACGGTCCAGCGGGTCCACTCCAAGAGTACTACCTAAGTCTCACAATTGGCCAATTTGTGCACTAAGAACCTTCATTTTCATCTTACTGTAAGTTTTAAAAATTTTTTGAAAAAAAATATTTTTGAGGATTATTATCTAAATTGAATGGTTTTAATGTTTTTCTGTGTTTTCACATGGCCTAGATTCATGCACATGTGCTGCTGTGTTCTTTTTCTCTATATTGTGCAGTTTCTGCAGCTTGCACATGTTCACACTAGGAGGTGCTGGTCATTTTTTTTTCTGTCTAAAAGGATAGCTAGATAGATGTAGATAAATACATATAAATAGATAGATAGAAGGATAGATATATAGATAGAAGAATTGATAATTAATAAAAAAAAATTATGGAAATGGAGAGATAATCTAATAATAATAATAATAATTATAATAGATTGATAAAATATAGATAGAGATGGGATATATAGAAAGATAGAAAGATAGATAGATAGAGATGGGATAGATAATTGTTCTGTGTTTTCGATAAATAGTATATGTAAGAACTATCTTTCATAAGCATTTACTTCAGTGAACACAAGGTGGCAGTAGAGTTGCACTTCTCTTGTGTACACCTGTCATGCTGTTACTGCAGCAACTACACAAACAATGGCAGATTGCAGTGTTCATATACAAACATATACATTTTCTTTAAAGTGGATAAAATAACATTCTGTCACTAAAAGAAAAATACTGATATTCCAAAGTCTCTATATATTATAGTTCCAGGCTTCTCCTCTGGCTGTGGACACCATTACCGTGGCAGCCAGGCTTCTGTGTGTCCAGTTACTGTTACCAGGCAAACACCAGCAGGCTGAGCATCATCAACACTTTCTGCAAAAATGCCTATCATTTTACCACAGCTACCGGAGTCTCTGTTTTCCAGCTATGACCCAAAATATGTGCCAAGGTAAGTGAAACTAATTTTAGGTTTTTTTTATGAGACGTTTCATATATGCAAAACTGTCAATGTAAAATTATGACGAGTAGGGAAGCTTGTCAGTCCTGTCCATGTAACTGTACATTACGCAACTTGGGGTCAGTTCAAGTCTCACAGTTTAGACCAGGATTTCCTTAGTGTTGCACAGGTGAGAGACCTGGGGCAGTGTCTGATGCCTTGGTAGTAATTCCATCTCCTGTGCAATACTTAAGAAATCCTAAGGCATGATCTTTTGGGGGATGTGAGGGCTGGAGTTTGGGAAACACTGATTTAGATCACTCAATAGTTGGGTAGACATTTTTTGGCATCTAAACATGTACTGAGGAAATATTTGCAATAATTGAATGATGAAAAGGTAAGAGGCTAAAAATATGTCTGTCCTTGCACGCCAAATTTACAGAAATTAGCAAAAATTTTTGTCATGTCCTTCACTCACATTTTTGGAGTGATTGTCCGAAAAATGAAATTAGTTGGAATGCTGCACAGTAAGTAGGGTCTCTCTAGCGAATCACATCTGATGCGAGATGCTGATGACACCAGGCTCCTTCTCTGCTGCAAGCGTGATCTGAATGTCACGCTACTGCACTCCAAGAAACCGTGTGATATAGAGAAGGACGGTGTTATGGGCATTGGAGAGTTGGGAGACATTCAGGGGTCTGTGAGGGGTAAGCGACGTATTCACCGAGCAGTGACTGGTGCTCAACCCTTACCGGGGGCCGTACTCTGCCCATGGTCGTTCGCAGCTGTGCCCACTCTTCCTCGCCCTGCTGCGGCTGGTCTTCTACCCTTAGCCGCCGTCACTATTCACCAACTCGCTGCAGCAGCCTGGACACTGCCTCCCTGCCTCCGCCCACGGCTGCAGCCCTCCCATCACCGGCCTCAGTGAGCGCCACCTTGCCATAGGCGGCAGTAGAGGCCTACATTCTGTCTACAGAGGGACCCTTAGTAAAGGCCAGCCAACTGTCACTTAAAAGACTGCAACAAAACTGCGCTTTGAGGCGTCAGCCGGCTAAGACATTCTGAAAGCCCACCCCGCTGTGTCTGCAGGGGGTCATCTACACCCAGGATTACCCCAGCTCCAGGATTCCTCCAGGGCCTGTTGCGCCCCAACAGCACAGATCCTTCAGGGCCTGTTGCGCCACCACGGCACAGATCCTTCAGGGCCTGCTGCGCCCCAAAGGCACAGATCATTCAGGGCCTGTTGCGCCCCAATGGCACAGATCCTTCTGGGCCTGTTGTGCCCCCAGCGTCAGGGTTATTCCAAGGCCTGGTGCGCCCCAACGGCAAAGATCCTTCAGGGCCTGTCGAGCCCCAGCTTCCCCTAGATATCGGGGCGCCAAAACAACCGCATTAGTGTCCTCGAAGCAGCCACACCTGTGACCCTGAAGGACGCCTGGAAGGATAAGTTGACTTTAGGAAATAAGAACCATAGCTGGCCGTACGTGGCCCATTACACCCAGTCTAGCTGGATTAGTCGCATTCTCGATAAGAAAAGTGTTGTTATTGTTGAGTCCCTGCGTGGACAGATGGGTGTTAACCCTGTTGTTCGTTCAGCATAGCCCCAGTGGCTCCAATTCATAAACGTGGATTTCACTACATCCGGAGAACCTACTGTACCCTACACAGGATCCTAGTCAGGGGCGGACCTACCGCCCGTGCAGCCCGTTCATTGAACGGGGGCCCCCGGGGGAGAGCCCCTCCAGCACCACATGGGGGCAGGCAGCTGCCTAGGGCCCCCAGCCAGCGGCACATCACACAGGGGGGCCCACCTGCCCCCAGCACCGACTCCACTCCCCCCTGCATTGAAGGAGGCAATGATGGAGGAGGAGAGAGCGTCAGCTGACGCTCCCTCTCCCATCATTCCGCTCTCTGCCTCTGACACAGTGGGTGCGCGATGACGTCATCGCGCTCTCACTGTGTATCAGGCAGTGCAGGAGAGGAGACAGGAGCCGTGAGCAACGCAGGCACAAGGAGAAGGTGAGGAGTGTGTTGTTTTGTTTTTTTTTAAATCAGTGTGAGTACTGGACTGTGGGGCAATACTGGGGGGGCTCTATACCATTCTTGGGGGGCAATATACCATGCTGGGGGGCTATATACCATGCTGGGGGAGCTATATACCATGCTGGGCTGTATTATACCATGCTGGGGGTGGCTATATACCATGCTGGGCTGTATTATACCATGCTGGGGGGGCTATATACCATGCTGGGCTGTATTATGCCATGCTGGGGGGGCTATATACCATGCTGGGGGGCTATATACCATGCTGGGGGGGCTATATACCATGCTGGGCTGTATTATGCCATGCTAGGGGGTGGCTATATACCATGCTGGGCTGTATTATACCATGCTGGTGGGGCTATATACCATGCTGGGGGGGCTATATACCATGCTGGGGGGCTATATACCATGCTGGGCTGTATTATACCATGCTGGTGGGCTATATGCCATGCTGGGCTGTATTATACCATGCTGGGGAGCTATATACCATGCTGAACTGTATTATACCGTGCTGGGGGGGCTATATACCATGCTGGGCTGTATTATACCATGCTGGGGGGCTATATACCATGCTGGGCTGTATTAAACCATGCTGGGGGGCTATATACCATGCTGGGCAATATTATACTATGCAGGGGGGGCTATATACCGTGCTGGGCTGTATTATACCATGCTATGGGAGCTATATACCATGCTGGGCTGTATTATACCATGCTGGGCTGTATTATACCGTGCTGGGGGGGCTATATACCATGCTGGGCTGTATTATACCATGCTGGGGGGCTATATACCATGCTGAGCTGTATTATACCATGCTGGGCTGTATTATACCATGCTGGGGGGGCTATATACCATGCTGGGCTGTATTATACCATGCTTGGCTGCATTATACCATTCTGGGGGGGGCTATATATGATGCTGGGCTGTATTATACCATACTGGGCTGTGTTATACCATGCTGGGCTGTATTATACAGCCCAGCATGGTATACAGCCTGTATACCATGGTGGGCTGTATTATACCATGGTGGGCTGTATTATACCTATACCATGCTGTGCTGTATACCATGGTGGGCTGGGCTATATACCATGGGGTGCTGAGCTATATACCATGGGGGGAACATTTTACATTATATTCTATAGGGGGAGGCTGTGTTATATAATATGGGGGGCTACATTATATTCTATGGGGAGGTGGGCTGTATTCTATTCTATTTGGGGCTACATTATATTCTATAGGGGGCAGTATTATATTTATTATATTCTATGGGGGCTGCACTATACTATATCAGGAGGGCTACATTGTATTCTATGGAGGGGCTACATTATACTATATAAGGGGCTGCATTATATCCTATGAGGGGGTTGCTATATATTCTATGGAGGGGCTGCATTATACTATATGGGGGGACTGCATTATATTCTATGGGGGGGTTACATTATATTCTATACAGATATTATATCCAGCCCTGCATAGCCTCAATATTAGATAACAGATAACAAATAACTTTGTTGCCCTATGAAGGGCGGGGGGGGGGGGCGAAAAATTTCTTGCACAGGGGCCCACTACAGTCTGTGTCTGCCCCTGATCCTAGTTGTTCCCAGCACTGCGCATTTCGGGACAGAGAGTTCAGATGTTGCTCCTGGGATCTGTTGAAGCCATTCTTCCAAATTAGGTGTCACTGCTCCAAGTGCTCCTATCACCACTGGAATCACCGTTGCCTTCACCTTCCACATCTTCTACAGTTCTCCTTTGAGGCCCAGGTATTTCTCCATCTTCTCATATTCCTTCTTTCTGATGCTGCTGTCACTTGGCACTGCCACATTTATTATCATTGCTGTCTTTTGATCCTTGTCTACTATGACAATGTCTGGTTGGTTAGCCAACACCTGCTTATCTGTATGGATCTTGAAGTCCCACAGAATTTTAGCCCTTTCATTCTCCATCACTTTTTCTGGGGTCTCCCATCTGGACTTAGGGAGACTTAGCCCATATGCTGTGCAGATGTTCCTGTATACAATTCCTGCTACTTGGTTGTGCATTTTGCCACTATTTGATGGACTGTTTTTGAGATTTCTTTGCATAGTCTGAACCTTGGGTCTTGTCTTGTGTGGTAGATTCCTGCTTCTATGGATCTGGTACTTAGTGCTTGCTCTTGTGCTGGTATTATTAGTGCCTATGAGCTGTCTTGGAGTGCAGCTTTCCCCAGTGTAATGTAATGGTTAAGTGTAAATCCCTACTCTGCCATGTGAAAAATAAATTATATTATATACTAAGGCTCCCAACACTATAATATCTACCTTAGGTAGCTGTTAAAAGTGTGCAACACTATCAATATCAACATGGGTTTACAAGAGACCGTTCCTGTCAGACTAATCTGATAAGCTTTTATGAAGAGGTAAGTTCCGGACTGGACCAAGGGAATGCAGTGGACGTGGTGTACATGGACTTTTCAAAAGCTTTTGATACGGTGCCACACAAAAGGTTGATACATAAAATGAGAACAATGGGGATAGGGGAAAATATGTGTAGGTGGGTTAAGAGCTGGCTCAGGGATAGGAAACAAAGGGTGGTTATTAATGGAGCACACTCGGACTGGGTCACGGTTAGCAGTGGGGTACCACAGGGGTCAGTTTTGGGCCCGCTTCTTTTTAACATATTTATTAATGACCATGTAGGGGGCATAGAGAGTAGAATTTCAATATTTGCAGATGACACTAAACTCTGCAGGGTAATTAATACAGAGGAGGACAATTTTATATTACAGGAGGATTTATGTAAACTAGAAGCTTGGGCTGATAAATGGCAAATGAGCTTTAATGGGGATAAATGTAAGGTCATGCACTTGGGTAGAACGAACAAGTTGTATAATTATGTGCTTAATTGTAAAACACTGGGCAAAACAGTCACTGAAAAAGACCTGGGTGTATGGGTGGACGACAAACTCACATTTAGTGGCCAGAGTCAAGCAGCTGCTGCAAAGGCAAATAAAATAATGGGATGCATTAAAAGAGGCATAGATGCTCATGAGGAGAACATAATTTTACCTCTATATAAGTCACTAGTGCGACCACACTTAGAATACTGTGTACAGTTCTGGTCTCCGGTGTATAAGAAAGACATAGCTGAACTGGAGCGGGTGCAGAGAAGAGCGACCAAGGTTATTAGGGAACTAGGGGGTCTGCAATACCAAGACAGGTTATTACACTTGGGGTTATTTAGTTTGGAGAATCGAAGGCTTAGGGGTGATCTTATTACAATGTATAAATATATGTGGGGACAATACAAAGACCTTTCTAATGATCTTTTTACTCTTAGACCTGTGACGGGGACAAGGGGGCATCCTCTACGTCTGGAGGAAAGAAGGTTTAAGCATACTCACAGACGCGGATTCTTTACTGTAAGAGCAGTGAGACTATGGAACTCTCTGCCATGTGATGTTGTAATGAGTGATTCACTACTAAAATTTAAGAAGGGACTGGATGCCTTTCTTGAAAAGTATAATATTACAGGGTATATACACTAGTCTCCTTAATATTGCGTTGATCCAGGGAGCTAGTCTGATTGCCGTATGTGGAGTCGGGAAGGAATTTTTTTCCCCAATGTGAAGCTTACTGTTGCCACATGGGTTTTTTTTGCCTTCCTCTGGATCAACATGTTAGGGCAAGTTAGGATAGGATATGGGTTGAACTAGATGGACTTAAAGTCTCCCTTCAACCTTAATTACTATGTTACTATGTTACTATGTAACAACCAACATGGGAGACTGGGGTTCAAATCCCAGCTCTGCCCAGTTAGGAATAATATACCAGCAGTGGTCCTTTGTCAAGACTGCTAACACTATTGTACCTACCTCAATAAACTTGTTCGTGTCATTGAACAAAGAGAATCATGTTGGCTTAGGCCTCTTTCACACTTCCGTTTTTTACAATCAGTCACAATCCGCCAGGTTTTGAAAAAAAACGGATCCTCAATTTTTTTTGAGGATCCGTTTTTTTCCCCATTGACTTGCATTAATGGCGGATTGTGACGGATTGCTGTCCATTGCATCCGTTTTTTTTGAGGATCCGCCAAAAGTTGCTGTCCGTCACCATCCTCAAAGATTTCAAAACAGAGCTTGTAACGTTTTTTTCTGTGGCGGATCCTCCAGACACTGATTTAACCCGAAATTCTTTCTGGGTGCCGGACAAAAAAAAAAAATTCTCTCTCTCTCTCTCTCTCTCTCTCTCTCTCCCCTAGCCAGCGATTCCTTTAAATTTCGTCATTTTCAGGATCCGTCTCAAAACGGATCCTGTGCCATCCGTTCACATCAGTTGACAACGGATCCGCTTGTCCGCCTTTTTGGCGGATTATAACTGATGCAAAAAACTGAAGTGTGAAAGAGGCCTTAGATATCGCCCAGATTAACAAGGTCTGTGTCAGATGTCAGAACCAGGGCAATCTGATAAATGGACTACTGGAACAAACTATACATGGACAAGGGAAGCGTGAAAAGGAAATTATACACTGTTTTCTAAGTATTTTAAAAATCATCAGCATGAAAATTGTGATGTGCATTTGCTTTCAGCCTTCTAAAGTCTGATGCCCCTAAATAACATCCTGAGTGACCACTGACTTCTAGAAGTCAAATATTAGTATGTTAAGTTCACCTGGATGTAATTTATTCTCAATTTAGAACTACAGCTGTTCTGTGAAGGCCTCATAGATTTGTTTCAGAACAAATCATGAAAAGCAAGCAACACACCAGACAGGTCAGGGCTAAAGTTGTAAAGAAGAGTAAAGCAAGGTTAGGGTATAAAATAATAGCTCAAAATCTGAACATCTGACAGAGCAGTATTCAATCTATCATCAAAAAATGGAAGGAGTGTAGCACAACTGCAAACTTACCACGGCCATCCACCTAAACTGTCTTCCTAAGCAAGGAGACCACTAATTAGATAAGCAGCCAAGAGTTCCATGGTCACTTTGGAGGAGCTGCAGAGATCAACAGCTCAGATGGGAGAATCTGTCCACAAGACAGCTATTAGTGATATTAGCTATCTATCTGGCCTCTATATTACTGGCAAGAAGAAAGACATTTTTGAAAGCATGCCATAAGTAGTCCCCTCTATAGTTTGCAAAAAGCCATGAAGGGGACGCATCTAGCATTTTGAGGAATGTGATCTGGTCATACACCTCACCTTGAAAACACCATCCCCACCGTCAAACATGATGGTGGCAGCATCATGATGTAGGGATGCTTTGCGTCACCAGGGACAGGTAAGCGGGTCAGAGTTGATGGCAAGATGGATGGAGCTAAATACATTGCAATTTTGGAGGAAAACCTGCAAACAGGAGACTGGAGAATAGGTTCACCTTCCAGCAGGACAACGACCCTAAACATACTGCCATATCTACAATGTAATGGTTTGGAGTAAAGCATATTTATTCATGTGTGCTAATTGGCCAGTCATAGTCCAGACCCAAATTCCATTGGGAATCTGTGGCAAGACTTGAAAATTGCTGTTCAGACACTCTCCATCCAATGTCACTGAGCTAGAGCTAGTTTGCAAAGAAGAATGGGCAAAAATCTCAGCCTCTAGATGTGTAAAGCTGGTAGAGACATATTACAAAAGAAATGCAGCAGTAATTGCAGCGAAATGTAGTTGTACAACATACTGAGTCACAAATAATTGTACTTTGTGTTGGTATATCACATAAAATCCCAATACAATACATTTAACTTTGTAGTTGTAAAGTGAAAAAATGTGGAAAAGTTCTCGGGGTATGAATACTTTTTCAAGATGTCTGTGTGTAAATAAGATGAGTAAAGTAGTAAAGAATGAAGCATTCTTACTTAGAATATTTATAATACTGGCTTTTTTTGTTAACCTCCTCAGTAGCTTTGGAAGGAGCAGTAATCTTCATCGAAACGTCTATGTGGGAGAACTTCAGCTCCTTAAATGCTAGTGATTCATTCACAAGCTGGATTAATGGGCAGCAATGATTAAATCTACATTTAGTGCAGCAAGAGATAAAAGCTCTCCAATATTTGACTCATTAACTGGGAATCTTTGAGAGGGTCAAATTTCCAAAAATAGTAAGCTATGAAATGAATATGACATACAGATAAACAATTTTTAACCCCTTGCAGACACCGGAGTGTTTTCATTTGTTTCTTCATCAGGTGGTGCAGTGAACAAAGAATGGATGCCCACCATGTTTAGCAAGTTTAAATGCTACTTTCACAAGTGACAGCAGAATCTAAGTGGTTAAATTAGCTCCAATAGCAGCAGTTACTTTCAGGTGTCTACTGTATAAGGCCTCATTCAGACGTCAGTTTTTTGCGTACGAATTCTGTTTCTACAGATACAGTTCCTACCTATTATTGTCTATATAGTCCGTGTATTTTCGTGGACTGAGTGGTCCTCACAAAGCCATGGAGACAAGTCTGTTAATATCAGAGTCACAGATCAGTCTTGCCAATGCAAGTCTATGGGTCTGTGAAAAAATTGGACAGTACTCACATTACATTCCTGTGTTGCCCAATTTTTCATGGACTGCTTAATATAAGAAGGCTGAGAAACCTTCAGCATTTTTTTACATAAAAAAACTGATGAAACTCTGACTGGTAAAAACTGACACACTGACCAAACTCTGATGAAACCCTGATAAATACGTTAAACTCGGATCGTATTTTGCATGCAAGAAAAGTCACTGATGTCTGAATGAGGCCTTACATAGTTGGCAGCCTCGATATATGCAGGGCACACTTTTGGCATATATGTACAAAGGTGTTAAAGGGGTTGCACAGGGTTAGAAGAACATGGCTTCTTTTCCAAAAATAGTGCCACACTGGTCCACAGGTTGAGTGTGGTACTACAGCTCAGCCAAATTTACTTAACTGGAGCCGAGTTGCAATGTTATATAGAAACATTGGACAGGTGGGGTAAACTTTCTAGAAGAAAACACGTTTTTAATCCTATACCACCCCTTTTAAGAAACTGATTACTCATTTCTGCAGCACAAGTTTTTTTTTTACAGTTTTTCTTTGAATTATTTTACATTTCTATTTTCTGAATATTTGCCCCTCAAGCAAAATTGTAGAAACAGCATGTAAAGGTAATTTACTTTATTTGATGACATTATTTCTCGGCATACTATGTGTAGTTACTATTATACTCAAGGTTTTTATAAGGTTTGCCCTCCTGGAGTAAAATGCATTATGAGTCATCGTGAACAAATCACATTCATCAAATGGCTTTATAAACATGAATCATAGATGACAGCTAGTTTATTACAGCCCCATAGTTATTGTAAGGAAATTTTTTCATAGAAAACGGTGTATTGCTCATAGGCACCAGACCTTGAAGTCTATAATATCAATTGAAACTTAAAGTATCACGGTATTTTCAACCAACTCAATCTTATTTGATAGATGATGTGCTAAATAGACAATCTGTATAAGTTTTGAAAGTTATATTGACTTATTCCCCACAAAAATCACTCATAAGTGTGTGTGAGGGAGGGCCAGGGCCATAGTCAGGGTCGAGGACACTGGTGTATCTGTTGTGAATTCCCTTGCTAGGACTTCTGAGCTGGAGCTCCCTCTGGTGGTTATTGGGAGTAGTGGAGCTGGCCAGTCTGATGGAAGTTTGCCACCTGATGACGATAATTGGGAATCTGGAATTACTGGCTGGGAGCATATAAATGAGCAGGCTTCCCTTAGTGGTTGCTGGTGATTTCCTCCTTTTGCATTTTGAGCTCTTTAGTCTCCTGCCTGATCTGCATGGTTCAGTTAAGTGATTCTTTTGCTAATCCTTTGCATCTAATCTGTTTGTGCCTTTTTTTGCTTTCTGCTTTGTTGCAAGGGTTCAGCGTACTCCCTGCTGGGGGCAGCGCTGGGCCCCGCTCCATATGTTACAGCTTGTGCTAGTTTGTTCAGTCCCCTGTTGTATTAGTATCTTTTGCTTTGCTTCCAGTTCACATCAGAGTGCTGATCTAGCAGGGGTGAGGGCGTGTGGCCTCAGGTTTTTTGTATATCAGATGTGTAGGATTTTTTAGGGTTTTTGCATGATTGCAGACAATATCTTTTCTGTCCTGTCATATCTAGACAGTTTGGACCCCATCATTTGCTCAGTCTATTTTCTGCCTGTGTTTGTGTTTCATCTTGTCTCACCGGCAATATATGTTTGGAGGCTGTTTATTCCTTTGGGGATCTGCTCCGGGGCATTTTAGATTTCACCTTTCTGGCTTGAGGCTTAGTTAGTTCTGCGGCTGTGCGGAGACGTCTAGGGAATCGTAGGAACGCTCCAAGGCTACTGCTAGTCTTGTTGCTAGTCCATCCCTCGACCAAAACTGTGCCGCTAACTATAGACCTGTCTCTAATCTTCCCTTCATCTCTAAACTCCTGGAACACCTGGTCCACTCCCGTCTTATCCGCTATCTCTCAGAAAACTCTGTTCTCGACCCTCTCCAATCCAGTTTCCGCTCTTTACACTCCACTGAAACTGCCCTCACTAAAGTCTCTAATGATCTGCTAACAGCTAAATCAAATGGTCATTACTCCATGCTAATTCTCTTGGATCTCTCTGCAGCATTCGACACTGTGGATCATCAGCTCCTCCTCACTATGCTCCATTCCATTGGCCTCAAGGACACCGTTCTCTCCTGGTTCTCCTCCTATCTCTCCGACCGCTCCTTTACTGTTTCTTTTGCCGGTTCCTCCTCCTCTCACCTTCCCCTTACTGTTGGGGTTCCTCAAGGATCGGTTCTAGGCCCCCTCCTCTTCTCCTTGTACACTGCCCCTATTGGTCAAACAATCAGTAGATTTGGTTTCCATTACCATCTCTATGCTGATGACACCCAATTATACGCTTCTTCTCCTGACATCACGCCAGCCTTTCTAGAAAACACTGGCGATTGTCTAAACGCTGTGTCTAATATCATTTCCTCACTATATCTGAAACTGAACCTGTCAAAGACTGAACTCCTTGTGTTTCCTCCCGCTACTAATGTACCTACACCCGACATTGCCATTTCCGTCTGTGGTTCCACTATTACTCCCCAGCAACATGCCCGCTGTCTTGGGGTCATACTTGATTCCGAGCTTTCCTTTGCCCCCCACATTCGATCACTGGCTCGCTCTTGTCATCTGCACCTCAAAAACATTTCTAGAATTCGACCTTTTCTTACTTTTGACTCTGCAAAAACTCTTACTGTTTCTCTTATTCATTCTCGTCTCGACTATTGTAACTCTCTTCTAATCGGTCTCCCTCTTACAAAACTCTCCCCTCTCCAATCTGTCTTGAATGCTGCAGCCAGGATCATATTCCTCACCAATCGTTACACCGATGCCTCTACCTTGTGCCAGTCATTACACTGGCTACCCATCCACTCCAGAATACAGTATAAACTTATTACCCTCACCCACAAAGCCCTCCATGGCTCAGCACCACCCTACATCTCCTCCCTTGTTTCAGTATACCACCCTACCCGCGCCCTCCGTTCTGCTGATGACCTGAGGTTAGTATCCTCAATAGTCAGAACCTCCCACTCCCGTCTCCAAGACTTTACACGTGCCGCGCCAATTCTTTGGAATGCACTTCCCAGGTCAATACGATTAGTCCCCAATCCCCACAATTTTAAGCGTGTCCTGAAAACGCATTTATTCAGACTGGCCTATCGCCTCAACACATTAACCTAACCTATCCCTGTGTGGCAGAGCCAAAAGTTTTACCATAACCAGGTTCCCAGCATCATGTTCCCACATGCTTTATGCATCCATTAGCCCTCTGTGTCTGTACTGTTACACACTTAACATTATGGCTGGTCCATACAATCAGGGCAACTGTTACCACCCACCTTTCGTGTCTACCTCTTTCCTCATAGACTGTAAGCTTGCGAGCAGGGCCCTCACTCCTCTTGGTATTTGTTATAATCTACTGTATGTGATTATTGTTATGCTGTAATGTCTATTGTCTGTACAAATCCCCTCTGAAATGTAAAGTGCTGCGGAATATGTCGGTGCTATAAAAATAAAATTTATTATTATTATTATTATTATTATTGTTGTTAAGATCAGGGGTCTGCAATCCACTGAGTTACCAACCTCTCTGGTTTCCTGGTGGCTTAGCCTGTTCCTGCCATCCTCCTCAGTGACCAATTCATAACATGTATCTATGCCCTATCCTCCCATCACATGAAAGTAGTGTTCATTACTCTGCCTACCTGTGCTTCACTTTCTGCGCCATCAGGGTCTTCTCTGCTGCTGAAGGCTCCCTATAGACAGTTCCGCATGAATAGAGACACAGTCCATTTCAACTTTTAAAAGAACAACTTTACAGGTTTCTTTATGCAGCACATCCATATTCTTCACAGCACTTCTCTCTGTCATAAAGCACGTACCCGGGTCGGACTGTATCATACAGTTCCTCAGCGTCCTCCTTGTTCAGCTCTGCTATGGTTAACATTTCCTAGTCTGTTTCACCCCAGACATGAGTATCAGCCTCCAAAGTCAGCTGCCACATGGGGAGCGACCTGCCCTTCTGTACAGTCTCATGTCGTGACACAGCATCCTTCTGGTCCAAACTCACTGCATCAGGGAGTTCCCTCAGCCATTTCACTCCGGATCTGGGGGCATCAGCCCATGTAATAAGCTGCCACATTATGGAGTCACCTGTGTCCTCGTATTGCCACTGTTTCTGTCTTAAGCATCTGTTCCAAGACTGCTGTGGCCCACTGCTGTTCTGGCATGCTGCTATTCTGGCCTGGTGTTGCGGATGGCTGTTCTTCTCCCTTAACAAATGTTGCATGGTAACTGCTATCATTTGGGGCTCTTAAGCCCGTGCAGGCGGTTTGGGCACCCTGGCCCGTCTGACTACTTTGAGGAAGTCTTTCCTCTCTTAGCTTCAGTCTACTATACTGCCTCATCTAGTGGTCAGAAATGGGTACTACACCTTCCTAATAACAGGCACAAGAAAATACAAATATTTACATTATGTAAAAAGCAGCATTGTTTTAACACTAAGGATGGGAGTGAGGTATTACCCACGGTCCCTGTACACCCCTTATAGTCTCGCTTCCTTTAATTATGGTCATCCTGACCATAGCATGAGAAAACCTTTAATCTGTACACATAATACTCCACGCAGAGAGATAAAGGCATTTCTATGGAATAAAGCATATATTACATTGACTCAATATGAGCTGAGTCCTTATGACGCCGCATAAAAGAAGAGTCCATGCTCTTAAGACTGAATGCCTGGCTCACAGTCCACAAAGTTACAATCTTCTTTGTAAAATGAGACCCAGTCCTTTTCCACTAGTGGTTTCCCAAATTTCACAGAGGCGGCATTCACATACACTTTATCGTTAGTCCCAACTTCTCTTATGAAGCCATACCCCTGGTCAATGTCGGTGTAAACCAACTGTCCACAAGAGCGGCACCCACCCTTAGCACCTTCTCCATATTGCCGCAGCTAGCCCAAATTTCCTCATCCCGCTGCTTCTTTTTCTCAATAATGTCCGCAATTCAGGCAGACTGCCCGGGGGTGGGGAAAGGGCCCTTCCCTGGGTGATGGAAGCGTGAGGCCCCCAATGACATGGCCTTGCTGGCAGTAGGCCTGGCCTCCGGGTTATGAGCTCGAGACGCAGACCACTCATCAGGCGCGAGGGATCAGGCAACAGCTCCCGCAGCAGCATGCTGAGGCAGGGACCATCCATCTGGTGTCAAGAGCCATAGTACACTCACCCTCTCCTGCTCGGTCGTTGACTGCGCTCATCCCAGGCCCGCTGCATTCTTCTGCGGTTGCGGCTGCGCACTCCGGTGTTATTTGGTAAAAGTCCGGCTCTGCTCCAATTTCCATCTCAAGTTCCTTCGGGGCAGTCACTACTTCCGGCTCTCCGGCCTCCAATCCTGGGTGAATTGGTTCCTGCTCTCGCCGAAGTAGTTCCGGTCTCTCCTGTTGCACACGGCTCAGCTCCAGTGGACTCTACGGCTCCCGTGGACAGCGGACCCGCTTGTTCTTCTCTGCGGATTCCTTCAGAAGCTGTTGGACCTGCTCCACTGACAACACGGGAAACCGGTGAGTCCAGAATTCATCCGCAACTCCTGTTGGCCATCTGGCTTGGATCTTCTCCTCCTGCTGCCACCTCCACTCCATGCGGCCTATGCCTCCCTAGTGCCAGGTGCATGAGCGCTTCATCATGACCAGATCCAGATCACACAATGGTGCTGCGTAGCTGCTCTCGGCGTTCCCTTCTGGACCCCACCCGTTCCAAGGTGGGGCCACCTCCGACCATTCCACCCACTTCCTTGCATTAGGTAGAGAATGGCGAGGCCTATTTCTCTTCATCCGCACCCACCAGGGGCGGACAGGAGGATGTAAACCAGCCTGTTTTGGCACCAACTCAGCTTCAGCACACCAACGAAGGGTGAGGTCCACGTTATTGTTCTCCTTTTTGGCGCCATCCTCCACCATCTTCATGGCTGTCATCTTTGCCATCACCATGTCAGTCACATATGGGGTTCCAGACAAGTCCAGTACATCAGTCATATTTGTTTTTTCAGCAATATCCAAGACATCTTCATCCTTACTCTTTCTGGTCACATTTAGGTAATCAGCATCTCATTTCTTTGCGGTTTCTCCGCACTGCAATGTATCAGCATCCTGCCGACTACGCCAAGTGTGAGGGAGGACCAGGGCCATAGTCATGCCTGAGGACACCCGTGTATCTGTGCCCTGTCTTCCCATCACATGAAAGTGTCCATTGTTCTGCATACCTGTGGCTTCACTTTGTGCACTGTCAGGGTCCTCTCTGCACTGCTGAAGGTTCCCTATAGATGATTCTGCATGATTAGAGACACAGTCCATTTCAACTTTTAAAATAACAACTTTGCTGGTTTCTTTATGCAGCACGTCCATATTCTTCACAGCATTAACAACATGTTGCACATTGCACAATTCTTCCTCTTTCCCTGCACTTCCCTCTCTGTCACACAGCACGTACCTGGGTCGGACCATATCGTATGGTTCCTCAGTGTCCTCCCTGTTCAACTGTGTTATGGTTAGACATTTCCTAGTCTGTTTCACCCCAGACATGCGGCTATCAGCCTCCGAAGTCAGCTGCCACATGGTAAGTGACCTGCCCTTCTGTACTGTCTCCTGCGGTGACACAGCATCCTTCCGGTCCAAACTCCCTGCATCTGAGAGTTCCCTCAGCCATTTTGCCCCAAATCCAAGGGCATCAGCCCATGCGATAAGTTGCCACATTATGGAGCCACCTGCGTCCCTGTACTGCCACTATTTCTGTCTTAAGCTTCTGTTCCAAGACTGTTGTGGCCCACTTCTGTTCTGGTCTGCTGCTATTCTGGTCTGGTGCTGTGGATAGCTGGGCTTCTCACTTAACAAATGTTGCATGGTCACTGCTATCATTCTGGGCTCTTAAACCTGTGCAGGCAGTTTGGGCACCCTGGCATGCCTGACTACTTTGAGGAAGTCCTTCCTCACTTACCTGCAGCTGAACCCTCCTATGTTTAACTGCTTACTAACTGGTTTAACTATACTATATTACATACTATACTGCCTCATCTAGTGGTCAGAAATGGGTATTACACTTTCCCTAATAACAGGTACATTATGTACATAACAGCATTGATATAACACTAAGGAAGTGAGTGAGGTATTAAATGGTCCTGGTACACCCCTTAGGCTGGTTTCACACTTGCGCTGAGGTGGTCTGCAGATGGCAGCCTATTTCCTCCTTTCATACTCCGTGAAGCTCCGCCTACACTCCGTCTACTGCCGCATGCATCCTGTGTCTCCCTGCGTACCAATCTTTAACATTGGGTACGCGGGGCATGCATTGTATGCGGACACATCCGCATGCGACGATTTGACGTGTGCGGCGACCGCACGGAAATGCAGGACGCATGTGGCAGAAGGAGGAGCGTGGGCAGAGCTTCTAGAGGAAGAAAGGAGGAAGTAGGCTGCCATCTGCAGCCCTCCTGAATGCTAGTGTGAAACTAGCCTTACATGTGCATATATTTTCATATACCTGAATGAGAGGTCCTAATCATACACTGCTCATACTACATTTCCCTGTAGCAGAATACTTCTTTTCAGTGCTGCAAACCCTTCCCCCTTGTGTACTCCTGACTAGCCCCACTGAGTCATTTTCAAGTTAAACTAAGTGAAGAATTCACCTTATGCTTCTACACATTCTCTGCTCTTGTATCCTACCTGACCAATTTTATTTTCTGCCATTTACATTACTAATAAAATGCTCCAATTCCTGTCTCCAAGACTTCTCACATGCTGCGTCAATTCTTTGTAATGCACTACCCAGGTCAATTCAATTAATTCCCAATACTTGCAGTTTTATGCGTGCCCTAAAACCGCATTTCTTTAGACTGGCCTATCGCTCCACCTCACATATCTAAAATTCCTCGTTTGGCCCATACAAAATTTTTTTCAAAATGATGACCCCCGTTGCATCTGTTCACACCCTCCATTCACCTAATTGCCCTCTGTGTTTGTACCGTACACACAATGCCTGGCGACCAGATCATGCAACATTATGTGCATACCCTATTTAATATAATATGGCTGTATTATACAATATAAGCACATTTTACCATTTACCTTTCATGTCTCCACTATTTCCTCCATTTGATATCTGAATTATGCTTATTCTGTAATGTCTTTGTTGTCTGTACAAGTCACCTCTAAAGTTGAAAAGTGCTGCAGAATATATTGGCTCTGTAAAAGTTAATATTATTACAAATATAATTGCCAATGGGGTTTTACATAATTGTTAGCTAGTTTCTCACAGAGCTCAATTCTCCTGCACTTTTTCAATATCGAAGTTAGGCAATGCAGAATTGGGCTTGTTGCCTGCTCCCGAGAGATTAGTGATGTGATACTCCAAATGCTGCTTTGCTGGCAGAGGATAATCGTCTGCCATATACATCAGCAAATCAGCATTGAAGTTTCACATCATTGATCTCTCAGCAGCAGGCAACAAACAACTCAACTCCTCTAAGTCTGTCTAGAAACAGTCCTATCCTGTATTATATCACTTCTCCAGCACCTATATACACAGCCCCATCCTGCAATACATCCCTTCTCTCAGACTTTCTATACAAAGACCTCATCCTGCAGTACATCACTCTCCTTAGGACCTCTGTATACAGCCCCATCATGCAGTACATCACACATCTCAGACCCTTTATACACAGCAAGCGTATTTTGCATCTCCAGTTACCAGTACCCACCCACACTACTGATTCCTGTTATGAAATCTCTGCACTGTAATAAACGAGGCTATGCCACTTCCCGTGACATTATTCCTCGCAGGAGCAGCTCAGTTCCAGATATGTCTCATAGCAATACTGCCAGGAAACTAGCTGAGAAAGACTGCATTACACATGATTGACCTGGAGACAATATATAGTTCCTCTACAAAATTAGGAAAAAAGATCCCACCATATAAATGCATGTGAACCTATAGAGACTATGAAGCAGCATATGATCCATAGTATTTCAGTATATCAAAGTTTATTAGAAATGCAAAATACATTGATTAAAGACAACCTAGCATAAGTTGTCAATAAAATCAACACATAATAAAGACAGAATACAGAAAGCACAAGCTGTAACCCTATGAAAAGTTCATATGTTACCGCAGGTGAAAAGCATAGTAGGATATAGGCCATATACTGTACATGAAGCCGTCACCCCAGTGCTGCCACATAGATTGACATGCGGCTGTATAAAGCCAAAATGAATCAGTGTCTCTATAAATAGCTATTACCTATTGATTACCTATGATTGAACTGGAGCTCTGAAACTACACAACGATGGTTCACATGGCAAATAAAGGGAAAATTGAGCAAGGAGGAGCATCCAATGGGGGGGGGGTTATTTGATCAAAATAAAGTAGATATAAAACTGAGTTATTTTGGCATAAATTAATAAATATACAGTATGTGTACATTACTATAAGACTACATTGTGATTTTGGGGTTAACCCTTCCATATAAAACTTGCAGAAGTCCTGACTAAAGGCTAATGACATCAGTGTGAATAGAGCATATATCCAGACTTTTTAGCAGGAAAGATGTTTCCAAAATCCTGCACTCAGCTTATGGCTTTGTATACATTGCCTATTTTAAGGCAGCCTATTTGCCTGAGCTGTGTAGTCAGATTCATGAAGTCAGGGATAGGAAAAAATGAGCTATTTATAAAGGAGATGGACGTCAAGAAGCCTTGGAAGTTTGCCTGACTGACTTCAGAAATCTGTTTTTATGAAGAATATTAATTCCTCCCACCCCTTGGTTTATATGATGCCTCCCTCACTTATTTTACATATCTGATCATATTAAAATCCAGTTTCTCCTTTAGTTACACAGGTTTTAGTCCAAAACTCCGCAGTATACAAGGTGAAGGATATGGCAATGCTACTCTAAGATCAGCCAGCTATGAACCTGGCTTTCAGAAATGTGGAGGCAATCACAATCCTTCCTTCAATATGGAGCTGGATGGAAATGTTTCTCATATTCTAAGAGATGATGCTGAAAACTGGAACAATAAGCATGGTAAGTTTCATTTTGTAACTAACTATACAGTATCAGTAAACAAAGGGCTGCCACCAGAAATTTCAGAGTCCCATACAGACAAAATTTTCAGGCTCCCTTGAGCCGTCCTGGCTCCACCTCGGCTCTTCCTCCACCCCAGTTACACCTCCAACCCAGCTCCGCCTCCACCGCTCAAACCTTCCACAGTCCCACCGCCCACTCTTCAAAAAACGTCACTTCTACATCACGTCCTCACCAATCACCCATGAACACTTGCCATCAAATACCATATCACAGTCATAGCCATTAGCTTTTGATTTGGTGCAAAAAAAAAGTAAGCCTTTCAGCATGGTAAGGTAGAGTCTTTTGGCAGGGCCCTACTCTATTTTGACCAATTAAAAATTTGTTGAAATAGCCAGTACTTGTTTTAGGTATATTTTTATCTATTTTTCTTTAAGAGAACATGACACATAATTTTTACAAAATAATCAATAATACCTCATTCAAGGAACAAATACTGTCACACCATGTCCTGACCACATATAACCACCATATAGTGATCATATAATACCACATACAGGGGACAAATATCACCACATTATGACCAGACCACATATTACCACCACATATTGCCCAAATGCTACCACATACAAGAAACAAATACCACCACACCCTGACCAGACCACATATTATTATCACCACATAGTGATCAAATAACATCAATATACCAAAGAAATATCATCACTCCATGATTAAATCATATATTACCACCACATAGTGACCAAATACAATACTGATCATTAATTAAAAAAACACAATACTAATATTACCATAAGAGCTCTGTACATAGTATACACAATATAGTGTAAGTGTACAGGTAACACACTGACTCACCTGTGATATTATACACAGGAGCTCTGTATATACAGTTAAGAGAAAAAGTGTTTGCCTCCTTCCCGATTTCCTATTCTTTTGCATGTTTGTAACACTGAAATATTTCAGATCACCAAATGAATGTAAACATTAGACAAAGATAACACATGTAAACACAAAATGCAGTTTTTAAATTAAGATCTTTATTATTAAGGGAAAATGAAATCCAAGCCAACAGGGGCCTGTGCGAAAAAGTGATTCCCCCTTAAAGTATAAATTAACTGTGTGTTATCATATCTTTGGGAAGCTGAGTTCAAATTCCATAGCCACACCCAGGCCTGATTGCTGCCACACCTGTTCTCAATCAAGAAATCACTTAAATAGGACCTGCCGGACAAAGTGAAGAAGACCAAAAGATCCTCAAAAGCTAGACATGATGCCGCAATCCAAAGAAATGCTGGAAGAGATGAGAAACAAAGCAAGTAAGATCTATGTGTTTGGAAAAGGTTATAAATCCATCTTTCAAGATTTGGGACTCCAGCAAACCACAGTGAAGGCCATTTTCCACAAATGGCGAAAACAAGGAACAGTGGTAAACCTTCCCCCGAGTGGCCGGTCAACCAAAATTACCCCAAGAGCACAGTGCTGATTCATCCAAGAAGCTAGAACAACATCCAAAAAGCTGCAGGCCTCACTTGCCTCGGTTAAGGTCAGGGTTCATGATTCTACCATAAGAAAGAGACACGGCAGAGTTCCAAGATGAAAAATATTGCTGAGCAATAAGAACATAAAGCCTAGTTTCAGTTTTGCCAGAAAACATCTTGATGATTCTTAAGACTTTTGGGAGAATACTCTGTGGACTGACGAGACAACTGTTGAACTTTTTGGAAGGTGTATGTCCCATTACATCTGGCATAGAAGTAACACAGCATTTCAGAAAAGGAACATCATAGCAACTATAAAATATGGTGGTGATAGTGTGATGGACTGGAGCTGTTTTGCTGCTTCAGGACCTGGAAGACTTACTTTAGTAAATGGAAAAATGAATTGTGCTGTCTACCAAAAAATCCTGAAGGAGAATGTCGGCCTTCTGTTAGTGACCTCAAGCTAAAGTGCACTTGGGTTATGCAGCAGGATAATAATACAAAACACACCAGCAAGTCCACCTCTGAATGGCTTAAGAAAAACAAAATAAAGACTTTGGAGTGGCCTAGTCAAAGTCCTGACCTTAATCTGATTGAAATCCTGTGGCATGACCTTAAAAAGGCTGTTCATTGGAAACCCTCCAATGTGGCTAAATTAAAACATTTTTGAAAAGATGAGTGGGACAAAATTCCTCCAGAGCATTGTAAAAAACTCATTCCCAGTTATCGCAAACTCTTTATTGCAGTTGTTTCTGCTAAGGATGGCCCAGCTAATTATTAGGTTTAGGGTCAATCAATTTTTCACACAGGGGCCTGTAGATTTGGATTTATTTTTTCCTTAACACCTTTCTGACATTAGATGTAATGATCCATCCATGTGACCTGGCACAATTTGACGATGGACAGATCATTATGTCTAAGTGATCGGCTGCAGTCACGAGGGGTGCGCGACCTATCACGGCCAGGTGTCAACTTATTCTCACAGCTGACACCTGTCACCAAGTGCCAAGAGTGGTCACAGACCCCTCCCGGATCTTAAACCCCTGAAATACTGCGATCACACAAGATCGCAGCATTCTGGAAGCCGACGACATCCAGCTCACCAGAGCTAGTAAACTTGCTGATTATGCACAGTGCATGATCAGCAAGTCTCACTGTGTTAGTGCAGCGCTAACAGCTTATATGGCACGCAGATGCTGCTTCATCTGCATGCCATGGAAGCAATCAGCCTGCAAAAAATGATTGTCCCATAGTGGACTAAGTAAAAACGTAGGAAAAAGTTAAAAAAAAGTTTAATAATTGTAAAAATATTTTTTTAAAAAATAATAATAATAATAAAAAAATCAATATATATTCTATCAATAAATAAATATTTGAATAAAAAAAATAAACAATATAAGTACACAAATTTGGTATTGCCGCATCCGCAACAACCCAACCTATAAAACTGTACCACTAGGTAACCCATTTACTGAGCACAATAAAAAAAAGGCAAAACAAGGCAAAAAAAAAAAAACAAAGGCAAAAAACAATGCTTTATCATCATACTGCTGAACAAAAAAGTGGAATAACATGCGATCAAAAAGATGGATATAAATAAACATGGTACCACTGAAAACGTCATCTTCTCCCCCAAAAATCGAGCCACAAAAGTGTCATCAGTGAAAAAACAAAAAAATGATAGCTGTCAGAATAAAGTGATGCAAAAAAAATCATTTTTTCTATAAAATAGTTTTTATTATGTAAAAGTGCCAAAACATTAAAAAAAAATAAATGAGGTATTGCTGTAATCGTACTGACCCGAAGAATAAAACTGCCTTATCAATTTTACCACACACGGAATGGTATAAACGCCCCCCCCAAAGAAATTAATGAATTGCTGTTTTTTGCTTATTCTGTCTCCCGAATATATTTGAATAGAAAGTGATCATAAAATGTCATGTGCCCGAAAATTGTACCAATAAAAACGTCAGCTCGTCTTGCAAAAAACAAGACCTCACATGACTCTGTGGGCCAAAATATGGAAAAATTATTGCACTCAAAATGTGTTGATGAAAAAACTATTTTTTGCAATAAAAAGCGTCTTTTAGCGTGTGACAGCTACCAAACATAAAAACCCGCTATAAGGCCTCTTTCACACGCCCTGATATTTCCGGTACCAGAGATGTCAGTGTCCATCTGGGTAATACTTGCGGCACACGTGTGGCTTGTGTGTGCCACATCAGTATCACACAGACGGGCGTCAGGGAAGAAGCGTTGCAGTAAGAGCTGTTCCCCGGTGCCAGGTGCCATGGCTCTCATCTTTCTCCCCTGCTCTGCTGGCGATTGGCACGAGCAGGGGAGAATGATGAGAGTTACATTTAAGGTAATAAAAGAGACAGCAAGCGGTGGCTGATGGGACTAATAGTCACAACAGTCTACCCCTGCTGCTGATAATAACAGTGACAGCAGAAGTGGCTGATGGGGGTATTCATCAGCCGCTGCCTGCTCTATAAATAAATGGATAAATAAAAAAAACGGCATGGGTTCCCCTGTACAACTCCCAGCTGAGGGCTGCAATCCTCATCTGTCAGCTTCAGCAAAGTTGGTAATCAGGAATAGAGGGGTCCCACGCTGTTTTTTTTAAATTATTTAAATAAATAATTTAAACAAACGGCGTGGGGTAGCCCCTATTTCTGACAACCAGCCTTGCTAAAGCTCACAGCTGGGTGCACGTATTCTCAGGCTGGTAAGGGGACTTTAATATAGGCCCACCCAGCTTAAAAATAGCCCACAGCTGCCCAGAAAAGGCACATCTATTAGAAACAAACAGTAGTTTTCTCCCACATATGGGGTATCATCGTACTCAGGACAAATTGAACAACAACTTTTGGGGTCCAATTTCTCCTGTTACCTTTGGGAAAACTAAAAATTGGGGACTAAAAGATAATTTTTGTGGAAAAAAATATGATTTTTTATTTTCACAGCTGGGCTTTATAAACTTTAGTGGAACACTTGGGGGTTGAAATTGCTCACCACTCATCTAGATAAGTTCCTTAGGGGGTCTACTTTCCAAAATGTGGTCACTTGTGGGGAATTTCCACTGTTAGGCACATCAGGGGCTCTCCAAACACGGCATGAAGCCCGCAGACCATTCCATCAAAGTCTGCATTCCAAAACGTCACTACTTCCATTCCGAGCCTCGACATGTGCCCAAACAATAGTTTTCTCCCACATATGGGGTATCAGCGTATTCAGGACAAATTGGAAAACAACGTTTGGGGTCCAATTTCTCCTGTTACCCTTGGGAAAACTAAAAATTGGTGACTAAAAGATTATTTTTGTGGGAAAAAAATATGATTTTTTATTTTTGCGGCTGGGCGTTATAAACTTTAGTGAAACACATGGGGGTTCAAAGTGTTCACCACACATCTAGATAAGATTCTTGGGGGGTCTAGTTTCCAAAATGGGGTTTCCACTGTTTAGACACATCAGGGGATCTCCAAATGCGACATGATGCTTGCAGACCATTCCATCAATGTGCATTCCAAAATGTCACTACTTCCCTTCAAAGCCCCGACGTGTGCCCAAACTGTAGTTTTCCTCAACATATGGGGTATCAGTGTACTCAGGTCAAATGGTAAAACAACTTTTGGAGTCCAATTTTCCTGGTACCCTTGGAAAAATTAAAAAATTGGGGGCAAAAAGATCATTTTTGTGAAAAAAAATGATTTTTTTTATTTTTATAGCTCTACGTTATAAACTTCTGTGAAGCACTTGAGGGTTCAAAGTTCTCACTACACATCTAGATAAGTTCATTAGAGGGTCTAGTTTCAAAATGATGTCACTTGTGGGGAATTTCCACTGTTTAGGCACAACAAGGGCTCTCCAAACACGACATGGCGTCTGATCTTAATTCCAGCCAATTTTGCGTTGAAAAAATAAAACGGCGCTCCTTCCCTTCAAAAGTCTGCCATGCGCCCAAACAGTGATTTACCCCCACATCTCGGGTATCAGCATACTCAGGACAAATTTCACAACAACATTTGGGGTCCAATTTCTCCTGTTATCCTTTGAAAAATAAAAAATGGTGGCAAAAAGATCATTTTTGTGAAAAAAATATGATTTTTTATTTTTACGGCGCTACGTTATAAACTCATGTGAAGCACTCGAGGATTGCACTTGGGGGTTCAAAGTGCTACTTTCCAAAATTGTGTCACTTGTGGGGGGTTTCCACTGTTTAGGCACAATAAACTTCTTGAATGTGATTTTGAGCACCTTCAGGTGTGCAGTTTTTAGAATGCTGTCACTTTTGGGAATTTTCTATCATATTGACCCCTAAAAGTGCTTCAAATGTGATGTGGTCCCTAAAAAAAATGGTAAAAATGAGAAATCGCTGTTACTTTTAACTGTTATAACTTCCTAACAAAAAAAATTTTGGTTCCAAAATTGTGCTGATGTAAAGTGAACATGTGAGAAATGTTACTTATTAAGTTGTTTTTGTCGCATATCTCTGTGATCTAAGGGAGACGGGATAAATTTGTTGTGTTTTGTGAAGCTTGCAAGCATTAGTTTAGGCTTCATCCCTGTTGTTCTGTGAGTGAGGAACAACAGATTGCGATTGTTATTTCTCTCCTTCAAGGAGATCCTTAATCCTTGGCCTTTTCACTACCATCAGACTTGCTTTCGGTTGATGGGTTTTTTGAGGCTCTAGGTCTGTGATGATCTGGATCATGTCTACCTTGCTGAGTCTAAGCTACATAAGGTCCAGTAAGGAAACAGGCCATGTCACGCTGCAGCTATGCAGGTAACTAGATCCTCCTCTTGATGGCAACAGAGTGGAAGGATAGTAACACATCTACAAGAGCAGACCTGCAGTTCTGCAGCGAAGCTACCACCAGGTGGCACCAGAGTAGTCAAACAAGCCAAGTCAAAACCTAGACCGTCACGCAGTACCAAGGGAAAAAGCAAGCACAGAGTCAGTGGAGAGCCAAAGGTTCAATACCAGACAAAAGGCAGAAGTACCAGTGCCAAGAGGCAAAGGCAAGTTAGAGGCAAAACCAAGTCAAACACCGGAAAATCCAAAAGCAATCAGGAAACACTAAGACAGGATGGGCAGAGAGGGAGGAACAGACATGGGCAAGGTCAGAAAGCAAAGCATGACAAATCAGGGCACTACCCAAGATCGCTCCTCAGGACCATAATCCCTCCAATGGACTAAGTACTGAAGCGAAGTGCAAACTCTCCGAGAATCTACAATCCATTCAACTTCATACTCAGTCTGACTATCGACCGAGACAGGAGGCGGAGGAGGTGGAGACCTAGCAGAGGAAGGTACACATGGCTTAAGAAGGAATTTATGGAATACATTGGGGATCCGAAGCAACGGATGTAAGTTTAAACGGAAGGCTACTGGGTTAAAAACCTCAATGATCTCAAAAGGACCAATAAACTTAGAACCCAGCTTAACGGAAGGAACCTTCAGATGTACAGTCTTGGTAGACAAGCAGACCTTTTCTTCCCAACAGCAACATAGGTCCCACAGATCATCGCTTATCAGCAAAATGTCTTTGATCACCCTGAGCCACCCCAATGTTTTCTGAACCTTCCTCCACACCTCCTCCAACTGTTGAACCATGGAATCAGCCCCTGGACACCCCGAATCCAACCTGAAAAATTCACCAAAATGGGGGTGAAAACTGTAATTACAGAAAAACGGAGAAGTACCAGTGGACTGATTAACCCGATTATTGAATGTGAATTCAGCCTCCGGCAGTGAGGAGCACCAATCATCTTGCCAAGATGTGGAAAGACACCGCAAAATTTGTTCAAGTGACCGGTTGGTTCTCTCCGTCTGCCCATTGGTTTCAGGATGGTAGGTCGAGGAGAAGGTCAAATCAATACCCAGTCTCTTACAGGAAGCCCTCCAGAACTTGGACACAAATTGTACCCCTCAGACACCAAATTCGAGGGACACCATGCAACCGCACAATATGCTCAATAAATAACTGGGATTAAGTTTCTACGCTAGGTAATCCTGCCAATGGTGCAAAATGCGCCAATTTACCAAATCTGTCAACCACTTCCCAGACCACAGTTTTGCAATTGGAAGGAGGGAGATCAGTAATAAAATCCATGGACAAATGAGTCCAAGGTCTATCCGGAATGGCACCAATTCCCCGGCCGGCCAGTTATGGGAGCTTTTAGTATGGGCACACGTATCACAAGCAGACACAAACCTTGCGATGTCAGAAGACACGGAGGACCACCAGAACAGTCTATCAATAGCTCTCCGGGTAGCCAAGATCCCTGGATGCCCACTGAGAGCAAAGACATGGAACTCTCGGAGAACCCTAAACCGATATTGAAATTGGAGGAAGTGCTTATTCTCCAGCATTGATGGAGGAGCCTCACGAATCTCCTGCTACAACTCAGAGGACACCCCAGCAATGACCACCCCGTGCTGAAGAATGGAGGAGGCAGGTTCGGGAGGTGATGCCGCATCCAAACTGCGAGACAAGGCATCAGCCTTGACATTCTTGAAACCAGACCAAAAGGTGATGGAAAAATGGAACATTGAAAAAAAAAAGGGAGCACCTTGCCTGCCTAGGAGTTAAGCGTTTAGCTGACTCAGTGTAGGACAGGATCTTGTGGTTCATAATCACTGTAATCCGAAGAACAGCCCCCTCCAAAAAGTGCCTCCATTCTTCAAAATCCAGTTTTATGGCTAATAACTCCCAATTCCCAACATCATAATTTCTCTCAGCAGGACAAAATTTCTTGGAGAAAAATGCACAAGTTCTCAAGTTAGTCAAATTGATGGGTCCCGGAGACAACACTGCCCCCACTCCCACCTCCAATGCGTCTACCACAACAATGAATGGTTCTGACAGAACGGGCTGGACCAACACAGGAGCAGACATAAAATATTTTTTCAATTAAGAAAATGCTGCAACTGCTGAGACTGACAAGTTTTTAAGATCAGTCCCATTACGAGTGAGATCAGTGAGAGGCTTGACCACCTAGAAAACCCTTTAATAAATCTCTGATAATAATTAGCAAACCCCAAAAAGCGCTGAAGACCTCTCCGATCTTTCGGTTGCATGCAATCAACAATGGTCTGTACCTTTCCAGGGTCCATGCGAAATCTGTTAGCATGCAGAATGACTCCAAGAAAGGACAGCTCTTGGACAAAAAATATACACTTCTCAGGTTTAGCGAACAGCAAATTCTCCCGTAACCTCTAGAGAACTGCACACAGATGACCCAAGTGAGATTCCTTGTCAGATGAAAATACCAGGATGTCATCTAAATATATCACCACAAAAAACCTGATGAAATCGAAAAAAACATTATTAATGAAATCCTGAAACACAGCTGGCGCATTGGTGAGACCAAAGGGCATAACCAGGTCTTCAAACAAACTCTCAAAGATGAGAAATTCCGTTTTCCACTCATACCCCTCCTGAATACGAATAATATTATATGCTTCTCTGAGGTTTAACTTGGAAAACCACTTAGCCCCAGACAATTGGTTGAAAAGATCAGGGATGAGCAGGAGAGGGTAAGTATTTCTCACCATAATCTTATTAAGTTCACGGAAATCGAGGCAAGGGCGTAAACCATCATCTTTTTTCTTAACAAAAAAAATTGAGCAGCCACAGGAAAGACAGAGGGATGGATGTGTTCTTTACGTAAACTTTCAGAGACATACTATTTCATAGTGGAAGGTTCCGGGCCAGAAAGATTGTACAGACGGGCCTTGGGCAATTTAGCACCCCAAACGAGATTGATAGCGCAATCATAGGAGCGATGTGGTGGTAAAACCTCAGACTCTTTTTCGGAAAACATCCTTAAAACGCCTCTGGTACTCCAGAATACCCTCCAGAATAACGGACGACACCATTACATTAGAATGATAACCTTTAGAACAATTAGGTCCACATTTTACAATATACCGAGATTCCCAGTCAATAACAATGTAATCGTAACCAGGAGAATCCCAACACCAGTTCCGCTGGAAGATTGTTCAGAACATAACATGAGATGCGTTCCTGATAGAGATGAGCGACTTTGCCTTTTTTCGGGTCGAGTCGGGTTTCATGAAACCCGACTTTCTCAAAAGTCAGGTCGAACGAAATCGGCCGATTATCGTGAAAAGTCGAAGACCGACTGAAACACGAAACCAAATGCAAGTCAATGGGGAACCAAGGTCGGCAGGGAGTGGAGGACAGGAAACACACCCTACAGTGCCCATTTTAATGCCAAAAACATTAATTCTTATTACTTAAGCTTGTCAACCTTAATTTACTTTATAATAATAGTTAAGCATTGAAAACTGGGGGTTATTTGGCTAAAGTTGTGGGGGGAGTAGGGCTGACTCCAGATTTTCGTGGACCCTGGGCCAAAGAGTGTCACTGGGCTCATTTAACACATGCCACAATTCATGATCCTCTGATATGGCAGAGAATTAGCGGTATAGTACAATGAAAAATACCTCACTTCTTACATCTTATGACTGATATCCATTTTAAATTTTCCAATAGCTCCAAAAACGGACAGTATATTACTCCATAAAGTATTATGGCCACCGCATAGTGCGCCATACAGAGTAATGAGGACCATATATTTCTCCATACAGAATCATTGGTCCCATATAATTTTTGAAACAGTATATGATGAGCTCCACATAATGCTACAGTATATGTTGGTCCCCATGGATGAAGCTCCACTGTGTTATGGGCCCAAATAATGCTCCATATATAATGGGCCCCATTTCTAATGCTCCAGTGCATAATGGGCCCTGTAAATTCTGCTCCAGTGTCTGATGTCCACCTTTGGAATGCTCCAGTGTATGATGGGCCAAATGGATGATGCTCCAATGTATGATGGGCCCCATATATCATTCTCCATTGTATATTGCTCCCCAAAAAATGCTCCCAACATTTAAAAAAATTAAATACCTCTCTTTGCTGGGCACTGCTCTACTCTGGACTCCTCAGCATTGCCATCTTCAAGCTCTCTGCATTTGTACTGTTTCGGTAGAGGGCATACAGACGTGATGTCATCGCGCTCTCTAATCTCAATGTCACTGTCAGGAAAGGCGGAAGACATCACAGCGGTGGAGCTGGGAGAGGTAAGTATTGCAAGTGCTGTGGCCCTGAGCAAGCAGGGGGGACCCACTCGTGGGCGCCGGTACTGGCACAGGGCCCCTCATAGTACGCAAGTGTGTCGGACGGCGAGTGGGCCTCCCCACCGTCAGAGACACTTTGTTGTACTATGAGAGGCCCTGTGCCAGTGCCGTCGCCCAAGGGTGGGGCTACACACCTGTTCAGGGCAACAGCACTTGCCCAGGTGCGCCAGGTGGTGACCCCGGTCCTGGGGGGGAGCAGCCCAGTTAGGGAGGTTTAAAAAATGGCATATGTTGATGTGTAGGCTGGACTTTCTGCAGCTGCAAATGGAGGAATTGGAGAAGTCCGAGGAAGAGGAGGACAAATGCGAGCCTTTTTTCTGGCAACCTATGTGTTATCATGGGAAGGTGGGACAAAATCCTTTGAAACCCATGCATGGTTCATTTTAATGAAGGTTAGATCATCAACATTTTGGGTCGACAGATGGGTCCTTTTTTCTGTCAGGATTGATCCAGCAGCACTGAAGACTCTTTCAGATAGCACACTACCAGCACGGCAAGCGAGCCCCTGTAAGGCATATTGTGGCAATTCTGGCCATGTATCCAGTTTAGAGGCCCAATATTCAAAGGGGAATGACCTGTGAGGAAGAACCTCGATATGGGAGAAGTAGTTTGTAACCATAGTTGACAACTGCTGTTTCCTGTCACTTGCAATCGATTCTATATTAGCTGTCGTGTGCACGGTACTTGAGAAATCAGACCACAACATGTTCAGGAGACCCCTGTCTCCAATGCCAGTTCAGCTGTGTGCACCACGAACACCTCTTCCATTTTGCCCACTATGGCTCGTGGGAGAACCAGCTTCGCTGCTGTGTGCTGTGTGCTGCTGGGAATGGCTCAAACAAATGGTTTACCAGAGTTGCTTGTTTGTTAGCCAATATTAGCTCTAGGTTCTCCTGTGGCATGATGTTGTGTAATTTGCCTTTATAGCGTGGATCGAGGATGCTAGCCAACCGGTAGTCGTCATCCCTCATCATTTTGGTAATGCGGGGGTCCCTTTTTAGGATCCGCAAGGCATAATCACACGTGTGGGCCAATGTTCCAGGTGTCAATGCTGTACTGCCAGTGGTGGGTGGAGGAGCACTTTCTGGCAAATCCACATCCCTCCAGTCACGCACAAACCCCGTACCTGACCTTGGCACGCCCACATTTTCTCTTGCCCCCTGAGAGGCATCCTCCCCAAAATAATCATCCCCCTCATTCTCCTCATCTTCCTCTTCTTCCTCCACCTCGTCCACGACAGTTCCCAGACCAAACAATGGCTGACTGTCATCAAGGCTTCCCTCCTCCTCCTCCTTTTGCTCCTCAGCTGCAGACACCTGATCCTTAATGTGTGCCAAAGTTTGCATGAGCAGACGCATAAGTGGTATGCTCATGCTTATGATGGCGTCGTCTGCGCTTACCAGCCGTGTGCATTTCTGAAAACACTGAAGGACTTTACAGAGGTCTTTCAGCTTTGACCACTGCACACCTGACAACTCCATGTCTGCCCTCAAACTGCCTGCCCGTGTATCCTCCCACAAATGCATTACAGCCTGCCTCTGTTCGCACAGCCTCTCAACTATGTGCATGGTGGAGTTCCATCTTGTAGCAACGTCTATGATTAGGCGGTGCTTGGGGAGGTGGAGTGATCGCTGCAGCTTCTGCATACGACTGGAGTGTACGGGCGAGCGACGAATGTGCGAGCACAGTCTTCGCACCTTATGGAGCAGGACTGTTAACTCCGGATAATTATTTAGGAAGCACTGCACCACCAGGTTCAAGGTGTGAGCCAGGCAAGGTATATGTGTGTGTTTTGCAAGGGCTGTGGCTGTCACAAAATTCCGCCCATTATCACTGACTACCTTGCCTGGCTCAAGATAGACTGCCCAGCCATGACTCAGTTTGTCGATGCAAGTAGTCAGCCAGTACCTCCACGGTGTGTCTGCTGTCGCCCAAAGACAACATTTTTAAAACAGTCTGCTGCCGCTTACCACTAGCTGTTCGATAGTGGGACACCTCGTGTGCAACACTGACAGATGTGGATGGAGTGCTCGTGTGACTGCGCTCTGTCGATGAGCTTTCACTTCTGGAGGAGGAGGGTCGAACGCCTACATCCAACTGTTTCCTATACCGTGGGCTAGGCAGCACTGTTCCACCACCGCTGTCCCCTGTGGAGCCTGCATCCACCACATTAACCCAGTGCAAAGTGATGGACACGTAACGGCCCTGGCCATGCCTACTGGCCCATGCATCTGTTGTGAGGTGCACCTTTCCACTCACTGATTGTTTTAGTGCATGGACAATGCGGCCTTTCACATGCCGGAGGAGGGCAGGGATGGCTTTTCGAGAAAAGAAGTGCCGACTGGGTAGGTCATAGCGTGGGACAACATAGGCCATGAGCTCTGGGAAGGCTTCGCTTTCAACCAAACGGAAGGGCATCATCTCTAATGAGATCAGTTTGGCAATGTACGCGGATGAGAGGATGAGTACTTTCTTGTCCTACTGAGAGTGTCTGGTAGGGTGAGCTGGACTTGAGAGCTGCATATGGGGGGAACTAGTGTTGGACCTGATGGACTGAGAAGGGGATGGTGATGGTGAGGGTGTTGATGGCCTAGATTCAGTGTTTCCTCGCGAAAACATTGTGATTCCCTGACTGCTTTGGCCTAGCAACGACACCTCAACATTTCTTGATGGTGATGTGCTTAGCGGTGGCCTTATAGTGGGGAAAGCGATGGAGCATTGCCGGCTAACTTCAGTCAGAGCAGGTGCACATGTGCTACCTGAGCTTTTGTAGTCCGTCCATGCTTGCAAGTGCATGTTGGTTAAATGTCTAAGCATGCAACTGGTATTCAAATTTCGTAGATTTTTCCCTCTGCTAAAGGTCCTTCCGCACTTCTTACTGATAACCTTTGCGTAATCAGTAGGATTTTGTTCAAAAAAGTGCCACACTGCACTCTTCCTATTATGGTACAAATTTTCAGGGCTTGCATGCTGTGCTAATTTGACCATCTGGCCAAGCTGTCCTGCAACTCTTTTAGTTTTCTTACCAAGTTTTTGACAGCTACGGGCCTGCCGGATAACCGCTGCTGCGATGACGATGCCTGCTGCGGATCCTTCTCCTGTTCTGACCTATTGTCACCGGTACCCTCTTCTCCTAATGGTTGCCAATCCGGGTCAACACATGGGTCATCCATGACCTCATCTTCAATGTCATCTGCACCTTCCTCTGTACCTTCCTCTGTGTCACCGTGTAAGGTGGTATATAGAGTTGAGCGAAACGGGTCGAAAAATTTCAAAAGTCGCCGACTTTTGGTAAAGTCGGGTTTCATGAAACGAAACCTGACCCTAGGGTGAGGTCGGCCACGAGCTTGGCGACTTTAGCGCCAAAGTCGCGTTTCAAAAGTTTGTTTTCCGCCCTTTTTCAGCCAATCAGGATCCACGGACACTGTGGGCAACGTGATGACATAGGCAGGGGTAACCACCATCTTTGAGAAGGGCATGCAAGTGATTGGCTTGCTTTGGGGGGCGTCACAGGGGGTCTAAATGGGCATGCACGCCGACCGCCATGTTACTCATGCTGATCTCAGAATAGGGAAAGCTGCTGCTGCTGCTGATTCTGTAGGGAGAGCATTAGGCAGGGAAGAAGACACCAAAATCTGCTTCTGCTGCTAGCGATTTTGCCTGTACAACACACCAGTCACTGTGTGTGCAGTGCAAGTGGAGGCTATATTTTGCTGGATCAGCTGTGTTGGTTGTTAGGCTGCCTTATAAGGCTTCCTGATAGCTGCATTGCTGTTTTCCCACTGCTCTGCAAACTGCTTTTTTAAAAGCAATCCAAATTTTTTTTTTTGTCCTGGTGAGGTACTGAGCGTGCATTTTTTCACACCATACAGCAGTGTACGCTCCTCACACAGTACCGTGTAACGGCTGTTATCACGGCCACAGTGAAGCTATCTGTGTGTGACTCTGTAAGGATAAGTCGAGGACATGTTCCGTTCTTACAGACCTCCACCTTCTAGTTTTGTCTGGTTTTCAAACAGTTAAGTATATTTGCTGTTTGATCACATTCAAAACTATAGAGAGACAGCGTGTGTCAGTCCGGACACTTAAAAAACACGGAGCTTGACAATTTTATGGACACCGGACAGCAGTGTACGTTCACGCTTCTCTCTCAGTACCGTGTAACGGCTGTTATCACGGCCACAGTGAAGCTATCTGTGTGTGACTCTAAGGATAAGTCGAGGACTTGTTCCGTTCTTACAGACCTACACTCTAGGGAGATTCCTATTCTGCCCAATTCTATATACACCTTGCAGTTTGTCATACACTAGCCAATTTCTGCCTGTGACATAGCGGTGTGATATTCACTGGGCCTCACACAATCCAACAGTGTCCATAAGTGTGTTCAGAAATTCTACATCTCCCCTGTCCTATAGTGACATTTTTCACACCTACGACATTGACCCTGTGACATAGCGGTGTGATATTCACTGGGCCTCACACAATCCAACAGTGTCCACAAGTGTGTTCAGAAATTCTACATCTCCCCTGTCCTATAGAGACATTTTTCACACCTGCGACATTGAGACTGTGACATAGCGGTGTCGGTGTGATATTCACTGGGCCTCACACAATCCAACAGTGTTCACAAGTGTGTTCAGAAATTCTACATCTCCCCTGTCCTATAGTGACATTTTTCACACCTGCGATATTGAGCCTGTGACATAGCGGTGTGATATTCACTGGGCCTCACACAATCCAACAGTGTCCACAAGTGTGTTCAGAAATTCTACATCTCCCCTGTCCTATAGTGACATTTTTCACACCTGCGACATTGAGCCTGTGACATAGCGGTGTGATATTCACTGGGCCTCACACAATCCAACAGTGTGCACAAGTGTGTTCAGAAATTCTACATCTCCCCTGTCCTATAGTGACATTTTTCACACCTACGACATTGAGCCTGTGACATAGCGGTGTGATATTCACTGGGCCTCACACAATCCAACAGTGTTCACAAGTGTGTTCAGAAATTCTACATCTCCCCTGTCCTATAGTGACATTTTTTTCACACCTGCGACATTGAGACTGTGACATAGCGGTGCGATATTCACTGGGCCTCACACAATCCAACAGTGTCCACAAGTGTGTTCAGAAATTCTACATCTCCCCTGTCCTATATACACCTTGTAGTTTGTTTTACATTACTATATAGATTGTGGGATTTTGTGTACATTTTTACCAAAAATGAGTAAGGCTGGTGGGAGAGGCTGTGGAATTGGGCGGGGGTTGCCAGCTGGTAATAATGGTGTTGGTGGTGGATCTGATGGTAGTGGCAAAAGTAAAATAGGACCGAATGCAGGAGGTGTTGAGCCTGCGTCATCGTCTGGCTCCACAAGGCCTCGAAGGCTTAGTTTTCTAGGAGTTGGCAAACCGCTTTTAAAGCCAGAGCTTCAGGAAAAAGTTTTGGCTTACATTGCTGACTCAGCCTCCAGCTCTATCGCCTCCTCTTCTGAAGTTGTAAAAAATAAAAGCACTGAGTCGTCATTGGAGGCTCATGTTCATGAACCACACCTTTCCTTGTGTCCTTCACCCAAACCAAGATTGAAGGATGACGCAGGCCATACAACTGATTACTCCATGGAGCTGTTTTCACATACCATGCCTGGGTTATCAAGTGAAATGGTGAATTACCCAGGCCAAGATGAATCTGACATGGAGTGCACTGATGCACAGCCACTGATAGATGATTCTGCTGGTACATTCAGTCAGAGCACTACATTGTCCTTGCAGTGTAATGAGCCAGATTCTGACCCTGATGAGACTCAGGTGCCCCTTCCCGCATACTATACCACCATACACGGTGACACAGAGGAAGGTACACATGACATTGAAGAGGAGGTGATGGATGACCCAGTTGTTGACCCAGATTGGCATCCATTGGGGGAAGAGGGTACTGCTTCCAATAGCTCAGATGAGGAGAAGCATCCACAGCAGACATCGACATCGCAACAGCTGTTATCTGGCAGGCCCGGAGCACTCCAAAGACAGGTTCCAAAAATCAAAAGAGTTGCTGGACAGCTTGTCCAGACAGTCAAAATAGCACAGCGTGCTAGGCCGCAAAATGTCTTCCAAAGTAGGAAGAGTGCAGTGTGGCACTTTTTTGAACAAAATCCTCATGATCAGGCCAAGGTTATCTGTAAGAAGTGCGCAAAGACCTTTAGCCGAGGGAAAAATCTGAAAAATTTGAATACCATTTGCATGCTTAGACATTTAACCAGCATGCACTTGCAAGCGTAGACACAACACCAAACCTCAAGTACCACATGTGCAACTGATCACAAAGAAGGCAGTCATCAACGCTACATTGTTTCCCCCACTGTAAGCCCACCGGTTAGCACAGCAGCAAATGTTGAGGTGTCGTTGCAAGGCCAAAGCAGTCAGGGAATCCCACTGTTATATCAACGAAAGACTGAATCTAGGCCGTCAGAAAGAACACCAACTCCATCACCATCATCAACCCTTTCTCAGTCCGCCCTGTCCACCGCTAGTTCCACCATATGCAGCTCTCAAGTCCAGCTCACCCTCCCAGAGACTGAGTAGGTCAAGAAAGTACTCAGTCTCTCATCCGCGTACACTGGGTTTGAACGCCCACATTGCCAAACTAATCTCATTAGACATGATGCCCTATCGGTTGGTGGAAAGCGCAGCTTTCCGCGAACTCATGGCCTATGCAGTACCACGCTATTACCTACCCAGTCGCCACTTCTTCTATCGCAAAGCCATCCCAGCCCTCCACCATCATGTGAAAGACCGCATTGTCCAATTGTCCATGCACTCAAGCAGTCATTGAGTGGAAAGGTGCACCTCACAACAGATGCATGGTCCAGTCGGCATGGCCAGGGCCGTTACGTGTCCATCACTGCGCACTGGGTTAATGTGGTGGATGCAGGGTACAGCGGTGGTGGGACAGTGCTGCCTAGCCCACGGTATAGGAAACAGTTGGCTGTAGGCGTTCGACCCTCCTCCTCCTCCAGAAGCGAAAGCTCGTCCACAGAGCGCAGTCGTACGAGCACTCCATCTGCAGCTGCCACTGTTGCACACGAGGTGTCCCCCTATCGAGCAGCTAGTGGAAAGCGTCAGCAGGCTGTGTTGCAGATGATGTGATGTGGGCGACAGACACACCGCGGAAGTGCTGGCCGAGTACTTTCAGCGACAAACTGAGTCATGGCTGGGCAGTATACATCTTGAGGCAGGCAAGGTAGTTAGTGATAACGGCCGTAATTTTGTGGCAGCCATAGCCCTTTCAAAACTCAGCCACATACCTTGCTTGGCCCACACCTTGAACCTGGTGGTGTAGTGCTTCCTCAACAATTATCCGGAGTTAACAGCCCTGCTCCAGAAGGTGCGAAGACTGTGCGCGCACATCCGCCGGTCGCCTGTACACTTCATTCGTATGCAGAAGCTGCAGCGATTGCTCCACCTTCCCAACCACCGCCTCATTATCGACATTGCAACAAAGTGGAACTCCACCCTGCACATGGTTGAGTGGCTGTGCGAACAGAGGCAGGCCATAATGCATTTGTGGGAGGATACACGGCCAGGCACTTTGAGAGCAGACATGGAGTTGACAGGTGTGCAGTGGTCGAAGCTGAAAGACCTCTGTAAAGTCCTTCAGTGTTTTGAGGAATGCACACGGCTGGTGGTAAGCGCAGACAACGCCATCCTAAGCATGAGCATCCCACTTATGCATCTGCTCATGCAAACTTTGACGCACCTTAAGGAGCAGGCGTCTGCAGCCAATGTTGACGAGGAGGAAGAGGAGGAGGGAATCCTTGATGACATTCAGCCATTGTCTGCTCAGGGACCTCTCCTGGACGAGGTGGAGGAAGAAGAGGAGGAGGAGGATGATGATGGGGATGATTACTTAGGGGAGGAGGATGCATCTCGTGGGGCAAGTGAAAATGTTGGTGTGGCAAGGACTGGTACAGGGTTTGTGCGTGACTGGAGGGATGTGGATTTGCCAGAAAGTGCTCCTCCAACCAGCACTCGCAGTGCATCATTGACACCGGGAACATTGGCCCACATGTCAGATTATGCCTTGCTGATCCTAAAAAGGGACTCCCGCATTGCCAAAATGATGAACGATGACGACTACTGGTTGGCTAGCATCCTGGATCCACGCTATAAAGGCAAATTACAAAACATCATGCCACAGGAGAACCTTGACCTAATATTGGCTAATAAACAAGCAACTCTGGTAAACCGGTTGGTTGAGGCATTCCCAGCAAACAGCAGCGGTGATGGTTCTCACACGAGCCGTACGGGCCGGGGGCAGCTTGGCAGAGGTGTTCGTGGTGCACAGAGCAGAAGTGTCGTTGGAGACAGGGGTTTCATGACAATGTTGTGGACTGATTTTTCAAGTATCACTCACACAACTGGTAATACTGCATCGATGGAAAGTGACAGGAGACAGCAGTTGTCAACTATGGTTACAAACTACTTTTCCTCCCATATCGATGTTCTCCGCACAGGTCATTCCCCTTTGACTATTGGGCCGCTAAACTGGACACCTGGCCTGAATTGGCACAATATGCCTTACAGGAGCTCGCTTGCCCAGCTGCAAGTGTGCTATCGGAAAGAGTGCAGCTGGATCAATCCTGACAGAAAAAAGGACCAGTCTGTCAACCCAAAATGTGGATGATCTAACCTTCATTAAAATGAACCATGCATGGGTTTCCAAGGATGTTGTCCCACCTTCCATTGATGACACATAGGTTGCCAGAAAAATGGCTTACTTTGGTCCTCCTCCTATTTCGCGAACTTGACCTATTTCGCCTTTTGCAGCAGCTGAATGTCCCACTTCAACATATGCCACTTTGTAAACCACCCTAACTGGGCTGCCCCCCCCCATGGCGGGGTCACCACCTAGCGCACGAAACCGTGCGAGTGCCGTTGCCCTGGACAGGTGGGTAGGCCGACTCTTGGGCGCGGGCATTGGCACAGGGTCCCTCATAGTGCAATCAAGTGTCTCTGACGGTGGTGGTGCACACCCGCCATCAGACACACCGCCATACTATGAGGGGCCCAGTGCCAGTACCCACGCCCACGAGTGTGCCCCCCTTGCTTGGGCAGGGCCCCAGCATTTGCAATGTTTACCTCTCCCTGCTCCTCCGCTGTGTAGTCTGGGCTGTCAAATCCTTCACTGGGAGTGCCACTACAAATTGATTGAACTGAAAGATGATGGTTAAGATGTAGCTATGCCCTGTCCTGCTGGCCGGGCTCTAGCTCCAGATGATCAATGGCTTCCATTTCTTATGGAATGTCGACTCACAATGACATGCATTGGTGGTTTATCATCAGCTTTCACAGTTTTCCTACTCACAAACGTGTGACATTCCGGCGCACATTTTAAAATGTGCCCTCTCATGCCAATCAAATAGAATCGCCTACGGCCTGTGGCTTCTGTCTTTTGCACTCCAAAGTTACGTGACAGATCATGATAGCCAGTGAGCACCATGTTTACATCGCTCCCTGTGATAAAAATTTGATTGAGATGAGTAACAGTGATGGAATCAACGGAATTGCGATACAGCAAGACTTTATTCACAAAAAAATGTTTTCACTGTCTCAACACACAAATTAATTGAGGGTCAGCATCGCCTATGAGAATTGTGACAGAAGTTTTTCCCGTGAATAGTAATTCCTAGATTTCTGCAATCACTAGCCTTTATGTCAGTATTTGTATGCATCTCATTCCCTATTGCGGAGAGGCTGGACTGTATTACTGAGACAGAAATATATATGAAGATTTAAAAATAACACCAAAAGTATATAGTTGTGTACGCCTCAAATGCATTTCCTTTTTTCCACTTTTTAGATTGCTGTGTAATCCATACTGAGAACACGGAGATTTTACATGTTTAAACTATGCTATATATACCTGCTATCCAGTGATAAAGTACCCTTTCTCAACTTTGTACAATCTGGTCAAATCCATACTGGGCCTGAGAACATCTGAGTCTGCCTCCTGATCTATAGACATATATTTTTAATGTGTAAACTAGGCTACATATATACGTGTTATCCGGTGAAACTATACCCTTTATCAACTTTCTACAATGTTGTTGAATCCATACTGGGCCTGAGAACGGCTGCCGAGCTGTTAAGCAAGCTACAGCACCTGTGGTTTGGACACATAATTTTTTCAGGAATGACGGTTAGGCCTAACTCCGGAATTGCGGTTGACCTGAACTTACTGGGAAATCATCGTTCGCGGGGAATAATCTGAATCCCAGATCCCCATCACTAACGGAGTTCAGCAGGTTATCTGCACCTGTAAGCGACAAAAGCTGGTCCTTTCAGTGTAGCGTGCATGCAGCCCTGGACATGTACGGGAATGCTAGACCTGTTATTGCTCGATCTCACGTGCCAGAGCCTCGCTTATCCCTCTAGTAAGCTTGACGCGTACTGTGGGGGCATGCCGGAGTCTCGGTTGTTAACAGAATAAAGCTGAGAAATCGCTCGCACAACTACAAACACACATACCACACCACACCACACACAGAATCGACAAAGCTTTCAAAGTGTGCATCTTTTCTTTAGGTGGCATGGTTGTGGTTTCCCAGGTGGAGTCCATTTAAGCCACAGGCTCCACTCCTGGTGGTGCCCTTTTGGACATTCTTTTAAGGTTCAGCTTTGCAATCATACTGCCCCCGGAAACCAAAAACTTTGCCTTCATGGACGCTGTTTGGAGGTTCGTGGGAATAACGCTGCCCGATCAGCAGTCGGCATATGGGTCGCCCTCCCAGGGCTGTAGGGTACTCGGTACCGGGCCGGTGTCAGTGGGATGTGTCACAGCAGCGGTGACCCGGACGGTGGCCCTGGGCGCCCATGTAAATGGCGTGGTATAATGGTAAAGAGTTTATATAGATAGTTTGACGCCACCTGTGGTGTTCGGCAACATAGATGTTAGGCCGACGCTGCATGCAGATCCTCTGGGACTGATGGTGTTGTGCAGCAAGATGGTGAAGCTCCCCACAGGTGGAGCTGGAGTCCCAGGGAAGTGTAGATGTAGTGATGGGGGAAAGGCACAGGCGGTGTAGGTGCTGGTACCCAGATGTAGCGGTGCTGGAATAACTGTAGGACACCAGAGCGTGCAGTTCCAAAGCTTTACTCGCAGTCTGCAGGTTACACAGTTGCCTGCCTCCGTGCTGTGTCCTCCGGGTCAGGACCTCAGCCAACCTCCGGGACCAAAATGGAAAGCTCCCTTCCACCACACCGCCAACATGTACCTTCCTGAAAGTCTCCTTTCTAGCGCTTGTGGGGGAAGCACTCACAGGACCGTGGTTCACTGAAGCGCCTCCTGTCTAACAGATGTTCCTCAGACTTTACTTGTATGGCAGACAGCTGTAGCCTTTTCCTTCTGGCTCCCACACGTCGATGCTGGGGCCTCCGAGCCTTAGTTGGGTACAGAGCATTTATAGCTGCTACTTACCCCGGTTTCTGCTGCAGGAATGTCAGTGTCCCTACAAACTCGGAGACCGGAATCGGGACCATGCGCTCCAGCTAGGAGTGAGCCTTAACTCTGCTCATCCTGCAGCTCCCCTTCTCACGTCCACATACTTCCCCTTCCCTGCACAGAGTGCCCTAACTTACCTCCTCCCGACCACAGAGAGCAGCTCCTCAGCAGTCAGGTTCAGAGGTCTCCCTGCTAGCCTGGAGTGGGAAATGTGTTGTGTGTTGGTATCACTGCTAGAGTGATCCTTCGTTGCTCCCAAGCTTGACAACACACTCCCTAGGAGGAAGGTAATGCCACAGTGGCGACCGTACTCTTGGGGACGCCACAAGTGCACTGAGGCCCAGCCACTGCTGGATGATGCTGCTGGTACATTGACCCAGACCACTACATTCCCCTCGCACTCTACCCTGCCAGAATCTGACCCAGAGGAAACTCAGGTTCCCCTTCCCACATACTATACCACCTTACACGGTGACAAAGAGGAAGGTGCAGATGAAAGTGCAGGTTCCTTGAGCAGGTGGGGGGGCATACTCATAGGCGATGGCACTGGCACAGGGCACCGCATAGTATGCAAAAGTGTCTCTGCCGGTGGGAGGGCCTAAACAGCCAAGTGCAGTGAGATGGAAGATGGGGACGACAAGGAGTTCAGAGTAGTGCAGGGATTCCCTAGCAAGGAGACTTATGTAATTGTTTTCAATGTTGGGACAGCAATTTTTGGGGAGCACTATACTCTGGTGAATGATATATGGGGCCCACCATACACTGGAGCATTCCAAAGGTGGACATCAGACACTGGAGCAGCATTTACAGGACCCATTATACACTAGAGCAGTAGAAATGGGGCCCATTATATATGGAGCATTATTTGGGCCCATAAGACAGTGGAGCTTCATCCACTGGGACCAACATATACTATAGCATTATGTGGAGCTCATCATATACGGTTTGAAACATTATATGGGATCAATGATTCCATATGGAGAAATATATGGGCCTCATTACTCTGTATAGCGCACTAAGCGCTGGCCATAATACTGTATGGAGTTATATACTGTCCGTTTTTGGAGGTATTGGAGAATTTAAAATGGATATCAGTCATGAGATGTAAGAAGTGAAGTATTTTTCATTGTACTATACTGCTATTTCTCTGCCGTATCGGAGCATCATGAGTTGTGGTATGTGTTAAAGGGGCGCTCTTTGGCCCTGGGCCCACGAAAACCTGGAGCCAGCCCTACCCCCCCACAACTGTAGCCAAATAACCCCCATTTTTCAGTGCGTAACTAGTATTATGAAGTAAATTAAGGTTGACAAGCTTAAGTAATAAGAATTGATGCTTTTGGCATTCAAATGGGCACTGTAGGTGTGTTTCCTGTCCGCCTCTCACTGCCGACTTTAATTCCCCATTGACTTACATTGGGTTTCGTGTTTCGGTCGGACCCCCGACTTTTCCCTATAGTCGGCCGATTTTGCTCAACCCGACTTTTGGAAAAGTCGGGTTTCATGAAACGAAACTCGACCCTAAAAGCCAAAAGTCGCTCAACTCTAGTGGTATAGTATGCGGGAAGGGGCACCTGAGTTTCATCAGGGTCTGATTCGGGCTCAGTAGACTGCGAGGGCAATGTAATGCTGTGGGTGAATGTACCAACAGAATCATCTAGCAGTGGCTGTGCATCAGTGCACTCCATGTCAGATTCATCTTGGACTGTGGAATTCAGGATTTGACTTGATAACCCAGGAATGGTATGTGAAAAGAGCTCCATGGAGTAATCTGAATTGTGTCCTGCGGCATCCTTCACTTTTGGTGTGGGTGAAGGACACAAGGAAAGGTGTTGTTCCTGACCAGAAGCCTGCACTGACGACTCTGTGCTTGCAGTTTTTGTAACTTCAGAAGAGGCAATAGAGCTGGAGGCTGTTTCGACAATGTAAGCCAAAACCTGTTCCTGATGCTCCAGCTTTAAAAGTGGTTTACCTACTCACAGAAAAGGGAACCTTAAAGGCCTTCTTGTGCCAGATGATGATGCAGGATCAACACCTCCTGCCTTAGCTGCTATTGTGCTTTTGCAAGAACCAGCCAATGCACCACCACCACCATCAGTACCAGCTGCGCCCCTCCACCCACGTCCACGGCCTCTTCCACCATACTTCCTCATGTTGGGGAAAAAGTACCAAAAATACCAGCAGAGAAATGGTACTGTATGAGGAGCGTACAGCTGTGTAAGGTGTATGTAAAAAGTGAAATCTCCGTATATATTTTGTGAGTCACAGACGCTCACCCAGTATGGATTTCACCATAATCCAACAAGCAGATATACAGTACTGTATCAGAAGTGTACAGCTGTATACGTTGTTGGTGAAACTGTAAATCTCCGTATGTGTATTTACAGGGTGTGTCACACACACACGTTGACTCTGTATAGATGTGACCGTAATAGGAACACCAGATATACAATACTGTTTGAGAATCGGACAGCTCAATGCGGTGTATGGAGAAATGGCAATGTCCGTATATGTATTTATGGAGTGTCACACACACACGCTGACTCTGTGTAGATGTGACTGTAATAAGAACACCAGATATCCGATACTGTTTGAGAATTGGACAGCTCAATACGGTGTATGGAGAAATGGAAATGTCCGTATATGTATTTACAGAGTGTCACACACACGCTGACTCTGTGTAGATGTGACCGTAATAAGAACACCAGATATCCAATACATTTTGAGAATCGGACTACTCAATATGGTGTATGGAGAAATGGATATGTCCGTATATGTATTTACGGAGTGTCACACACACACGCTGACTCTGTTTAGATGTGACCGTAATAAGAACAGCAGCTATCCGATGCTGTTTGAGAATCGGACACCTCTATATGGTGTATATATGGAAAAATGTTAATCTCTGTGTATTTTTTCACACACATATAGCATGTATTTGTCTGTGATACCAGCCGGTACAGAGGAGCGTACACCTCTATACGGTGTGTGCAAAAATTTACGCTCAGTAACTACTGTGCAGAAAAAAAGGAATAAAAGTACTTTTTCTTTGAAACAAGCAGTCTGCACAGCAGTGTGCACACAGCAGTGCAGCTATCAGGTAGCCTTATAAGGCAGCCTAATAACCACCACCGCTGCTGCACACAAAAGTGTGAAAAAATGAACACTTGGTAACTGTGCCGAGAAAAGGAATAAAAGTATTTTTGCTTTTAAAAAAGCACTCTGCACAGCAGTGTGCAAACAGCAATGCAGCTATCAGGGAACCTTATAAGGCAGCCTAATCACCAACAGAGCTGCTGCACACAAATATATCCTCCCCTGTCACTGCACACTATACTGTTGTATTGTACAGTGAAAATCGCTATCAGCAGAAGCACTTTTTTTTTCCTGCCTAAACACTCCCTATTGATAACGAGCAGTGGCAGCAACCTCTCCCTATGCTAAGATCGGCAGAAGTAAGATGGTGGTCGGAGGTCAAGGCCTTTTATAGCCACTGTGACACCGCACGTAGCCAGCCAATCACTTGAATGCCCTTCTCTAAGATGGTTGGCTGAGAAAAGGCACTGGAAGCATTGTGGGAAACGCGACTTTGGCGCTCAAGTCGGCGACCTCATGGCCGACGTCACGCTATGGTCGGGTTTCGATCGGCAAAATGGAAATGGACTTTAGCCAAAGTCGGAGACTTCTGATTTTGTCCAACCCGTTTCGCTCAGCTCTACTCACCACTCTTTGAGTACGATCACTGAGCCAGTTATGAATCCACATAACCGTTGTAAATCCCATGCTTGGTCATTTTTTCAATTGGGACAGTAAAATGTACTTTATCAGATGCTTTGCTGAAGTCAAGATACACTATATCTACCTCATTTCCCCAATCCATCCAGTCAGTGATTCCATCATAGAAGGAAATTAGATTAGTCTGGCATGACTTGTTTGCTACAAACCCATGCTGGCTCTGTTTGATTACTGTATTCTTATCCAAGTACTTGCAAACATGCTGTTTAATAGTTTGTTCAAAGATCGTTCCTGGTAAGGCTCACTGACCTGTAATTTCCTGGCTCCATCGTTTTTCCTTTTTTGAAGATAGTGACAGATAGATAAATTTTATTAAGATCCATATTTTTTTTATTTTTCAGATAATGCTACATGAGGGCATGTTTGAGAGATTTGTTGCAGTTTTGAATGATACCCTCTTATAATAAAATTCTAAATTATGATAAATAAAACTTGTATCACCATTTTCTGAGAACTATATCTTTTTTATAATTTTGTAAATGGACTGTATGGAGGTTCATTTTTTGCAGGGAGAGCTGTAGTTTTTATTGTTGTCATTTTGGGATGCATATGCCTTAATGATTGCTTTTTCAGTTAATATATTGGTGGAAGAAAATGGAACAAAAGTAGCAATTTTGGTGCTTTTTTATTTTTATTTTCTAAATGAGAAAATACCATTGCAAACCTGTGAAGAGATCTTAAAATTTCTGTTGGTAGAAGGCACCCTTCAAATATGAAAGACCTAGAGCAGTTTGCAAAAGAAAAGTGGTCAAAAATTCCAGTTGTGAGGTGTAAGAAGCTTCTTGATGGATATAGGAAGAGATTGATTGCAGTTATTTATTCCAAAGGGTGCACAACCAAGTATTTAGTTAACCGTGCCAACAATTTTGTCCGGGCGCATTTTTGGGGATTAGTGTGAAACTATGTCCAATTTGCCATTTTTTTCTCAGTTTCCTTGTATTGTTCCAATAGACAGAAAGAAAATAAACATTTGTATAGCAAAACATGTTTCTATGCAATAATTTTAAGATAAATACTTTTTTTTTTTTTTTTAAGGCTGCCAACCCTTTCTGTCATTGCTGAGTGCTTACTTCCTCAGGATGTAAGCAATTTGTCTGAAAGCTGGTAGTGATGCAGTAACTGATTTGCCACAGGGTTTGATGACATCACACTTTCATGCACTCGCCGGGAGATAAATGGAATGGATGAAACCGCACAGGCACCACCACCGCTTTAGCGCACAACCGCACGCCCACACAGAGCTCCCAGGACACCATACCTCCAAGAAAACCCCCAGCACCTTAAGCTGTGTAATGCTGTAATATAGATCAGGTGGCCAACAAAAGTCAATTCTAGCGTTGATTGAAAAAGACCCGGACGGGGTCAAAATGTCACACTCTACTTTATTTTTTTGCGTATCATAAAAGGATTTTTTTGTTTCTTTACTGTGGTGGAAAATTTACACAAGTTAAATATTTTTTGCAAATGAATGAGAGTGCGGCTGATTTAACTCTTAGGCCGGGATCACACATGCGAGTAACTTGGACAAGTCTCGCATGTTAATACCCGACACTGCCGCCAGCATTCGGATCGGAGCATGCGGCCGCATAGAAATACATGGAGCCGCACGCTCCGCTCCCGAGTGCCAGCGGCAGTGCCAGGTATTAATGTGGCGCCCCTGAGGCTTCAGTCGCCACAGAGGTACTGTACCTTCTCCTAAGGTGTAGTGCCCCACCATCCAGGTAAGGTGGGAACTCCTGACCACGCTCCACACCTGCATTCCACACACAGGATAGTTCAGTGGGGCCACCTAACAGCTTCAGGCTGGGGGTTAGCAGAGCACCCCTCGTGGAACCCTGCTTCGTAACACGAGATGTGCTAGGAGGCGGGTGGAGTAAGATGATACAAAAGAGTGGGAAGAGTGAGAGTTAGGGGGAGTAGAGAACAGAGTTGGAGAGGAAGGAAGATGGATGTCTGAAGGATGTGCTGCAGCAGGTCCCAGTGATGTGGGCTGCTGGTACGAGAAAGACAGAGAAAGAGACTGATAAGATTGATAACCTGACCTTCCATAAGAGAGATAGAACAGATCGGAACGAAGGAGAATAGAAGGACGGTGGGAAGCTGGTTGAAGAAAGATAGAGAACCCTTCCAGTCCAGAGAGGGCAAAGGCCGGGGCCCGGTCCCTGAGGTTGATTGGATCTTTATGTCCGGCAACAGACACCGGAGGAGTAGTGAGCCGCTAACGCCTTGCTCCCATCATAGACTTGGGACACAACAGCAACTGAATAGATAGAGAGCCGGGACGTAGTGAGGAGTCCCCGAAGCAGGCTACAGCTGTCTGTCATACATGTAAAGACTAGGAACACCTAGAGAGAGGCACTCCAGGGTAACTAAGTACTGGAGTGCTTCGCACCTAAAAGCGCATTGGAGGAGTCGTTCAGTAAGGTACATGTTGGCGGAGTGTGGAAGAGAGAATCCTATCCTGCCTGGAGGTTGGCTGAAGCCCTGACCTGGAGAACACAGTACGGAGGCAGGCAGTTGAGTGAACTGCAAACAGTGAGTAAAGCTTTGGAACCGCATACTCGGGTGTCCTCCAGTTATGCCCACACCACTACACCTGGGTACCAGCCTCCATACCATTCTGCGCCTCTCCTCATCCATTGCACCTACACTGCCCTGGGACTACAGCTCCACCTGTGGGGAGCTACACCATCTTTGCTGCATCACACCATCAGTCCCAGCGGATCTGCATGCAGCGTTGGCTCAACATCTTACTTGCCAAACACCACGGGTGGCGTCACGAACTATTCTAATAAACTTTAACACCATTAACATCACCGCCATTGATATTGGGCGATCAGGGCCACGGACCGGGTCACCGCTGCTGTGACACATTCCCACCTTGACACCGGCCCGGTACCGAGTACCCCGCTGCCCTGGGTGTGTGAGGGCGACCCATTAACATGCGATACTCGTCCGAGTTTCTTGCATGTGTGCTCCCGGCCTTATACGTTGGATCTTGGATGCATCCAGTTCAGCTAGCACCTCCTCTTCTCTACAAGCTGTGTGAGCCTCCTTCCTACTCTTCATACTTAAAAAACATTATTTTATTTGTGGTATTTTTGTTTACTCCCTCAGAATGATGTTAGCTTATTTTATCAGTGGCATTAGTTAAAGGTGGAAAATAAAATCATCCAAGATGTTATAAGGTCAGTTTAGGCACATGTGTGTCTGAGTTTGAATATGCTAGTACTAAGTTACTAGATACTTGCATCTTCATATCTCCCAGCTGGCTTTTTTCTCTGCAAACTCCAGTGATTTCTGCAACCTGTATCTACTTCTCAGAGCTGATGATTAATCCTTTGCCTGCTGAAAGGCTCATTTATTATTTATTTATTTTAGTTGCTGATATAGTGTTTTACAGACATCATCATCACTGTCCCCACTGGGACTGGTAAACTAGATTCCGTACCAGTATGTCTTCAGGACTGTGGGAACAAACTAGAGTACTCAGAGGAAACCCACACAAACACAGGGAGAACATAAAAACTCCTTCCAGATGTTGTCCTTGGTGGAATTTCAATGCAGGACCCCAGCGCTGCAAAGCAACAATTTTAACCACTGAGCTATTTTGCTGCCCACTTACATTCCGTGTTAGGAGTACTACACCCCAGCATTAGTCAGTTCATGCCAATGACAATCACTAAGGATTGTATCCAATAACGGACTCCTCTCTGGACTTGTTCTTACTTCAAATGCTGCTGAACCTGCCTGTATCATCTCTTTATACAAGTTTGCCTTTTCATCTCTGCTGCCAGAGGCTACCCATTTATTTGCTGATTAACCCTTTGCCTGCTGTAGAATTAATGAATTCTCTTCTGGACTCGTTCACATTATACGACAACAATTGATGAACTGACTATACAACTTCAGTTCCTGTGTTTCTCTACATCCCTTGCTCTGTGTCTTCTGGTGTGTCCTGCATCACTTGCCTGGCTGCCCTTCTGTTGCTTACCCATAGCTCCCAACCGTCTCAAATTTAGCAGGACTGTCACGATTTTTGGGCTCAGTCCCAGCTTTTGATACTCATCTCTCTCTGATATCTTCATTGCCCTGTTGCTCCTCCTCCTCAGGGGGCAGTGCCACATCTATGCTCAGTGCATAAATCTATTTATATAATTGCCTTGTAATGTTTTCATTTCTTGTTCTGTCCAGATGTCACCGTATTCCAGAATTTCAAGTGGAGGAAGCTCACCGGCCGCCATATTGGGATACCCAAATGATGGGTGTCTCAATATGGAAACTGCTGCTGGTACCAACCTATTGCACGGTACCACCAGTGGAACACCATCGCATCACACACACACACACACACTCTATATGCCATAAGCACCACATGCTCAGACGCACTCTCACACTAAATTACAATATTCACCCCCCTCTCCAGTGATCAGGTCACCTTAGGACTCAACGTTTCAATCTCCAAATTCACAGGCTGCAGGTCTATCTATGAGCCACAGCCCACACTGATGTAGATAAAAGAACTTGGTAATCTTGACCTGTATTGCAGACAATGAGCCTAGGCGCAGATCATACTATGATACATAGTAGAGTATAATAGTATAAAACAATATATTTCTATGTTCCGTTTATACTAGCAATGAAGAAAGTCAGACTTTTTTGTTCCTATAAAACTACTAAAAATAATAAAAAGCAAAAATATCATCTTTTCTTTTTCCTTGAGTATTTGAACCCACAACCCTCAACGTTACAGGCAGGAGCTAAAGATACTGAGCCACCTGATCTGGAAATGTAACAGGGAGAATTTTGGTTACGGTACTTGACCTGTTTTAGAGACTTCGACTCCACTGGCAGATTGTACTGATAAATTGTGTATTTCTATGTATTTGTATTCTAGAGGGAGAATAAGAGAATTTTTCATACTATAAAATTACTAAAAGAAAATGAAAAACACTTGATAATGAAAAAAAGTCATTTTTAATGCATTTTTTAAAAATAATAAACATTACAAACCAGAAAAAACAGACATATTTGGTGTCCCTGTACTTGTCATGACCCGCTCATCACAGCAATCAGATTATTTGCGGTGATCAGTAAATGGCATAAAGAATGGCGTGATTGATATTTTTTCTCTATAAAACGCATAAAAAATGTAACAAAAATGTAGTGCTGAGGCTGTGTTCACATGTAGCATAAATGCTGCTTTTTCTACTGCTTTTTTTTCTGCAGGTGTCCGCATCACATGACACAATAACAATCTTCTCTGATTATCACGTTTGCTGCATTCCTTTTATGAGTTTCCCCCCCTTATTTGATGCGATTTTGGTGTAGATATGAAGAAGAGTTTGTAACTCTTTTTTTCCATTCTACATGACGGCACCACGAGAGAGGGGATCCGCCCAGCGAGGACAGGAAACCTTCAAGATAAAAGGGTCGGCTCCTCTCTCCGCATCAGTTGGTTTCCTGTCCTCGATGGGAACCCTCAAGATGAAAACCTCTTGAAGATTCTGGTAGAAAGAAGAGGATGCCTGGGTCGGGTGATTACTGGCAGGCACTGGTCTGCTACACCCGTCGCTAGGTACCGGTAGTCGCCTCGGGGGCCATATATTCCTATGTCCCCCCTGAGTGAGTGCATGGCCACAGCCCGTGAGGCAGTTGCCCGGGTGAATTAATGATGCCTCGGAGGCCACGATACGTGTACCCTCCCTGTTGAATGACATGCCCCATAGACGTCCACGGAGGCCACTTTTGTGCTCCCTCCCTGTCAACAACCAAGTGGCCATGCAGCCCGTGAGGCACATCGGTGCCCGAGCAGATGAAAATCTCCTCTGAGGACCCTTTTGAAATTCCCTCCCTGTCGAGCGCAAGTCAACGGGGCTGCCCAGGAGAGTACCTGCAGTATGGAGGCTTCCATAGATGACCAGGTCCATGGGGGGTCGCAGGTATGAGGGCAGCAGCAGCAACAGGCGTCAGGGCAGCATGGACGCTGCGGTGGCCTGGGCGCATACTGGGGAAAGCCGGGCACGCACAGGCGGTGGGAACTCCAGCAGCTCGCGGCGCGTTCCAGAACTCCGGGGCACGCAGCGGCGCGTTCTTCAGACGGAGAGGTTGGGAGCGCGCACCGGATGTAAAGGAGATGCGACCCGGAAGTAAAGTCGGCAGCACCCGGGAGGCAGCAGGGAGCGCGCACAGGAACAAGCACGGTAGGCCATATGGTAGGAGGCGCGCACCGGAAGTGATCACCGGGGGCGCGCGTGCATGTCATTTTCGGGCACGTACAACAGGGGCGCGCACCGGATGTGATTGCCGGCTGTAATGCGCAGGCGTGGCATAATTAGGAAGCGCAAGCGGCCAGCAGGTGCAGGATCAACCAGGTGGATCAATCAAAAAAAAAAAAGGGGAATGCTATTTAAAGGCAAAAGAAGTGCTGGCAGGCGTCACTACACCAGTATTGGGTTAGATGTGACTGCTCTTACCACAAAACAGCAGCAGCAGCTAAGCAGTTTATAGAATGGAGAGCCTTTCGCCAGAGCACTTGCAGCCGCGCCAGGAGGCGAAGGAGAGGAGGTTGCGCTCGGAGGAAAAGAGCCAGACACGCCGCAGCAGCAGTGGGAGCCGCTCACCGCAAAAAGGAGGGGTCCCTAGTCTCTTTGGGAGACAGTGAGAAGACCAGTCAGCCTCCAGATCCGGTACCCATTCTATGAAGCGTCCGAGTAGTGAGTGAGCTTCGAGAAAGTCCAGCACTCTAATGTCTGTTCTCTTTCTCTCTCTCTTGTCTCCTCTCTCCCCTCTTTTACAAACATTGGCGGGGTGGAGTATAGGAGGTCCCTAAGAAGAGTAGGGAAAAAACTAAAAATAAAGAATGTCCTTTATGCAATAGTCCTTTAGGAGCATCCTGGAGTAAAAGGTTGTGCCAGGATTGTATTAACAAGACAGTAGCGGAAGAGACACCCTCATTCTCTGACAGTCTGAAAACCCTAATTCAAACAGAGGTTTGCAAATCAGTAAGGGCATTGCAATCAGCGGATACGGGTAGAACTAGAGATAGATCCAGCCCCTCAGTGGTCTTTCAGGAGGACTCCACAGGGTCAGAGGAGGACTCAGATAAAACCCGCTATTCAGATAGTAGCTCTGACGAGGAAGACGCATTCCCAGTAGAAGCTACAGATAAGCTTATAAAAGCAATCCGGTCCACCATGGGGCTGGTAGATGAGTGAGCAAAAAAGACAGCTCAGGAACTCATGTTTAGTGGGCTACAGAAGAAAAAACGTAGAGCCTTCCCTATTAATGAGCAACTGGAAGGACTCATAAAACGGGAATGGGAAAAACCAGAGAAGAAGTCCCAGATAATCAATTCCCTAAAAAGGAGGTACCCCTTTGAGGAAGAGGCATCCTCGTCCTGGGATAGAGCTCCAAAAATAGATGTAGCGATATCAAAAGTCGCCAGGAAATCCTCCCTACCCTTTGAGGATTTAGGTTCTCTAAAAGAACCTCTGGACCGAAAGACAGACAATTGTCTTAAAAAGGCCTGGGAGGCCTCGGCTGGGGCCCTAAGGCCCGTCATCGCGGCCACTTGTGTGGCTAGGTCCCTGAAAATATGGGTGGACAACCTGGAAGACCAGCTGGAGCAAGGAGTCCCCAGGGAATCTATTCTGGAAGCATTACCGGCCATCAAAGCAGCGGCAGTCTTTCTCGCTGAAGCTTCAGCAGATTCAGCCAGGCTAGCAGCAAAGTCAGCGGCCTTAACCAATATAGGACGCCGGGCAGTATGACTCAAATGCTGGCCGGGGGACACTCAGGCAAAGATGAAACTCTGCTCTCTGCCATGTGAGGGAAATTTCCTGTTTGGACCGGCATTGGATGACGTGTTGGAGAAAGCCAAGCAAAAAAGGAAGCACACTGTAGCGCCAAACCATGCAAACATGAAAAATGAATAATGAATTGCATTACTGCATTAGAAGTATGAAAAATTGAGAAAGTTTAGCGAATAAAAGGGCCAAGTTGCTTGAATGTACATAAGTTGGTGACTCTAGGTTAAGCACCTGTTCACACTATACTTATGTTTGAATGTGACGGTCAGTTTTTGAAACTTGTGTTGGAGAAAGCCGGCGACAAAAAGAAAAATTTCCCAAACAGCCATTTCAGGCCTTTCGGCGCTCCTTTCAGAAGGGCCGAAAATTCAGAAGACAGCAGTACAAGGCTCGAGACAGAAACAATTCTGACAAGCGAGTCAGAGGTGGGAGAGGCTTCTATTTCGGCAAGCCCTCCAAAGACGGCAAAAAACCCTCCCAGTGACGGTCCTTCTCAGGTGGGAGGAAGGCTCTCTCACTTCCTCCCAGCGTGGGAGAGGATCTCATCCAGTACCTGGATCTGACAAATAGTAGGGTCGGGTCTGGAATTAAGATTCCACCACTGGCCGCCACGAAGATACTGTTATGGTGCGCTCACCAGGAGGCGGGGCTTCGGTCCCGACGTCACTCCCTCCGGTACGGCGGTCCCTCGGGGGCTCCCGTCTGGTGCGCACGCGCAGCTCTCGTCCTCGGAGCTCCTCCTCCATGTCATGTTTGCGCTTGCGCGCTCCTGTCAGTGCTCTCTCCGGGTCGGTCCTCTCTACGGTAATGGAGGACTTGACTCGGAAGCTGTAGTGGTCATGTGCTTTCTGGTTAGGATCTGACCCGGAACCTGTTATGGTCATGTGCTATATCAGGCTACCTTCCCCTATGGGAGGTGCCTGATTATTGTTGTGCTTCCTGGCTGGGTCAGCTTTGTCCCAGCCTGGCTGTGCGCTGTTTCAGGTCCTCTGCTCTGTCTGGTATTCTATTGTGCTCCTAGCACTCGCTCTGAACCTTCACGTTGCTTCATGCTCAGTTGTGCCTCCTGGCACACGCTAGTATCCTGTCCTCTGTCCCTTGCTCTGTCGTGCCTTCTGGCACTCACTTTGTTCCTGTGCTCTGTTTCACCTCCTGGCACGATTGCTGCTACATTCTGTACTCTGTCGTGCTCCATGCACTCGTCCTGCTTTGTTTACCTCCGGTCGTATTACTCGCTATACGCCATACGTGCTCACGTCTACCTGTCTCGCACTATCCTGTAGTTAGCGCACTTCCGTGTACACCCTTGGTGTTGTTAGTACCCAGTACCATTCGCCAGACATACTCACCCGTGTCTCCTGTGAGCCGCCCCTCTCGGTACCGGCTGCCGTGGTACCCGAACCCCTGGGCTTGCTCCTAACGGTCCCTGTATAGGGGTCGGTTCCACCTGGCAGTTCGCCCAGGGCCCCTCGGTGCCACGGCCCAGAGGGTCCACTCCTGGAGTCTCTTGCTCCAGACCTTCCATTCTAACAGATACATGCAGACTCCAGTACAGTCATCTCAAGAAAAACAAGAAAGTCTGGAAGGAGAAGTATTATCACTTCTAGAAAAACACGTCCTGGAAGAAATTCCAGAAAAAGAGAAGAATGAAGGGTTTTACTCCCCCCTATTTCTTATAAAAAAGCCAGACAATTCCTGGAGGACGATCATAAATTTGAAAGGCCTCAGCAAATATCTGATAGTTCCATCATTCAAGATGGAAATGATAAGGTCAGTGGTGAAGCTCCTCTATCCTCAGTGCTACTTGGCAGTCCTGGATCTCAAGGATGCTTACTATCATGTCCCGATCCGGCAACAAGACCACAAATATCTCAGAGTGTCGGTCCAGATAAGGTCTCAGTAACGTCACTTTCAATACAGGGCCCTGCTCTTTGGTGTAGCGATAGCCCCCGAGTCTTCACAAAATTAATTGCAGAGGTCACAGAGCATCTCAGGGAAAAAGACACTCTGGTGATACCATATCTGGACGACTTCTTGATAGTGGGAAGAAATTTCTCTCACTGTCAAAGTCAAAATAGTGATGGAGACACTACAGACCCTGGGTTAGCAACTGAACCTCAAAAAATCCAAACTGGTACCGGCAATGATCCAGAATTTTTTAGGCTTAACAGTGGACTCGGTGGTACAGGAGTGTCGCATCCCAGAGGAGAAAGAAAAGATCAAAAATCTAATCAGGGCAACATTAAAAAGACCAGAAATGACTCTGAGAAGGGCCATGTCAGTGTTGGGGTCCCTAACTTCCTGCATACCAGCAGTAAAATGGGCCCAGTTTCACACAAGAGAACTTCAGTGGTGTGTTCTACAAAACGATCTGAGGCTTCAGGGGCAGTTAGAGCAGAAGCTCACCCTCCCGGACCCTGTACTCCAGTCACTCAAGTGATGGTTACAGATAGAGTCCTCCCCAAGAGGAGTGCCCTGGACACACACAGCCTCCAGAGTAGTCACAACGGATGCCAGTCCTTGGGGCTGGGGAGCCCATCTAGACACACTATGGCTCCAGGATTCCTGGGTCCAGGAGAAAAGAAGTCTATCCTCAAACGAGTGGGAGCTACTAGCCATCGAAAGGGCGCTGGAAGGATTGTTGACACACCTAAGGGACATCATGTGAGAGTCCTGTCAGACAACCGTACAGCAGTCGCATATGTGAACCACCAGGGGGGCACCCGTTCTCGGTCCCTGATGCGAATAGCAGGAAGGATCATGGCCCTAGCAGAACACCAGTTCCTTTCATTATCGGCCCTGCATATTCGAGGTGTAGACAACCTGAAGGCAGACTTTCTGAGCAGGAACCTCCTGAGGCAAGGAGAATGGTGCCTAAAAGAGTCCATCTTTCAACGGATTGTGCATATGTGGGGGAAACCCATCATAGATCTCTTCACCTCAAAAACCAACAAGAAGGTTCAAAAATTCTTCTCCAGCAGACAGGGGGCAGTAGACCCCTTCAGGATAAAGTGGACACCGGGTCTCATGTACGCCTTCCCCCCAATATGCCTCATTCCAGCAGTTCTGAGGAAGATCAGGGAGGACCAAGCCAGAGTAATTATGATAGCTCCTTTTTGGCCGAAAGACCATGGTTCTACTGGCTGAAAGTGATGTCAGTGACGGACCTATGGGTACTCCCAGAAGATCATGACCTGCTAACACAAGGTCCCTTCAATCACCCTTCGAAGTCCAGGCTGCATTTGACAGCCTGGAATTTGAAAGGTCACTGTTAGAGAAAAAAGGTTTCTCAGCAGGGTCCACCTTACTCAATAGCAGAAAACCAGTGACTACGAAAATTTATGGAAGGATATAGAGGAAATTTTTATCTACCTCAGGCCCGATACTGGAGGGAGAAGTACTGGTAGGGGCAGTACTGGAGTTTCTGCAGAAGGGTTTAGAGTTGGGGTTAGCGGTAAGCACCCTCAAAGTTCACATTTCAGCCCTGGCAGCCTTATTCAACTATGACCTGGCAAACAATATAGATGGGTGACCAGGTTTATCCGTGCCTGTACTAGAGCTGACTCTGTCCCGTCTCCTAGGCCTCCTCCCTGGGATCTAAATTTAGTCCTATCATCTCTGGCAGAAAGTCCATTTGAACCGCTAAACACAGCGTCAGATAAAGTGTTAACTTTAAAGACAGCCTTATTAGTGGCACTCACATTGGCCCATAGGGTCGGAGACTTACACGCACTATCAGCAGACCCGCCATACACTCAGGTCATGGATGATAGGGTTGTGTTAAAATTAGACCCAGCATACCTCCCTAAGGTAGTGTTGAAATTCCACAGGGCTCAGGAGATAGTTTTACCATCCTTTTGTCCTAACCCCGGTAACCAGAAGGAGGAGAGATTTCATTGCTTAGACTTTAGGAGATGTATCCCACAGTATTTAGAGATGACAAAACCTTGGAGAAAACAGAGGGCCTTATTTATCTCATACCAGGGGGCAAGAAAAGGCCTTAAAGCCTCTAAGCAGACTATAGCTAGATGGGTGAGAGAGGCCATCATGCTAGCGTATAGTAGTGCATGCAGGGCTGTTCCAGAAGGCCTAAAAGCCCACTCCACGAGGGCCATGGCGACGTCCTGGGCGGAGAGAGCTGACGCCTCCATCGACCAAATCTGTAAGGCGGCCACTTGGTCCTCTCCATCTACCTTTTTCAAACATTACAGATTAGACCTATCTGGTAACTCTGATCTCGCATTCGGGAGAAGAGTGTTACAAGCAGTGATCCCTCCTTAAAGAGAATACAAATCTCTGTAACTCTTTCGTGGTGCCGTCATGTAGAATGGAAAAACATGGGTATTACATACCTGGTAATGTGTTTTTTCATGAGACATGACGGCACCCTTATATTACCTCCCTATTGATCACGTCATTAGTTGGGTGCATTATTAGCATTATACACTCCCTTGGTGTTGGAAATTTAGTAGTGTAAAGGTTGTATTATTTATGTGTACACTAACCTGCGGAGTTCCTCTCGTGCTCTGTAAAACAACTGATGCGGAGAGAGGAGCCGCCCCTTTTATCTTGAAGGTTTCCTGTCCTCGCTGGGCAGATCCCCTCTCTCGTGGTGCCGTCATGTCTCATGAAAAAACACATTACCAGGTATTTAATACCCGTGTTTCAATAGTACAGAAAATCTTGATTACAAATGCAACAGGGTTTTTTTCCATGCTTATTTTTCAAAACAAGCCTATAGAGAAAAAATGCACCAAAACCCCAGAGTTCATCAGCATCCTCAGACCACAGGTGGCGAAGGTTTCATGGAATCACATCCATTTTGCGTAGATATTTAGATCGTTTTCACATGTAGAGTAAAAGCTGAGTATTTTCTGCTGCTTTTTTTGCACAGAAATTCTGCTGTGTTTGTCTGTCCAAGCAAAGTGGATGTGATTTCATAAAAACTGCGCCCCCTGTGCGTCTAAAGACGCAGCATAACTGTGCCATTTTTTTGTTTGTTTTTCTTTTGTCTTCTATGTGAAGCCTAAAAAAAGCATTTAAAAAAGTGCAGTTACTTTATTACTTGTTAAATCAAAGCTATTCTGTGCAAGAAAAAACACAATAAAAATACAGCTTCACATCTGCACTAAAAGCAAATCAAAAATCGGTGAAAAGTCATAAATAAAATGCAGCAATAATTAGAGAAGTTTGCTATTGTGTAGTTTGATGCAAATCCTGCAGAAAACAAAAACACAGTATTTCTGCAACATGTGAACACTGTCTTAGAGACACAGGAAATTCAGATGTCATATAGTGAAGCTACAAAAATGTGAGAAAGTTCTGGCTGACTGTTCTGACTGTTAATGAATGAACAAAAAATAAATCCACAGGTCCCAACTAGAGATGAGCAGGATACACAGATTATCAAAAGCTGCGCCAGGGATGCCGGATGGTAAGAGATTCGTAGCCTCCTGTCCAGCCGCCATGAAGGACTAACTTGCATGATGGACCAGAGACTCATGAATCAATTCACTTATCTCTAGTCCCAACTGTCCTGGACAGGGCTGGTGTCCGCACCCGTGCAAGTGTTGGGGCCCTGAGTAGGTGGGAGGGCCCACTCGCCGTCGGGGACACCAACACGCTATGTTTGCCAATGCCTGCAGCTGGGCCCCTACCCTTTCTTGCTCAGGGCCCCAGTACTTGCAGTACTTACCTCTCCCAATTCCTCTGAAGCGAGGCGTCTTCTGCATCTACTGACTCTGTAAAGATTCAGATCAGAAGGTGCGATGATGTCACTACAGCGCGCTCTCTTTTCTGAACAGTCACAGTGCAGAGAGTCAAAAGACAGTGATGCTGAGGTGTCCAGATCTACTGCCAGCGAGGAGAGGTGAGTATTTCATTGTTTGGAGCAATATATGGGTATCATTCTGTATGGAACATTATATGGGGCCCATCATATAATGGAGCATTATATGGGACCCATTATATATGGGACAATATATGGGCCTCATTATGTATGCAGTATTATGAGGCTCATTACATATGGAGCATTATATGGGACCCATTATATATGGAGTCTTATATGAGGCCCATTATATATGAAGCAATATATGGGGCTCATTATGTATGGAGCCCATTATATATCGAGCGATATATGGGGCCCATCATATACTGTATGGAGCAATATATGGGGCCCATTATATACTGTATGAAGCAATATATGGGGCCCATCATATACTGTATAGAGAAATATATGGGGCCCATTATATATATCGAGTGATATATGGGTCCCATCATATACTGTATGGAGCAATATATCGAGCTCATTATGTATGGAGCATTATATGGGGTTCATTGTGGATGCAGCAATGTATAGAGTCCATTATACTGTAAGGAGCATTATATGGGGCTCATAATACTGTATGGAGCAAAACACGGGGCTCATTAAACTGTACAGAGCATTATATGGGGCTCATTATGCTGCATGGAGCAATATAAGTGAAGAGTCTCCGCGAGCTCAATGATCACTGGGTTTTGGCCGTTGCAGCTGAAAAGAGGAAATCGGAAAACCAGGGGAAGAGTCTTGAGGAGATCATTTGCATATTCCCAGTGCCTTCTGGGAGAAGTGAAGAGTCTCCGCGAGCTCAACAATCACTGGGTTTTGGCCGTTGAAGCTGAATCCTATCGGCGCGCGAATTTTGGCTCATCTTTCATCGTTTTTAAGAAATCTCAAAATGGAAGAGGCCAGGAGCCATTTGGTGAGCTGCATTTCTTGCTACATGTTCACAGACTTACCAGTGGAAAAGCCAAACTTCACATGCCACAAATGCAAGCTTGTGTCCCTGTTGGAGGAAAAGTTGCAAAATCTCAAAGAGAGGTTAGCTATGTTGAAGATCATTAAGGAAGGTGAAGAGTTCTTGGACAGAGCAGAATTATCTCTTCATGTTACAGAAAGAGAAGAAATTCGAAGTGCACCTGAAGAAACAGAGGAATGGAAACATGTGACCCAGAGAAGCAGGAGGATCGGGAGGCAGTCAGCACCCATACTGCTCAGGAACCAGTACCAGGCTCTCACGCAGGAAAACGATGAAGAAATACATCAGGATAAGACTTTGCCAACAAACAGCAACCTTGTACGCCTTCAGAGTCCTCCTGGATGGAGAAAGAAAAATGTTGTGAAGAAGAAACGGAGAGTGGTGGTCATGGGGGATTCCCTGTTGAGAGGAACAGAGGCCGCTATCTGCAGACCGGTTATAACTTCAAGAGAAATGTGCTGTCTTCCAGGTGCAAAAATTAAAGATGTGTCTGACAGGATATCAGGACTCTTCAGACCTACAGATGACTACCCATTCCTGCTACTACATGTGGGGACAAATGACACCGCAAGAAACGACCTGGAAACCATCTGCAGAGACTTTGAAGACTTAGGCAAGAAAGTGAAAGAACTGGGAGCGCAGGTGGTCTTCTCTTCCATCCTCCCAGTGGATGGCCATGGAACAAGGAGGTGGAATAAGATTCTGCAGGTGAACAACTGGCTACGTCGATGGTGCCGTCAGCAACGATTTGGATTTCTGGATCACGGAATGAATTACTTATACGATGGAATACTTGCTAGAGATGGGGTGCACCTTACGAAGACTGGAAAGCATGAATTTGGAAGTCGTCTTGCTACACTTGTAAGGAGAGCTTTAAACTAGAACAACTTGGGAAGGGAAGCAAAAGACCAGAAAAAGCCATACACCTGACAAATGCTATTGAGAACTCTGCTATTAGAAGTGGAAAGAAGAACAAAGACAAAAGAATCTAATTAATAAAAATATTGGAGAAAGAGAAACCTATCACAAACTAAAATGTTTCTATACTAATGCACAAAGCATGGGCAACAAACAAGGAGAATTGGAACTACTAACACAGGAAAAGAAATATGATGTGGGACAATACACATGATTGGAATACAAGACTAGAAGGATACAACTTATTTGCAAGAAACAGACTTGATAAACGAGGAGGGGGTGTCGCATTGTATGTTAGAAACGCGTATATCTGCACAGAGATTGAAGCTTCAGAGACTGGGAGTTCTGTGGAAACTGTTTGGGTAAGAATACAAGGACAGAACAATGGAAAGGACACCATTGTAGGCATTTACTACAGGCCGCCTGTGCAAGCTGAAGATATGGATGAACTCTTTCTGCATCAAATGGCCAAGTTCTCCAAAAAATATGACATAGTTGTCATGGGAGATTTCAACTATCCAGACATTTGTTGGGAATCTCTCTCAGGCAAAACTAACAGGTCAAGGAAATTCTTATCCTCTCTTGCTGACAACTTTATCTTCCAAAAGGTAGGGGAGAAAACAAGGGGAACTGCTACCTTGGATCTAATCCTTATAAACAGGGAGGAAATGGTTGAGGAGGTAAAAGTGGCTGGGACTCTAGGAGGTAGCGACCATGCTATTTTAGAATTTTGGATAACTAGAGGCGGAAGACCTGTGAAGACTCAGACGTCAAGGTTAGATTTCAGAAAGGCAGATTTTAAGGGATTCAGAAAGAGAATTTGAGAGATCCAGTGGCTGGATATCCTTAAAGACAAAAATGTCCAGGAAGGATGGGAAATCTTGAAAAATGAAATTCTCAAAGCACAGTTGTTAACAATTCCGAAAAGAGGGAAGAATAGGAAGCATTTAAGGAAACCAGGATGGATGAACACAGAACTTAAGCACATGCTAAAAAGGAAGAAAAAAAGTTTATAAAATGGAAAGAGGGAGGCATATCTAATGAAGAATATAATGCTGTCTGCAGAACCTGCAGGGCACAAATCAGATTACTAAAGCTGAAAATGAATTGAGGCTTGCAAGAGATGTCAAAGCAATAATAAAGGATTTTGGGGATATGTCAAAAGTAAAAGAAAAGTAAAAGATGCTATAGGATTTTTACAGGATGAAAATGATGAAATGGTAAGACAGGTTGTTGAGAAGGCTGAACTTTTAAATTCCTATTTTGCATCTGTTTTCTCTCAGAAAGGAAATGTAACATCAACTGTTATTCACTGTCCTATTAAGGGAATAGAAAAATCCAGGATATCTATAAACAGAAAGATAGTGAGGAAACACTTAGCTAACCTAAATGAATTCAAGTCTCCAGGTCCAGATGAATTACACCCCAGAGTACTGAAGGAGATAGCAGAAGAAATTTTTGAACCCCTCTCCATAATCTTTGAAAATTCTTGGAGAACAGGAGAAGTGCCAGAAGACTGGAGAAGAGCAAATGTTGTTCCTATCTTCAAAAAGGGGAAGAAGGTGGACTCAGGCAACTATAGGCCAGTGAGTCTGACTTCTATACCAGGAAAGATCTTTGAACAAATTATTAAACAACATGTATGTCAATACCTGGATAAGAATGAAGTGATTAAACAGAGTCAGCATGGATTTGTAACTAATAAGTCATGTCAGACTAACTTAATTTCCTTCTATTACGGTATCACTGATTGGGTGGATCAAGGAAATGCTGTAGATATAGTATATCTTGACTTCAGCAAAGCATTTGACAAAGTCTCTCATACAATCCTTATTGAAAAAATGAATAAGTATGGAATGGACAAGGCAACTGTTAGGTGGATTCATAACTGGCTTAGTGATCGGACCCAAAGAGTGGTCGTAAATGGCTGCACATCCAGTTGGAAGAATGTCTCAAGTGGGGTACCACAGGGCTCTGTCCTGGGCCCTGTATTGTTCAACAACTTTATCAACGATTTAGATGAAGGAATTGAGGGTAAACTGACTAAATTTGCTGATGACACAAAGCTAGGAGGGATAGCTAATACTAGAGAAGAGAGAGAGAGGATTCAAAAAGATATATATATAAACTGGAGCAGTGGGCAGCAACTAACAGAATGGTTTTTAACAAGGAGAAATGCAAAGTACTACATCTGGGCAATAAAAATGAAAAAGCATATACAGAATGGGAGGAATAGGGCTAAGTGACAGCACATGTGAAAAAGACTTGGGTATATTAATAGATCACAGACTGAATATGAGTCAACAGTGTGATGCAGCAGCAAAAAAGGCAAATGCAATTCTAGGATGTATTAACAGAAGCATACAGTCTAGATCACGTGAAGTCATTATTTCCCTCTACTCCTCTTTGGTCAGACCTCATCTGGAATATTGTGTCCAGTTTTGGGCACCACATTTTAAAAAAGACACCAACAAACTGGAGCAAGTTCAGAAAAGAGCGACCAGAATGGTGACCGGTCTGCAAACCCTGTCTTATGAGGAAAGGTTGCAGGATTTGGGAATGTTTAGCTTGCAAAAGAGAAGACTGAGAGGAGACTTAATAGCTGTCTACAAATATCTAAAGGGCTGTCACATTGTAGAAGGATCAACTTTATTCTCATTTGCACAAGGAAAGACTAGAAGCAATGGGATGAAACTGAATGGGAGGAGACACAGATTAGATATTAGAAAAAACTTTTTGACAGTTAGAGTGATCAATGAGTGGAACAGGCTGCCACGAGAAGTGGTGAGTTCTCCTTCAATGGAAGTCTTCAAACAGAGGCTGGACAGACATCTGACTGGGATGATTTAGCGAATCCTGCTTTGAGCAGGGGGTTGGACCAGATGGCCCAGGAGGTCCCTTCCAACTCTACGATTCTATGATTCTATGGGGCTTATTATACTGTACAAAGCATTATATGGGGCTCATTATACTGTATGGTGAATTTTATTAGGTCCATTATTCTGTATGGAGCAAAATATGGGGCTCATTATTCTGTATGGAGCACTCTGTAGTGTCCATTATACAGTGTGGAGCCTTATATGGGGCCCATTATATATGGAGCAATATATGGGGCCCATCATATACTGTATGGAGCAATACATGGAGCTCATTATCTTTGGAGCATTCAGTGGGGCCCATTATGTATGGAGGAATATATGGGGCTCATTATACTGTTTGGAACATTATATGGCACTCATTATACTGTATGAAGCAATATATGGGGCTCATTAAACTATATGGAGCAATATGTGGGGCTTATTATACTGTATGGAGCATTATATGGGGCTCATTACACTGTATATAGCATTATTGTGGGTCCATTATTCTGTATGGAGCTCAATGTGGTGCTCACAATACTATATGAAGCAATATATTTGGCTCATGATATTGTTTGGAGCTTTATATGGGTCTCATTATACTGTATGGAGCAATATATGGGGCTCGTTATACTGTATGGAGCATTATATAGGGCTTATTATACAGTATGGAGAATTTTAATGGGTCCATTATTCTGTATTGCACAATATATAGGGCTCATTATTCTGTATGGAGCACTATGTAGCGACCATAACACTGTATGAAGAAATATATGGGGCTCATAATACTGTTTGGAGCATTATATGGGGCTCATTATATGGTATGAAGCATTATATTGGGTCGCATTATTCTGTATAAAGCAATATATCGGGCTTATTATTCTCTATGGAGCACTATGTAGTGCCAATAATATTGTATGGAGCAATATATGGGGCTCATTATTTTGTATGGAGCACTATGTGGTAACCATAATACTGTATGATGCTATATATGGGGCTCATTATTCTGTATGGAGCACTATGTGGTGCTCATAATACAATACTGTCCTGTTTCTGAGCTATTGTAGAATTTACAATAAATATCACTCATGTAATGTAAGACGTAAGTGAAATCTTTGGCATTGTACTATAAAAGTTCAAATCAACACCCTTTTCCCAAATTAAAATAAATAAATTATCTCATGATAAAATGAATAGTATCAAGTACAACTTGTTCCACAAAAAAACAATCCCTCATACCCCTACTGTATGTTCACAGAAAGATAAAAAAAAGTTATGGCTTTTGGAAGAAGGAAAGAAAAATTGAAAATGCAAAAATGGAAAATGGCTATGTTGTGAAGGGTTAAAAGCAAAATTCTGTAAAAGGCTAAGTCAGAAAAATTATTATACCGCAAAGTCCCGCACTATGATTATTTTTCTTTTAAAAGTGGAAGTACACTTTAATGCATTTGTCTCTTTTTGCCACCCTTTTCTTCTTTGTGCCAGGCAGAGATCTCATCTTTTAACTTTCTGGCCCACTCTCTTAGTGAACTGGAGGCCATTACTCCTGGGTTGCCTATGAGGAATGGGCTTTGATTCTTCTGAAACGCTTGCAGAAGCTGATTATAACAGCCAAAGTATGGCCTAAGTGCTTGAGAAGCTTGTCGTAAAGGGGGTAAATAATCGTCAAACTGCAGTAGTGATTAAAAATTGCATTTTGTGTTCAATTTGGAGAAAGCACTTGCTATCATAGTTGTGTTGAGATATTTATATTCAGGGTCGGACTGGCACACCGGAGAACCAGAGGATTCTCTGGTGGGCCCAGGCACTGACACCTGCTGGCATACTGGCCTGCAGCTGCCTAGGGTCTCCACTGCTCCAGGGGCCCCCAGCCAGTGGCATGTCGCTAATAGCAGCACACCCAGCTGCTATGGGGCCTCAGCAGAGTAGCAGCTGGAGTCAGGAGCTTGTCCCCACTGCTAAAGAGAAATGAATATTCACGTTTCAACATTCATTTTATTAGTGGACAATGTTAGCCGCAAGCTGAGGCTAACACTGCCTGCAGGAGCGGACATACCGCATGTGATGTACCCCCAAGGTGGGCCCCTGTAGGGCGGCTAACCCTGAGGGCAATTGCCAGGAAGGGAGCGATCCCTGCAGCTTGGCAGCAGGGCAGAGCTGCATGGATCCGATTCTGTCCTACATCCTGCCTGGCACTTCCTGTCTGACACAGTGCAGCTGAATGATGTCATCATTCAGCGTGGCTGTTTCATAGAGAAAGCTACCGGGATGTGCTGCGGCTGCGGGGCACGTGTGGAGAGGTGCTGTATGTGTGTCTGTCTGCATGCGTGCGGTGTGGTGCGGTGCTTTGGTGTCTGTGTGTGTGTGTGTGTGAGAGAGAGAGTGCTGCAGTGCTGTGTGTGGTGTGGTGTGTGTGAGAGTGTTACTGTGTGTATTGGAGATTGGCAATGATGTGGGTGATAGACAGAGCAGTGATGGGGTGGTGGGGGAGAAGGCAATGTAGGTGGTGGTGGAAAGGATGATGGGGTGGTAGGGGAGGAAGCAATGATGGAGGTGGTGGAATGGGCAATGATGGGGTGGTGGTGGAGAAAGCAATGATGGTTGTGGTTGAAAGGACAATGATGTTGGTGGTGGGGGGAGGAAGCAATGATGGGATGGTGAGGGAAAAAGCAATGATGGTTGTGGTTGAATGGACAGTGGTGGGGAGGAGGCAATGATGGAGGTGGTGAAAAGTGTTATGATAGGAGTGGTGGGTGAGAAGGCAATGATGGAGGTGGTGAAGAGGACATGGGGATGGAGGGGGAGAACAATGATGGAGGTGGAGGGGGACTGCATTATACCCTATGAGGGGGCTGTGTTACACTTTATGAGGGGGCTACATTATATTCTGTGGGGGAATGCATTATATTCTCTGTGGGGGCTGCATTATTCTATTAGAGGACTATATCATACTATATGAGGATGGCTGCATTTTGCCATATGAGGGGGCTACAGTATATTCTATAGGGGGGCTGCCTTATGAGGGAACTACATTCTATTCTGTGGATGGGGCTTCATTATACAATATGAGGGGGGCTGCATTATACCATATGAGGGTGCTACATTATATTCTATGGGGGGCTGCATTATACCTTATGAGGTGGTTGCATTACATTTTGTGGGGTGCTGTATTATACGCTATGAGGGGGGCTGCATTATATTCTATGAGGGGGGCTGCATGATATTCCATCTGGGAGGCTACATTATATTCTATGAGGGGGGCTGCTTTATATTCTATGAGGGGGCTACATTATATTCTATGAGGGGGATACTTTATGTTCTATGAGAGGGCTACCCCAACCCCTGCTACATAATTAAGACCTGTACTACCTTATATTATACCCTGATATTAGTGCGTTTTACCACACAATTGGTGGTTTTGTATTTATTTCTTTGTAGCTACATAGTGGGTCCCAAGAATGATTTTCTCTGGTGGGCCCAAAGTGCTTCAGTTCAACCCTGTTTATATTGTTCTTGTTTCAGGTCTTAGTGCAAGCAGTGCAATCATAGTTGTGCTGAGATATTTATATTGTTCTTGTTCAGGGCTTAGTGTAATCAGAAGAAGTTTTTTCCTTAATAAACCTAATGTGCAGTAGGGGACTGAAAATACAGGTGCATCTCACAAAATTAGAATATAATCGAAATGTTAATTTATTTCAGTTCTTCAATACAAACAAACTCATATATTATATAGAGTCATTACAAACAGAGTGATCTATTTCATGTGTTTATTTCTGATAATGTTGATGATTATGGCTTACAGCCAATGAAAACCCAAAAGTCATTATCTCAGTAAATTCTTTATATCACCAGCTTGAAGAAATTATTTTAAAATCCAAATTGTTGGCCTACTGAAATGTATACTTTGTCGGGATTCCTCTGGTATCAATTTTCGGAGCCATGTCATCTGCTGATGTAGGTCTACTGTGTGTTACCAAGATCAAAGTCAGCGCAGCCATCGACCAGGAAATTTTAGAGCACTTCATGCTTCCCTCTGCCGACAAGCTTTATGGAGATGGAAATGTCAGTCTCCAGCAGGACTTGGCTCCTGTCCACACTGCCAAAAGTGCCCATACCTGGTTTAAAAACAACAGTATCACTGTGCTTGATTGGCCAGCAGACTCGCCTGACTTTAAACCCATAGAGAATTTATGGGTTATTGTCAAGAGGAAGATGAGAGACACCAGACCCAACAATGCAGATGAGCTGATGGCTGCTATCAAAGCAACCTGGGCTTCCATAACACCTTAGCAGTGCATTTACTGAATATACATTTCAGTAGGCCAACTTTTCAGATTTTACAATCATTTTTTTAAGCTGGTGTTATACAGTATTCTGATTGACTGAGATAATGACTTTTGGGTTTTCATTGGCTGTAAGACATAATCATCAACATTAAAAGAAATAGACACTTGAAATAGATCACTCTGTTTGAAATCACTCTATATAATATATGAGTTTCACTGTTTGCATTGAAGAACTGAAAAAAATTAACTTTTGATGATATTCTCATTTTGCGTGATGTACCTGTATTGGGCTGCTATAAAATATTCACAATAAAACCACTAACATTTCAATCTTTTAACCCCTTCCCTTACTGGTATGACCTATGTCGGGTGCAAGTGTATGAAAAGGACTCATAATACAGAAAGTACGAGCCAGTGTGGTCAGTGAATGGCTGCAGTATTGATGTGCACTGCAGCCTGTAAATCACCGAAGCAGCGACAGAGATCAGACGCTAAAACAGTGGAAGGTGACTAGTAGCTCAGTGTATTATTTTATACCTGCTATCATACTGAAGAAAAAGCTTTGAAACTGGAAAATCCCTTTACGTTTTGATGCACACTCTTCCTGATGGATAATTCAGACAGTCCCTAAATGTGGTGTGAACATTTGTAAATTTTTCGAATGAAGGGACCTTTTTGTTCAAAAACATTGCAATTATAATTTTTTTCAGTTAGTTAATAAAGGTATCACGGTACATTATGAATGAAGCAAACTCCGAGGCATCCTAAATAGAAACAATATCACTTGGTATTTCTCTCTCTCAGTTCAAGGATATTTTCATCCATCAAGTGGGAGGTATCAATTTACTCAAAGAAAACACACTTATGATGGAAATCCTCAGACCTCATCTGCATTAAAAGCCATAGAGGAAATAAAGTATGAGCTGAGCACCCCTGTAAAGTGTGCTTCGTCTGAAATGGACAGATGGGCTTCCCTGAGAGGCAGTGCTTCAAGGGAGAGGTCAAAGTCTTATGGAAGAACTGAGCAGGTTTGTTCTTGCATTATTTCATTCAGTTTGTAATATTATATGCATTCATTGTTTTAAAACAAAATTATGATATTTTAAACTATAGTTATAAATAACAGGTATGCATTACACTATTTGTATATTTTCTGCCATAATAGAAAAAATAGTCATTGTTCGCAAAGGCGTTGCCTATTGCCTGCTACTTCATGTGATCTTCTATTTTCTGGGTCTTGTTTTTACTGCAATAAATTGGACTTTTTTGATAAATGAAAATAACAATCATACAAAATACACTCACTAAACAACAAAGAGGAACATAGGGGAGTGAAAGGAACATAAACAAAACTCCAAGCAACAATCTCCTGAACAAATCTCCAAACATCAACTCCAACCACAAACTACACCTCCAACTCCAAACCAGGCAGTAAGAGCTACTAATGGAAATTCCTAAGTGCCAGAGGTAAGCATACATAGCAGAGGGGAGAGGCCAACACTGAACAGCTGAGACAATCCAGGTTGGAAAGCTAAAGGAGCTTCAACTGAACAGATTAACTCTTTCACTGCCAACAAGGAAAAACCTTGCCCTGTTTAATAAGATGGTGAAGTACTTCTAACCAGAGCAGGAGTTTGTGAAACCCGACACTGCGATCCTCTAGCTCCTGTCTGTCTCGGTATCTCCGTGACAATGAGTGACACACAGATCTCCATTAACTAGGTAGGAAAAGTTGCTCTATAATGCCTGATTCAGACTATTTCTATGCAACTGAAAATTGTGTGATATGTAAAGATAGAAACAGCAAGAAAAACAACTAGAAATAGACAGACACAGGGAATTACATAACTGAGCACATAAAAAACCTTTGCTTTGTTTTGACTGGGGTATATCTTTAAATTTACAGTTTAATATACGATTACAATTTTAGAGCAAAAACTCAGACAATATCTTTTTTGTGTTATCTATTATCACAGTGTCAGTCATGCGTATGTTTATTTTTTGTTTTGCAAAGGCAAGTGAAATGTCCGGATTTCCTTCTTACAGAAATGAAAAGATGAAAAAAATCTTCAAGGAAGATTTGGCAGAAAAAAATGCTCTTACAAAGCTAGCTGATACAAATGCTTACCTACCGAAAAGACAAGGAAAATTAATATACAGAACTAACAGTGGCCTCATTCCTAACTACTCAGGATACACCCCTGGTACAGTAGTGTTTCTTTTAGAATTAGATCTATTTCAATGGTTTTTCATTGGCTGTGAGCCATAATCATCAACATTAACAGAAATAAACACTTGAAATAGATCACTCTGTAATGACTCTATATAATACATGATTTTCACTTTTTGCATTGAGGAACTGAAATAAATTAATTTTTTGATGGTATTCTAATTTTGTGAGAAACACCTGTATGTCCTAATTGGGAAGGTGATACCACAAATAGATGTACTGGTTCACTCTGGTTATTGATCAATCACCGGAACTGTGCCCAGCATGATCAATGCAGAAGCTAAACTGGTAGCCAAGCCCCTACAGCAACTGCCATAGTTGATTCCAGCACCAACCCTCGCTATTTATTCCTTGAGATATTGAGTATGGCATCTGGACTGTTCTGAAAAGGAAGTAAGCCCTTCTTTTATTCCATCGTGCCACCCGTGACTCTATTGCAGGATGTCAAAGGTTGTGGTATGCTGGGGGTAAAAGGACACTCCGAGTGCAACGCAAACACAAGGGAAACACTAGGGAAGATGTACAAGGAAGGTCCTGCCGATAGTGATGAGCAAATGTCTCATTCGAGCATGCTTGGGTGTTAAAAGAGTTTCTACGGCGTGCTCGTAAAATAGATTTGAGTCCCTGCAGCTGCATGTCTCGCAGCTGTTCAACAGCCACAACATGTGCAGAGATTGCCTGTTTGTTAGGCAAACCCTACATGTGTTACATCTGTCAAACAGCCACAAGACATGCTGCCGTGGGGGCTTAAGCATATTTTTCAAGCACACTCTGTTAGCCCCCAAGCATGCACGGATAAGACCTTATCTGAGCATGTTTGCTCATCACTAGTCACCTATTAACATAAACCTGAGTCATATCCCTGCACTCTCTAGACGAGCCCTTTTTTTCCCTGTGTGCCTTCACTTGCCTAAGGGAGATATTAGTCCCACTAATACAATAAGACAACATGAGGAAGTTAAGAAAAACAGGTGGGCAAAGACACAAAAAATAGCACTCCTCAGCTTCTCCAATAGAAAATTTTGCTGCTTCAACAGGAATGTACACCACAGCTTATCCAGAGACTGGCTCCTTCAAAGAGGTCATTATAGAGGATCTATAACTGGTAAGGAATGAAGCTAGCAGTGGGTTTATATAGTGGAAGGGAGTGGTCCCAAGGTGGAAGAGAAAGGGTCCTTAACCCTTTCAGCACCGAATGGCAGTGTATCCACTCCAACTCAAAGTAATATTCAAGCAGGCTCCAAGAAGGACTTGCGGATCAATTAAGAGCTGTGACTTTCTGAACACAGATGACCCAGGGGTCACATCAGGATGCCACCCACTTGTGACAGGTGTCAGCAATTGTCAGTGTAAACTATCACACTAGTTAATCCCTGCAGTGAACACCACAAAAAAGAAAAAAGCAAGGAAAAAAACTATGCTTTTTCACCATATCGCCAAACAAAAAGTAGAATAAAATGAGATCAAAAAGACGAATATAAAAATAAATATGGTATCACTAAAAATGTCATGACATGGTGCTAACAGACCATTCCATCAAAGTCTGCATTCCGAAACATCATTTCTTCCCTTCTGAGCTCTACCGTGCACCTATACTGTAGTTTTCTCCCAGATATGTGGTATCGGCGTAATCAGGAGAAATTGCACAACACATTTTGAGGTCCATTTTTTCCTGTTACCCTTGGGAAAATAAAAAAAAATTGGGGCTAAATTAATATTTTTGTGAAGAAAAGTTAAATTCTTTCCACATTGCTTTAATTCCAGTGAAGCACCTGAAGGGTTAATAAACTTCTTGAATGTGATTTTGACCACTTGGGTGCAGATTTTAGAATGGTGTCACTTTTAGGTATTTTCTGTCATATAGGCCCCTCAAAGTCACTTCAAATGTGATGTGGGCCATAAAAAAGTTTTGTAAATTTTGTTGGAAAAATGAGAAATCGATGATCAACTTTTAACCCTTCTTAACCCAACTTCCTAACAAAATAAAATGTTTAAAAAATGATGCAGATATAAAGCAGACAAAAGGGAAATGTTATTCATGAACTATTTTGTGTGACATAACTCTGTGGTTTAAGGGTATAACATTTAAAAGTTTAAATATTGCTAAAATTTCAAAATTTTTTGCCAAATTTCAGATATTCTCACAAAAAACACAAGTAACATTGAACACATTTTACCATTATCATGAAGTACAATATGACACGAAAAAATATTCTCAGAATCACTTAGATGTGTTGAAATTATTACGTCATTTAGTGACAATGGTTTGAATTGAAAAATTTCGACTAGTCATGAAGGTGAAATAGGCTGGGAGGTGAAGGGGGTTAATATAAGTAATGCATTTTTTCTATTCTACTTTGTCTTAAATTTTGTGATGTGTCTGAATAACTGACATGCCTCCCATTGGAGTGAGTTTGCAACATTATGTGTGAATTTTCCACAAATCACAATTCCTAAGTCTCACCTAAATCTTATTTGCACAGCTATCCTCACCCAGATTTTTAGAAGTGGCGAGAGTGGAGTAAAATGCCAACAGTGGCATATTTTTGCAAATAGGATATTTCTTGCTACATTTTGAAGACAATATACTGTAAAAAAAACTTCATACATTCCCACTAATATGTCTTCAAGTTTTACCTATTATTGTAATCAAGTTTTTATCTTAAAAACATATTTTAAAGAATTTTGGAGGTTGAATTTTTAATTTATCCATTCTGCTATGTGACAAAAAAGGTATCTTACCATTTTCACTTTTGAGTACTGAGGCTCATAACAGACTGACACTACCTGTTCTGTAGCCATTACTTTTCTGGAGTTATGTCATGACATAACTATAATTGCTAGGAATATGTACTAAGTGCTGGGTAACTCCCCAAGAAACAGAAAACACCCATCAACAATTAGAGTCTAAAAAATTTAATATAAAAAAATACAATAATCTTGATTGTAAAGTACATTATTAAAAAAACACAATTTAAAGTGCGAGCTGTGGAAAAAGACAGACAACTGTCTACAAGAAACCAGAACCTGGAAGAATGTTGTTCAGCAATCCATCAGTATTGCTGCTATCAATGCAGAGTAGGGTAAGGCCAGGTTCAGACAGCTATAGTAAAAAACATGCCTGTCGCTTTTGCAAATTGCGAAGATGACTTACAGTACTCCTTTTGCTCATCCGCTGCCAGATCTGCCTCTACATTGCATGCATTGTAATATATGCATTAACAGAAGGCTAATGGCTCAATTAGACTTACGATTTTCACTTACGAGTGCTATACGTGTTTTTTTACAATTTTAATCTGAGTGTCGGATCAAAATTGGCAATGCAAGTCAATAGGTTTGTGAAAAAATCTCACTGTACTTGGACGACATTTTCACAGACTGTCAGAATGGAGAAGGTGGAGAAACTTTTTTTTTTATTTCTCCACTTTTGAGAAAACTAATTCATCTCTGATCAAAGGCTGATCAGAATAATCGGTCCGTTTCTGTCATATGTGGAAAAATCAGACGTGTGAATGAGCTCTTAGCTTGATGGGAACAGAGCTTTACTAAAGTTGACTCTTTACCCAAAACATTTACTAAAGTGAAGTTGCTGGACATTGGCAGGCTAGGAAAGTGTGTGTTTTACTTTAATATCTGATTAGAGCTTCTCTGTCACAACTAACTCATGGCACTGCAGGAACCTGTCCTGTACACTATCACACAGCAGTGGTGGTGCCACCTCCACAGGCCACACAAAGACGAGCTACCATTTTCTAATTCACTTAGAACTGTATAGTACTGTAGTGCCGCGGTATCCACACTGAGCAGAGATGAGGCAGCGACCCAGCCGAGTTCCAAACAAAAGTCTCTTTAATGCTTACTCACAGCTAAGCACAGCACACGATGTCCTCCGGATTGCAGTCGGGCACATATCCTCCAGATTACAGTCACAAAACATGCCAGTCCACTTCCATGACCGGTTGCCATGGCGACTGTACTCCTGTGTACGCTGTGGGTGCCAGGCCTTTCAGCTCCCTTGGCTGTTTGGCTCTGCTTGCCTGCATTCCCTCACACAGATGAAGCTCTGCAGAACCCTCTTCTCTGCACTCTTACAAACACCAAAATGACACTGACACTGGTCCTGACACACCCAGACCCTTTACTGCAGGGCTTTTAAATAAGGTCTGTAGCCGTGGGCCACCTGGAAAACCCGGGCCGCGAATGAAACGGACTGCACCACTACCATCTGTAGTCTGTTTCAAAACACAAAAGCCCAGAACAGGTTTTCCCTAAATCTGCCTTGGACAACCAGCATGTCCAAGACCTATATTCACTTTTATTCTGCATTGCAAACACAGCTACGCCTGTGACTGCAATGCACACTCATGGCCTCAATACGCCTCCATGCGCTTCCTGGGGGAACACACAGCGACCCCTACATGTGACACCGGTCACTGCATCACATGCCCCCCTCTGTTCAAACCAGTGGGGTTGAACACTTGTCACCCCACATGGACGTATGACAGGGCATCCACATGACCCTGTGACACCTCCGCCCGACACTGTACTGAGAAACCAAAGTAGGGACCAGAATCATCGGTTGATGCAAGCATCCCTCCCCTTCGTGTTTCTCCTCCATACTTCTTTACGTGACCACCCACCTCCCCATTCTCATTTGCAGAAGACACACCAACTTTCCTTACTAACGGTCAGGACTCTGAATATTTTTAGGCATTTACCCAGCAAAGTTCCAAACAAAAGTCTCTTTAATGCTTACTCACAGAAAAACACAACACATAGTATTGTACAAATCGCAACTGGGAAACAGGAGATTCCACCAGCAGATCGCAGCCAAGCGCAAGACAGTCCATTGGGCACACATCCTCCAGATTACAGTCACTAAACACGCCAGTCTACTTCCATGACTGTTGCCGTGTGCGACTGTACCGCCGTGTATGCAATGGGTGCCAGGCCTTTCAGCTCCCTTTGGCTATTTGGCTCCGCTTGCCTGCATTCCCTCACACAGATGGAGCTCTGCAGAGCCCTCTGCTCTGCATTCTTACAAACACCAAACTGACACTGGGCCTGACACACCCAAACCCTTTACTGCAGGCTTTTTAACTAGGATCTGTGGCCGTGGGCCAACTGGAAAACCCGGACCGGGAATGAAACGGACTGCACCACTACCATCTGTAGTCTGTTTCAAAGCACAAAAGCTCAGAGCAGGTTTTCCCTAAATCTGCCTTGGACAATCAGCATTTCCAAGACCTATACTCACTTTTATTCTGCATTGCAACCACAGCTATGCCTGTGACTGCAATGCACTATCATGGCCTCTGTGCGCATGCTGGGGGGAACACACAGCGACCCCTACAAGTGAAGTAACACCAGTCACTGTCTCACAGTGCCCATGGCCAGAGTATTTCCCCCTCCCCCTGCAGTTGCCCATGTAGATATCATGTGTGCGTGCTCATCTAATAGGGAGATGGGCACGTGGGCAGTGACCGCAAAGAGAGGGAGACCTTAGCGCAACCGACAGTAGTAGACCCTAACAATTGTCCTGATTTGATATATGCCAAGGTTAACCCTGGAAAATGTATTTCAAACTCCAAGAATAACATCATTTCTTATGTAGGGGTGGCACAGTGGCTCAGTGGTTATCACGGCAGCTTTGCAGCGCTGGGGTCCTGGGTTTAAATCCCACCAAGGACAACATCTGCAAGGAGTTTGTATGTTCTCCCCGTGTTTGCGTGTTTTTCCTCTGGGTACTCCGGTTTCCTCCCACATTTCAAAGGCATACTGATAGGGATTCTAAATTGTGAGCCCCATCGGGGACAGTGCCAATAATGTCTGTAAAGCTCTGTGGAATTAATGGCTCTATATATAAATAAGTAAAATAAATAGAAATAAATACATTACATATGTTCACAATTTACGTAACTATGAATATTGTATTGGAAATTCAAATAATTGTTGATGTTTTTCCTTCTGCAAGATTTGAAATAGCTAGGGGAAAACTTGCATCTCAACAGTAGTGTTTATAGGCCACAAATCTCTGACTAATAAATAGAGTATTGGCAAAGGATTCATCTACATTAAAAATGGTACATTTTTTCCTGATGATTTGAATGTACTTTCCATTCCTTACTGGACACTGTATGCCTACTGTGGAGGCAGTTACAGTGGAGTTCTCCTTTCTCTTCAGGCATAGAGATTAAATCATTGTTAGAGAAGGCGAGAATTTTGCTCTCGCAGCGCTCCACAAATTTGTAGAAAATAATCAGTGTGAAACAGAAGAACAAATTGTGCTTCAACAGAAATATTATGATGTCAAATATGTATTCACATCACTCCAGAGAAACAAAAAAATCAGTATTCATATAAATGGTAAGCAATTTCATTTAACACCAATTCCTGGGAGATACAGTGCCTTGGAAAAGTATTCATGCTCTGTGAAATCCTCAACATTTTTTCACGTTACACCCTCAAACTTAAGTGTATTGTCCTGGGATTTTAAGTGAATTACCAACATAAAGTAGCAAGTATTTGTGAAATGTAAAGGAAATTATAAATGATTTTCTAATTGTTTTGCAATATAAATTTGAAAATTCTGACCTGCATTTGTATTCATCCCCCTGTAGTTTGATATGCCTAAATAAAATCCTGAGTGACTAATTGCCTCCAGAAGTCACATCATTAGTAAATTGAGTTCACCTGTGTGTAATTTATTGATAGGTTGATGGAAGATTGATGGAGCTAAATACAGGACAATCCTTGAGAAAACCTGCTAGAGACTCCAAAACACATGAGAATGGGGTGTAGGGTCACCTCTCAGAAGGCCAACAACAGTGAACATACTGCCAAAGCTACAATTGAATGGTTTAGATCAGTGTTTCCCAAACCTAGTCCTCATGGCCAACATGTCATGTTTCCAGGATTTCCTAAGTATTGCACAGGAGGCGGAATTATTACTAAGTCAGCAGAAACTGCCACAGGTTTTCTCACATGGGCAATACTAATGAAATCCTAAAAACATTTACGTGGGGGGGGTCTTGAGGACGGGGTTTGGATCAAAGCATATTCATGTGGTTGAATGGCTCAGCCAGAGTCCAGACCTAAATCCCATTAAGAATCTGTGGCAAGACTTGAAAATGCTCTTCACAGACATCTCCATCCAATGTCACTGAGCTAGATCAAATTTCCAAGGAAAAATGGGCAAAAATCTCAGCCTCTAGATGTCCAAAGATGCTAGCCACATACCCCAAAAGACTTGCAGCAGTAATTTCAGTGAAAGGTGGTTCAGGGGCACAGAATACAAATGCACATCACAATTTTCAGATTAATGAAAAAATGTGGAAAAGTTTACACGGTGTGATTACTACTTCAAGGCAGTGTACATGAATGTAAAGTGGTGAAATCACATGTCATCCATATATACAAAAACATCTCGTTGGAATTCCACTGGTGTATGGGTAACCAGTGGCTGTAATCAGTCAACAGGTACAGTTTTTCATTGAGGGACTATGTCAGATAAGAATGGAAGTAGGATGGGGTATGGATTCTTTCTTTTGGACTTTTGGAGGTCTGTGAAAAAAAAGGGACAAAAAAGGATATTCCAAATATGGACCACAAAATTGGGCATCAGTAAATATATCCATAATAACAGCTTTATAAATGATCTCACAAAAAATGCAGGTGTAGGATAGTACTAAGATTTACTGTTCTCCCAAATTACAACGATCATCTGTTTATACCTGTCCTTATCTAATATTACAATATTTTCCCTTTTGTCTGCTATATGTATTACTATTTTGTTAACCTGTTTCAGTTGATCCACTGCTTGCATCTCATTAACAGACAAGTTGAAGTTCTTCTGGTATAATAATTTCATTATGTCCTCTGCTCCTTCTCCTCTGTGTGCTACTCCACTGTATAACTGCAATGAGCCTAAGGCTACTTTCACACTTGCGTTTTTTTGCACTGCGCTGCGTTTTTAATGCGTTTTTTAATGGGTTTTGCGCATTCGTTTTTAAACGCAGATGTGCGCATGACCATGCGCACGTCAGCGCTCCCATAGACTTTAATGTGTTTTTGGGTGAATTCCGTGCGCATTGCGTGCGCATGCGTTTTTTTTGAGACAGGTTGGACATACCAAAAATGCAACAGGTTGCATTTTGTGCGCCTGGGCGCACACTATAAAAAAACCCATGCGCATACAAACGCGTGCAAACGCATGACAATGCGCACCCATGTTAAATATAGGGGAAAAAACGCATGCGCATGTATGCGCAAAAACGCAACGCAAAAAAATGCAAGTGTGAAACCAGCCAAGCTCTGCATGCTAATCTGCATCTCAGGGCTCACATTCACTTGCTAGAGACTCGCACAATTCTCGTGCAAGTCTCTCGCATGAATACCCGGCACTGCCACCGGCACTCGGACCGGAGCGTGTGGCTGCATAGAAATACATGTAGTTGCATGCTCCGGTCCGAGTGCTGGCGGCTGTGCCAGGTTTTCATGCAAGAGACTCGCATGAGAATCGTGGAGTCTCTCGCAAGTGAGTATGAGCCCTGAGAGTCCAGTTTAGGAGTCCAGGGATGCATTATATTGCACAGCACAGACTGAGAAAGGTTTCTCCCCTCTCCCTACGGTCCTAGACGTAAGAGGACAATACATTTGTAAAAGTGTATGTAGATCTGCTATTGATCCAGCCCTTTTCTAAAAGGTCATAAAAAACAATAGTTAATAGCTTATATATAACAAAAATTAGAGTGAGTCAAAATTCAAAGTGAAGTTAAAAGCAGATTGTGCCTGTTTCACTGTGTTAGATTGCTCACAGCATTATGTGATGCTTTAAAACAAATAGACCTTGATTCATAGTTGCACTTGCGCCTGTTTTTTGTCTAGCTTTGAGTGTTTTGTGCCTTTTTTACTTGCGCCTATATATTCTATTTGTGCCTTTTCTTAATGTCTATTTTATATGAAGAATTTGGCACCAAAAATAGCAACTAACACCACAAGACACAAAAGGAAAGTGATTAGGGATGAGCGAGTATACTCGTCAGGATTCGGTACTCGGCGAGTAATGCGGTACTCGAATCCTGGCGGGTATTTCACTACTCGCCTCGCAATATTCGACGCAGCCTGCACAGTCCCCACACAGCCCTGCACAGTCCCACACAGTACCTGCACAGGCCAGCACAGTCCCCGCACAGCCCAGCACAGTCCTGCACAGCCCTGCATAGTACCTGCACAGCCCAGAACAGCCCCACGCAGCCCTGCACAGTCCTGCACAGTACCCGCACAGCCCTGCACAGCCCTGACGAAGCCACCAAGAGTGGCGACACGCGTCGGGTCTCTGGCTCTACCTGCCCCACTTCACTTCTCATGGGTTTTGTATTGTGCTGATTTGCATGTGTGGTTATTATTTGGGGTGGCTATGGAGATTTTCTCTGTCCACTTAGACCCTCTCTAGCCCCTAATGGTCTGGCTGATCTGGTCCTTGATGTTCCCTATGCCTGATTTTGGGCTGGGGTACCTCTATGCATATACGAGGTCTATTTAGTGTGCATTTCTATCTTTTATGTACACCTCATAGTGATCAGCATCTTCTTGGGTTTATATTATTGTGACGTCCGTCCGCGAATCTGGACTGCAGTAGGGACAGCACCCCGAGAAACCCCGAGACCCTAAACCCCTATACAGGGATCTGGAATTGTAGCAAGGCCCAGGGGGTGACTGTCTGGTGGAGCAGTGTGCCAGAGCAGGACGGTCGCCAATAGGGAAGAAGGCGGGGAACCAAAAACGTAGTCAGAAACCGGGAAGGCAGCGGAGGTACAGAAATGGCAGGCAGTGGCAGAGTCGACAGTCCAGGCTAAGGTCACAAAACAGGATAGTGGCAAGGTAAAAAAATGGCAGGCAGTAGCAGAGTCGAATATCCAGGCCAAGTCCACAAACCAGGAGGGCGGCAAAGTACAAAAATGGCAGGCAGTAGCAGAGTCGAATATCCAGGCCAAGGTCACAAACCGGGAGAATGGCAGAGTTACAAAATCGTCAGGCAGTAGAGGGGTCAGAAATCCAGGCTGAGGTCAGAGTCAAACAATAGCAAATCACACAGTATCACACAGGGAAGCCAAGAATATATCCGGCGGCTTGCAAAACCAGTCCCAAGGTATTTGAGGGATCAGGTCATCCCTCACAGGCTCCCGGACTGATGATGTCATCAGGACTGCCCCCAGTACCAGGCCAGATGGTGATGCACCAACCCCTTCATGATTGACAGAGGAGCGGAGCTTGCATCCATCAGATGCCTGCGCAGGAGCCACTTCTCAGTCGCCGCCATCACTTGGGGGTGAACCACGGCGCCTCCCAGTGGCCGAGGCAGAACAGCAGGCCCTGAGTCTGACGGCGACGTGACAGTCTGGCGCCTCCTAGTGGCCGAGGCCGGGACAGCAGGCCCCGAGTCTGACGGCGACGTGACAGTCTGGCGCCTCCTAGTGGCCGAGGCCGGGACAGCAGGCCCCGAGTCTGACGGCGATGTGACAGTCCGGCGCCTCCTAGTGGCCGAGGCCGGGACAGCAGGCCCCGAGTCTGACGGCGACGTGACTGTCCGGCGCCTCCTAGTCGCCGAGGTCGGGACAGCAGGCCCCGAGTCTGACGGCAATGTGACAATTATCCCTTGCACTCTTTTTTGTAATTATTGGGTTGGAATTGCATCATTGACTCATATGCTCTATATTACCTATGTGTGGGCTTACTAATTCTCCTATTGAGAATTCTGTTTACATGGACCTAGGGATATAGGCATCATTCTCGGTGAGGGTGATAGTTGGTAGCAGGTGGGTTGCTCTCTTATGAGCATTGTATTATCTGTGTATGTGTCACATTTGTGACCATTTTAATGTTTTTAAGAATTTTTGCTGTTTGTTGTGTTTAATAAAATTTGTATTACATATGCTATGTCCTATTTAGGGTGATCCCCTGCTATTTCTTTCTCTCTTTTTTGTCAAACATATGTACTATTTAGGTCTAGGTTGGATCCCCTTAATTATTTTTTTGGTGGTGCCCCCATTTCTTTGTTTCTCGCACCTGCACAGCCCAGCACAGTCCCACACAGGCCAGCACAGTCCCCGCACAGCCCAGCACAGTCCCGCACAGCCCAGCACAGTCCCACACAGCCCAGCACAGTCCCACACAGCCCAGCACAGTCCCACACAGCCCAGCACAGTCCCGCACAGCCCGGCACAGTCTTCGCACAGGCCCCGCCCAGCCCAGCACACACACAGCCCATTTCTTGCATTTCCCATTGACTTTCATTGGACTCGCTACTCGTTACGAATACCCGAGTATTAGGAGCTAATCGTAACGAGTACAGCGAGTCTGAGTATTTCACTACTCGCTCATCCCTAAAAGTGATTTTAAAAAAATGCAATTGATGAATCAGGACCCTAAAGAACCAGATTCCCATTTTCATATTCCCAGTTCTCATATTATGTGAAAGGGAATAAATATATTCATGAGTTAGTTTGATGTCTTTTCGGGTTGTGAATGCAAACTGTAACATTATAAACAAATAATATTTTGCATGATAAAAATCATACTTCTCTTTGAATTCCACTAGGACAAATGTTTTCCATTGGGTCCACATGGGGCAGGAGCAGCATAAATGCCATAGGAAAGCTACACGAGCAAAAATTCCAATGGACGTCTCTCTTCTAAAATTACACATTCGATTAAGCAACATATACATTTGTCATATGTAATTTACTAAATAAATAAAGAAAATATATTACACATTCTAATGTATTGTTTTGATTTTTATAATGGCATAAAAATAAAAAAAACAGACCTTTGTTCTATGTGCGACAGCAACTAAAGTTCCTGGTTTGTTCTAGGGAAAGAAGTAATAAAAAAAAGATATATATTATATAACCATGGCCAAAAGTGTTGGCACCTATGAGGGATCTCACAGGGGAATGGGGGCGTTGACTTCGCTTACCTCGCGGGAGGGGAGAGAAGGACCTGCAGGGATGGGCTCCCTGGCACCACCACTTGCTCCAGGTCAGTCATGGAACTGCACCAAGTGCAAATAGTCACCGGAAAGGCTTCCCTTATAAGTACAAGTTGGTGATGCGCTCCCAGTGAGGGGGGATATACAGTATATCACCAGTCCAGGCTGGGGATATATATTTAAACCTTCCGGCCGTCACTGCCAGAGTTCCTCACTAAAACAATACAGTATTCTGCCACCAGTTCCTCGTTCGACATAGTCCCCATCCAACAACAGGCTTCTATCGGGTCAGAAACCAAACCAGGTAGCGTACAATTGACTAACTGAGCGTGCGGTCGTGGGGATTCGTGAATCGAGATAAAAGAGCAGTCCAAGATTAATTTTATATTTAATCGCCGAAAAGGCCACTAGAAATATATAGGTATATATTTACAAGAACAATATACAGGTATACTGTCACAAGTGTAGTACAAAGATAGGGTATAGATAGGATGCAATTACCATCTTATAAAAAACGAATCTGAACTGAGAAAGTAAGTTAATGTGTATGCACAATGTAAGTGCATAATAATACATGATCATTAATCAGAGAAAACAAAAAGCAAAAAACACAAATATCCTGAACTAAAAAGTAAAAAATATACTGCAAATAATGCATAAAGGTAATAATAAGGGTATTTAGTAAACATAATTTTGATCAAAATAATGTACAAGCCATCCCGCCACGTCACGGCAACCCTTGTGGGACAGTCCCTACTCTAGTATTTAAAACCTTTTCACTTGCCAAGTGACGTGAATGTGAACAAGGATTGAGCGGCTGAACCACTAGTAAAAGCGTAGGCCAGATAGGATGGTTTTACCAGCTCAGAAAGAGGGCGGTCACACCCATATGTGCACTGAATGCACAATGAAATGAAAAAAAAATGAATCTGAACTGAGAAAGTAAGTTAATGTGTATGCACAATGTAGTGCATATTAACACATGACCATTAATCAGAGAAAACAAGAAGCAAAAAACACAAATATCCTGAAATAAAAAGTAAAAAATAAACTGCATATTCAGAATATTCATTTCTCTTAAGTATCAGCACATGTGACCACCAGTAGCAGCAGGCTCTGGCTGACACTGCGTGCTACTGAAGAGCAAGGAATACTCACTGCACTCTGTGATGAACAGTCCCAGTGAGTATTCTGGCAGCTGTGATCTGTTTGTGAGCAGCACATAACATCCCTGCCATGCCAGGACACTGCGAGGGAGCGGAGGAAGGTAAGTGTAATGGTTGTTTTTTTTAATCTTTTCTGATAGGACCATGCTTACCAGGATGGGGGTGGGGCCAATCATACGATAATAAGAATAGGACCATGCCAAGTAGGACTGGAATGGGGCCAATCATACCACGATAACGATGGGACCATGTATACTAGGATTGAGATGGGGTCAATCATATCTTGATAAGGATGGGGTGGGGCCAATCATACCAGAATAAAGATGAGACCATGCATACCAGGACCAGGATGGGGCCAATTATACCAGGATAAGGATGGGACCATGCATACCAGCACCGGGATGACGTCAATGATAGCAGAATAAGGATGGGACCATGCATACCAGGCCTGGGATGGGGCCAGTCATACCAGGATAAGGATGAGACCATGCATACCAGGATCGGGATGGGGCCAATTATACCAGGATAAGAATGGGACCATGCATACCAGGACTGGAATGGGGCCAGTCATACCAGGATAAGGATGGGACCATGCATACCAGGACTAGGATGGGGCCAATTATATCAGGATAAGGATGGGACTATGCATACCAGGATGGGGTGGAGCTAATTATACCAGAATAAGGATGGGACCATGCATACCAGGACTGGGATGGAGATAATCATACTGTCACGCCGCTCTCACCTGGGGGTGGGACCTCGGTCCCGACGTCACCTCTTCCAGAGCCGAACCCGCTCCAGGGGTCCCGTCAGGTGCGCACGCACACCTCTCGTACTTAGTTTCATGTTTGCACCATGTTCTCTGTGCGCATGTGCGCTCTTCTCAGGTCTGTCTCTGGGCCTGTCCTCTCTATGGTATTGGAGGACTTGACCCGGCAGTCATAGTAATCATGTGCTATATCAGGCTACCTCTTCCTATGGGAGGTGTCTGATTATTGTTGTGCTTCCTGGCTTTGTCTGTCTTGTCCTTGCCTGGCTGTGCGTTGTATTCGGGTCCTCTGCCTTGAGGTCTCTTGTGCCTCCTGGCACATGCTCTGATCCTGTATTTTGACTTGTGCTCTGTTGTGCCTCCTGGCACATGCTCTGTCCCTGTACTCTGTTGTGCCTCCTGGCACACCTTCTGCCTAGCCTTGCACTCTGACATACTTCTCTGCGTACATTCTGCCTAACTCTGTACTCTGACGTGCTCCTTTGCACGCGTCCTGCTTTGCTCTCACCCGGGCGTGCTAGTCTGTGCACGTCATACGTGCTCTCGTGCACCCGCCTTGCACTATCCTGTATCTAGCGCACTCCCGTGTACATGCCTTGTGTTCTCCAGTACTCTCAGTGCCTCCGTACACTCGTCTTGTACCCGGCGTGTCCGCGTGTCCCTGTGTCCATGCTTTGCACGTTCCTGCAGACACACTCACTCGTGTCTCCTGTGAGACGGCCACCTGGTGCCAGCAATCATGGTACATTACCGCCTTGGGCATGCCCCTGATACTCCTTGTATAGGGGATGGTCCTCATTAGGTCAGCTCGCCCTGGGAGGGTTGGTGCTATGATCTAGAGGGTCCACTCTAGGAGTCGTCACAGTATAATCAGGCCATGGACGCTGATGGTAACACGGCTCCCACACTAAAGAAGCTGGTGTTCCTCCGGGAAAACCAGACTAGGATTATGTCATTTCTGAAGTCCATGGAGTCCCGTTTATCAGCCTTACAGTCCTCTGACCCTGGGAATGCTTCCCAGTTGGCCAGCCTCCAGCAAGAGCTCACACAGCAACCCGACACCCAGGCCCATATCCTCAACTACATGGCGTCGGTAGATAACCATCTTCTTTCCCTACAATCTGTTGCCTCCGCTGCTCCCCAAGTATCGGCCCCGCACCCGTTGCCCCGTTTATGCAAGCCATCCTGATATAGTGGTGACGCTAAGTTTTGTCGGGGATTTTTGAACCAATGCTGGTTACGTTTTGAGCTTTCTCAGCTCTCCACCTTTTTGGACACCTTCTGCAAGGTGTTCGACAAGCCGGGTCATCTGGCTTCCACCACCGAGTCCCTCTTTAACCTCAGGGTACCCTATCGATAGGACAATATGCCATCCGTTTTCGTACCTTGTCCACCAAACTCGGTAGGAACAATGAGGCCCTCGTAGGGGTCTTTTGGCGTGGCCTGTCTGGTAGGATCAAAGATGAACTGGCAGATTGGGATATCCCCACCTCTTTAGAGGATCTGATCTCTCTGGCAACACGCATAGATCTGCAGTTCCAAGAGCGTGCCCGTGAATCAGCCAGAGAGAGAAGGCCTCCTCGTCTCCCTTTGACTACCCGTAAACCTCTCCACTCACGCCCCGTGCCCTCTGCGATCTCCGTGGCAGAGCCTATGGAGGTGGACCGTTTCAAGACGGCCGAACGGCATCACGAGGAGAGGCTTACGCTTGGTCTCTACTTTTACTGTGGGAGTCCCTATCATCTCCTTCGCTCCTGTCCCAAGAAGCCGGGAAACTTCTCTACCTAGGTTTGTTAGGAAAGGTCTCCCTAGGTGTACATGATTCCGCTCCCTCCCTGGTTGTGTCTGTTTTACTGAATCTTGGTACCAAGCATTATACAGAGGAGGATGTTCTAGATTCTGGCGTGGCTGGGAATTTTATCAGTCTCGAGGCGGTTAAAAAATATCGGATTCCTGTCAGATCCCTGGAGACTCCTCGGTCGATAGTTTTGGTCAATGGTACACCCTTGCAGGAGACCATTACCCAGGCCACCGAAGAGATCGAGCTGCAGATCAGAGCCCTGCACCGAGAGAACTCCTTCCACGTCTTGTCAACTATGTCTCACATGCTTCTTCCAGGTCTCCCTTGGCTACGGACTCATGAGCTAACTATGGACTGGCGGTCGGATGAGATACTCCATTGGGGACCGTTCTGTCAGGAGAAGTGCCTGTTGCCCGTCCATCCAATGAATCCTGCATGTCCGTCCTCGGCACCTACAGGTCTGCCGTCGGCTTACTGGTTCTTTGCAGACGTCTTAGGGTGTGTACACATGCTGCGCATTCAGCTGTGGATCTGCAGCGGATTTGGCCCTGTGAATCCGCAGCAGTTTTTGCTGCGGTGTACAGTACCTTTATTTTCAATGAAAAACAAAAACAACAGTGCAGACGGTGTGGATTTTTCCACGCGGATTTGCTGCAGTTTCAAAACCGCAGCATGTCACTTCTTTGTGTGGAATTCGCAGCGGTTTCACACCTGCTCCATTGTAGAGGTGTCAAACCGCAGGGGAAAACCACAGGCTAATCCACAGATAAACCGCAGGTCTTTTGACCAGCGGATTTACCTGCAGATTTTACAAAATCCGCGTGGATATATCCGCAGCAGAATCCGCAGCGTGTGCACACAGCCTTAGACAAAAAGGAGGCCAAGACTCTGCCTCTCCATCGGCCATACGATTGTCCGATTGACCTCGTTCCTGGATCTACTCCACCAAGGGGTAGAATATATCTGCTTTCTCCTGCTGATACCCAAGCCATGTCTGAGTATATCCAGGAGAACCTTGCCAGAGGTTTTAACCATAAGTCCTCCTCACCCACAGGAGCGGGATTTTTCTTCTTCAAGAAGATGGACAGCTCCCTCCCCTGCATAGACTACTGAGGGCTGAACGATATCACGGTCAAGAACAAGTACCTATTGCCACTGATCCCTGAGCTCTTTGACCGGCTTAGAGGAGCTTAAATTTTCACCAAACTGGATCTTCATGGGGCCTACAATTTGATCCGCATTCATTCCGGTGACGAGTGGAAAACCACTTTTAACACCCGAGTTGGTCACTACGAGTACTTGGTCATGCCCTTCGGCCTCTGCAACACCCCAGTGGTATTCCAGGAGTTAGTGAATGACATCTTCCGGGATATGCTGTACTCCTGTGTGGTAGTCTATTTGGATGACATCCTCGTTTTTTCTCCAGATCTCTGCCCACAGAAAGAACGTGCGTCAAGTCCTCCAGCGCCTAAGGGAGAACCGCATTTATGCCAAGCTCGAGAAATGTGCCTTCGAACAGACGTCCTTGCCATTCTTGGGGTACATTATCTCGGACTCTGGTCTACGCATGGATCTGGCAAAGGTGTCCGCCATTCTCGAATGGCCACTTTCCCATGGGGTTAAGGCAATCCAACGGTTCCTTGGTTTTGCGAACTTCTACCGACAGTTCGTTCCCCATTTCTCCTCGTAGGTTCACCCCATCTCATCCCTTATCCACAAAGGAGCTTACCCAAATGCTTGGCCCCCTGAGGCTGAAGATGCCTTCCAGTCCTTGAAAAAGCCTTCGCCTCTGCTCTGCCTCTTCATCGTTTTGAGGTTAGTAAACCTTTCACTCTCGAAGAGGATGCATCCTCTACCGGGGCCGGCGCAGTCCTTCTGCAGAAATCTTCTGGACGCTTAGTCACCTGTGGCTTTTTTTCTAAAGTATTCTCCTCAACTGAGCAGAACTACTCCATTGGCAACAAAGAGTTATTGGCCATTAAATTGGCCTTGGAGGAATGGAGATACTTACTGGAACGTGCCATATATCCGTTCAAGATCTTCACGGACCATAATAACCTGGAGTACATCCAGTCCACACAGAAGCTCAACCCTTGGCAAGCCAGATGGTCCTTGTTCTTCGCCTGCTTTGACTTTGAGCTACATTTTCGGCCCAGCGATAAAAACGTTAGCGTGGATGCGTTATCAAGATCTTTCCTGTCATCTGATACTGAGGAAGAACCTTCTCATATCATTGACCCTTCCAAGTTAATTACTATGGCTCCTATCAAGTTAACCATATTACCTCCGGGAAGAACCTTTGTGGCTGAGAACAACCAAAAATGAGTATTAAACTGGGGACATTCGTCCAAGATTGCCAGCCACGTTGGTGTCAAAAAGACTTTTTCCCTAATCTCTCACTTCTATTGGTTGCCTTCCCTTTCCCAGGATGTTAATGACTTTGTGGCATCTTTCCCTTCCTGCGTCCAAAACATTACACCCAGACAACCAACCTCCGGTCTTCTGCTCCCGCTTCCCTTACCGTTGGCTCAATGGTAGCACATAGCCATGGATTTTATTACTGATCTGCCTCGTTCCTCCGGTTGTACTGTGGTCCTAGTGGTTGCATTCCGATTTTCGAAGATGGCCCACTTAATTCCTCTTCCCTGTCTACCTTCTGCTCCTGACTTGGCGAAGATATTCATTTCCCACATCTTCAGAATTCACGGCTTCCCTCTGCACATCGTGTCGGACAGAGGGATCCAATTCACCTCCCGGTTCTGGAGCGCTTTATTCGAACTCATGAAAGTGTCATTGGACTTCTCTTCCGCCTATCACCCCCAAACCAATGGGCAGGTGGAACGTACCAACCAAATCCTTGCATCCTATCTCCGACACTTCTCAAATGCTCATCAGAATGACTGGGTCAGTCTACTTCCTTGGGCTGATTTCGCCTACAATAACCACTCCAGTGAATCGTCCACCAAGTCTCCTTTCTTCATCGCCTTTGGACAGCATCCCAGTGTGCCTCTACCGGTACTTCCTGTATCGGGGGTACCTGCTGCCAGCTCTCTGTCCATGGAGTTCTCCAGGGTATGTCAGGAGACCAAAATTGCTCTCAAGAAAGCACGAGACAGAATGAAACTACAAGTTGACAAGAGGCGCCTAGATATTCCTCCATATCTCCCTGGTGACAAGGTGTGGCTTTCCTCCAGATACATCCACCTTAAGATACCATCTTACAAACTAGGTCCCCTTTACATTAATCCTTTTGAGGTCCTCAGGCGTATTAATGATGTTGCATACAAACTGAAGTTACCTACTTCGCTCCATATTCCCAATTCCTTCCATGTGTCACTCCTTAAACCTGTGGTACTTAACCGGTTTCATCCTTTTCCAGGCCACACCCCCCAGCCTGTTGACATGGGGGATGAGCTTGAGGTGAATGACATTTTGGCCATGAAGAAGGTAAGAGGGAAAACCCTGTTCTTAATTGATTGGAAGGGCTTTGGCCCTGAAGAAAGGTCATGGGAACCCAGGGAGAATATTCACGCACCCCAGATTTTAACTAAGTTCCTCTCCAGCCTTAGAAAGAGAGGGCGTAAAGGGGGGGTATTGTCACGCCACCTGTCAGGTCGCTCTCACCTGGGGGCAGGACCTCGGTCCCGACGTCACCTCTTCTGGAGCCGCGGCCGCTCCGGGGGTCCCGTCGGGTGCGCACGTGCACCTCTTGTACTTAGTTTAATGTTTGCACCATGTTCTTTGTGCACACGGGTGTGTTTCTCAGCTCTGCATCCGGGCCTGTCCTCTCTATGGTATTGGAGGACATGACCCGGAAGTCCTAGTGATCATGTGCTATATCAGGCTACCTCTTCCTAAGGGAGGTGCCTGATTATTGTTGTGCTTCCTGGCTTGATCTGCCTTGTCCTTGTCTGGCTGTGCGCTGATTCGGGTCCTCTGTTGTGCTCTGTTGTGCCTCCTGGCACACGCTCTGATCCTGTATTCTGACTTGTGCTCTGTTGTGCCTCCTGGTACACGCTCTGTCCCTGTACTCTGTTGTGCCTCCTGGCACATTTCTGCCTAGCTTTGCACCCTGACATACTTCTCTGCTCACGTTTTGCCTAACTCTGTACTCTGAAGTGCTCCTTTGCATTCGTCCTGCTTTGCTCGCCCCTGGGCATGCTAGTCTTTGTACGCCATATGTGCTCTCGTGCACCCCCTTGCACTATCCTGTATCTAGTGCACTCCGGTGTACACGCCTTGTGTTCTCCAGTACTCTCAGTGCCTCCGTACACTCGTCCTGTACCTGGCGTGTCCCTGTGTCCACGCTTTGCACGTTCCTGCAGACACACTCACTCGTGTCTCCTGTGAGCCGGCCACCTGGTGCCAGCAGTCGTGGTACCTTACCCCCTTGGGCTTGCCCCTGACACTCCCTGCATAGGGGGTGGTCCTCACTAGGTCAGCTCGTCCTGGGAGGGTTGGTGCCACGATCTAGAGGGTCCACTCTAAGAGCCGTCACACATACCAGGATAAGGTTGGGGCCATGCATACCAGGACTGGGATGGGGGTCAATCATACCAGGTTAAGGATGGCGCCCTGCATACCAGGATAGGGATGTGGCCATGCATAGTTGGATGAGATGGGGACCCTCATAGCAGTATAGGGATGAGGGCAATCATTCCTGCCAGGATAAGGATGAGGGGGACCATTCCTTCCAGGATAGAGATGAGGAGGCCATGCATACCAGGATAGGGCTGAGGTCCCATGTGTATCAGGATATGGATGAGGAGACCATATTTACCAGGATAGGGGATATTAAGTGCGGAATTGATCACATTTTTTGCTTCAGTTTTTTTCCTAATATCCTCTTCTAAAATCTAGGTGTGTCTCATGGTCCAGTGCATCTTATAGTCCGAAAAATAGGGTCACTGCACTCAATCACTTCCTATAACCATCAACACGCTTCTTACACCTCTCAACTACACTTTTGGACCACTCTTCTTTTGCAAACTGCTCCAACTCTCTCATGTTTGAAGGGTGCCTTCTCTCAACAGCAATCTTAAGATCTCTCCACAGGTGTTCAATGAGATTTAGATCCGGATTCATTGCTGACCACTTCAGAACTCTTCAGTGCTTTGTTTCCATCCATTTCTGGGTGCTTCTTGAAGTTTCTGTGGGGACATTGTCCTGCTGGAAGACCCAGTATCTAGGAAGCAAACCCTGCTTCCTGACACTATTCAACACACTGCAACCCAAAATCCTTTGGTAATCTTCAGATTTCATGATGCCTTGCACACAGTCAAGGCACCCAGTGCTAGAGACAGCAAATCAACCTCAAAACATCTTTCAACCTCCAACATATTTGACTGTAGGTACTGTGTTCTTTTCTTTGTAGGTCTCATTCCATTTTCAGTAAACAGTAGAATGAAGTGCTTTACCAAACAGCTCTATCTTGCTTTCATCTGCCCATAAGATGCTTTCTCAGAAGGATTTTGGCTTACCCACATACATTTTGGAAAGCCGAGACCATGGCAGGGTTATAACAGATAATAATAAAAAAAAAAAAATAATCTTTATTTATATAGCGCCAACATATTCCACAGTGCTTTACAGTTTAAGTTTCAAACACAAGTCATAAGTAACAACGTTAACAATACAATAATTATAGCAAAATAAGACGACACTGCTCGTGAGAGCTTACAATCTACAATGAGGTGGGGGAGATACAAAGTACAGGTGTGTATTTACAATGGTGGTCCAGCCATCTTGAGGGAGTGAGGGATGGATGGAGATAGTGAATGGGCTACACACACACACTTAAGCATAAAATGACTTTGATTAGTGAATGTGATAGGCCTCTCTGAACAAATGCATTTTGAGGGAGCACCTAAAACTATGCAAACTGTGGATAGTCCTAATTTCTTGGGGTAAAGTATTCTAGAGGATTGGCGCAGTGTGGGAGAAGTTTTGGAGTTGGGAGTGGAAGGTACAGATTAGTGAAGGTTTTTGTTTTTCCATGGTGAGAATAGGGTGGATTCTAGAGATGTTCTTTAGGTGTAAGCGGCAAGAGCGGGCAAGAGATTCTATATGTTCCCACATGCTTTATGTATCCATTAGCCCTCTGTGCCTGTACTATTACACACAACATTGTGGCTGGTCCATACAATCAGGGCAATTGTTACCACCCATCTTTCGTGTCTACCTCTTTCCTCATAGATTGTAAGCTTGCGAGCAGGGCCCTCATTTCCTCTTTGTATCTGTTATGATCTATGTGATTATTGTTATGCTGTAATGTCTATAGTCTGTACAAGTCCCCTCTGAAATGTAAAGTGCTGCGGAATATGTCGGCGCTATAGAAATAAAATTTTTTATTATTATTATTATATGGGGTGTGAAGGAGAGATTGGTGTAAAATATAATACCAAGACAGCACGGCTGCTGCCGGGGTGTTATTATGGTGCCACCCATGGAGAGGGAAATGTCAGATTTAGGGAGGATAGTAGACGGCGGGAGCAGAAGTAGTTCAGTTTTAGAGAGTTTGAGTTTCAGATAGAGAGCGGACATGATGTTAGAGACTGCGGACAGACAGTCACTGGCGTTCTGTACTACAGCGGGGGTAAGGTCAGGGAATGACGTGTATAGTTGGGTGTCATCAGCATAAAGATGGTTCTGAAAGCCAAATCTGAGGATGGTCTGTCCAATTTGGGCAGTGTAGATGAGCTAATTTAACCCAAAACTTGAAACAATGTATAAGGTCAAGTGTTATGATTGAGTCACCGTAGGAGGCAAAAATAGAAATGCAAGCTAAGTCCAGAAAACCAGAGAAGTTGGCAGCTATCGGATTGCAGACCCCTGAACCTATCAACACAACTAGCAGTAGCCGTTGGGGGCTCCTACGATGCCCTAGGCCCCTCGATCACAGTCGGAGGACTACATAGCCTAAAGACAGAAAGGGAAATCTAAACTGCCCCAGAGCAGACCCCAAAGCAAAAGGCAGCCCCCCACATATAATGATGGTGAAGCAAGAAGAAAGAACAAAACAAAGACAGAAAGATAGACTGAGCAAAGATGGGGCCCACGCTAGCTTAGATAGGAAAGGACAGGAAGGCTGCTGTCTGCAATCCGTGAAAAACCCTATGAAAATAAGAGCCAACAAACTGACAGTAAAAAAGGCCCTGAAGACGCTAGGCTTCAAAAAGCTATGTCAGTACTCAGGAATATTCTGAAGACAGAGCAACAGGCAAAAGGAGATTCAGCTCACCCCAGCAGGGAATGGCAGAATCCAGAAAAGCAAGGAAAACAAAACACTAATGCAAAAAGGGAAAGCAGAAATCTTAGCTTTAGATGAGCAGGAATCAGACTGGTTTCCTAGAAGTCCACAGAGAAATCACCCGCAGGCCAGAACGGCGTCGGCAGCCTTATATCCAGTCATTAACTCCACTCAGCCAGTCATGATCATCAGCCCCAGGTGTTTGACAATCAGGCTCACTACCTTTCTTCACCAAAAGAGGGAGTTCCTCGGCCCTCAGTAGTGAAGGGGAAAATGAACTCACAACAGTACCTCCCCCTTGAGGAGGGGTCACCGAACCCTCAACCACGCCACCAGGGCGATCAGGGTGAGCCCGATGAAAGGCACGCACCAATCTTTTGGCATGAATATCAGAGGCAGAGACCCAGGAATTATCCTCCTGACCATAACCCTTCCACTTAACCAAATACTGGAGTCTCCGTCTAGCCAGACGGGAATCCAGTACTTTCTCTACCTCATATTCCATGTTACCTTCAACCAATAAAGGGTCTGGAGGTGCAACCCCCGGAACAACAGGTTCAACAAACCTCTTCAACAAAGATTTATGGAACACATTATGGATTTTAAATGTGACAGGAAGAGCCAAACGAAAGGAGACCGGATTAATAATCTCCAAAATCTTGTAAGGTCCAATAAATCTAGGCTTAAACTTAGGAGAAGCCACCTTCATAGCAATATTTTTTGATGATAACCACACCATATCACCAACCTTAAATTGGGGACCAATGGTCCTATGTCGGTTGGAAAACCGCTGGGCCTTTTCCTGGGAGAGAGATAACTTATCCACCACTTGGTCCCAGATCTGGTGCATTCTCTCCACCACAGTGTCAACCCCTGGGCAGGCAGAGGGCTCCACCTGCCCTGAAGAAAATCGAGGATGAAACCCAAAGTTACAAAAAAAGGAGACATCAAAGTGGCAGAACTAGCTCTATTATTTAAAGCAAATTCGGCCAAGGGCAAAAATGAAACCCAATCATCCTGATCAGCAGAAATAAAACATCTCAAATATGACTCCAAGGTCTGGTTTGTTCTCTCTGTCTGCCCATTGGTCTGAGGGTGAAAAGCAGAGGAGAAGGACAACTCAATTCCCAGCTTGGAACAGAAAGTTCTCCAAAATCTAGACACAAACTGGACTCCTCTGTCAGATACAATGTTCTCAGGAATCCCGTGCAAGCGAACCACCTGTTGTAAAAACAGGGGCACCAATTCAGAGGAAGACGGCAACTTAGGGAGTGGTACAAGATGAACCATCTTAGAGAACCTATCACAAATCACCCAAATAACAGTCATCCTTTGAGAGACAGGCATATCAGAGATTAAATCCATTGAAATATGGGTCCATGGCCTCTTGGGGACAGGAAAAGGCATCAACAACCCACTAGAGCGAGAACACGATTTAGTCCCACAGGACTGCACAAAATTCCTGACATCACGAGACAAGGAGGGCCACCAAAAAGACCAACTCACCAGATCTCTAGTACCAAAAATACCTGGATGACCAGCCAAAGCAGAGCAATGAACTTCAGACATCACTCTCTTCTTCCACTGGTCAGGAACATACAACTTTCCACTGGGACAACGCTCAGGTTTGTCCTCCTGGAACTCTTCCAGAGCACGTCTCAAATCGGGCGAGATGGCAGAAAGAACTACCCCTTCGCCTAAGATGGTAGCAGGCTTGGTCACCACAGGAGAATCAGCAAAGAAGCTCCTAGAGAGGGTGTCAGCTTTGACATTCTTAGTTCCAGGAAGAAAAGAAACCACAAAATCAAAACGTGTAAAAAACAAGGCCCACCTAGCCTGTCTAGGGTTCAAGCGCTTCGCCGACTCTAGGTAAATCAAATTCTTGTGGTCAGTGAGGACCACGACTTGATGCTTAGCTCCCTCCAACCAATGTCTCCACTCCTCAAATGCCCATTTCATGGCTAACAGTTCCCGATTCCCCACATCATAGTTACGTTCAGATGGAGAGAACTTTCGGGAAAAGAAAGCACAGGGATTCATTTTAGATGTTACAGAATCCTTTTGGGACAAAACAGCTCCTGCACCAATCTCAGAAGCATCCACCTCTACCTGGAACGGAAGTGAGACATCAGGTTGCCGCAAAACCGGAGCAGAAGTGAATCTTCGCTTCAGCTCCTGAAAGGAAGAAACAGCCTCCGGAGACCAATTTAACACATCAGCACCCTTCTTAGTCAAATCAGTCAATGGCTTGGCAATACTAGAAAATTTTGCTATAAATTTCCGATAAAAATTAGCAAAACCCAAAAACTTCTGGAGGGCCTTCAAAGAAGTGGGCTGAACCCAATCGTAAATGGCCTGTACCTTGGCCGGGTCCATTTCAATAGTTGACGGGGACAAAATAAATCCCAAAAAAGAAATCCTCTGTACTCCAAAAAGGCATTTAGATCCTTTGACATACAGGGAATTCTCCCTCAAGATCCGGAACACAGTCCGAATATGTTCCACATGAGAATCCCAATCCTTGGAGAAGATCAAAATATTATCCAGATAGATAATCAAAAATTTATCGACAAAATCTCGGAAAATATCGTTCATGAAGCACTGGAAGACAGAAGGGGCATTAGTGAGCCCAAAAGGCATCACCAGGTACTCAAAATGTCCCTCCGGAGTATTAAACGCCGTCTCCCATTCATCCCCATGCTTAATGCGAATAAGATTATACGCCCCCCTGAGGTCAAGCTTGGTAAACCAGCAAGCACCTTTAACTCTGGAGAATAGATCAGAAATCAGGGGTAACGGATACTGATATTTAACAGTAATTTTGTTGAGAGCACGATAATCAATACAAGGTCTTAATGATCCATCCTTTTTGGCTACAAAAAAAAACCCGGCACCTAAGGGTGGCGAGGATGGTCTAATATGACCCTTCTCCAACGCCTCCTTAATATAGGATCGCATAGCCTCGTGCTCGGGTACAGATAAATTGAAGAGCTGACCCTTGGGAAATTTACACCCCGGGCTCAGTTCAATAGCACAGTCATAACTCCTATGAGGAGGCAGAGTCGCAGACTCATTCTCACTAAATACATCATAAAAGTCCGCCAAATAATCAGGAACATCATGCGACTGAGGAGAGGTGGAAAACACCGGAGCCTCACTAAAGGCACACCGACAACCCCAACTCACCACAGACACAGATTTCCAATCCAAAACTGGATTATGAATTTGTAACCAGGGAAACCCCAGAACAATAGTATCATGCAGATTATGTAACACCAAAAACCTGCAATTTTCTTGATGGTCTGGGGCGACCCGCATTACCACCTGGGTCCAAAACTGAGGTTTATTTTTAGCCAAAAGAGTAGCATCAATCCCCCTCAAAGGGATAGGCGTCTGCAGAGGTGTCATCGGAAATCCACAACGTTTAGCAAAATCCAAGTCCATTAGGTTTAGAGCTGCTCCCGAATCCACAAAAGCCTTGGCGGAAAATGTGGACAGGGAGCAGATCAGAGTAATAGCCAGAAGAAACTTAGGTTGAACACCACCAACAGAAAACGTGTGTGCAAAGCGTTTCTCGCGTTTAGGACATACAGAAATAATATGCGAGGCATCTCCACAGAAAAAACACAACTAATTACGCCTTCTGAACTCCTGACGCTGCTCTCTGGAAAAAACTCTATCACATTGCATAGGTTCAGGCATCTGTTCAACAGGTGGCAACACCTCTCGTGCAGCTCTGCGTTCGCGTAAACGCCGATCAACCTGAATGGCTAAAGACATAGAATCGTCAAGACCAGAGGGAACAGGAAATCCCACCATAGTATCTTTTATGTCTTCTGACAACCCCTTTCGAAAGAGAGCAGCCAAGGCATTATCATTCCAGGTAGTAAGTACTGCCCACTTTCGGAATTTTTGACAGTACAATTCTGCAGAATCACGACCCTGGTTTAATGCCAGCAGGGTCTTTTCAGCCTGATCAATGGCATTAGGTTCGTCATGCAACAACCCCAGGACCTGAAAGAATGCGTTCACATTAGTCAGAATAGGATCATCTGGTTTCAAAGAAACCGCCCAATCCTGGGGATCGCCACGCAGCAAAGAGATGACAATTTTAACCTGCTGCGCGGAGCTCCCTGACGAGTTAGGCTTCAAGGCAAAAAATAATTTACAATTATTTTTGAAATTCAAAAATTTAGACCGATTCCCAAAAAATACATCAGGTGTAGGAATCTTTGGTTCAGCAGCATGTGAATGAGCAAGGTAGGCGGAAATTCCCCGCACTTCCGCAGCGAGCTGCTCCACACGATCAGACAATTGCTTTATCTCCATTGAGAGAAAAAAAAATTCCCCCTACGGCCTCAGAGATATAGAGGAAAAAATATACACACCTTTTTTTTTTTTTTTTTTTACACAATTCTTTCCTGCTATTGAGTACCCTAGAATCTGCGGTATGGCGGGTGATTCTGTTATGATTGAGTTACCGTAGGAGGCAAAAATAGAAATGCAAGCTATGTCCAGAAAACCAGAGAAGTTGGCAGCTATCGGATTGCAGACCCCTGAACCTATCAACACAACTAGCAGTAGCTGTGGGGGGCTCCTACGATGCCCTAGGCCCCTCGATCACAGTCGGAGGACTACATAGCCTAAAGACAGAAAGGGAAATCTAAACTGCCCCAGAGCAGACCCCAAAGCAAAAGGCAGCCCCCCACATATAATGACGGTGAAGCAAGAAGAAAGAACAAAACACAGACAGAAAGACTGAGCAAAGATGGGGGCCCACGCTAGCTTAGATAGGAAAGGACAGGAAGGCTGCTGACTGCAATCCGTGAAAAACCCTATGAAAATAAGAGCCAACAAACTGACAGTAAAAAAGGCCCTGAAGACGCTAGGCTTCAAAAAGCTATGTCAGTACTCAGGAATATTATAAAGACAGAGCAACAGGCAAAAGGAGATTCAGCTCACCCCAGCAGGGAATGGCAGAATCCAGAAAAGCAAGGAAAACAAAACACTAATGCAAAAAGGGAAAGCAGAAATCTTAGCTTTAGATGAGCAGGAATCAGACTGGTTTCCTAGAAGTCCACAGAGAAATCACCCGCAGGCCAGAAGGGCGTCGGCAGCCTTATATCCAGTCATTAACTCCACTCAGCCAGTCATCATCATCAGCCCCAGGTGTTTGACAATCAGGCTCACTACCTTTCTTCACCAGAAGAGGGAGTTCCTCGGCCCTCAGTAGTGAAGGGGAAAATGAACTCACAACAGTCAATTGTCCATGCATGGACTATGTCCAGGTAATATCGTCATCAGTCGAGCATACCCAAGCCCCCTGCATCTTTAGGCCTACTTAGAATGTTAGCTTTGATTCTGGGTAGACCCGTAGACCACATGAAGCAATTAAAGTAAAGCTGAATTTTGTTCCAGAAGGAGGAGGGGATATTTACTGGGGTAGTTTGAAAGTGATAAAGCAGTCTGGGAAGAACAGTCATTTTGAGAATATTAAATCTGCTGACTGGTGAAAATTCACCCAGATTCCAGGAGCTAATTTCCCCTCTAGTCTGGATAAGAATGGTTGAAAATTAAGAGAAAAGATAAGTCTGATCGGATACAGATGTCCAAGTAATTGATGTCATTTGTGGGCCTTCTGAAAGGGAAATTATGAGTTAGGCTGTGTGCACACGCTGCGGATTAGGTGCGGATTCATCCGCGCGGATTTTGTAAAATCTGCAGGTGAAACCGCAGGTCAAAAGACCTGCGGTTTTACCTGCGGATTGCTCTGCGGTTTTGCCCTGCGGTTTTTCATCTCCTCAATGGAGGAGATGGCAAACCGCAGGGGAATCCGCAGAAAGAATTGACATGTCAATTGTTTCTGCGGATTGAAAACCGTAGATAATCCGCGCGGAAAATTCCGCACCGTCTGCATTGCGGTTTTTGATTCCCATAGGGAATCATGGTACTGGGTCCGCAGCGGCCAAAACCGCTGCGGAACCGCAGCAAAATCCGCAGCGTGTGCACACAGCCTTAGGCTATGTGCACACGCTGCGGATTCACCTGCGGGTTTTTCCGCGAGGAACCGCAGGTAAAACCACAGGTAAAGTGACCTGCGGTTTTCCTGTGGTTTGGCCTGCGGTTTTCCCCTGCGGTTTCACACCTCTACTATGTTAAAGGTGTGAAACCGCAGCGGAATCTGCAGAAACAATTGACATGCTGCTGTTTATAAGCCACAGCAAAACCGTGCGGAAAAAAACGCAGCGTGAGCACAGCGGTTTTTAAAACCCATAGGGTAACATGGTACTGTACCATGTCTGCGGGACTGCTGCAGTTCCACAGGGCCAAAAACGCTGCAGGACCGCAGCAGAATCCGCAGCGTGTGCACATAGCCTAAGGGTTTCCATTACATGTTGTGATAATAAAAAGTTGAGAGTTTCAGATTTGTCAATGTTGATTTTAAAGTTGGACCATTTCCCAAACGTGACAACTCTGTCATCAACGAGGGGAGAGAGATATGTGGACAGTGGATTTGTGAAATAAATCAAGAGATCATTGTAGAGAGCATTGCATTTCTAGACCTTAATCTCGATACCTTGTATGTCAGAATTAGCATGAATGGCACCCATGAGGCTCTCAATTACTAACACATATGGACGTGGTAATAATGGACAGCCCTGATGGGTATCATTATTAAAGGGAATCTCTCACCCCATTTTCGGCCTATAAGCTGCGGCCACCGCCATCAGGGGCTTATCTACAGCATTCTGTAATGCTGTAGATAAGCCCCCGATGAAACCTGAAAGATAAGAAAAAAGAGTTATATTATACTCACCAGGGGGCGGGGGCGAGTGCAGTGGTTGTCACGGTCCGGTCTGGCGCCTCCCATCTTCATACAATGATGTTCTCCTCCTTGCTTCCCCCTTGGCTCCGGCGCAGGCGTACTTTATCTGCCCTGTTGAGGGCAGAGTAAAGTACTTCAGTGCGCAGGCGCCGGGAAAGGTCAGAGAGGTCCGGCGCCAGCGCAGTGTAGTACTCAACAGGGCAGATAAAGTACGCATGCGCAGGAGCCGAGGGAGAAGCAAGGAGGACGACATCATCGTATTAAGATGGGAGGCACCGTACGGGATGGCGACACACATCGGACCCGACCGAACGCCGGGGTGAGTATAATCTATCTCTTTTTTCTTATCTTTCAGGTTACATCGGGGGCTTATCTATAGCATTACAGAATGCTGCAGATAAGCCCCTGATGGCGGTGGCCGCAGCTGATAGGGCGAAAATGGGGTGACAGATCCCCTTTAATTAGAAAAGGGACCAAAACAGTACCATTAATTTTGAGTTTAGATGATGGGGATTGGTATAGAGTACCAATTTTAATGTTGGGCCTAGGCCGAAGTGGTCTAGGGTTTGGGAGGGGGATGGCTATAAGACACTGTTGAAGGTCTTCTCAACATTTAACCCCTTCACCCCCAAGGGTGGTTTGCACGTTCATGACGGGCCAATTTTTACAATTCTGACCACTGTACCTTTATGAGGTCATAACTCTGGAACGCTTCCATTGATCCCGGTGATTCTGACATTGTTTTCTCGTGACATATTGTACTTCATGTTAGTGGTAAAATTTCATTCAAATAACTTGCGTTTATTTGTGAAAAAAATGGAAATTTGGCAAAAATTTTGAAAATTTCGCAATTTTCCAACTTTTAATTTTTATGCCCTTAAATCACAGAGATACAGCACACAAAAAACTTGATAAGTAACATTTCCCACATGTTTGCTTTACATCAGCACAATTTTGGAACCAACATTTTTTTTGTTAGGAAGTTATAAGGGTTGAAAGTTGACCAGCGATTTCTCATTTTTACAACACCATTTTATTTTTAGGACCACATCACATTTGAAGCCACTTTGTGGGGTCTATATGATAGAAAATACCCAAAAGTGACACCATTCTAAAAACTGAACCCCTTAAGGTGCTCAAAACCACATTCAAGAAGTTTATTAACCCATTAGGTGCGTCACAGGAATTTTTTTGAATATTTAAAAAGAAATGAACATCTAACTTTTTTTCACAAAAAAAATACTTCAGGTTCAATTTTTTTTATTTTACCAAGGGTAACAGGAGAAATTGGACTGCAAAAGTTATTGTGCAATTTGTCCTGAGTACGCTGATACCTGATTTGTGGGGGGGAACGACTGTTTCGGCGCATGGCAGAGCTCAGAATGGAAGGAGCGCCGTTTGACTTTTTCAATGCAAAATTGGCTGGAATTCAGATTGGACGCCATGTCACGTTTGGAGAGTCCCTGATGTACCTAAACAGTGGAAACCCCCTACAAGTGACCCCATTTTGGAAACTAGACCCCCCAAGGAACTTATCTAGATATGTGGTGAGAACTTTGAACCCACAAGGGCTTTACAGAAGTTTATAACGTACAGCGGTACAATTAAAAAATCATATTTTTTCCACAAAAATGATCTTTTCACCCCAATTTTTATTTTCCCAAGGGTAACAGGACCCTAAAAGTTATTGTGCAATTTGTCCTGAGTACGCTGATACCCCACATGTGGGGGTAAACCACTATTTGGGCGCATGGCAGAGCTCGGAAGGGAAGCAGTGCCATTTGACGTTTTTGGCTGGAATTGAGATCGGACACCATGTCGCGTTTGGAAAACCCCTGATGTACCAAAACAGTGGAAACCCCCCACAAATGACACCATTTTGGAAACTAGACCCCCTAAGGAATTTATCTAGATGTGTGGTGAGAACTTTGAACCCCCATGGGCTTCACAGAAGTTTATAACATAAAGCCATACAATTAAAAAATCATATTTTTTCCACAAAAATGATCTTTTCACCCTCAATTCTTATTTTTCCAAGGGTAACAGGACCGTAAAAGTTATTGTGCAATTTGTCCTGAGTACGCTGATACCCCACATGTGGGGGTAAACCACTATTTGGGCGCATGGCAGAGCTCGGAAGGGAAGCAGCGCCATTTGATGTTTTTGGCTGGAATTGAGATCGGACACCATGTCGCGTTTGGAAAACCCCTGATGTACCAAAACAGTGGAAATCCCCCACAAATGACACCATTTTGGAAACTAGACCCCCTAAGGAACTTATCTAGATGTGTGGTGAGAACTTTGAACCCCCATGGGCTTCACAGAAGTTTATAACATAAAGCCATACAATTAAAAAATCATATTTTTTCCACAAAAATGATCTTTTCACCCTCAATTCTTATTTTTCCAAGGGTAACAGGACCGTAAAAGTTATTGTGCAATTTGTCCTGAGTACGCTGATACCCCACATGTGGGGGTAAACCACTATTTGGGCGCATGGCAGAGCTCGGAAGGGAAGCAGCGCCATTTGACGTTTTTGGCTGGAATTGAGATCGGACACCATGTCGCGTTTGGAAAACTCCTGATGTACCAAAACAGTGGAAACCCCCCACAAATGACACCATTTTGGAAACTAGACCCCCTAAGGAACTTATCTAGATGTGTGGTGAGCACTTTGACCCCCCCAGTGCTTCACAGAAGTTTATAATGCCTGGGTGTGAAAATAAATAATTCGTATTTTTTCCACAAACATGATCTTTTAGTCACCATTTTTTTATTTTCCCAAGGGTACCAGGAGAAATTGGACCCCAAAAGTTGTTGTCCAATTTGTCGTGAGTATGCTGATACCCCATATGTGGGAGAAAACTACTGTATGGGCACACGTCGGGGCTCGGAAGGGAAGTAGTGATGTTTTGGAATGCAGACTTTGATGGAATGGTCTGCGGGTGTCATGTTGCCTTTGGAGAGCCCCTAATGTACCTAAACAGTGGAAACCCCCCACAAATGACACCATTTTGGAAACTAGACCCCCCAAGGAACTTATCTAGATGTGTGGTGAGCACTTTGAACCCCACAGTGCTTCACAGAAGTTTATAACGCCCGGGCGTGAAAATAAAAAATTCGTATTTTTTCCACAAACATGATCTTTTAGTCACCATTTTTTTATTTTCCCAAGGGTACCAGGAGAAATTGGACCCCAAAAGTTGTTGTCCAATTTGTCCTGAGTATGCTGATACCCCATATGTGGGAGAAAACTACTGTATGGGCACACGTCGGGGCTCGGAAGGGAAGTAGTGACGTTTTGGAATGCAGACTTTGATGGAATGGTCTGCGGGTGTCATGTTGCCTTTGGAGAGCCCCTAATGTACCTAAACAGTGGAAACCCCCCACAAATGACACCATTTTGGAAACTAGACCCCCCAAGGAACTTATCTAGATGTGTGGTGAGCACTTTGAACCCCCCAGTGCTTCACAGAAGTTTATAACGCCCGGGCGTGAAAATAAAAAATTCGTATTTTTTCCACAAACATGATCTTTTAGTCACCATTTTTTTATTTTCCCAAGGGTACCAGGAGAAATTGGACCCCAAAAGTTGTTGTCCAATTTGTCCTGAGTATGCTGATACCCCATATGTGGGAGAAAACTACTGTATGGGCACACGTCGGGGCTCGGAAGGGAAGTAGTGACGTTTTGGAATGCAGACTTTGATGGAATGGTCTGCGGGTGTCATGTTGCCTTTGGAGAGCCCCTAATGTACCTAAACAGTGGAAACCCCCCACAAATGACCCCATTTTGAAAACTAGACCCACTAAGGAACTTATCTAGATGTGAGGTGAGCACTTTGAACCCCCAAGGGCTTCACTGAAGTTTATAATGCCAGGGCATGAAAATAAAAAAATTGTATTTTTTCCAGAAACATGATCAATTAGTCCCCAATTTTTTCATTTTCCCAAGGGTAACAGGAGAAATTGGACCCCCAAAAGTTGTTGTCCAATTTGGCCTGAGTACGCTGACACCCCATATGTGGGAGAAAACTACTGTATGGACACACGTCGGGGATCGGAAGGGAAGCAGTGACGTTTTGGAATGCAGACTTTGATGGAATGGTCTGCGGGTGTCATGTGCGTTTGGAGAGCCCCTGATGTACCTAAACTATTGAAACTCCCCACAAGTGACCCCATTTTGGACACTCGACCCCCCAAGGAACTTATCTAGATGTGTGGTGAGCACTTTGAACCCCCAAGTGTTTCACAGAAGTTTATAACACTCGGACGTGAAAATAAAAAAATCATTTTTTTCCACAAAAATGATATTTTTGCCCCCAATTTTTTATTTTCCTAAGGGTAACAGGAGAAATTGGACCCCAAAAATTGTTTTGCAATTTGTCCTGAGTAGGCTGATACCCTACATGTGGGGGTAAAACACTGTTTGGGCGCATGGCAGAGCTTGGAAGGGAAGGAGCACCATTTGACTTTTTCAACTCAGAATTGGCTGGAATTGAGATCAGACGCCATGTTGCATTTGGAGAGCCCCTGATGTGCCCAAACAGTGGAAACCCCCAATTATAACTCCAACCCTAACCCCAACACACCCCTAACCCTAATCTGAGCCCTAACCCTAGCCCTAACCCTAACACTAACCCTAACCCTAAGGCTGTGTGCACACGCTGCGGATTTTGCTGCGGTTCCGCAGCGGTTTTGGCTGCTGCAGACCCGCAGAAGTTTCTGCTGCGGTGTACAGTACCATGATTCCCTATGGGAATCAAAAACCGCAGTGCAGACGGTGCAGAATTTTCCGCGCGGATTATCTGCGGTTTTCAATCCGCAGAAAGAATTGACATGTCAATTCTTTCTGCGGATTCTCCTGCGGTTTGCCATCTCCTCTATTGAGGAGATGAAAAACCGCAGGACAAAACCGCAGAGCAATCCGCAGGTAAAACCGCAGGTCTTTTGACCTGCGGTTTCACCTGCGGATTTTACAAAATCCGCGCGGATGAATCCGCACCTAATCCGCAGCGTGTGCACACAGCCTTACCCTAACGGGAAAATGGAGATAAATACTTTTTTTTTTAGTTTTATTATTTTTCCCTAACTAAGGGGGTGATAACGGGGGGTTTGATTTACTATTTATGGCGGTTTTTATGTTTGGCGGCTGTCGCACGCTAAAAGACGCTTTTTATTGTAAAATAGTTTTTGCATCACCACATATTGAGAGCTATAATTTTTCCGTATTTTGACCCACTGAGTCATGTGAGGTCTTATTTTTTGCGGGACGAGTTGACGTTTTTATTGGTACCATTTTCGGGCACGTGACATTTTTTGATCGCTTTTTATTCCTATTTTTGGGACGCAGAATGAACAAAAACCAGCGTTTCATGAATTTCTTTTGGGGGGGTGCGTTTACACCGTTCCGCGTGCGGTAAAATTGATAAAGCGGTTTTATTCTTCGGGTCAGTACTGTTACTGCGATACCTCATTTAGGTCGTTTTTTATGTTTTTGTCGGTTTTATGCAATGAAAACTATTTTATATAAAAAATAATTATTTTTGCATCGCTTTATTCTGCGAGCTATAACTTTTTTATTTTTTCGCTGATGATGCTGAGTGGCAGCTCGTTTTTTGCGGGACAAGATGACGTTTTCAGCGGTACCATGGATATTTATATGCGTCTTTTTGATCGCGCGTTATTACACTTTTTGTTTGGCGGTATGATAATAAATCATTATTTTTTGCTTCGTTTTTTATTTTTATTTTTTAAGGGGTTCGCTAAAAGGGTTAACTAATGGGACAGTTTTATAGGGCGGGTCATTACGGACGCGGCGATACCTAATATGTGTACTTTTATTGTTTTTTTTTTTATTATTTCCAAAAAATGGATTTATTGAGGGAATATTTTTTTTTTTTTTTCTAATTTATTTGGCGATTTTTTTTTATTTATTTTTACATTTTTTTTTAATTTTTTTTTTACTTTATTACATAGTCCCAGGTGGGACATCACTGTCCTGTGACAGATCGCTGATCTGTCACATCACAGATCACTGTGACAGATCAGCGATCTGACACAGGCACTGCAGAAGGCTTCCTCATGCCTGCACTTTGCAGGCACTGAGGAAGCCAGCTTCCTCAGGTCCCCGAAGGCCCCCGTCGCCATCTTGGATTCCGGGGCCTGGAGGATAGGAGCCCCCGGCAGCAGCGCTGCACATTGCGCTGCCGTGGGGGGCTCAGGGAAGCACCGAGGGAGCCCCCTCCCTCCCGATGCTTCCCTTTAACTCCCGGTACACCGCGATCATGTTTGATCGCGGTGTGCAAGGGGTTAATGTGTCGGGGGCGGTCCGTGACCGCCCCTGACACATAGTGCCGGGTGTCAGCTGTGATAATCAGCTGACACCCGGCCGCGATCAGCGGCGCTCACCACGTGGGCGCCGCTGATCGCGGTAGACGTACTATCCCGTCCACGGTCATACGGGCCCGGGTACCGTGGACGGGATAGTACGTCGGATGTCAGGAAGGGGTTAAAGACAAGAACATAAGGTATTTTATTAGAAGTGTAACTAATATTTTTTATTGTTTTGAGGGTGTTATTGCAAGCTTCTCTACCAAGGACAAAGTCCAATTGGTCTGGATGGCGAAGACCCAGTATGACATGGTTAAGCCTGTTCACTATTAATTTTGAGTATGTTTTTAAATCAACATTTAGGAGTGATATCGGATTGTAGCCACCGCATAAGTGATGGTAATTTCCAGTTTTAGAAATGCCTGTAACTTGTGGAAGTAGCTTGGGAAAGGAAGCAGACAGACTAGGAAGACATCAGAATCAGAGATATGGTTGAAAGTCTGAAGTATTAAATGGGTTAGTTGCTCTGGGAAGGATTTATAGAATTTTATTTCCTGGGAGTTCTTTTATTATTTGTAGAAGATCCTGAGTGGTGAAATGGGCTTCAAAATTATTTATAATTCCCTCTGAAAACTTTATAAATGAGGATGGTAGTGGGTTAGTGGATTTGAGTTTGGCTTTGTTTGGGGAGATTGTATAATTTAGACTAATAAGAACGTAACACAAATGGTACCAACCGAAGCATTTTGGGGATGTTTAATGCAAGAGATATGATTCTAAGCTAATTTAGCTTTCAAGGCTTTAGCTAACATTCTTTTCAATTTGTTTCCATATTCATAGAATTTGCTATGATTTATTTTAAGGAAAAGATTATAGAAGGTCTCCACAAGACATTTGACCACTAACCTAACCTTGAAGAGGTCTTTCATAGTAGATTTGAAAGAGCACTTTTATGGATCATGTCATGAACTGGAGGTGTGAGATTACCCCCAGTTGTCAGGGATTTATTATATCCTACCAATTTTCACAAATGTACTATTTATTAGTGGTTGTGGGTCCTATAGCCACCCACAACTTTTGGTTCCACCTTCAGTTCCGGTGTTGGAACTTGCAGCTCTCTGGCACCCCCCTTACCCTCAGGTCAGTCAGGGAACTACACCTAGGATAAGTAGTCATCATAAAGGCTGTCTTGCCATGTACTGGCTATTGGGCACTCTGCAGGGAGGGCACTATGTATGTCCCCAGGCCCAGTGCGGGTAATACACACATAAAACCTCCGTTCCATCACTGCCAGGGTCTCCGAAATTCCCAGAACACTGTGCTGCCACCAGTTTCTCCTTCTACATAAAAATCAGTATCGGGTCAGGAGCCAACCTACATGGTAGCATAATTAGCGCAGAGGTCGTGGTGGTACGTTATAGATCAAGGAGAAACAAAACTAGTAAATTTATAGATTTAATCCAGAAAGGATAGGCAGTGTTTACAAAAATGTAATAAAAAATATTACAAAAAGAGAAAAGATACAGAATATATAGACAATTACAAAATAAAGTGGATTAAAATAAGAACTTGCACTTATGAGTCCATGGCACGCCGTGTGGAGGCCGTTGTTTACAAAAATTGTTATGAATGAGTCACCATAGGAGGCAAAAGCAGAAATACAAGCTAAGTCCAGAAAACCAGAGAAGTTGGCAAGTATCAGATTGCAGACCCCTGAACCTATCAACACAACTAGCAGTAGCCGTGGGGGGTTCCTATCATGCCCTAGACCCCTCGATCACAGCCGGAGAATTACATAGACCTAAATAAAGAAAGGGGAAATCTAAACTGCCCCAGAGCAGACCCCAAAGCAATAGGCAACCCCCAACATATAATGACGGTGAAGCAAGATGAAAATACTAACACAGACAGAAAGAGAGACTGAGCAAAGACGGGGCCCAAAACTACCTAGACAGGAAAGGACAGGAAGGCTGCTGTCTGCAATCTGCCAAAACCCTATCAAAGACATAAGCCAACAAGCTGATATGAAAAAGGCCCTGAAGCAGCTAGGCTTCAAAAACTAAATCAGCACTCAGGTATTTTCAGAAGACAGAGCTAAATGAATTCAGCACACCCCAGCAGGGAATGGCAGAAATCCAGAAAAACAAAGCAAAACAAAGTCAAAGCACCAAAGCAAAAGGCCGAGCAGCAAACTTAGCTTTAGAGGAGCAGGAATTCAGACTGGTCTCCAAGGATCCCACAGAGAAATCACCCGCAGGGCAGAAGGGCGTCGGCAGCCTTATATCCAGTCAGTAACTCCACTCAGCCAGTCATCATCATCAGCCTCAGGTGTTTGATAATCAGGCTCACTACCTTTCTTTACCAGAAGAGGGAGTTCCTCGGGCCTCAGTAATGAAGGGGAAAATGAACTCACAACAGTACCTCCCCCTTGAGGAGGGGTCACCGAACCCTCAACTACGCCACCAGGGCGATCAGGGTGAGCCCGATGAAAGGCACGCACCAATCTTTTGGCATGAATATCAGAGGCAGAGACCCAGGAATTATCCTCCTGACCATAACCCTTCCACTTAACCAAATACTGGAGTCTCCGTCTAGCCAGACGGGAATCCAGTACTTTCTCTACCTCATATTCCATGTTACCTTCAACCAATACAGGGTCTGGAGGTGCCACCCCCGGAACAACAGGTTCAACAAACCTCTTCAACAAAGATTTATGGAACACATTATGGATTTTAAATGTGACAGGAAGAGCCAAACGAAAAGAGACCGGATTAATAATCTCCACAATCTTGTAAGGTCCAATAAATCTAGGATTAAACTTAGGAGAAGCCACCTTCATAGCAATATTTTTTGATGATAACCACACCATATCACCAACCTTAAACTGGGGACCAATGGTCCTATGTCGGTTGGAAAACCGCTGGGCCTTTTCCTGGGAGAGAGATAACTTATCCACCACTTGGTCCCAGATCTGGTGCATTCTCTCCACCACAGTGTCAACACCTGGGCAGGCAGAGGGCTCCACCTGCCCTGAAGAAAATCGAGGATGAAACCCAAAGTTACAAAAAAAAGGTGACATCAAAGTGGCAGAACTAGCTCTATTATTTAAAGCAAATTCAGCCAAGGGCAAAAATGAAACCCAATCATCCTGATCAGCAGAAATAAAACATCTCAAATATGACTCCAAGGTCTGGTTTGTTCTCTCTGTCTGCCCATTGGTCTGAGGGTGAAAAGCAGAGGAGAAGGACAACTGAATTCCCAGCCTGGAACAGAAAGTTCTCCAAAATCTAGACACAAACTGGACTCCTCTGTCAGATACAATGTTCTCAGGAATCCCGTGCAAACGAACCACCTGTTGTAAAAACAGGGGCACCAACTCAGAGGAAGACGGCAACTTAGGGAGTGGTACAAGATGAACCATCTTAGAGAACCTATCACAAATCACCCAAATAACAGTCATTCTTTGAGAGACAGGCATATCAGAGATGAAATCCATTGAAATATGGGTCCATGGCCTCTTGGGGACAGGCAAAGGCATCAACAACCCACTAGAGCGAGAACAGGATATCTGTAGGATATCAGGACTCTTCAGACCTAAAGATGACTACCCATTCCTGCTACAACATGTGGGGACAAATGACACCGCAAGAAACGACCTGGAAACCATCTGCAGAGACTTTGAAGACTTAGGCAAGAAAGTGAAAGAACTGGGAGCGCAGGTGGTCTTCTCTTCCATCCTCCCAGTGGATGGCCATGGAACAAGGAGGTGGAATAAGATTCTGCAGGTGAACAACTGGCTACGTCGATGGTGCCGTCAGCAACGATTTGGATTTCTGGATCACGGAGTGAACTACTTATACGATGGACTACTTGCTAGAGATGGGGTGCACCTTACGAAGACTGGAAAGCAGGTATTTGGAAGTCGCCTTGCTACACTTGTAAGGAGAGCTTTAAACTAGAACAACATGGGAAGGGAAGCAAAAGACCAGAAAAAGCCATACACCTGACAAATGCTATTGAGAACTCTGCTATTAGAAGTGGAAAGGAAGAACAAAGACGAAAGAATCTAATTAATAAAAATATTGGAGAAAGAGAAACCAATCACAAACTAAAATGTTTCTATACTAATGCACAAAGCATGGGCAACAAACAAGGAGAATTAGAACTACTAACACAGGAAAAGAAATATGATTTCATTGGAATCACTGAAACTTGGTGGGACAATACACATGATTGGAATACAAGACTAGAAGGATACAACTTATTTGCAAAAAACAGACTTGATAAACGAGGAGGGGGTGTCGCATTGTATGTTAGAAATGTGTATATCTGCACAGAGATTGAAGCTTTAGAGACTGGGAGTTCTGTGGAAACTGTTTGGGTAAGAATACAAGGACAGAACAATGGAAAGGACACCATTGTAGGCATTTACTACAGGCCGCCTGTGCAAGCTGAAGATATGGATGAACTCTTTATGCATCAAATGGCCAAGTTCTCCAAAAAATATGACATAGTTGTCATGGGAGATTTCAACTATCCAGACATTTGTTGGGAATCTCTCTCAGGCAAAACTAACAGGTCAAGGAAATTCTTATCCTCTCTTGCTGACAACTTTATCTTCCAAAAGGTAAAGGAGAAAACAAGGGGAACTGCTACCTTGGATCTAATCCTTATAAACAGGGAGGAAATGGTTGAGGAGGTAAAAGTGGCTGGGACCCTAGGAGGTAGCGACCATGCTATTTTAGAATTTTGGATAACTAGAGGCGGAAGACCTGTGAAGACTCAGACGTCAAGGTTAGATTTCAGAAAGGCAGATTTTAAGGGATTCAGAAAGAGAATTGGAGGGATCCAATGGCTGGATATCCTTAAAGACAAAAATGTCCAGGAAGGATGGGAAATCTTGAAAAATGAAATTCTCAAAGCACAGTTGTTAACAATTCCGAAAAGAGGGAAGAATAGGAAGCATTTAAGGAAACCAGGATGGATGAACACAGAACTTAAGCACATGCTAAAAAGGAAGAAAAAAATGTTTATAAAATGGAAAGAGGGAGGCATATCTAAAGAAGAATATAATGCTGTCTGCAGAACCTGCAGGGCACAAATCAGATTAGCTAAAGCTGAAAATGAATTGAGGCTTGCAAGAGATGTCAAAAGCAATAATAAAGGATTTTGGGGATATGTCAAAAGTAAAAGAAAAGTCAAAGATGCTATAGGATTTTTACAGGATGAAAATGATGAAATGGTAAGACAGGATGTTGAGAAGGCTGAACTTTTAAATTCCTATTTTGCATCTGTTTTCTCTCAGAAAGGAAATGTAACATCAACTGTTATTCACTGTCCTATTAAGGGAATAGAAGAATCCAGGATATCTATAAACAGAAAGATAGTGAGGAAACACTTGCTAACCTAAATGAATTCAAGTCTCCAGGTCCAGATGAATTACACCCCAGAGTACTGAAGGAGATAGCAGAAGAAATTTTTGAACCCCTCTCCATAATCTTTGAAAATTCTTGGAGAACAGGAGAAGTGCCAGAAGACTGGAGAAGAGCAAATGTTGTTCCTATCTTCAAAAAGGGGAAGAAGGTGGACCCAGGCAACTATAGGCCGGTGAGTCTGACCTCTATACCAGGAAAGATCTTTGAACAAATTATTAAACAACATGTATGTGAATACCTGGATAAGAATGAAGTGATTAAACAGAGTCAGCATGGGTTTGTAACTAATAAGTCATGTCAGACTAATTTAATTTCCTTCTATGACGGTATTACTGATTGGGTGGATCAAGGAAATGCTGTAGATATAGTATATCTTGACTTCAGCAAAGCATTTGACAAAGTCTCTCATACAATCCTTATTGAAAAAATGACTAAGTATGGAATGGACAAGGCAACTGTTAGGTGGATTCATAACTGGCTTAGTGATCGGACCCAAAGAGTGGTCGTAAATGGCTGCACATCCAGTTGGAAGAATGTCTCAAGTGGGGTACCACAGGGCTCTATCCTGGGCCCTGTATTGTTCAACATCTTTATCAACGATTTAGATGAAGGAATTGAGGGTAAACTGATTAAATTTGCTGATGACACAAAGCTAGGAGGGATAGCTAATACTAGAGAAGAGAGAGAGGATTCAAAAAGATTTAAATAAACTGGAGAAGTGGGCAGCAACTAACAGAATGGTTTTTAACAGGGAGAAATGCAAAGTACTACATCTGGGCAATAAAAATGAAAAAAGCATATATAGAATGGGAGGAATAGGGCTAAGTGACAGCACATGTGAAAAAGACTTGGGTATACTAATAGATCACAGACTGAATATGAGTCAACAGTGTGATGCAGCAGCAAAAAAGGCAAATGCAATTCTAGGATGTATTAACAGAAGCATACAGTCTAGATCACGTGAAGTAATTATTTCCCTCTACTCCTCTTTGGTCAGACCTCATCTGGAATATTGTGTCCAATTTTGGGCACCACATTTTAAAAAAGACATCAACAAACTGGAGCAAGTTCAGAAAAGAGCGACCAGAATGGTGACCGGTCTGCAAACCCTGTCTTATGAGGAAAGGTTGCAGGATTTGGGAATGTTTAGTTTTCAAAAGAGAAGACTGAGAGGAGACTTAATAGCTGTCTACAAATATCTAAAGGGCTGTCACATTGTAGAAGGATCAACTTTATTCTCATTTGCACAAGGAAAGACTAGAAGCAATGGGATGAAGATGAATGGGAGGAGACACAGATTAGATATTAGAAAAAACTTTTTGACAGTTAGAGTGATCAATGAGTGGAACAGGCTGCCACGAGAAGTGGTGAGTTCCCCTTCAATGGAAGTCTTCAAAGAGAGGCTGGACAGACATCTAACTGGGATGATTTAGCGAATCCTGCTTTGAGCAGGGGGTTGGACCAGATGGCCCAGGAGGTCCCTTCCAACTCTACGATTCTATGATTCTATGATTCTATGATTCTATAACACGATTTAGACCGGGAGCACGTCCCACAGGACTGCACAAAATTCCTGACATCACGAGACAAGGAGGACCACCAAAAAGACCGACTCACCAGATCTCTAGTACCAAAAATACCTGGATGACCAGCCAAAGCAGAGCAATGAACTTCAGACATCACTCTCTTCTTCCACTGGTCAGGAACATACAACTTTCCACTGGGACAACGCTCAGGTTTGTCCTCCTGGAACTCTTCCAGAGCACGTCTCAAATCGGTCGAGATGGCAGAAAGAACTACCCCTTCGCCTAAGATGGTAGCAGGCTTGGTCACCACAGGAGAATCAGCAAAGAAGCTCCTAGAGAGGGCTTCTGCCTTGACATTCTTTGTTCCAGGAAGAAAAGAAACCACAAAATCAAAACGTGTAAAAAACAAGGCCCACCTAGCCTGTCTAGGGTTCAAGTGCTTAGCCGACTCTAGGTAAATCAAATTCTTGTGGTCAGTGAGGACCACGACTTGATGCTTAGCTCCCGCCAACCAATGTCTCCACTCCTCAAATGCCCATTTCATGGCCAACAGTTCCCTATTCCCCACATCATAGTTACGTTTAGATGGAGAGAACTTTCGGGAAAAGAAAGCACAGGGATTCATTTTAGATGTTACAGGATCCTTTTGGGACAAAACAGCTCCTGCACCAATCTCAGAAGCATCCACCTCTACCTGGAATGGAAGCGAGACATCAGGTTGCCGCAAAACTGGGGCGGAGGTAAATCTTCGCTTCAGCTCCTGAAAGGAAGAAACAGCCTCCGGAGACCAATTTAACACATCAGCACCCTTCTTAGTCAAATCAGTCAAAGGCTTGGCAATACTAGAAAATTTTGCTATAAATTTCCGATAAAAATGAGCAAAACCCAAAAACTTCTGGAGGGCCTTCAAAGAAGTGGGCTGAACCCAATCGTGAATGGCCTGTACCTTGGCCGGGTCCATTTCAATAGTTGACGGGGACAAAATAAATCCCAAAAAAGAAATCCTCTGTAATCCAAAAAGGCATTTAGATCCTTTGACATACAGGGAATTCTCCCTCAAGATCCGGAACACAGTCCGAATATGTTCCACATGAGAATCCCAATCCTTGGAGAAGATCAAAATATCATCCAGATAGATAATCAAAAATTTATCGACAAAATCTCGGAAAATATCATTCATGAAGCACTGGAAGACAGAAGGGGCATTAGTGAGCCCAAAAGGCATCACCAGGTACTCAAAATGTCCCTCCGGAGTATTAAACGCCGTCTTCCATTCATCCTCATGCTTAATGCGAATAAGATTATACGCCCCCCTGAGGTCAATCTTGGTAAACCAGCAAGCACCTTTAACTCTGGAGAATAGATCAGAAATCAGGGGTAACGGATACTGATATTTAACAGTAATTTTGTTGAGGGCACGATAATCAATACAAGGTCTTAATGATCCATCATTTTTGGCTACAAAAAAAAAAGGCACCTAAGGGTGACGAGGATGGTCTAATATGACCCTTCTCCAACGCCTCCTTAATATAGGATCGCATAGCCTCGTGCTCGGGTACAGATAAATTGAAGAGCCGACCCTTGGGAAATTTACACCCCGGGCTCAGTTCAATTGCACAGTCATAACTCCTATGAGGAGGCAGAGACGCAGACTCATTCTCACTAAATACATCATAAAAGTCCGCCAAATAATCAGGAACATCATGCGACTGAGGAGAGGTGGAAAACACCGGAGCCTCACTAAAGGCACACCGACAACCCCAACTCACCACAGACACAGATTTCCAATCCAAAACTGGATTATGAATCTGTAACCAGGGAAACCCCAGAACAATAGTATCATGCAGATTATGCAACACCGAAAATCTGCAATCTTCTTGATGGTCTGGGGCGACCCGCATTACCACCTGGGTCCAAAACTGGGGTTTATTTTTAGCCAAAGGAGTAGCATCAATCCCCCTCAAAGGGATAGGCGTCTGCAGAGGTGTCATCGGAAATCCACAACGTTTAGCAAAATCCAAGTCCATTAGGTTTAGGGCTGCTCCCGAATCCACAAAAGCCTTGGCGGAAAATGTGGACAGGGAGCAGATCAGAGTAATAGCCAGAAGAAACTTAGGTTGAACACCCCCAACAGAAAACGTGTGTGCAAAGCGTTTCTCTCGTTTAGGACAGACAGAAATAATATGCGAGGCATCTCCACAGAAAAAACACAACTTATTACGCCTTCTGAACTCCTGACGCTGCTCTCTGGAGAAAACTCTATCACATTGCATAGGTTCAGACATTTGTTCAACAGGTGGCAACACCTCTCGTGCAGCTTTGCGTTCGCGCAAACGCCGATCAACCTGAATGGCTAATGACATAGAATCGTCAAGACCAGAGGGAACAGGAAATCCCACCATAGTATCTTTTACGGCTTCTGACAACCCCTTCCGAAAGAGAGCAGCCAAGGCATTATCATTCCAGGTAGTGAGTACTGCCCACTTTCGGAATTTTTGACAGTGCAATTCTGCAGAATCACGACCCTGGCTCAATGCCAGCAGGGTCTTTTCAGCCTGATCAATGGCATTAGGTTTGTCATACAACAACCCCAAAGCTTGAAAGAATGCGTTCACATTAGTCAGAATAGGATCATCTGGTTTCAAAGAAAACGCCCTATCCTGGGGATCGCCACGCAGCAAAGAGATGACAATTTTAACCTGCTGCACAGAGCTCCCTGACGAGTTAGGCTTCAAGGCAAAAAATAATTTACAATTATTTTTGAAATTCAAAAATTTAGACCGATCCCCAAAAAATACATCAGGTGTAGGAATCTTTGGTTCAGCAGCATGTGAATGAGCAAGGTAGGCGGAAATTCCCCGCACTTCCGCAGCGAGCTGCTCCACACGATCAGACAATTGCTTTATCTCCATTGAGAGAAAAAAAAAATTCCCCCTACGGCCTCAGAGATATAGAGGAAAAAATATACACACTTTTTTTTTTTTTTTTTTTCACAATTCTTTCCTGCTATTGAGTACCCTAGAATCTGCGGTATGGCGGGTGATTCTGTTATGAATGAGTCACCATAGGAGGCAAAAGCAGAAATACAAGCTAAGTCCAGAAAACCAGAGAAGTTGGCAACTATCAGATTGCAGACCCCTGAACCTATCAACACAACTAGCAGTAGCCGTGGGGGGTTCCTACGATGCCAAAGACCCCTCGATCACAGCTGGAGAATTACATAGGCCTAAAGAAAGAAAGGGGAAATCTAAACTGCCCCAGAGCAGACCCCAAAGCAATAGGCAACCCCCAACATATAATGACGGTGAAGCAAGATGAAAATACTAACACAGACAGAAAGATAGACTGAGCAAAGACGGGGCCCAAAACTACCTAGATAGGAAAGGACAGGAAGGCTGCTGTCTGCAATCTGCCAAAACCCTATCAAAGACATAAGCCAACAAGCTGATATGAAGAAGGCCCTGAAGCAGCTAGGCTTCAAAAACTAAATCAGCACTCAGGTATTTTCAGAAGACAGAGCTAAATGAATTCAGCACACCCCAGCAGGGAATGGCAGAAATCCAGAAAAACAAAGCAAAACAAAGTCAAAGCACCAAAGCAAAAGGCCGAGCAGCAAACTTAGCTTTAGAGGAGCAGGAATTCAGACTGGTCTCCAAGGATCCCACAGAGAAATCACCCGCAGGGCAGAAGGGTGTTGGCAGCCTTATATCCAGTCAGTAACTCCACTCAGCCAGTCATCATCATCAGCCTCAGGTGTTTGATAATCAGGCTCACTACCTTTCTTTACCAGAAGAGGGAGTTCCTCGGGCCTCAGTAATGAAGGGGAAAATGAACTCACAACAAAAAATATAATAAAAAATGTTACAAAAAGAGACAAGATACAGAATATATAGACAATTACAAAATAAAGTGGATTAAAATAAGAACTTGCACTTATGAGTCCATGGCACGCCGTGTGGGGGAGGGGGGAAGGGCTCCTTTCCCAAGGGAAAATGGTCTATCAGCACAGCTTCCTAGCTAGCACCCCGGGACACCCCACTGAGTCAGCATCTGAACTTTATAGCTTTCCTTTGCTGACCTCACTGGGTGGGAGGGGCTAGAGAATGTACTCCCTTTTTGAAAGTTACTATCAAATTTATAAGTGCCATAACTCTGGCTGCTAGGCTCCTAGAGTTTCGACAGGAGTATCATTTTTCTTATTACAAAATTACCTTTCTTTTGTTACCATATATCGGTTATCTATGTAGTACTGGGAAGCATATACCCTTTACTTGATTTCTGGTGGGCGCCGAAGCCCAAAAATGGCGCTGTGAATAGATTTAATGATGTAGATTCCAAAAATATGAGTTTCCTGCCTCTATAGTTATTCGGTGTTATTATATTTGATATGAAATGAACAAAGGAGAAATGTTCTTCAGACACAGCCTGATTTAGGTGACGGGGAAAAGAGAGGGATCAAATTACCCAGAGGCAGAGACACTGCAGCTATGTACCATTCCAACAGGGAGAAAGAGGGAGGGGGGAAGAGGGGGCTGCAGCATGAAAGGCTCAGTGTTGGAATACTCGAACCAACTTGAGGTAGGAGCAACGGGGAACTGTATGCGTAACTAGAACAATAGGAAATACTAAATATTTCCTGACAAATTAGTTTTAGCTTAGTCACTTCTGGGGCAGCAGTTTTGAGAGTAAGGGCCTGGCCCTCTTTTCCTAGTACTGTGTTTGATGAAGATCACCCAAAGGATGCATTTAATAGCCTCCCATTTGATTATTGGGGAAGTATCGTCGGATGAATGGTCCGACATAAAGTTGGCAATTAACGTCTGGATATCAGAGATGCATCGTGTGTTTGAAAGTGAAGATTCGTTACGAAGCCAAGGCTACTCAGTTTTTGTAAACTAGAGAATTTTAAGCAAAGAAAACACTGGTGCATGGTGACCTAAATGCCACCCCACACAAAACCACAGAACCTCTGACTAGAGGGGGAGAGGTACCAATCAGATTGGAGATAAGGGTTGCTTTGTCTTGGTTTAGGGTGCATAAATTATTTATTGTGAGGACTTGGCCTACAATGGAGAGGGAAAGGATAATATATCTAGCTTCAGGATCTATAGTGCAGTTAATAACATAATGGGCCAATGGTATAATGATAGCGATTGCTACTCTTTTTTGATCGGGTATCAGGTGCCAACTTGCATAATGTTTGTTTATTAATTGTCGGAAAGTGATTCGTTTTAATAAAATGTGTTTCCTGAAAGCAGATGAAGGGTACCTTGCGTTGATGGAATGGTGAAGAACCTGAGCTTGTTTTTAGGGGTATTGAGCCCCTTTACATAAAAGGAGGCAATGTTTAAGTCCACCATAGTCATGTGAAGGAATATTCTTCTGAAAGTACCTTGTTAAAACATGTCCAAGTCAGATGATCCCCAGAGTTATATAACAGCCTTCTGAGGAAGCCCAAAACGCTAAACCAGGTGTACGTACGGGGAGATGGACGAATGTACACCTGGCTATTTACCACATGGGTAAGCACTGCATTGCACTTTAGTACACTTTCGGACTATGGATTAAGCCCTCGTATTTCACTCTCACAGCCTATGTGTCACGTCTGCCATGTCCGCCATGTCTGTTTTGTCTCATGACCTCTGGAGCGGTGTGCACGCGCATCTCATGTCTGCTATCCTGCATATTCCCTAGAGCAGTGTGCACACTCACCTCATGACTGTTGGGCTGCAAGATGCCTGCGTTTCTGCTCTGCCTTCTGTGATCATCTCTGTGTTCCAAAGACCCCCGATCATGTGACCTTTCCTAGGCTCCAGCGCTGTCTGGTTCTGCAATCATCTCTGCATGTCTGGAACCCTGATCATGTGACCTTTCCTAGCTTCCACTACTGTCTGGTTCTGCAATCATCTCTGCATGTCTGGAATCCCTGGTCATGTGACTGCTCTCTGTGATCCTGGAGGAACTGAACTGGAAGTTCTCCCCTGGTCCTAACCCAGAAGTACTGGTGCTATGGTGCAATATGAGACCGCCCCTCCCTATGGTCAGGGCCTGATTATTGTGTTGCTTCCCTGCCTGGCTGTTTGGTCTGCTCGGTCGCTCCCTGTATTCTGTGCCCTTGCACTTTGCCCTGTCGTCTGTCTCTGCGCACGCTCTGTGCTCGTACTCCTTCTCTTGTCCCGTGCCTTGTCTTATATTTGTCTCTCGTGCCATGTCATGTTTGTCTTTGCCTTGTAGTACTTCCGCTGTTTTCTGCCTTAGCCTGCTTTGCTATGTCTCGCCTTAGCTATTCTTTGACTTGTAGTCCTTCCTCTGTTCTCTGCCTTGCCTATTTTGCCATGTCTGGTCTTTGCTATTCTGAGCCTTGTAGTACTTCTCATGTTCTTGTCTCAGCCTGGTTTTCCGCACTCTGTCCTCTGGTGCTCTCTTGCACATTTCCAAGTCTAGTCCCAAGGTGTTCCCTTGGCCCGGCTCTGGGCTTCCGCCTACACTCTGCTGCTAGACTCTGTCCTCACTCTGTCCTGGCTCTGTCTCTGCCTATGTTCTGGTCCATGTTCCGTACCTTGTCTTGCCTTGTTCCTTGCCTTGTCCTTGTATTGAACCCCGGCGTGGGTTCCCCTTGGCCGTCTCCTGTGCCGTGGTAAGTGCCTCGCGTTTGTGTACAGCCGTGTGCACTGGCCAGTGAGGCATGCCTTCTGCATGGCTCCTAGTACGCAGACCTTCCTTGAACCCTGGCGTGGCTCCTAGCACGCACCCTGCCTTGAACCCTGGTGTGGCTCCTAGCACACACCCTGCCTTGAACCCTGACCCTGGCATGTCTCTTTGCACGCGCAGGACTCTGCTTTGATACCTTGTGCCTTGGCGTGTCTCTATACACGCACCCGGTCTTGTTTGTTACCTTGTGCCTTGGAGTGTCTCTATACACGCACCTTATCTTGTTTGTTACCTTGTGCCTTGGTGTGTCTCTACACACGCACCCTGTCTTGTTTGTTAAGCCTTGAACCTTGGCATGTCCCCTACACACGCACCTTGCCTTGCACCTTGCTTTGTACCTTGGCGTGTCCCCTACACATGCACCTAGCCTTGCACCTTACCCTGGACCCTGGTGTGCCCCTAGCACGCACCCTGCCTGGAATCTTGCCTTGGACCTCGGCGTGTTCCTTAACATGCACCATGCCTGGAGATCTGTCGTGCCTCCTTGCCTGAACCCTGGTTTGCCCGCTGGATGCCTGGAACCTGCCGATCGCTGCCAGAGATCGTAAGCCTGATGACTACGGCCTGATGCCCGGAACTGATGTCAGCAGCCTGATGCCTGATCATGTCGATCGTTGTCAGCTGTCCGGAGTCCGATGCCATTGTGCCTTTGCCTGTACCCAGGCATGCCTCCTGGCACGTACCATGCTATGGACCTTGGCGTGCCCACGCACGCATTTTGCACGTTTTGCTTGTTCTCACGTTTTTACACTGAATGTGATTCTGAAGTTATCCTAATGAAGATACCTTGCACCTACGTCTTGTCTTGTCTTGCTTCTTGCTCGTCCTTATAGTCAGACACTTGCACATAGTGTCCCCCTGAGCCGGCCGGCTGGTCCCAGCAGTCGTGGTGGCTCACCCCCTTGGTCTTGCCCCTGACACTCCCTGTATAGGGGGTGGATTCTCACAAGGTAAGCTCGCCCTCGGTGGGTGGGTGCCACAACCCAGAGGGTCCACTCAAAAAATGGGCTCAGGAGAGTCCGTCACACTATGGGTTTGACTTTATACTGTATTTGGATACATATGCGTTAACAATGTTTCTTCACTTTGAGGCCATCTTGTGACTGCATCACATTACTGTCCATTTATGTATTACACATTTCTTCCTGATTAGGATTTGTTGACTTGCATACCAGGCTTTTTCTTTTAAATATTTTGTGATTACGCATTGTTCTTCTACAGTAAGAATGCTGGTTATACCTATTATTACCTACAGGAATGTTCTTTTTGTGTCTTTACCATATACCCATCAGTACTTGTCCATTATCTATTTTTAAAAAATTAGTAAATAAAGTTTATATTTTTTATTATTATCGTGAGTGCTATTCCAGTGTCATTCTTTTCAGGACATATTGCTCCATTCTTTTGTAAGCTCTATCTATCCAGGGAGTTGCCCTCTTACCACTGGGATTATCATAATTATATACACCCATTGTGTCAGTTTTGTAAGTGCATTGAGCCTCTTTGCATTAAAGGGGGCAATGTTTAAGTTCACCAAAGTCGCGTGAAGGAATATTCTTCAAAATGTACCTCATTAAAACTTGTTCAAGTCAGATGATCCCCAGGGTTATATAAGGAGTCAGGACTAAAAAAAGAAAAATTAACACAGAGAGAAGACAGAGACAAGGGGGAAAACATAAGCAGTAGGATAGCTACTGCAGCAGAGCAAAGAAAGTATAGTCATAACCTAGGAGCTTGCATGACCCAAGGGAGCACAGCAGAAGCTCCAAATCTATCGAGGGAGAAGAAAGGTAGACATGTCAGAGATCTGCTCTAATATTAAGAACTAGATTAAGGCCCGATGCTATCGCATCGGGAGGATAGTAACACACCTCTTGCCATGTTAACCCTCAACACACACACCTCCTCAACACACACTCTTCTCACCTTTCACCATCTCCACTCACGTCCCCCCCTCTTTCACTCCACATACGACCCTTTCTCTCACTCCGTCTCTCATACTCACGCCGTCATCGCCGCTGCTCCACGATCCCCAACATCTTCTTCCGCCGGCGCCATCCTGGATCCAGACGTTGTCCACGCCGGCGACATGTTCTTGCGGCGACGCCATCTTGAGTATCGTGAAATCCCGCGATACTCAAGATGGCGTCGCCGCAAGAACATGTAGCCGGCGTGGACGATGTCGGGATCCAAAATGGCGTTGGCGAAATCTCGCGAGGACGATGTCGGGATCCAAAATGGCGTCGGCGAAATCTCGCGAGATTTCACCGACGCCATTTTGGATCCAGACGTCGTCCAAGCCAGCGACATGTTCTTGCGGCGATGCCATCTTGAGTATCGCGGGATTTCACGATACTCAAGATGGCGTCGCTGCAAGAACATGTCGCCGGCGTGGACAACGTCAGGTTCCAGGATGGCGCCGGCGGAAGAAGTTGTCGGGGATCGTGGAGCAGCGGCGATGACGGCGTGAGTATGAGAGATGGAGTGAGAGAAAGGGTTGTATGTGGAGTGAAAGGGGGGGGACGTGAGTGGAGATGGTGAAAGGTGAGAGGAGTGTGTGTTGAGGAGGTGTGTGTTGAGGAGTGGTGTGTTGAGGGTTAACATGGCAAGAGGTGTGCGGTGACGTCACCAGTTACAACTGGACGGAAGTTGTTACAACCTGGAAGCTGCTTAGCGCATTTATTATTATAGATAAAAATGAGGTAGCATTGGCTGTGAGATAGAAGTGTAGTGCAATGCACATCCATGCAGAGGAAAAATAATTAGCCACAGAACCACGATGGATCTTAAGTTCAGGGTTACGTGCATACTGGAAAAGCTCAGGAAAAACTGTGAAAATGAATGGATCGCCAATCAATATGCATCACCTAACCCCATATGCCCCGAGACATTTTACATTTTTTGCTCCCCTTCTTCCCAGAGCCATAACTTTTTTATTTTATCATCAATATGGCTGCGAGAGCCCAAGGCTCTACCTGGAACCAGCTGACGTTACTGGAACCCAGGGGGACATATTCAAGATTGACTTCCAAAGAACCAGCTAATGGTACTGGAACTCAGATAGACAGCAGAAGGTACACATGAAAAATAAAGTTGCAAGGCCGCGAGCCGGCCGGAGTTACTGAAACCCACAGTCCTACAGGGGGAGCTTGTCCTATTGGCACTACGCAACCAGCCTTCATAGCCAGATCCCGCAGCCCACATAGGAAGCACCTAAACTGCAGGCACCATAGAGTTGGCTAACCCGACCGCAACACGACAGGACAACGTATTGGAGGCAATGTGACGTTGACACTACCCGGAAACAGCTGGCGTGCTGGAACCAGGCTGGGCAGGAGGGAGTACCAGTGCCAAAGACACTTCTGAGCAGCAACTGGCAGTGTTGGAGCCCAGGGATTACAGTAGAAACAGAGTGCGGCCAGAGGCCTAATTGGAGCAAGTTTAATATCTGTAGTAGTGTGAGTGTGGACAGAGCAGTAGAAATTGCCAGACACACAGCAGGGGATCAGCTGACGTTACTGAACCCCAATAACACAGCAGCAAGTGTTGACTGTGCAGACGGCACTTCTGAGCAGCAACTGGCGGTGTTGGAGCCCAGGGATTACAGTTCAGGTGGTAGAAACATGAAAACAACAGGAAACCTGGATACTGTTGCCAACCAATTATTTAATCTGGAAGAGGACTGGCAAATTCCTGCGAGATCCAGACCTTGTTCATTTTCAGAAAAGTAAGCCAGTCAACGTTATCGGAGGATAGTCACATGCGATGGTCTGTTAGTACACCACCTGTGGCACTAAAGACGCGTTCCGATAATACACTAGCAGCAGGGCAATCCAGCACCTCCAATGCATACTGGCTAAGCTCTGGCCATGTATCCAGCTTAGAGACCCAAAGCTTGAAGGGGGAAAAGCCGTGTGGGAGAACACTGAGAGGGCAAGACATGTAGTCTGTCACCATCTGATGGAAACGTTGCCTCCTGCTGACTGGAGCCGTCTGTGATGGTGTAGACATTTGTGGTGGGGACACAAATCTTTGCCACATTTGGGCCATACTGGTCTTGCCTTGTGCTGAGGCGCTGCTTCTGCTCCCTCTTTGTGCAGAGCTTCCTCCACTGCCTCGACGCACTGAGCTGCTTTGTAAAGCACTAGCAGCACTGCTCTCGGGTGGAATGGAGAACATGATGGAATGCACCAGTGTGTCTTGGTAGTCCCGCATTTTATGCTTCCGGTTCAACGGTGTTATGAGGCTTTGTAAGTTGTCCCAGTAGCAAGGATCTAGGAGGTTGTACACCCAATAATCAGCCGTGTTGAGAAAGTGGGCGATGCGGCGGTCGTTTCTCAGGCACTGCAGCATGAAATCAACCATGTGCTGCAGACTGCCAACTGGCCAAGAAACGCTGTCCCCTGCTTCAGGCGTCATCTCTTCCTGCTCTGCATCACCCCACCCTCACTCTACATACTGACTACTAGAGCATTGTGTACCTCCCTCCTCTGGACAGATGTCTTCCTCCTTCATTGACTCCTCCTCATCCTCCTCACAAAGCGTCCCCTGCCTAGGCCTTTGTAAGGAACCATGTTGCGCAGACTGTCCAGAAGCAGATGGCATTTGGGACTCTTCATCCTCCACCTCTTCCAAAACCTCCTCCCTTAGTGCTTGCAGGCTGATAAGGGGGATAGTCATGCTGACTAGTGCATCATCTGCACTCACCATCTGTGTGGAATCATCGAAGGCACGCAAAACATGGCAAATGTCCTTCATAGAGGTCCACTCAGTGGTGGTGAAGTGTGAACGGCGCGCAGTGCGCCTTGTTTGCACCTGATGCACCTGGTACTCCATTACTGCTGCCTGCTGCTCACACAACCTCTCCAACATATGCAACGTTGAATTCCACCTGGTGGGTAGGTCACATATGATGCGATGTTCCGGAAGGCAGAATCAGCACTGCAGAGCTGCAATGCGCGATCTTGCCATGCTGGAACGCCGCAAGTGAGCGAACTCTATGCGGACCTTGTGCAGCAGTGCATCAAGATCCGGATAGTCCCTCAAATAACTCTGCGCGACCAAGTTGAGCACATGTGCCAGACATGGGATGTGAATGAGGTTGCCTAGGTCCAGAGCTGCCACCAGATTTCGGCCATTGTCACACACTACCATGCCTGGCTGGAGATTCGCTGGCACAAACCACACGTCGCTCTCCTGCTTGATGGCATTCCAGAGCTCCTGCGCTGTGTGACTTCGATTCCCCAAAGAAATTAATTTCAATACGGTCTGTTGACCATATCGGTCGTAACAGGTAAGCGTTCATGGGTCCATGTGGAGGTAGACTGTGACGGCTCCTGCAGCGCTGATTCAGAGGAACTGGAGTATGAGGAGGAGTCAATGTGTACAGACTGGATTCCTGCAATCCTTGGAGTTGGCAGAACACGTACAATGCCACTCTCAAGATCTGTACCCGGCTCCACAACATTTACCCAATGGGCAGAGAGGGAAAGATATCGTCCCTGTCCATGGTTACTGGTTCACGCATCAGTGGACCTTGCTACTGACGGCGTTTAGTAGCACATGTTTAATTTTTCCCTCCACATGCATGTTGTATTGTGGGACTGCCAATGCCATGAAGTTACGGAAGGTGACAGTCTCCACCAGCCTGAATGAGAGCATTTCAAGGGACAGTAGTTTTGCAATGCCAGCATTCAGAGCCTGTGCTCCGGGGTGGTTTGCCGAGTATGGGAGCGTTTTCTCCCTTGCCTGTGCTACCGATGGCTGTAGACTGGCCTGGGAGTGTGAGGATGTAAAATAATGCATATCCTGTAAAATACTCAGGACTAGTTACCAGATAAAAATATAGTGGTTTATTTGGATTCTTCCATCAAAGAAAGGTTATTACAGAAAAACAGGTGAATAAAAATAAGTGAAAGAGATATTGTCCATTGTTCATAGCAAAGCAGCATGTATTCTTCTTTCTCTCCGGGATCTCACATGGCAAATGGCGTCTGTCTCTCAGTTCGGCTTCTTCGTACTAAAGTAACATACCAGCTGTTGAGTTATGTCATCTTGCGTCTGTGTCTCATGATGGTGAGGGAAGAAGACAGCACCCTCTACAGTTAGCCATGAATTATATACGTCTCTTGAAACACGTGATCTCGGTGTATATGGAGTTTGACATTTACCTCAAGGCTAAACTTAAATATGTAGTGAGCTGACATTTCTACCATGAGCCAAGCTTAAAAATAGCCTATGTCATGTAAGCTAAAGCATTCTACAGAACTGGGTGTAATAAGAAATATTTAACGAATTATTAATATTTAACAATTCCCCCTTTTGAGGGAGACAGACATTAATTGGAACCCTCAAATATAACAAGATCTTTTTTTCTTCTTTTCTTCTTCTTTGACAAAATAATTTAATATCAATAATAATAATAATATCAGATTACCGTTATAAGTACTCAATAACATAATTGAATTCATGTTATGGTAAGCCGTGAACAATATTCATATAAAATATGTATAATTATACTTCCCTAAGTCTAAATTGAAGCATCTCAGGTCCAGTCATCATCATCTGATGTCATCTGGTCTTCATTTTGATGTCTTCTGTCTTCTTCTTGGTTCTTTTAAAAACACAGTTTTTCTCTAGCATATAGATGTTGTAGAAATCGTGTTGTGTATAAAATCAAAGTTCATAAATTCAAATGTTAATACGAAAACAAAGTCTATGCAGCTTTAATATCTGTGCAGTGTCACATTTTAAAAACCTGGGCTTACATTGGCTCGCCTTGGATATTCTGGAATCCTCCATCGGTACTGGTCTTTGAACAGGTGTGACGTCTTTGGTCAGCAAAGCAAGGGTTAAAATGACTCTTCCTTGCTAAACATAGCACCATAACCAGTCCTTGTCCTAATGCACAGGACATATGTCAGGGTTGTAGCTTCCTGACAATTACCTTATTGTTCACCAGCTTTACATCGAAGCTTTACAGGTGATTGAAAACCTCTGGAACTTGATAAGAACGTGATAACACAGTTCACATCAGCATCGTAGGATCATCGTCCTCTGGTTGTCAGGTTAGACACTTTAATTGTGACTGTCAGTGGTGGATACTGCACTTGTAATTAACACAGTCTTACTGAGAAGTCATAGCTTTGTTACCTTCTTGGACTTCTGGATCGCGGCATTCTTCTTCTTGCAACTGATAAGAATCAATTTTAATATGAAAAGTCTTTATTAACGTAATTTCAGTATCTTGCTTGAAGTCTTCATTCCCTAGTCTATACCAAATCCGGTAATTTTCCTATCCTATAATATCACAGCGTACCATAGCAATCAGTAATATCCATATAATTATTATCAGAATTTGTACTGTATATGGATTTCAATGTTTGAAATAATAAACCAATAATAAGTGATAATACATTATTATCCATATTCTTCATGTGATAGAACATTTTTTTATGTCTTAGGTGTAATTACCTTTTTCAACCCATAGGTGTCACTGTGTTTTATGTAACCAGTGTTTTCATCTTTATTTATAAGGAATATATTTATTATACTAATAATATGTAGGAATGTATAGCCATGAACCAAAATAAGAATATATGAGTGAGCGAATGAATGAATAAAAGAATTGTTGCATATAACTCAGAAGTGAAACATTTTCCTTAGTAATAGAACCATATAATTGCTATATTTAATGAAGCAATATTCTCAGTAGATATTACTTTACTAAATATTGGTGAAAGAATTAAAAATAATGAAAAATAAGAATAAAAATAAAAATAAGAATAAGGCCTTTATGTTGATGCAGAGTAGTTATGTCTTCAGTAACATATACCCTTAATATTTCCATGATCTGGATTATTTCATAATTGTCATAAACTTGTGTTATCAAAATATTCAAATCATGCAACTTTGCATGTAATATTCCTCTTACTGTAAGGAAATGACTCTTTATAATACTTATTATTATACCCAATACTTATACCATTGTACCTTATTAATATTTTTTTTTCCTATTAAAATGTGTGAAGAAGAGGTATTAATCAAATGTGATGATGTAGTCAGGATCAAAAACATATTTTCCCCCTTAATACCAAAAAATATTGTTCTATGAAATAATTCATTTATCAAAACCAAAATTAAAAATAATTAATTTATAAATTGTGTAAATATTATACCATTATTTGTCTGAAGATGTGTAACCATCAAAATTAATTTGAATATCATAAAATTATCCTTTGGAAAAATTAATTTGCATAAACCATTTTGATGTGCGATTGCACTTTGCACTTATCCACTATTAACTAAATCAAGAAATAATAATTACTATAGAAATATAGAAATATATGTTGTATAGATAATATTTCATTATGTATCTTAATATTCTATTAATTTAACTGATCTGCATATTTCTCCTAAAGATAAAAGCTTTTGGGGTTTTTTTTTTTTCCTTTCTCTCATGCATTCAGGATCCTGAGGCCTCACAAACATATCACATTACTCGCTCAGCAGCTGCTCATACACTCAGTCACTGTCACTCAGACTGTCACATATTAAGTTTAAACCAAATACCTCACATACGAAGGTGTGATGAATACACGTATTTTAACCCAAATTATCCTAATTATCAATGCATTGTAAACTATTCCAATTTAGTCTCTTAATATTTCTTTGAATATTCCCCAAATACACATGACATAAATATATGTATAGCTATACTTGACATTTAGGCCTGGAAAAAAAATTCCATTGCTTTGCAAAAGCTGAGACCCCTTTAAAAATTCTTTCCCTAAGGAACAGGGACATAGTATACTGGTATACTTGTTTTATTAGAACAAGGTTCAAATTTCCCTGCTGTGGTTGTCATTCGAACCATGCAGAAAAGCATACACCCAGAAACCATTTTGAAATGCAATTAGTTATTTCCTTTTAAGGGTTAGATATATAAAATCATGCAATTATTGCAACTTCCTGTGTAAATAAAGGCATAAATCCTTGGAAGAGAATTTTTCCCGATTAAGTCCTGCTTTGAAATGAAAATTCTAAGGAAACATAAAAAATAAGGTTAATATCATATTCATAATTCTAAGTATTATTACTGATGTAGATTTTAATTTTCATTAAAAAAAAAATACAGTTCTACTATTTCCACTTCTACAAACACTCTATATATACTGTATGACTATGTATATATCCACAAACCATAAAACTACAGGATTATACTCTATAAAATAATTACATATAACTCACTAATTGTATAACACTGTTACACAAAATATATTACTTTTTCTAGCCAATTCCTACACCCATACTTATTTCTCTGCAAAAAATATCCTGAAAGGTTCTTGCCATTTTAAAGCTGATAGATTCTTGGAGCAGAGTATTCAGTTTACAGGCCATGATGTCACTCACCACCTGTTTCTGTCTGTTAAATTCGGCCATCTTGGTTACAGAAAGAAAATCAGAACTCATCATTTTTCTTAATTCAATTTGTGTCTTTTCGGTGTTCTTTTGCATCATTCCATATGGCTTATAACAAACATGTGATCTCCTTTGTACTTCATATATTTGGGGAAAACTCATTTTAGAAGGTTTTGCTAATCTGTATTAGCAAAATACAGATAAGCTTCTGATAAGATTTTACTCTGCCTGTCTTTCCAAAATTAGCACAATTTACTTTCCTTTCACGATTCTCGTGTTTTCTGGCAAAATCAAGGGATTGCGCACATTCAAACAATGAATCTTTTTGTGACGCAATAACACGAGATGCAGGATTTAGAAACCAAAATTTGCTTACAAAACTCCTTATGAGGGACGGTGTTTTGACATTCTCACTCAGCATTCTATACAAACGTTCATATATGGACATGAACGTAAAAATACATTCCTTCCGACCAATCCTTAATTTTTGAAGAATATCAATATCTGGATGATTTTCATTTGATGAACAAAAAATGAGAATTTTTAATCTGTCCTTATCAGTTAAATTCTCATGTGTCTCACCAGATAACTTTAAAGTCAATCTCCTAGCAAAGTTTACAGGGATCCACATTTTGAACAACTGATTCTTCTCCTCGTTAGATAAATCAAATTTATCAACACAACTTTCAAAAATCTCAGAGTTTCTACAAACATCTATTTTGTTGTCACAAGCAGGAATTATTTGGCATATTTTTATCAAATTCTTCCTCACGCTACTTCGGATTTGGGCCTGTGAGTCTTCTATTTTTAGTGGTACGTCTTTCCCTTGTACGTCCTCTACGTCAGTTCTGAAGTCTCCTCCTACTTCTCCATCTTGTTCCACGTCTGCAAGGTCACCTTCAATGACTGCTACAGACACTTGATTACAGTCAATCTCCCTAACTTTACAGCCAATCTCGAGAACATCACAACAATCATTTTTGGATTTCTCTGACACAGATCTATGAAATATATCTACCATCTGTAGAATATTTTTTAATCTCTCTCTTTCTCTATTGAAAAACTTAGAATCTAACCTCTGATTCTCGAGTTCACACTCGGCATATAAACTTAACCATAAAACTTCTGAATTAGAATTGTCTACAGACTTAAATTTCAATTTACTCTGCTTAGCAAGACAATTAATGACATCCATTTTATCTTACCTTGAAATGTCTCAGCTTGTTCCTTTGATGGACAACGCTGGGCTCTTGTCTTGGTTTCAGCACGTCTAGCACTTTGGCACTTGTAGTACTTCTCAATCTATCTGGCAATTCTTACTTCTAGGTTCTGTGTGATTCTTGTAAGTAGTGGAATTCCCGATAACTTGCACATATGATTTGACGTTAGCAAAGTCCAATCCCCCGTGTGGGCAAGTTGAGGGAAATCCGCAAAAAAGTACAAAAATTCAGATCTGGCTGGCTCTCCAATGTAAAATAATGCATATCCTGTAAAATACTCAGGACTAGTTACCAGATAAAAATATAGTGGTTTATTTGGATTCTTCCATCAAAGAAAGGTTATTACAGAAAAACAGGTGAATAAAAATAAGTGAAAGAAATATTGTCCATTGTTCATAGCAAAGCAGCATGTATTCTTCTTTCTCTCCGGGATCTCACATGGCAAATGGCGTCTGTCTCTCAGTTCGGCTTCTTCGTACTAAAGTAACATACCAGCTGTTGAGTTATGTCATCTTGCGTCTGTGTCTCATGATGGTGAGGGAAGAAGACAGCACCCTCTACAGTTAGCCATGAATTATATACGTCTCTTGAAACACGTGATCTCGGTATATATGGAGTTTGACATTTACCTCAAGGCTAAACTTAAATATGTAGTGAGCTGACATTTCTACCATGAGCCAAGCTTAAAAATAGCCTATGTCATGTAAGCTAAAGCATTCTACAGAACTGGGTGTAATAAGAAATATTTAACGAATTATTAATATTTAACAGAGGATGACAGGGAATGTGGTGCTGTGGGTGGAATGACACTGTGTCTCTGTACAACAGTGCCAGAGGTTCTTCCATGGTGATCCTGTGAGGAAGCCGAACCAGCTGTGTGTGAGCTGGAGGAAGAGGCTACAACATGAGCTGAAGAGGTGGTAGGTGGCGCTGTAGGTTAGCCTAGGTCTTCAGTGTTTCTTTGTAACTCCACCACGTGCTTGGTCCGCACATGTTCCCACATATTTGTGGTATTGAGGTTGCTGACACTTTTCCCTCTTTTCACTTTCTGATTACACAGCTTGCATTTGACAAAGCAAATGTCATCTGCAACTGTGTCAAAAAATTACCAGGCACTGCAAGTCTTGGGAGTGCCCGTTTTGGGCTTTGGAAGAGGCATGCTCCTAATGGGTGCCGAAGTGGAGGCTACAGGCAACCGAGTCTGCCTCCTCCCTCTCCCTCCTTTTTTGGCCTTTTATACCTTTCGGGGAATCTCTTCCTCAGAGCTGCTCCCACCACCTTCCTGTACCTCACGCCATGATGGGTCAAGGACCTCATCATCTACACTACCCTCTTCAAATGACTGCTTCTCCTGGGTAGTCTCGACAGCACAGTATGCACCAGAAAGTGGCACCTGAGTCTCATCATCAGATGCGTACGAAGGTGTGCTGACCATAGGCACTGACCCACCCGCCTCTTCAGATTCAGAAAAAACAAAGCTGTTGTGCATCACTGCTTACTACCTCTTCTTCAAGTTCTCGAATGCTGCTTGGCTGGCCCCCTCTTTCCAAGCCAACAGGTTCAGAGAACAGAAGTAGAGATGGCTCCTGTCTAGGGCTCTCTGACTGCCTGGGCAATTAGGCAGGTGGTGAAGAGACAGATGGGTGCTCTGGACCTGAGAGGATCTGGAACTAATTGAAGTCGATGCGTTAGCTTCCATCCAACCGACAACGGCTTCAATTTGTTCGTCCCACAGCAGTGGGGTACGGCGAGCTCCTACAAAGCTGCGCATAAAGGACTGTTCCCTGGTAAAACTGGGGGATGCTGAGTCACTGGTGCCCGCAGCAGGTACAGGATCCCCACGTCCTCTCCCTGCAGAAACTCCACGCCCTCGACCACGTGCCTTACTCCCTGCCTTCTTCATCTTGTTAGACTGATAAAGATAGGCAGAAAAGTACTAAGGGCTTAGTGTGCTTATTCCTGAACAGCTGCTAACAGGTATAAGAAACACTAATTTTATAAAGTGTGGACTAGACTTTAATATGAGCTAATGTGGCCTACACAACTGTAAAGTGGAGTGTTTGGTGAACTTTATTAACTTTTTTTTCACAAAAAGACACTGGATGTGCCCAAAGATGTAAAACCGATAGTATCACAAACTTTTTGTAGCTATTACAATGCAGGAAGGTAATCTACAATGCAAAAAATGAGGCTCCAAAAAATAGGCTAATACTAATCTGGCTGGGGCTGCAGGGCACAAGCCAGCAGAAAGGCTCCTCTATCTACTCCTATATAGTGTTTGCAAAAATTCTAGCTGGATACGGATGGAACCACACAAATAGGTGAAATCTGGAAAAATGAGCCAGCCTTATGCCTAGCCCACCCTGGGGCACCAGCCTTATGCCTAGCCCGCCCTGGGGCACCAGCCTTATGCCTAGCCCGCCCTGGGGCACCAGCCTTATGCCTAGCCCACCCTGGGGCACCAGCCTTATGCCTAGCCCGCCCTGGGCCACCAGCCTTATGCCTAGCCCGCCCTGGGCCACCAGCCTTATGCCTAGCCCGCCCTGGGGCATCAGCCTTATGCCTAGCCCGCCCTGGGGCACCAGCCTTATGCCTAGCCCTTCCTGGGGCACAGCCTTAAGCCTAGCCCACCCTGGGGCACCAACCTTATGCCTAGCCCCCCCTGGGGAACCAGCCTTATGCCTAGCCCCCCTGGGGCACCAGCCTTATGCCTAGCCCGCCCTGCGGCACCAGCCTTATGCCTAGCCCACCCTGGGGCACCAGCCTTATGCCTAGCCCGCCCTGGGGCACCAGCCTTATGCCTAACCCGCCCTGGGGCACCAGCCTTATGCCTAGCCCGCCCTGGGGCACCAGTCTTATGCCTAGCCCACCCTGGGGCACCAGCCTTAAGCCTAGCCCACCCTGGGGCACCAGCCTTAAGCCTAGCCCACCCTGGGGCACCAGCCTTATGCCTAGCCCCCCCTTGTGCACCAGCCTTATGCCTAGCCCCCCCTGGGGCACCAGCCTTATGCCTAGCTTGCCCTGGGGCACCAGCCTTATGCCTAGCTTGCCCTGGGGCACCAACCTTATGCCTAGCCCGCCCTGGGGCACCAGCCTTATGCCTATCCCGCCCTGGGGCACCAGCCTTATGCCTAGCCCGCCCTGGGGCACCAGCCTTATGCCTAGCCTGCCCTGGGGCACCAGCCTTATGCCTAGCCCGCCCTGGGGCACCAGCCTTATGCCTAGCCCGCCCTTGGGCACCAGCCTTATGCCTAGCCCGCCCTGGGGCTCCTGCCTTGTGCCTAGCCCGCCCTGGGGCTCCTGCCTTTTGCCTATCCCGCCTTGGGGCTCCTGACTTATGCCTAGCCGGCACTGCGGTACCAGCCTTATGCCTATCCCACCCTGGGGCACAAGCCTTATGCCTAGCCCGCCCTGGAGCACCAGCCTTATGCCTAGCCCGCCCTGAGGCACCAGCCTTATGCCTATCCCACCCTGGGGCACCAGCCTTATGCCTAGCCCGCCCTGGGGCACCAGCCTTAAGCCTAGCCCACCCTGGGGCACCAGCCTTATGCCTAGCCCCCCCTGGTGCACCAGCCTTATGCCTAGCCCCCCCTGGTGCACCATCCTTATGCCTATCCCCCCTGATGCACCAGCCCTATGCCTAGCCCCCCTGGAGCACCAGCCTTATGCCTAGCTTGCCCTGGGGCACCAGCCTTATGCCTAGCCTGCCCTGGGGCACCTGCGTTTTTAATAGGCCGCCTCGGAGGCTTCACAGAACCGCACAGCCACTTGAATGTGAATGTCGGAGCCTGTTTAGCTCACAGAGCCCGGCCATAGAGTGCACAGCAAAAAGCAACAGAACTCCACCCCAAGGCACGAGGTTAGAGTCCTTCTAGGCCACTGAGCGTGCGGTGTCGCTGCCACAAACACCGCTATAGACACTGGCTAAGGAGTGCGGAGCACTTGCTCTGAGGCGTGCCGAGTCACTGATAGTGACTAATATCTGACTCAACTCTGTCCTACCTATGCCTAAGCCTGGGCGCTAGCAGGCTTGGCTGCACAACACATGCGTACCAAGGGTAGGAGTTTCATAATGAGTCAGTCACCAGAGACATTCACACGTGCATCCATCACTCACTCACTCCTTATAGTCGGAAAATACTGGCTATCCTAGCGCATGGCCGAGCGGCCATGTGAACCTTTTATAGCCGGGAATGTCCGGGACCTTCCTGGCTTCTCGGATGGGCCAATCCAAACACGAGCAGGACCTGAGCAGGTGACCTTCGATCTCCAATGGGAGATCACACCACGGGCATGCTCAGTGGCCCGACATGAGGACTTAGTCTCTGGAGAATCTCGCTGCTGAGCAGCATGCATTGCCATAGCTGTGCCAGAGGTGGCAGCAGCAAGCAAACCCATGGAGCTGGTCTGGGCAGAGCTTGCTGAGCAAGCTCCTCTGCAGCTGGAGAGGAATGGGAGACCGCCGGAAGGAAGGCTCGGGATTCTCGCTGTGCAGCGACAGAAATCTGATGCCTAACAGGTACTTTAGAGAGGGCCAACCAGACCCTGGTCACATATCTGCGACATTTTGTTTCGGTCAGGCAGGATGACTGGGCATCCTTGCTACCGTGGGCGGAGTTCACTTTAAACAACGCTGTGGCCAACGCCACCGGTCAGACCCCATTCCTCCTTAATTATGGGCAGCATCCGCGCACTACTGTGCCCATGCCCGTGTCGTCCACCGACTCTAGGGTGGCAGACTGGGCGGTGGAGGCATGTGTCATTTGGAACTGCACTCAGGATGCCATCCGGGCCTCCAAGGAGAGAATGAGGTCCTGCGCTAATAAACACCGGCTCCCCGCTGCCACCTTTGTTCCCGGCAACTTGGTGTGGCTCTCCGCTCGTAACATCAGGCTGCAGGTTGAGTCCACTAAGTTGGCGCCTCGCTTTTTAGGTCCCTTCAAGGTCCTGGAGAAGGTTAATCCTATGGTTTACCATCTGGCCCTTCCTCCCCACCTGGCTATCACTGACACCTTCCATGTGTCCCTCCATAAGCCTGTTCACATGTCCCGGTTTTCGGAGTCATCTATCGGGACATCAAGCTTGTCCTCGGAGGAGTACGAGGCGAACACCATTGTGGGGTGTAAGGTGGTACAGGGCAAAAAATATTATCTAGTGGACTGGAAAGGTCATGGCCCAGAGGATAGGACCTAGGAGCCTGTGGAGAATATTTGTGCTCCTCTACTCATTGCAGCCTTCAAGCATAGCGAGGTGGCTCTAGGAAGGGGTGGTAATGTTAGGCATCAAGTTTCCCCTACTGCACAGGGGGAATCTCAAGCCACATCCTCTGCGGTCTCCCATTCCTCTGCAGCCGCAGAAATTCCTGCTCAGCAAAGACGTCAGTCCAGGGATCTTGCCCAGACTGATGCTAGGCGTCTGGTTGCTTCTTTTGGCTCTGCTATAACTCCATCCTTGAGTCAGCAGCAAGTAGAAGCTTCTGGGACCAAGTCCTGTCTTTTGGGTACGGAGCATGCCAGTGGGACGACCTCTCATTGGAGGCCAGAGGTCACATGTGCAGGTCCCGTTCCTGCTCGGATTGGTCCACTACTGGGAAGGTCCCGGAAGGACGCCACTATAAAAGCCGCATGGCCTCTTGGCCATGCGCTAGTATAGACAGTTATGGATAGTCTTGTGTGTGATCGTGGAGGCTTGTGAACCACTGAATAACTCATTAAGAAACCCCTTCCCTTTGATATGTACGGTTTAGGGTCTTGTGTCAGCGCCAAGTGGTGACACAGCATAAGCGCCGCAGTGCTCCCGCCACCTATTACACGCTCAGCCAGAGAGTGTCCTCTGCACTAAACACCTCTGTACCGCATACGCCACAGTGTCCGTCTCAGCGGTGCCGTGCGCAGTTATTGCGCTTTCCAGCGCTAAGCTTCAGCTGGTTAGTGGCATACACCAGGACGGCGCTGTACACAAGCAGTGCGGTAACACCACTGTCGGCTGCGCTCTCTGTTTGCTTACAGGACACAGCATTTCTCTAGGGTTAATCCCTGGCGCTGCAGTAGCGGTAAGTTTAGCCGTAGCCTGTGAAGTAACAGGCTTCGGCGTCTCTTTCTGCAGCTCTGTGCTGTAAAAGAGCTCGCTCCTGTGCACACCGGGTCTACGGTCTCTTCGCAGGTGTTCAGTTGGAGTCTGCCATTACCGAGCAGCAGTTTGTCATCTCTGCACGGTGGACTCTGGGTTGCGATCTCACTTTATTATATTTTATATTTAGTGCAATCCGCAACCCTAGCACACACAGACATCTATGGATTATTGCTTCCTGGTCACCATTGCCACTTTTCCTCCAATTCTACAAAAATAGTACCTCCCTTTTTTTTATGGTAACAGTATCCTCCCAAATAAAATACAATACAGTAATGATGCTCCTCTGTGTCCCCATTCAGTAGTAATTAGGTCCCCTGTTTGCCCAAATAATGTACAGTAGAATTGCCCTAACATGGCACCCATACAGTAGTAATGTCCAACTATTATGCCTTCATCCAGATGTGGAATTCCTCTTTATGACCCCCGATATAGTAGTAACATTCCAAATTGTGGCCCTCATACATTAAAAATCTCATCATGTGTACCCCACTTAATAACAATGTCCTCCCATATGGCACCCATAAATTAATATTGTCCCTCTATGTGCCCCTAATATTAATCATTTTCTCCTATGTGACCCATATACAGTAATATTGTCCCTTTCCTGGCCCCCATATAGTAATGATGTCCCCCTATTAATACATTAATACTGGCCCCAATGAGGCACTCATCTGGTAAAACTGTCCACCTATGTGTACATCATGAGTTAATATTGCCACTCTATGTGGCCCAGTAATAGTAATGTCTCCCTGTGGCCCAACCCATGAATAATGTCTCTCTGTGTCGCCCCCATACATTCATAATATCCTCTAATGTGGCTTGGTCCTTATACATTAATATTATATTAATCATAGATAGATTGATGGAGCTGCTCCATGTTGAGTAGTTGCAGTTATCTGACCCATTGTGACATCACTGTGTTCTGCTCCTCGTGATGTCACAATGAGATCTCCATTGTGACATCACGGAATGTGTGGTTATACGGAGTGACGCTGCAGGAAGAGGCTTTGTCTGAAAAGACTCACTGAGTGTTACACATTCAGCGATATTTCTCCAAGCTAAAATGCTCTTTCGATTTCTTCTAATCGTGATTTTGCTATTAGCATCTGTGGAAGGCGCGCCTATCAACATCCAGCGCCATAATTCAGGGCCCAAGCATACGATCCGAGCCGGTAAGTACTTTTCCAAATATTCACATATTATGGGGTAACCCTCATTAGGCTGGGTGAAGGCTTACTTTTTGCTCCCTGAGTTGATATTCTTACTGATACCATTTTGGGGTAGATACTATGTTTTTTTTGATCGCCTCTTATTGCAATGTTGCGGCTGCCAAAAAATTTTATTCTGGCGATTTCGATTTTTTTTTCTCGTTATGCTGTTTACTGATCAGATAAATTTAGTTTAGATTTTGATAGATCGAACTTTTACAAATGCAGTGATTAGAAAGGTGTATTTTGAATTTTTTTTAAGTGTTTAATTTTTAATTTACTTTTTACACTTTTTACTGTATTTTTGCTGTACTCAATAGTCCTCTTTAGGGAGTTGAAGCTGCAATTATCTGGTTGATTGTGCTATACATAGCAGTGGATAAACTCAACGTTGAGTGGATAGGCTCAACGTGCGAATGGCATTAAAGACAAGGACACGACCTTTGACTTACATGTACGTCAAAGGTCATGAAGGATCTAATGCTAAATACACGGCCAGGGACTGATACAAGCATTTAGTCAATTAATATATAGATAAGATATAGAGGTGTAATACTGCGGGCTGGATACAACAACTTGTACATGTAACAGAAGGGAGGTAAAGGAAATATATGTCACCTCTCATTTTGTCAACAGAGATCATCTTTAATGTCTACTTTTATTTTCTAGGCAACACTGATCACCTGATCTTTGGTCCGTGCTCCAAAACATGCGGTAAGTAACTCACAATTAAGATATAACCTTCACATACAACATTTCACATCTGGCACCAGAACCTACTGACAATCACTAATAGGACCCAGCATAATATGATGGGTGTCAGACTCCGCTTCATTAGAGACACCGAATATTCGCACTTATATAGCTTTTATTGAGTGGCTGAGATTGTTAATAGGTCGCATGATACATTTCATGGAGGAGTCTTCATGAGTTACCCTCTCCCATCCTGTATTCCCTATTCTAGGCTCTCGCACTAATTGTAAGAGTAAATATAGATCTTCCTGTAAGGAATAATGGAGTCACTTGTGTCTGTGATCTTCAGTCGTGTGATTCCATCATTACCACTGGGGAAATTATACAGTTTTCTAACTAACGGGGACTAATTTGTACAACATGCTGGGCTTTCCTATAATTGTGATCTGTGCTGTCCTAGAGTTACTCATAAAAAATGGTCCTAGGTCTGGATAAGTAAATTAGGTGCAGTGAATAATGTACCGTATTTTTTGGACTATAAGACGCACCGGACCATAAGACGCACCCCAAATTTTGGGGTGGATAATAGGGGAAAATAATAATGTGTCAAATGGGGGACCGTCTTACAGTCTGAATTCAGTGGGGTGGCTGTGCTCTGTGTGGTGGCTGTGTCCGTGGGGTGGCTGTGTTCTGTGGGGTGGCTGTGTTCTGTGGGGTGGCTGTGTTCTGTGGGGTGGCTGTGTTCTGTGGGGTGGCTGTTTCCATGGGGTGGCTGTGTTCTGTGGGGTGGCTGTGTCTGTGGGGTGGCTGTGTTCTGTGGGGTGGCTGTGTCCATGGGGTGGCTGTGTTCTGTGGGGTGGCTGTGCTCTGGTTACAATATACTTACAAATCTTGTTGCGGCGGTCCCATGGCGGTGGTCCCAATGCAGCCTCCCTGAGCTCTGTGGTGCGGTGGTGCCAGGGCTCTGTAATGTGGCTGAGGCGGGGCTCTGTGCTGCGTGGGGGGCTCCGCCTGCATTTCGTTAAAGCCCGAAAGCCCACCGCAGCTCCGTTGCTGTGATGCGGAGGCCTTCGGACAGATGGCCGCCAGGGGCCTCTGGAAAGATGGCCGCTTCTCAGTTTCAGATCTCCGCAACGAGATCTTGTCCCGAGATCTCGGGAGACGAGATCTTGGGACGAGATCTCGTTGCTTTGATTTGAATTTGAGTATACGCCGCTCCCGGCAGCCATCTTCCTGGAGGCCACCGCGCTGCAGCAACGGAGTTGCGGGGGCTTTCGGACTTTAACAAAATGCCGGCGGAGCCCCCCACGCAGCACAGAGCCCCGCTGCAGCCACATTACAGAGCCCCGACCCCACCGCACCTCAGAGCACAGGGAGGCTGCATTGGGACCGCAGGTAAGGAACTGCAGCAACAGGATTTGTAAGTATATTGCGACCATAAGACGCATCCCCATTTTCCCCAAAAATTTTGGGGGAAAAAAGTGCGTCTTATGGTCCGAAAAAAACGATATATGTTAGTAGCTGTAGACATCTGATGTTCTCCTCCACTAGAAGACTACCGAGAATTACACTGATACATTGAGAAAAGTTCCTACAGTGTTTTCCTACAACTAATTGATGTCTCATTTTTTCAGGCATTGGTACCAGGGTGGTCTATAGCACCAGAGGCTGCCTAAACGGACAGGACAAATGTCTTCTCCGCACGGAACAGTGCGAAGGACCTAAGGATTGTGGATGTAAGTCACATAGTTACGTGGATAGGTTATCTGTTAGTATTAATCTGAAGTAAACCCTATATTCTGCAGCCAATGTTCCTTCCTAATAAATCCTGCAGTTAGAGTACACTCCCGGATCAATCCCTGTTCTCCAGTAATCTAGCGCAGAGATCTAGTAATATCATCTATTTATGGAAAAGCTTCCAGATGTCTTTTAAACTTTCTTCCTCTAGACACATAGGCCCTATTGATATATTTATGTGCCTGGATATAGAAGGATAGATGCAGGGGCACAACGATCGAGGTCACAGTGAGTGAGACCAGGCCCGGGTGGGACCTCCAGACACAAATATCCGCCGAGTGGGGCATGGGAGTGACGTCATGCGCTTCCCGTCGCTTACATGCTGCAGTCAACTGCCGGCTTCTGCTCCGGCTATGGAAGAAGATGTTGCAAGTAGTGGGAGTGGGGGAGTGTGAACAGAATCATTTCATTTTTTTTTTACTTATGTTAGAGAAGAACAGCAGAGCGGGGATATTATTACTAGAAAAATATACCGGGATGGGGGACATATATTACTGGAAGGAGCCCAGAATGGGAGGCATTATACCAGGATGGAGGACATATATTACTGCAAGTGGACCAGGATGGGGGACATTATACCAGGAAAGGGCCCAGGATGGAGGACATTATACCAGGAAGAGGCAAAGGATGGAGGACATTATATCAGGAAAGGGAGACATTATACCAGGAAAGGGCCCAGGATGGAGGACATTATATCTGTAAGAGGTCCAGGATGGAGGACATTATACCAGGAAAGGGCCCAAGATGGAGATGGAGGGCATTATACCTGGAAGAGGCAAAGGATGGAGGACATTATACCAGGAAAAGGAGATATTATACCAGGAAAGGGCCCAGGATGGAGGACATTATATCTGTAAGAGGTCCAGGATGGAGGACATTATACCAGGAAAGGGCCCAGGATGGAGATGGAGGGCATTATATCAGGAAGAGGCCCAGGATGGAGGACATTATACCAGGAAAAGGAGACATTATACCAGGAAAGGGACCAGGATGGAGGACATTATACCAGGAAGAGGTTCAGGATGGAGGTCATTATAACAGGAAAGATAAACATTATACCAGAAAGGGGTAAAGGATAAAGACTTTATATCAAGATGGTGGATATTTTTACTGAATTTTTTTACAGGAATGGGTTAGGATGGGGGACATTATTACAGGAAGGGGCCAGGACGGGTGATATTATTACATGAAGGGTCAGAAATGGGGACTTTATTACAGGATGGGGACATTTTACATGAGAGGGCAAACAAGTATGTCATCATAGGATCTGGAATGCTACAAAGGACCATACATTTGAAAAATATGCAGGTGGGGGCCCAGGTCAAAAATTTTTACCATAACACATCAGCCTCTACCTAAGCCACTACATAGATCTCTATATTGTCCATTATATCCATCATATATTAATATGACATCATCCCTGAGACATTATTTAGCAAAACTAAAGTCCCATATTTTTAATCGTCTTGTCGGGTTCTACAGTCCAATAGACTATAGAATAGTCACAGTTTTCTCTGCTACAGATTGAGCAGAGCTCAGTTTTTGAGCTGTGTATAACCCCGCCACAGCTTTGTGTTTACATTGCATATTGCTGGAGACCTGGCTGGACTAGGGGGCACAAGACCAGTTGTCCTGAAGTGATAATCAATTGCTGGTAAAACAGTGATTCTATTGAAACAGTCCAGTAATTGACACATCGCTATAGTAAAGGTCTATGCTTCTACATTATGGTTCTCTCCGATAAGATGGCAAAAGCCTGATGACAGATTCCCTTTATGGGACTGCTTCGATAATAATGGCATAGTGAATTACAGCCAAGTTATTGGATGTATACAGTATATAATATATATATATTATTTCTTCTTTTTCAGTTTTTTAGAAGATGGTATTGATACTTCAAAGATCCCTTCGAATAAAGTCATCATATGTTTTGTAGTTTTCACCATCACCATATTCCTCTTTGGAACATTCATTGGTGTCTTCTGTAACACCATACGTAGGTACGTATTGTAAAGGATGATTTATATTGTGCATGGGAGTCTGTAAAAAAAGACATCTTTATTACAGATGAGAGGCTCTGACAAAATTCTGCCAAATCATGCAGACTTTGCTTAGAGAGATTTAATTCACAGCAAAATTATTCTTCACATATTGATTGCTTCCTATTATGCTCTGGGGTCTCCCCAGTCCCAGATCACAATAACTGGAGGATGTAAGAAGAAAATAAAGTTCATATATCACCAAGCCCCTTTCCGGAAGCCCCCACTGATCTCTGCCCACAACTCTGGCCCAGTGTTGACTCTTGGTCGGGACTTGCATGGGCAGAGACCTTTCGGGGACTGCTTGTAGCCAAAGTTTCAGCCCAAAGGGAACACTTGGCCAGAGGTGCGGCATGATGGTAGTGTGGAAAACTGGCCATCGAGAATAAAGCAGCAGAAGTCGGTCAGAGAAGTGAGCTCAACTTTCTACCAGCCCTCTACTCTTCCGCAAGCTGGCGGCTGCAGCTAGCTTCCACTTTGCTTTATTCGCGTGGAGTGAATTACAAAAAAATCTTTGCTCTCCAACATTCTGAGTTTTGTATGAGCAGAATTCAATTCCACTCAAATAAATCCACTCCTGTCTGATCTTCATGTTACCTTACAATCCAGTACGATCCACACATATTGAAATTTCATGTACATGAAAAATTGTTGATAAATACCAAAATTTTACTTATTGCCAATGTTTCTACAAAATGTAAAAGACAAAATGAATGAAGAAACATATGAGTCTATATTTCATTCTGCAGAATAAAGATATGTTACTTTGTAATTCACAATATACCTTATATTTTACTATTTTAAAGACATCTGAAAAAGGATAAACGCAGGAGAAATTTTGAATCTCAACAATCTACTGATGGAGTTAGAGAGACTCGTGCTAAACTTTTTGGTGGTAAGTACAGCCAAACCAATCTGACACTAAAGCAGTTCTCCAGGATAAGAGAAACAGGGCTGCCATCTTCTTAAAAAAAAAATCTGTGCCATCAAAATCTTCAGCTTGTTCATGGTATTGCAGCTCTATACCATTCCCTTCACTGGAGCTGATCTGCAATTACAGGCACAACCTGTAGACAGGGGTGGTCTTGTTTTTCAAACAAACCAGTTACATTTTTCTAACCCTGGACAAGCCTATAAAATCTATATGCAAATACCGCATTTTTTGGATTATAAGACGCTCCGGATTATAAGACGCACCCCAAATTTTGAGCAGAAAAATAGGAAAAATTTTTTTTAATAAAATGGTGGTGCTTCTTATAATCCATGTGTCTTATTCCTTACTGGGAGTGGTGGCTGCGGTGAAGCGGGGTCCCAGGATCGCTGCAGGAGGAGACAGGAGTGGGGTGATGCTGCAGGCCACAGGATGGGATGAGGCGGGGATTCCGTGCTGCAGACGCTGTGGGGTGCTACATGCTGTGGGGGACAGCGTGCTGCGGGGTGCTCTGTGCTGTGGGGTGCTCCGTGCTGTGTGGGCCTCTGCCGACATTTTGTGAAAGGCCAGAGCCCCTGGCAGTTACATGGTTTCCTGTGTGGTGGACTCCAGGAAGATGGTTGACGATATCAGCACCAAGATCTCTGAAGATGAGATTTCAGGGCTGAGATCTCATCTCCCGAGATCTTTGTGCCGAGATCTCCATCTGCGCATGTGCCACCCACCCGGCAGCCATTTTCCCGGAGTACACCGCACAGGAAGCCATGGAATTGCCGGGGAATCTGGCCTTTTACAAAATGTCAGCAGAGGCCCCCGTAGCAACAGAGACCCTAGCAGCGGAATGGGAAATCCCTGCGCAGCACCGTCAGGCACCCGCAGCACTGCTGGGCACCTGCTCATGCCAGCCTGTGGCCAGCAGCGGTACCGGTAAGGTATATACGCATTATAAGACGCACCCCCATTTTCCCCCAAAATTTGGGGGAAAAAAGTGTATCTTATAATCCGTAAAATATGGTAGTTATATTTTTGCTTTTTTATAACTTGGTAATAGACTTACTCTGGGGATATTTGGTGTGTAAATACCATACATGAGTATAAGCCGACCCAAGTATAAGCCAAGGCACCTACATTTGCCATGGAAAACTGGGTAAGCTGCACCCCTCAAAGTGCTCAAAACCAAATTCAAAACGTTTATCAACCCTTCAGGTGCTTCATGGGAATGATAACACCTGTCAGAGCTATCGCTCTGCACTGGAATCGCAGTGCTTGCAGGACTCTGGGGGTCGTGAGCGCTGCAAGATCACCAACCATGTCATGACAAACGTCGGCGCTGCATAGAGCCCAGCAAGCGCCAACGTTTATCTACAGTGGGCAGTTACAAAGTAAAGGAGCAGTAGATGTAATAATCCATAAGAAATATGGAGAATATTTTATTTTAAAAAATTATGATTTCTTTGATCTCTTTAACAGGAAAAAATGAGGATGGACCAATGGTCAAAAAGACAGATGACCTTGAGAACACCAACATTTCTTCTCCAGGTGCAGATTATGTCGTCATCGATATTGAAACAGATAAGGATGTGGCCATCTCCTCTAATAGTAAGCCTGAGATGCTGCCACCAGCCAAGAGAGTGGCTACAGAAAACGTTACTGATCTACTTAGAGAAGTAACCCCAGAGATAGCGACCCCACAAGTGGAGATGCCCAATATCGGGAACCAAGGGAACAAACTGCCTCCAGAGATCTTAGCCATCCTTCAGAGCAAAGGGGAGGAAGGCTACCTGGTTGACGAGATCATCATCATGGCCCAGGACCTGCTGCAGAGTCAGTTTAAGGGTTTTGATGGCCTGCAGCCCCCCTGCGCTCTTATGGAACCAGGGTACAGCGTACTGAAGAATGCTGTACAAATCCACTATGATGCGGACAGGGAGCACTGGCTGACAACCTGCTATAAAAATGGCCAAATCTTTGTAGCCGACAGCGTCAGAGAAAAGAATCCGTCTCCATCCATCAGTCAGCAGATTGCCAACATGTACAGTGAAGTGGTCGACAATCCCCTGAAATATCTGAGGTTTATCGATGTGGATCAGCAGAACAACGACTATGACTGTGGCTTATATGCTATAGCGTTTGCCTACGAGCTTATGGCAGATGACGGTGAACCTACAGCTAATTTCCAGCATCAGAAGATGAGGACTCATCTAATATCCTGCCTGCAGAACAACAGAGTCAGCGGATTTCCCAAAAAGGTCAGGAAGTGACTCCATGTCTATAAACGGCATGTAGAGTCTATGACGGTCCAAGAGATCGCTCCGACCTTCAACCTGACACGACCCGGGGCCACAGACCAGTTTACACCAGTAAGTAACCATGGACTTTCCATAATATCCTCAATATAGTGAATGTGTAAATATGATGGGGGGGTGCTGCTGCTGGCTCAGGACTCGGCACCTAAGATATTCACCTGTCCCCGTTCCCAGGCTGCTCGCCGCTGTCCGCCATGTCATCTGTCAGTGACGTTCAGGCAGCAGAGGGCATGAAGCACATTAACTGCGTCACCCCGCCCTCTGCTGCCTGAACGACACTGACAGAGGACGCCGCAGGCAGCGGCGAGCAGCATGGGAACGGGGACAGGTGAATATTGCATATACTTACCCCTTCTGGCGCGGTCTCTGCAGCCCCGTTCATGTGCATATTCATGTCTTTAATGAACGGTACCACATGACCGCTAAAGGCAGGCGTCTGAGACCGTGGGACAAGCAGGGGGCTGCAGAGACTCGCCAAGGGGAGTCAGTATGATGTGACACACCCGCTCCCTCTCCCCCACCGACTTCCTGGCATATATGACTCGCGTATAAGCCGAAAGGGGGACTTTCAGCCCCAAGAAATGGGCTGAAAATCTCGGCTTATATGTGAGTATATACGGTATTTGATACAATGCCAATTTTGCAACTTTTACCACCTTCAAAGAATGGAGAGCGCTGTAATTTTTATTGTAGGTACACTTCACCTTACACTGTGGTTTTCTGGATTTATTTTATGATTTTAACATAAATGATTTGCATTTTATTGCATGAAATAAGTGGTTGATCACCTACTAACCAGAAAGAATTCTGGCTCTCGCAGACCTGTTAGCTTTTCTTTAAGAAGCCCTCCTACTCTACGCTCATTACTTGTGCTAACTGCTCCTGTTTGAACTCGTTACCTGTATAAAAGACACCTATCCACACACTCAATCAGTCACACTCCAACCTCTCCACCATGGCCAAGACCAAAATGAAGTCTAAAGGACATCAGGGACAAAATTGTAGACCTGTACAAGGCTGGGATGGGCTACAGCACAATAGGCAATTGGTGAGAAGGCAACAGCTGTTGGCACAATTATTAGAAAATGGAGGATTAGGCTAGTTTCACACTTGCTTTTTTTTGCAGCGCGTTTTTCCCGCAAAAAAACGCATTGAAAAAACGCATACATAAGCATACAACTGCTGCGTTTTTTTCAAGCATTTTTATGAGCATGCATGAAAAAAACGCAGCGTTTTTATGCGTTTGTATGCGTTTTTAGCGCGTTTTTACCGCGTTTGCGTTTTTTTCCAACATTTTTAGGTGGCCCCTCACACTACCCAAACCATGACTTTACTAACCCTAACCCTGACCCTAACCCTAACCCTAACCCTGACCCTAACCCTTAACCAAATCATACTTAACCCTAACCCAAACCCTAAACCCTAACTAACCCTAACCCTAACCCTGACCCTAACCCTAACCCTGACCCTAACCCTGACCCTAACCCTAACCCTAACCCTAACCCTGACCCTAACCCTAACCCTAACCCTGACCCTAACCCTTAACAAAACCATACTTAACCCTAACCCTGACCCTGACCCTAACCCTAACCCTAACCCTAACCCTAACCCTAACCCTGACCCTAACCCTAACCCTAACCCTAACCCTAACCCTGACCCTAACCCTTAACAAAACCATACTTAACCCTAATCCTGACCCTAACCCTGACCCTAATCCTTAACAAAACCATACTTAACCCTAACCCTGACCCTAACCCTAACCCTGACCCTAACCCTAACCCTAACCCTGACCCTAACCCTAACCCTAACCCTAACCCTGACCCTAACCCTTAACAAAACCATACTTAACCCTAATCCTGACCCTAACCCTGACCCTAATCCTTAACAAAACCATACTTAACCCTAACCCTGACCCTAACCCTAACCCTGACCCTAACCCTAACCCTAACCCTGACCCTAACCCTAACCCTAACCCTAACCCTGACCCTAACCCTTAACAAAACCATACTTAACCCTAATCCTGACCCTAACCCTGACCCTAACCCTTAACCAAACCATACTAAACCCTAACCCTGACCCAAAACCCAACCCTAACCCTAAACCCCCTTAACTAACCCTAACTCTAACTCAAACCCCTAAATTCCATGGTTAAAAAAAAAAAACGCATATGCAAAAAAACGCTTACATGAGCATGCCAGTGCGCACATATGCGCATCCATAGGCTATAATGGCCCTTTTTAGCGCAAAACGTGCGCATATGTGCGCATGCGCTTTTTTGCAGGGCCAAAAAATGCAACATGATGCGTCTGGAAAATCCAATCGCACACCCCAAAAAAACGCAGCGCATGAAAATCGCATACATGCGCTTACAAGCGCGCAAGTATGCGCACCCATGTTAAAGATAGGGGAAAAAACGCATGCGCAGGTTAGCGTTTTTTTCCAGCGCTAAAAAACGCAAATGTGAAACCAGCCTAAGCAAGATGACTGTCATCTTCCTCGGTCTGGGGCTCTGTACGTGATCTTGCCTCATGTGGTAAGGATGATTCTGAGAAAGTTCAGGAATCAGCTCACATATGAAGACCCCATTATATAAAATAGAAACCTTTATTAACCATTTATAAAAGGACTAACAACATACAAGACACACGCTTAAAATGCTGAAATGCGACAAATTGAAGAGATAAATAGATAATCCTGGATAGCCCCTGTTTAATACCCTTTCCTGTATACCTGCCTAACAGCGGAGCTTGGCAGCCTTGTGATACGACAATAGCTGAAACTCAATGTTGCACAGCGACAGCCCCGAAAACTGACAGATCTGTATGGAGGAGGGAGAAACAATCCTTGCTGCGGTGTGTAGAAACTTGGGAAAGAACTACTACATATGACCTCTGTAATTGCAAACAAAGTTTTCTGTACCAAATATTAAGTTCTGTTTTTCAATTGTATCAAATACTTATTTCATGCAAAAAAATGCAAATTAGTTATGTAAAAATCATACAATATGATTTTCTGGATTTTTTTTAAGATTCTGTCTTTCATAGTTGAAGTGTGCCTACATTAAAAATTACAGACCTCTCCATTCTTTGTAGGTGGGTAAACTTGCAAAATTGGCAGTGTCAAATCCTTATTTTCCCCACTGTATGTAGCACCATAAATTCCACAACTTTACTTCCATTGATATCACTGTCCCCATTGGGGCTTACAATCAAAATTCCCCATCAGTATGTCTTTGGAGTGTGGGAGGAATCCGTAGGTAACCCACACAAACTCCTTGCAAATGTCTTTGGTGGGATTTTAGCCTAATTTCAATATTCTACATTACAGGAAAGCATGAGGACAAAACTGTGACTGATGTCACTCCGTCCTCACGCACCCATGGTGGAAAAGAGAGATATCCTCAAAAGCACCATGATCCCTATACCTGATGCTGGTGATGAAGTAATCAATTTGGGCCCAGATGAGGACGCAGTAACTGTGTGTACAAAGAAGTCTTTTATTAAGATTTTTAACAATTGTAAAAGCCCAAAACTTTTGCACACAAAAGCGGGACTAACTCCTAGCCGCGGTCTACGGACCAAACATTGGGCATGGGCAGGGCCTTGGGGGCAGTTCCCAAGTGCGCTCAACCATGTAAAATAGCTTACGCTCAGGAACATTGGGGGATAACGCTATCGGATAGCTCTACCTGATCATTTCCTTTAGGAATAGTTCTATGGGATAGCTCTACCCGTGCATTTTCTTCATGGATAGCGCTATAGAATAGCTCTACCCAAACAATATTAACAGAGCTTTTTCATACACAAGGTAGGAGTGGCAAGAGAGGTACACCAGGTATTTATGTTTGCTGTTAGTCTGCACATACGCCAGTCTGGTGTGTGGTTACACCCCATTGCGAGGTCAGTCTGTTGCATGGTTACATGGTTAGATGGTTGCATGGTTACATCCCATTGCGTGGTTCGTAATCCCAGTGCGCGGCCGAAGGGCTCGCAATCACTCGTGTTCACAAAATACTAGAACTGACCTGCTGTTATGACTCTACAGCTCATTACGAGTTCTCATACACCAAACATGTCTAGGTTCTTTTTTTATTTATGGTATGGTGTAGTGACGACTGTGTCTGCTAGGGGGGGCTGTGTGGGTGTCCCAGGATGGACGATAGCCATGTCCAGAGTGGTAACAGGAGCAGGGTGCTAAAGGATTGTTATGTATCCCAAGGTGGGTGGCCTTGGGATGAAGGCTTGATTATGTGCTGATCAGCAGAGCTGATCTTTCGTGCCAGTGTATTAGGGAGAAGCCTTCAGGTGATTGGTGAGACGAGTGGGATCCAGAGGTCGCGCTACATATTTTTCAGAGGAGTAAAAATACTCCTCCCAATATTTTTGAGGAGTATTTTTCACCACGGAGGAGTACGCAATTTGTATGAATTAAAATTGGCCATACAGGGGTATACATTGCCGTGCTATTAAAAAAAACATTAGGAAACGTTATTAGAACGTATACTGCACCCCCATCTCCATAATAGTGCTGACCACTGTACGAGTGACGCCCACGTCACATGCCGCCAATAACGCACAGCCAGCAAGCCCTGCCCCCGGCTGCCATTGGCCGCGGAGAGGCCGACTGATGCTACACACGCTGAGATCAGGGTCGGACTGGGGTGTCTAGGGCCCACCAAGGGAATTAATTTTAGGGGCCCACCTACAGTAATGTACAACTCAACATTTAGGCTTTGAGACCGCGGAATTACACCATGGGTTCTTTTGCCATATATCCCACGCCAAATCTGCATCATTTCAGCATCCTAATTCTACTAAAAGCTGCACCGTTGTTCATATGCTGCAGATCTTTCCGCACTACGATTCATTTAATCCATTAGGGCCGCAGGCCTGTTTTCACCTTAATGCCCAGGCCATTTTTTGCAAATCTGACCTGTGTTACTTTGAAGTTAAAAAGTGACCCCATTTTGGAATCTACACCCCCAAGGATTGACGTAGGGGGTATAGTGATCACTTTGTCCCAACAAGCGTTCCATGGTAGATGCTACACAGCCCAGCCAATTGAAGCGTTCATATCTGCAGGGGGGGGCTAAAATTTGCCCGGACCAGCCAGGCAGCGTTGCTGCCTGCCGGTCTTAGCGGCGAAAGCCTCCCGATACCCGTGTGATTAGCTGCAGGGACCGACGGAACCCCTCGCCGTACATTAGTACAATAGTGGACATTTTAATTTAGAGACTTGGAGAAAAGATGTCTGAACACAAGGATGTCAGCGCCATCACCGCACATACAAGAACCAAACAGAAGAATCCAGAAGAGGGATCATTAATGGCAATGGCAGGCCTGGCATAGCATACAGTACACCACATATCCCTACATACAGTATTATGGGCACCACATAGTCCTCCATACAGAATTATGGGCACCGCATAGTCCTTCATACAGAATAATGGGGCACCATGTAGTCCTCCATACAGAATTATGGGCACCGCATAGTCCTCCATACAGTATTACGGGTACCACATAGTCTTCCATACAGTATTATAGGCACCACATAGGCCTCCATACAGAATTATAACATTTCATTACTGAAACTGAGCTACCTGCTGTATTACATTCCAGAGCTGTAGTTCACATCCGTCTCTCCCTTGTGGGATGATAGAATGTACAGCTGCAGGAGCAGTGCTCCCGGTGACATAGGAGTATTACAGCTGTGTAACCTGTGCATTCACCCTCCCACCCCCTGTAATTACTCAGCGCTCCCTCCTGTGCTCCTCCGGTTGGTGCGCGGCTTGTAGGAATGATTGTATAATCCTGGGACCTTATAAGATGAGAATTTCACAACCCGACTAGCGCTCAGAAAACGCCCAGCGGAGATTCAGGCAGCGAAACCTTCATGCAGGATTATCCAGCCAACCAGACATGGATTTGCAGTCAGTTCACCAGCCTCATCAGGTCCGCTAATGCAGGCAGATTGGAATGTGAATTCTGCAGATAGATTTCCTTGAAGTTATACTGACACTGACGGCCATTTCTTGTGTACAGCGCAAAACATATTGTGGCCTGTACAAAACTCAGGTGCATGCAGAGCGTAGCGGCACAGAGAAGAGAGCGTTGGCACAGGCACAGAAAGAGAAGAGAGCATTGGCACAGGCAGAGAAAGAGAAGAGAGCAGCGGCACAGGCAGAGGAAGGGTATGAGCACACGTTGCAGATTTGGCTGCGAATCTGCAGCAGTTTTCCATGCGGTGTACAGTACCATGTTATCCCATGGAAAACCAAATCAGCTGTGCACATGCTACGGAAAATTCTACGCAGATTTGCTGCAGTTTATTTTCTGCAGCATGTCACTTCTTTGTACGGAATCCGCAGCGTTTTTACACCCATTCCATTATAGGAATACGCAGGTGTAAAAACGCAGGCGAAATCCGCACAAAATCTGCACAAAATCTGCAGGTAAAGCACAGGTCATTTTACCTGCGGATTCAGCCAAATCCGCAGCACAATCCACAACGTGTGCACATACCCAAAGAGAAGAGAGCAGCGGCAGGGAAAGGGCATAGCGCAGCTGAGGGGACAGGGCAGAGCGCAGGGACAGGGCAGAGCGCAGTGATAGGGCAGAGCGCAGCTGAGGGGACAGGGCAGAGCGCAGTGACAGGGCAGAGCGCAGCTGAGGGGTCAGGGCATAGTGCAGGGACAGGGCAGAGCGCAGTGACAGGGCAGAGTGCAGCTGAGGGGACAGGGCAGAGCGCAGGGACAGGGCAGAGCGCAGCTGAGGGGACAGGGCAGAGCGCAGGGACAGGGCGCAGCTGAGGGGACAGGGCAGAGCGCAGTGACAGGGCAGAGTGCAGCTGAGGGGACATGGCAGAGCACAGGGACAGGGCAGAGCGCAGCTGAGGGGACAGGGCAGAGCGCAGGGACAGGGCAGAGCGCAGCTGAGGGGACAGGGCAGAGCGCAGTGATAGAGCAGAGCGCAGCTGAGGGGACAGGGCAGAGCGCAGTGACAGGGCAGAGCGCAGCTGAGGGGACAGGGCAGAGTGCAGGGACAGGGCAGAGCGCAGTGACAGGGCAGAGTGCAGCTGAGGGGACAGGGCAGAGCACAGGGACAGGGCAGAGCGCAGCTGAGGGAACAGGGCAGAGCGCAGGGACAGGGCAGAGCGCAGGGACAGGGCAGAGTGCAAGGACAGGGCAGAGTGCAGGGACAGGGCAGAGTGCAGCTGAGGGGACAGGGCAGAGTGCAGCTGAGGGGACAGGGCAGAGCGCAGGGACAGGACAGGGCAGAGCGCAGGGACAGGACAGAGGCACTCACCACCTGTCCTAGCATGTCTCTTGCAGCCCCAGGCCCCAGGGCGGGTAGGCATAAGGCTGGTGCCCCAGGGCAGGCTAGGCATAAGACTGGTGCCCCAGGGCGGGCTAGGCATAAGGCTGGTGCCCCAGGGCGGGCTAGGCATAAGGCTGGTGCCCCAGGGCGGGCTAGGCATAAGGCTGGTGCCCCAGGGCGGGCTAGGCATATGGCTGGTGCCCCAGGGCGGGCTAGGCATAAGGCTGGTGCCCCAGGGCGGGCTAGGCATAAGGCTGGTGCCCCAGGGCGGGCTAGGCATAAGGCTGGTGCCCCAGGGCGGGCTAGGCATAAGGCTGGTGCCCCAGGGCGGGCTAGGCATAAGGCTGGTGCCCCAGGGCGGGCTAGGCATAAGGCTGGTGCCCCAGGGCGGGCTAGGCATAAGGCTGGTGCCCCAGGGCGGGCTAGGCATAAGGCTGGTGCCCCAGGGCGGGCTAGGCATAAGGCTGGTGCCCCAGGGTTGGCTAGGCATAAGGCTGGTGCCCCAGGGTGGGCTAGGCATAAGGCTGGTGCCCCAGGGCGGACTAGCCCTCGGAGCAGCACTAATGCAAAAAAGGACAATGTATGAGGCAGTGACGCATGCTGAGCGGACTACAACCGGAGGTGGCTGCAGAACACACTACAGCGTGAGCTGCACTCACACACAGAGACCTCGCAGACAGCCGTGAACAGTGCTGCAAGGCTGCAGAAAAGCTCCTCTATCTACTCCTATATAGTGTTTTCAAGCAATCTAGCTGGATACGGATGGAACCACACTAATAGGAGAAATCTGGAAAAATGAGCAGCACTAATGCAAAAAAGGACAATGTATGAGGCAGTGACGCACGCTGAGCGGACTACAACCGGAGGTGGTGCAGAACACACTACAGCGTGAGCTGCACTCACACACAGAGACCTCGCAGACAGCCGTGAACAGCGCTGCAAGGCAAAAGAAAGCTTCTCACACAGCGGTTGCTAAAGTAGCCTGGATAAAGCACAATAAAGCAAATCGCTAGCTCAAACTGTCCCTCAGAGTCAGAACAGCAGCGTCCTGTCCCTAAGTAAATTCACAGCAAAGTGAACCCAAAATGGCGGCGGCGGCTTTTATAGTGCATCATGATATCATTTCAGCAGCCAATCACAGCCATGCCATTAGTTAACATGCCTAGCATGCATAACAGGATGTGCCCACACTTCTTAGGATTCCTCATTGGCTGAATAAAATCAAATTGGCTCATTGCATTATGGGAACTTCCGATTCCGGTATTCGATATTCTAAAAGTATTGGAACTCAGTATCGGAACTCCGATACCGCGAATATCGGCCGATACCCGATATTGCAGTATCGGAATGCTCAACACTAGTGAGGAAACTGCAGGCACGTAGGTTGCAGTAACGGACTGTACACAGACAAAGGATGAAAGGGGTTTATTATACAGTAGAAACTCCACGCAAGAAGAAAATGGAGCAATAATATTCCCTAATACAGCAAAAGGCTAATGGGGATAACTTAAGGAACAGGGACAAGTAAAGCCAACAATACAATAATATATAACTTATCACTCAGGCGCCAGTCACGGTTGAACTTCTGTCTGTGACTGGTGCTGCCTAGATTGCGTCGAAGTGGGGGTCTGTCAAAATCCTGAGGTAAATGATGTAGTACCTCTTGACATTGGTAGTGTCCTCCCGTGGTCCTGACGAAGGCTGCGAATCCTTGGGATACTGATGCGGGTCTTGGGTTCAGCGGATGAGGTGATGAAGAAGGATACATCCTTATCCTCAGCAGTGAGTGTCTCAACACTGCAGAGATTTGCAGCACTGCCCAAACACAGTTTACAATGGGCAGCCCGGTTTGCTGTGCCGAATCGACAGTCCCATTCACAGACCTTATCTCTCACTGTCAGTACTGTCAGCGGGGACGGCTGTGGCAGCTGTTATGATTGAGTCACCGAGGAGGAAAAACAAAAACAAGCTAAGCCACAGAAAACCAGAGAGGTTGGTAACTAAGCGGATTGCAGACCCCTGATCCTATCCACACAACTAGCAGTAGCCGTGGAGCGTACCTACGATGATCCTAGATGCCTCGTCACAGCCGGAGAACTAAATAAGCCTAAAGCAAGAAAAGGGGAAATCTAAACTGCCCCAGAGCAGACCCCAAAGCAATAGACAGCCCCCAAACAAGTATTGTCGGTGAGACAAGATGAAAACACAAACACAGATAGAAAAATAGGCTGAGAAAACGATGGGGCCCACACTAACTAAAAAGGACAGGAAAGGAAAGATGCTGTCTGCAATCACGCACAAAACCCTGCCAAAAAAAGTCCAACACTTTCTGATAACAAAAACCCTGAAGTCGCTAGACTTCAATTCCCTATATCAGCACTCTGGTATATTCTGAAGACAGAGCAAAAAGAGACCAATCTGATCTGGGACAAAAAGCAAACTGGCATAAACAGAGACATAAAAATGGAAATTCAGCACAGCCCCAGCAGGGGCTGGCTGACCACAAAAACTGAGTAAACCAGACCAAATCTCATGTGAAAAAATAGCAGAGCACACTTAGCTTGAGAAGGCAGGAACAGAACTGGAAACCAGAATCTCAGGGCAGGAAAAAATCACCAGCACAAAATTAGGGAGTCGGCTGACTTAAATCCAGTCAGAGACTCCTGATGTCAACTCACAGTCCTCCTCCTCAGGTGGCAGGTCTCTGCCATTTAGATCAGCTTCATTACCTACTGTCACCACTAGAGGGAGCCCAGATGGAGAACTCACGACTCCTCTGTCAACACAGCCAGCTGTCAAAGCGCTCTGCCATCCCAGGCTCTGCTCTGATATTCCCAGATGTGTTATGATTAGGTAACCGAGGAGGATAGCAGGGGAATAGACTAGGCAACCAGATGACCAGAGAGGTTGGTAACTTGCTATTGCTATTGATAGGATTGTGCCTCCAGTAAGAGGGAGGGACTGGAATAAGATGATCCTTCAGAAAGAAAGTAAATGGATCTTCCAATTGAGAACAATGCATCCACATGGCTTAAATGAACAACTGTCCTATTGTTGTTTTTTACAAGGACACCCATGTTGTTCGTGGTGTTATTCCTTGATCGACAAGGAATTGTGATCAACAATTTTTGGAGCCGCTCTCTTTGATCTTGCCATGCGATTAGGTTTTTCTGGGCTTGCCCCCAACACTCCCTGTATAGGGGGTGGTCATCACGTGGTTAGCTCGCCCAATCTTTCCATCCCACGGCTCTAGAGATCCACTCCTTACATCACATGAATTTCCCCCCTACAACTGCTATTTTTTTTTTTTTTTTTATATTTTATTTTTATCTATTTTTATTCTTATTTTTGTATTTTCCTCTACCTCAGTTACCTTTTCCAAAAAAATCTTGTTTTATTTTGGGCACAGATTGCCTTAGGTCGAATTTCAGACTTACCACACTCTTGGACTTTGTTCACATGGTTGTTGTCATACTGTGTGGTGAGGTATTTTGTATCATGCCGTTTGGGATTTTCTTGTTCCCCAGTACCTAGCAAAAGTGCATATTGGGTTTTGTGAACATATAAGCTTAGTTTGAATACAGTTTATTATGTTATTATCATTGTAGTCTAATTGGTCCTTTGTGGCGATTTTTAAGAACAAAAGGGTTAATTAAGATGGACGGTGCAATGTTAATGGTTGCGATAATACAATGGGCTTTACTGAGGGAGGTTTTTTCTTCAGCTCCAGACATTACTATAGTAATAGAAGCGCTCCACAGCCCTTGCTGCTGTGATGTCAGTCACAGCGCCGTCCCATTTGCAGTGCGTCACACGCCGGGGGCATGGCTTACAAAGGACGCGGCCTCCAGCTCAAACTATATGAAACACAAAAGTGGGGGATGATGGTAAGGCAGCGGTATTTTTTGCTATAACTCCCCTGATGAGTGTACTGTAACGAAACGCGTCGGGAGACGCAATCCTCTAGGCAGGCAGTGCCTGGTATCGCCCGTCATGGTTCTACGGTCATTCTAAAGGGTATTGGAAGGAATGGACTCCTCATTTTTTGGGTGAGATCTCACAATATTAAAGCCGCAGTAATATGTGATAAATGCGGCATTGCTGTGTTCGAACTTTCATGGTCACCTTGAATGCACACTGATTCAGTGAGGTGTTATGGTTCTTTTAGTGTGACCAGTTTCAAACTCTCTTCCTTCATTCCTGCCTTTATATTTTATGCTGCATATATATTGGCCTCATGTCATTTATGGAATGTCTATGGTATATTTTGAGGAATTGTGACTATATGCAATTATATGCCCATGTGTTACGGATATTGGTATAAAGGGGACTATCGTTCGTTGCTTTATATAAAACATTTATGGATAAGTTCCCTATTATATTTCCTTAATTGCAGTGGCTAATAATTGTGATGATGGAAATGTGATTATTTGACCACAGTGCAAGTACATTATATTGAATACTGTGGTTCCTCTAGACAACTACACTAAGAATATTCACTAATTACTAGAGGCCTCATACTCATTTGTAGGCAGATAAATATCTGCGATTATTTTTATCTGTATCTTCGTGTCTTTTGTGGTTTTTTTGCTTTGAGTTTTTTTCACAAGGGTGCTGTTTGTCATATTTTAATTAGACCCTGATTAAAAGTTAAATTTTATCCATTGCTATTCACAATCAGTTTTTTGGATATACAATCCCGCTAATATTATAGGTTGGTAACTTAGCGGATTGCAGACCCCTAAACAGACGACACAACTAGAATTAGCCGTGTGATGTACCTACGATGCCCTAGACGCCTCGGCACAGCCAAAGAATTAACTAAGCCTAAAGAGAGAAAAGGGAAAGCTAAACTGCCCCGGTGTAGAACCTGTTGTGAAATCTCTTGCTCGGAGTTCTGAGCCGAAGCTCCCTCTGGTGGTTGCTGAGAGTAGTGGAGCTGGCCAGGTGGATGAAAGTTCCCCATCTGATGATGATAATTGGAAACCTGGGATTACTGGCTGGGAGCATATAATTGAGCTGACTGCTCTGGGAGGTTGCTGGTGATTTCCTCAGTGTGCATTTGGAGCTCTTTCGTCCCCTGCCTGATCTGCATGGTTCAGCTAAGTGATTCTTTTGCTAATCCTTTGCATCTAATCTGGTTGTGTCTTTTTTTTGCTTTCTGTTTTGCTGCTAGGGTTCAGCGTACTCCCTGCTGGGGGCAGTGCTGGGCCCTGCTTCATATGTTGCAGCTTGTTCAGTCCCCTGTTATGTTAGTATCTTTTTGCTTTGCTGCCAGTTTATACCAGAGTGCTGATTTAGCGGGGGTGAGATCGTGTGAGCTCAGGATTTTTGTATATCAGTAGTGTTGGACTTTTTCAGGGTTTTGTGTCTGATTGCAGACAGTATCATTTCTGTCCTGTCCTGTCTAGACAGCTTGGGCCCCACTGTTTGCTCACTCTGTTCTCTGCCTGTGTTTGTGTCGCATCATCTTGTCTCACCGACAATATGTTTGGGGGCTGTCTATTCCTTTGGGGATCTGCTCCGGGGCAGTTTAGATTTCATCTTTCTGTCTTTAGGCTTAGTTAGTTCTCCGGCTGTGACGAAGCGTCTAGGGCAGTGTTTCTCAACTCCAGTCCTCAAGACCCACCAACAGGTCATGTTTTCAGGATTTCCTTAGTACTGCACAGGTGATGGAATTAATGCTTGAGCAGGTGTTGAAATCACCTGTGCAATGCTAAGGATATCCTGAAAACTTGACCTGTTGGTGGGTTTTGAGGACTGGAGTTGAGAAACACTGGTCTAGGGCATCGTAGGAACGATCCACGGCTACTGCTAGTTGTGTGGATAGGATCAGGGGTCTGCAATCCGCTTAGTTACCATCCTCTCTGGTCTTCTGGTGGCTTAGCTTGTTCCTGCCATCCTCCTCCGTGACCCATTCCTAACACGAACCCCAAAGAAATATATAGCCCCACATATATTGCCGGTGAGACAAGATGAGGCACAAAACACAGGCAGAAAATAGAGTAAGCAAATGATGGGGCCCAAACTGTCTATATAGAACAGGACAGGAAAGGATACTGTCTGCAATCACGCAAAAAACCCTTAGAAAAAATCCAACACGTCTGATATGCAAAAATGCTTAGGCCACACGACCTCTCCCCCATTAAATCAGAACTCTGGTGTGAACTGACACTGATATAACAGGGGATTAGAAATACTGAAAAGACTGACATGAGCTGTGGCATATGGAACAGAGTCCAGCACAGGTCCCAGCAGGAGACCAGGCTGAACTCACACCACCAAAGCAGAAATCAGAGGAAAGCAAAAAATGGATCAAATGGAAAAAGATTCAAGCAGACAAATAACTTATCTGAAAGATTCAGGACAAAGCAGGAGGTAAGCAGACTTCCAGAACACTCAGGAAGAAAACCAAATCACCGTCAACAACTGAGGGAAGGTTGCTCACTTAAATCTCTCCAGTTTGTAACACCTGACCTCCAATCATCCTCCTCAGGTGACTAACTTCTGTCAGCCTGGCCAGCTCCATTACCAGCAGCAACCACCAGAGGGAGCCCAAACTCAGAAGCCAGGTCAAAAGTGTTCACAACACAGATGCCTCAGCTGATTTTACATCACAGGAGTCCCGTGCGCTCGAAGTTCCCGACCAAACTGTCTGGTCACTCGTGTGCTGCAGCTCTGTCAACTCAGCCACGTCCCCTTTTCTCAAACACAGAGTTCGGTCTGGAGTCTCAAGCTTTCTACCCTGCAATATAAGTGACAGCCCCCATGGTTCCGGACCCTTCACGGAGGAGACATGCCTAGTTAGTTCCTTTCCCTTACATTTACAAGGTCACAGATACCAAACAAATATAGATTCTTTTTTAAGTGGAAAAAACCCCAAAGTTTATAAAAAAAATGGTGCCATTTTCTGGGATCTGGGGCTGTGAGAGGGTTTTAGCTTTTGCATGCAGAGATCATGTTTTTTTTTTATACTATTTTGGGGTAGATATGATGCCTTGATCGCTTGTTATTGCATTATATTGCAATGTTGTGACGACCAAAAACATGTAATTCTGGGGTTTTGATTTTTTGTCATTATGCCATTTACCAATTGCATTAATTCTTTTTATATCTTGATAGATCGGGCTCTTCTGAACACGGCGGCACCAAATATGTGTATTTTTTTAATTGTTTTATTTCGAATGTGTCTACAATTTGAGTGATTTGAGCTTTTATATTTTTAACATTTTTTCAAAATATTTTTTAAAACCTTTTTTTGCACTTTTTATTTGCTTCAGTAGTCTCCTTAGTAGACCTGAAGCTGCGATTTTCTGGTCGCTTGTGCTACATGTGGTCTCTATGTAGGCTTCTTGCACAGCCTGTGGAGTGTCCAAGGAACTCATTGAAGATGGATATAAGCAGAGACGGAATGTCAGGTGCAGAAACAGATTCTGGGAGCCTTTAAACTTGGAGATTGTTGCACCTGTTCCTATTCTCCAGTTCATCAATATTTTGTTGGAGAGAGAATAGTTGAACTGAATGTGTCCGCACAATGTCTGGCAATTAGTGTTGAGCTTTCCGATACCGCAAGTATCGGGTATCGGCCGATATTAGCTGTATCGGAATTCCGATACTGACTTCCGATACTTTTTTCATATCGGATACCGGAATCGGAAGTTCCCATAATGCTATCAGCCCGCTCGCTTTGATTCAGCCAATGGGAATCTTCAGAAGTGTGGGCACATCCTGTTAGGCATGTAGGCATGTTAACTATTGGCATGGCTGTGATTGGCTGCTGAAATGAGGTCGTGATGCACTATAAAAGCCACCGCCGCCGCCATTTCTGGTCACTCTGCTGTGAATTCAGTTAGGGACAGGCTGCTGTTGAAAACTGTGAGGGACAGTTAGAAATAGCGATTCTCAAAACAATATTGTGCTTTACCCAGGCTACATAAACCACCACTGTAGCTTTCTTTTCCCTAGCAGCAGTGTTCACAGCAGTCTGCAAGGGCTGTGTGAGTCCAGCTCACGCTGTGGAGTGGGTCCTTCAGCCACGTCTGGTTGTAGGCTGCCCAGCGTGCCTCACTGCTGCCTCATACATATTTTTCTTTTTGAGCTGCTTATTTTTCAAAATTTATATCTAGTGTGCTTCCATCCATATACGTTGGTTGCAAGCACTAGTAATAGACAGCGGAGCCTTTCTGCAGCCTTTCAGTGCTAGTGCCCACTTAGCTGCACTGTTCACGGCTGTCTGAGAGGTCTCTAACTGTGTGTGAGTGCAGCTCACGCTGAGTAGTGTGTCCTGCAGCTACGTCTGGTTGTAGGCCGCTCAGCGTGTCATTGCCTCACACATTTTTCTTTTATTGCAGCTCATTTTTTCTCCTATTAGTGTGCATCCATCCGTATCCATATACGGTGGTTGCAAACACTCTAGGAGTACACAGCGGAACCTTTCTGCAGCCTGTCAGTGCTAGTGCCCACTTTGCTGCACTGTTCACGGCTGTCTGAGAGGTCTCTGACTGTGTGTGAGTGCAGCTCACGCTGAGTAGTGTGTCCTGCAGCTACGTCTGGTTGTAGGCCGCTCAGCGTGCGTCACTGCCTCACACATATTTTTCTTTAATTGCAGCTAATTTTTTCTTCTCATATTAGTGTGCATCCATCCATATCCATCTACATTGGTTGGTTGCAAACACTATATAGGAGTAAATAGAGGAGCCTATTTTCTGGCTTGTGCCCTTCAGCTGCAGCCAGATTAGTATTACCCAATTTTTTTGAAGCCTCATCTTCTGCATTGTAGGTTACCTGCCTGCATTGTAATAGCTCCAGAAAGTTGGTGATACTCTGACTTTCAAATCTTTGGTCACATCCTTTTAGTTTTTTTTCCCCCCAAAAAAAACAACAAAGTTCACCAAACACTACATTTGAAAGTTGTGTAGGCCACATTAGCTCCCATTAAAGTGTAGTCGACACACACACTTCATAAAATTAGTGTTTCTTATACCTGTAACCAGCTGTTCAGGAATAAGCACACTAAGGCCCCCCTTTGTGCTTTTCTGCCTATCTTTCTCAGTCTAGAAAGATGAAGAAGGCAGGGAGTAAGGCACGTGGCTGTGGGCGAGGAGTTTCAGCAGGGAGAGGATGTGGGGATTCTGCAGGGAGAGGACGTGGGGATTCTGTGCCTGCTGTTGGCACCAGTGAGTCAGCATCCCCCAGTTTTAGCAGGCAACAGTCCTTTATGCGCAGCTTTGTAGGACCTCACCGTACCCCACTGCTGCGGGAGGAACAAATTGAAGCCGTTGTCGGATGGATGGCAGCTAACGCATTGACTTCAATGACTTCCACGACCTCTCAGGGCCAGAGCACTGAAGAGCAACCATCTGTCTCTTCACCACCTGCCAAAGTGCCCAGACAGTCAGAGAGCCCTGGACAGGAGCCATCACAGTCTCTACTTCTGTTCTCGGAATCTGTTGGTTTGGAAAGAGAGGGCCAGCCAAGCAGCATTCCAGAATGTGAAGAAGAGGGAGTATGCAGTGATGCGTAACTTCTTTGTCCCTCTGAATCTGAAGAGGCGGGTGGGCCAGTGCCTATGGTCAGCACACCTCAGTACGCATCAGATGATGACGAGACTCAGTTACCACTTTCTGGTGCGTACTGTGCTGGCGAGACAACCAAGGAGAAGCAGGTGTTTGTAGATGATGAGGTCCTTGACCCATCATGGCGTGAGGAACAGGAAAGTGGTGGGAGCAGCTCTGAGGAAGAGATTCCCCGAACGGCCAAAACCGGAGGGAGAGGGAGGGGGCAGACTTGGTTGCCTGTAGCCTCCACTTCGGCACCCGTTAGGAGCATTCCACTTTCAAAAGGCAAAATGGGCGCTCCCAAGACTTGCAGTGCGTGGTCCTTTTTTGACACAGTTGCAGATGACATTTGCTTTGTCAAATGCAAGCTGTGTCATCAGAGAGTAAAAAGAGGGAAAAATGTCAGCAACCTCAATACCACTAATATGTGGAAACATGTGCGGACCAAGCACGAGGTGGAGTTACACAGACACACTGAAGACGTAGGCCAACGTACAGCACCACCTACCACCTCTTCAGCTCGTGTTTGGGGCCTCTTCCTCCAGCTCACACACAGCTGGTTCGGCTTCCTCACAGGATCGCCAAGGGAGAACCTCAGGCACTGTTGTCCGGAGACCCTGTGACATTCCACCCACAGCACCACGTTCCAAATCATCCTCACACTCCCAGGTCATTCGGCAGCCATCGGTAGCACAGGCATGGGGGAAAAGGCAGTCATACTCGGCAAACCATCCCCGAGCACAGGCTCTGAATGCTGGCATTGCCAAACTACTGGCCCTTGAAATGCTGTCATTCAGGCTGGTGGAGACTGACACCTTCCGGGACTTCATGGCATTGGCAGTCCCACAATACACCGTGCCCAGCCGCTTTTATTTCAGCAGGAGAGTCGTCCCTGCCCCGCAGAAACATGCGGAGGCAAACATAAAACATGCGCTACTAAACGCCGTCAGTAGCAAGGTCCACCTGACCACTGATGCGTGGACCAGTAACCATGGACAGGGACGATACCTTTCCCTCACTGCCCATTGGGTCAATGTTGTGGAGCCGGGTACAGATCTGGAGAGTGGCACTCTACATGTTCTGCCAACTCCACGGATTGCAGGAATCCAGTCTGTACATATTGACTCCTCCTCCTACTCAAGTTCCTCTGAAACAGCGCAGCAGGAGCCTGTTACGATCGATATGAGCACAGCCGTGGCCAAACGTCAACAGGCCGTACTGAAATTAATTTCATTGGGGAATCGAAGCCACACAGCGCAGGAGCTCTGGAATGCCATCAAGCAGGAGAGCGACGTGTGGTTTGTGCCAGCGAATCTCCAGCCGGGCTTGGTAGTGTGTGACAATGGCCGAAATCTGGTGGCAGCTCTTGGCCTAGGCAACCTCACTCACATCCCATGTCTGGCACATGTGCTCAACTTGATCGTGCAGAGCTTTCTGAGGGACTATCCGGATCTTGATGCACTGCTGCACAAGGTCCGCATAGAGTGCGCTCACTTGCGCCGTTCCAGCACGGCAAGATCGCGCCTTGCTGCTCTGCAGCGCCGATTACGCCTTCCGGAACATCGCATCATATGTGACTTACCCACCAGGTGAAATTCAACGTTACATATGTTAGAGCGGTTGTGTGAGCAGCAGGCAGCGGTCATGGAGTACCAGCTGCATCAGGCGCAAACAAGTCACAATGTGCACCGGTCACACTTCAGCACCACTGAGTGGGCCTCTAAGAAGGACATCTGCTTTGTTTTGCGTGCCTTCGATGATTCCACGCGGATGGCGGGTGCAGATGATGCACTTGTCAGCATGACTGTCCCCCTTATCTGCATGCTTCAAAAAACACTGCAAGCACTAAAGGGCATGTCACACTAAGAGATATCGCTAGCAATATCGCTATAACTAGTGACGTTATAGCGATATTGCTAGCGATATCGCTGTGTCTGATACTTACCTCCGACCGCTCCCCCGCTGGTTATCGCTGATCGTGCGAGAACGTTCAGGACTGTTTCTCGTCGTCAGCTTCCTGCGGCGCTTCCTGCTGTGAGGACGAGCGACGCGTGGAGCCAGGCGGGAGGATGCAGGATCGCCTGGTGTGACAGGTAAGTAGCGACCCCCGTCCCCAGCGATGTCGCTGGTGAGATCTGCCTATGTGGCAGCTCACTAGCGACCACTTAGCGATGTACCAGCGATCCTGACCGCGTCATATCGCTGGTCGGGATCGCTGGTACATCGCTAAGTGTGACAGTACCTTAAGGGATGAGGTTTTGGAAGAGGTGGAGGATGAGGAGTCCCAAATGCCATCTGCTTCTGGACAGTCTGCGCTACGTGCTTCCTCACAAAGGCCTAGACAGGGGACACTTTGTGAGGAGGATGAGGAGGAGTCGATGGAGGAGGAAGACATCTCTCCACAGGAGGGAGGTACACAAAGCTCTAGTCAGTTTGTACAGCGAGGGTGGGGTGATGCAGAGCAGGCAGAGATCACGCCTCAAGCAGGGGACAGTGGTTCTTTGGCAGTTGGGAGTCTGCAGCACATGGTTGACTTCATGCTGCAGTGCCTGAGAAACGACCGCCGCATCGCCCACATTCTCTACACAGCTGATTATTGGGTGTACACCCTCCTAGATCCTCGCTACCGGGACAACTTGCAAACCCTCATACCAACGTTGAACCGGGAGCGTAAACTGCGGGAGTACCAAGACACACTGGTGCAGTCCATCATGTTTTCCATTCCACCCGACAGCAGTGGTGCTAGTGCTTTACAAAGCACCTCTGTGCGTTGAGCCAGTGGAGGAAACTCGGCACAAAGAGGGAGCAGAGGCAGCGCCTCAGCACAAGGCAAGACCACTATGGCCCAAATGTGGCAAAGTTTTGTGTGTCCGCCACAATTATCTACACCATCACTGATGGCTCCAGTCAGCAGGAGGCAACGTTTCCGTCAGATGGTGACAGACTACATGTCTTGCCCTGTGAGTGTACTCCCAGATGGCTTTTCCCCCTTCAAGTTTTTGGTCTCTAAGCTGGATACATGGCCAGAGCTTAGCCAGTATGCATTGGAGGTGCTGGCTTGCCCTGCTGCCAGTGTATTATCGGAACGCGTCTTTAGTGCTGCAGGTGGTGTACTAACAGACCGTCTCAATACTAGAGACAGTGGAGCCGGAGGCCATAGTGGAGAACGGTTACAATCAGTTGTAGCCTACTACCTCTATAAAACGTGCTGCAAGTTGGCCTCAGCCAGCTCCATGCCTCATCCTGGGCTCCAACAACGTCAGTTGGTGTTCAGAAATGCCGTCTTCGCAGAGAAACACACACTAGCTACTGTGTTAGTGGGGTTCAGTTTTGCCAGCTGTTTCCCTGCTGTGTAGACAGCAAAGTCTAGTGCTGCCTCCACATGCCAACACCATCAGGCCTCAGCCTGCTCTATGCCTCATCCTGGGCTCCAACAACGCCAGTTGGTGTTCAGAAGTGCCGTCTTCACAGAGAACACTCGCTACTGTGTCTGTGGGGTTCAGTAATGTCAGCTGTTCCCCTGCTGTGTAGACGGCAATGTCTCCTGCTCCATCCACATGCAAACTACTACAGATTTGTAACTTTGCTCAACTTAGGCCTCTGGCTCCACTGTCTCTAGTATTTCCCCTGGCCAACAACCCCGCCAGTTACAGCTCTGAAGTGGCATCTGCACAATCCACACTTTTTCCTGAGTTACTGTGGCTCAGTCCCATCAGTTGATCCCTTGATGTGTGTCCGGCAATGTCTCCTGCTCTGTCCACATTCACATTACTAGTAGTGTGAATGAGGACTGAGCAGGAGAGCTTGCCAGACACACATCAGGGGATCAACAGATGGGACTGAGCCACAGTTACACAGGAACAAGTGTGGATTGTGCAGACGCCACTTCAGAGCTGTAACTGGCGGGGTTGTTGGCCAGGGGAAATACTAGAGACAGTGGAGCCGGAGGCCATAGTGGAGCACGGTGACAATCAGTAGTAGTCTACAACCTCTATAAAACCAGCTGCAAGTTGTCCTCCGCCTGCTGCATGCTTCATCCTGGGCTACAACACAGCCAGTTGTAGCCTGGAAGTGCCGTCCGCACAGATATAAACACTCGCTCCTGTGTTAGTGGGGTTCAGTAACGCCAGCTGTTCCCCTGCTGTGTGGATGGCAAAGTTTCCTGCTGCCTCCAAACTCACACTACAATGCTTTTTCTCCTCGCTCCAAGTAGGCCTCAGCCTGCTCAGAGCATTGATCCTGAGCTACAACACAGCCAGTTGTAGCCTGGAAGTGCCGTCCGCACAGATTGAAACACTCGCTCCTGTGTTAGTGGGGTTCAGTAACGCCAGCTGTTCCTCTGCTGTATGGATGGCAAAGTGTCCTGCTGCCTCCAAACACACTACAACGCTTTTTCTCCTCGCTCCAAGTAGGCCTCAGCCTGCTCGGAGCATTGATCCTGGGCTACAACACAGCCAGTTGTAGTCTGGAAGTGCTGTCCGCACAGATTGAAACATTCGCTCCTGTGTTAGTGGGGTTCAGAAACGCCAGCTGTTCCCCTGCTGTGTGGACGGCAAAGTCTCCTACTGCCTCCAAACTCACACTACAACGCTTTTTCTCCTCGCTCCAAGTAGGCCTCAGCCTGCTCGGAGCATTGATCCTGGGCTACAACACAGCCAGTTGTAGCCTGGAAGTGCCGTCCGCACAGACTGAAACACTCGCTCCTGTGTTAGTGGGGTTCAGTAATGCCAGCTGCTCCCCTGCTTTGTGGACGGCAAAGTCTCCTGCTCCATCCACATTCAAACTACTACTGATTTTTAACCCTGCTCCACTTAGGCCTCTGGCTCCACTGTCTCTAGTATTTCCCCTGGCCTCCAACCCCGCCAGTGACAGCTCTGAAGTGGCGTCTGCACAATCCACACTTGTTCCAGTGTTACTTGGCATCAGTCACGTCAGTTGATCCCCTGATGTGTGTCCGTCAAGGTCTCCTGCTCTGTCAACATTCCCACATTCCCATTACTAGTAGTGTGAATGAGGACAGAGCAGGAGAGCTTGCCGGACACACATCAGGGGATCAACTGACGGGACTGAGGCCAAGTAACACAGGAACAAGTGTGGATTGTGCTGACGCCACTTCAGAGCTTTCACTGGCGGGGTTGGAGGGCAGGGGAAATACTAGAGACAGTGGAGCCAGAGGCCTAAGTGGAGCACGGTTACAATCAGTAGTAGTCTACAACCTCTATAAAAGGTGCTGCAAGTTGGCCTCAGCCAACTCCATGCCTCATCCTGGGCTCCAACAACGCCAGTTGGTGTTCAGAAGTGCCGTCTTCACAGAGAAAAACACACTAGCTCCTGTGTCAGTGGGGTTCAGTAATTCCAGCTGTTCCCCTGCTGTGTAGATGGCAAAGTCTCCTGCTGCCTCCACATGCCAACCCTGTCAGGCCTCAGCATGCTCCATGCCTCATCCTGGGCTCCAACAATGCCAGTTGGTGTTCAGAAGTGCCGTCTTCACAGAGAAACACACACTAGCTCCTGTGTTAGTGGGGTTCAGTAATGCCAGCTGTTCCCCTGCTGTGCGGATGGCAAAATCTCCTGCTGCCTCCAACATCACACTACATGTTATTTTCCACTTGCTCCAAGTAGGCCTCAGCCTGCTCAGAGCATTGATCCTGGGCTTCAACACAGCCAGTTGTAGCTTGGAAGTGCCGTCCGCACAGATAGAATCATTCGCTCCTGTGTTAGTGGGATTCAGTAACGCCAGCTGTTCCCCTGCTGTGCGGATGGCAAAGTCTACAGCTACCTCCAACATCACACTGCTACTGACTTTTAACCGTGGTCCACTTAGGCCTCTGGCTGTACTGTCTCTAGTATTTCCCCTGGCCTCCAACCCCGCCAGTCGCTGCTCTGATGTGCCGTCTGCACAATCCACACTTGTTCCTGTGTTACTGGGGCTCAGTCACGTCAGTTGATCCCCTGATGTGTGTCCAGCAATGTCTCCTGCTCTGTCCCCATTCCCATTAATAGTTGTGGGAATGTGGACAGAGCAGGACACCTTGCCGGACACACATCAGGGGATCAACTGACGTGTCTGAGCCCCAGTAACTCAGGAACAAGTGTGGATTGTGCAGACAACTCTGCAGAGCAGCAACTGGCGTGGTTGGAGGCCAGGGGAAATACTAGAGACAGTAGAGCCAGAGGCCAAAGTGGAGCACGGTTACAATCAGTAGTTGTGTACAAACAATATAAAACTCGCTCCAAGTTGGCATCAGACTGCAGCATGATTGACCCCTGGGCTTCAACATCACATGTTGCTGCTCAGAAGTGTGTTTGCCACGGGTACTCCCTCCTGCCCAGCCGGGTTCCAGCACCGTCAGCTGTTTCTCGGCAGAGCCTTTGGCCTAGGTGCCTCCTTCTTGGTATCCGAGTTCCAGCAACGTCTGCTGGTCCTTGGTAGTGCTTTTTAGCACAGGTAACTCCTGCTTAGAAACCGTGTTCCAGCACCGTCAGCTGGTCCACGGTTGTGCCATTGGCTCTTGTTCCTTTTGCTGCCCCTCCGGGTTCCAGCACCGTCAGCTGGTTCTCGGCAGTGTCTTTGGCACGGGTACTCCCTCCTGCCCAGCCTGGTTACAGCACACCTGCTGTTTCTGGGTAGTGTCAACGTCACTTTGCCACTGATACGTTGTCCTGTCGTGTTGCGGTCGGGTTAGCCGAGTCTATGGTGCCTGCAGTTTCAGTGCTTCCTATGTAGGCTGCGGGTTCTGGTAACAAAGGCTGGTTCCATAGTGCCAATAGGAAAAGCACCCCCTGTAGGACTGTGGGTTTCGGTAACTGTGGCCGGCTCGCGGCCTAGCAACTTTGCTTTTCATGGGTACCTTCTGCTACCCATCCGGGTTCCAGCACCGTCAGCTGGTTCTCGGCAGTGCCTTTGGCTGAGATGCCTCCTTGTTGGTATTCGAGTTCAAGCAACGTCTGCTGTTCCTTGGTAGTGCTTTTTAGCACAGGTAACTCCTGCTTAGAAACCGTTTTCCAGCACCGTCAACTGGTCCACAGTTGTGCCATTGGCTCTTGTTCCTTCTGCTGCCACTCTGGGTTCCACCACCGTCAGCTGGTTCTCGGCAGTGTCTTTGGCACAGGTACTCCCTCCTGCCCAGCCTGGTTACAGCACGCCTGCTGTTTCCGGGTAGTGTCAACATCACTTTGCCACTGATACGTTGCCCTGTCCTGTTGCGGTCGGGTTAGCAGAGTCTATGGTGCCTGCAGTTTCAGTGCTTCCTATGTGGACTGCGGGTTCTGGTAACAAAGGCTGGTTCCATAGTGCCAATAGGAAAAGCACCCGCTGTAGGACTGTGGGTTTCGGTAACTGCGGCCTGCTCGCGGACGCGACACTTTGTTAATCATGGGTACCTTCTGCTACCCATCCGGGTTCCAGCAACATCAGCTGGTTCCCGGCAGAGCCTTTGGCCTAGGTGCCTCCTTGTCAGTATCCGAGTTCCACCAACGTCTACTGGTCCTTGGTAGTGCTTTGGAGCACAGGTACCTCCTGCTTAGTAACCGTGTTCCAGCACCGTCAGCTGGTCCACGGTTGTGCCATTGGCTCTTGTTCATTCTGCTGCCACTCCAGGTTCCATTACCATCAGCTGGTTCTCATCAGTTCCTCAGCCTTCTTGTAACTTCTGCTACTTTTCAAAGTTCAAGCTTGTGGAAATGGTTTTTGATTCTCACTCTGGATCTCCCTGACAATGACCCTGAAGACGATGACACTGAAGACCACACAGAAGAATACCTAAAAGATGACCCTGAAGAAGATGACCAAGAGGACAAAGAACAGGAAGACAACCACCAAGATGCAGAACAACAAGAGACAGAAGACCAAGAAGCATAAAAACCAAAAGCAGAAGAACATTAAGCATAAGACTAAAAATCTGAGCAAATTAGATTATCAAATTTATAAGCAGAAGAAGACTAAGCAGTGTATGATGGTGAGTCTGTTCCTCCTCGTGGTGCCCCTGGAAAAGGCCTGCTGCTGCAGGCCAAACTGAACGCGGACAAATCCTGTTGTAAATCTTTTGTGACAGGCTGAACGGAAGGTGTAATCTTCAAACTTTTATAGATAACAACAACAGGAATGCCTGACACAAATAAGAATATGATGAAGAAGAATAGGAAGAAGATGAAGAAGTAGAATATGAAGAAGAATAAAAGAAGAAGAATAAAAGAAGAAGAATAAAAGAAGAAGAAGAAGAAGAAGAAGAAGAAGAAGATACTGCTGCTGCTGCTGAAGATGATGAAGGAGAAAGTGTGGGAGAAGTAAAAAAGAAGGTGAAGAGTATGGAAGTAGTGAAACATACATATCTGAGAAAAAATTAAAGACTTTAACATAGTCAATATCTTTGTAACTACGAACATCTTTAAAAAAAAAAAATCCTGCTATGCCATTTGATTGGGCTAAAACTCTATGGCTTTAATATCTCCTACACCACCCACAATACATTCTACCTTATTATTAGAGTTGAGCGACTTTTGGTTTTTTAGGGTCGCGTTTCGTTTCGCGAAACCCGACTTTTCCAAAAGTCGGGTCGAACAAGATCGTCCGATTATAGGGAAAAGTCGGGGTCGTCCCGAAACACGAAACCCAATGTAAGTCAATGGGGAGTAAAAGTCGGCAGTGAGAGGAGGACAGGAAACACACCAACAGTGCCCATTTGAATGCCAAAAGCATCAATTCTTCTTACTTAAGCTTGTCAACCTTAATTAACTTCATAATACAAGTTACGCACTGAAAAATGGGGGTTATTTGGCTACAGTTGTGGGGGGGAGGGCTGGCTCCAGGTTTTTATGTGCCCTGGGCGAAAGAGCGCCCCTTTAACACATACCACAACTCATCATGCTCCGATACGGCAGAGAAATAGCGGTATAGTACAATGAAAAATACTTCACTTTTTACAGCTCATGACAAGGCCCATCTTTTTCTCCATACAGAATCATTGGTCCCATATAATGTTTGAAACAGTATATGATGAGCTCCACATAATGCTACAGTATATGTTGGTCCCCATGGATGAAGCTCCACTGTCTTATGGGCCCAAATAATGCTCCAAACATAATGGGCCCCATTTCTAATGCTCTAGTGTATAATGGGCCCTGTAAATGCTGCTCCAGTGTCTGATGTCCACCTTTGGAATGTTCCAGTGTATGGTGGGCCCCATCTATCATTCTCCAGAGTATAGTGCTCCCCAAAAATTGCTGTCCCAACATTGAAAACAATCAAATAAGTCTCCTCGCTAGGGAATCCCTGTACTAGTCTGGACTCCTCGTCATTCCCATCTTCCATCTCACTGCACAGTATTTCAACCTTGCAAGTGCTGTGATCCTGAGCAAGCAGGGGGGGCCCACTCATTGGCGACGGCACTGGCACAGGGCCCCTGATAGTACGGTGGTGTGTCTGATGGCGGGTGGGCCGAACCTGCACTTTCATCTGCAGCTTCCTCTTTGTCACCGTGTAAGATGGAACTGTATATGGGAAGGGTAACCTGAGTTTCATCAGGGTCAGATTCAGGCCGTGTAGCGTGCGAGGGGAATGTAGTGGTCTGGGTCAATGTACCAGCAGATTCATCGACCAGTGGCTGGGCATCAGTGCACTTGTGTCGCCCCCAGGAGTACGGTCGCCACAGTGGCATTACCTTCCTCCTAGGGAGTGTGATGTCATGCTTGGGAGCAACGAAGGATCTCTCTAGCAGGTTAACTGATTGGGCGGCGTTATTCCCATGAGTCATGACCCTCCAAACAGCATTCATGAAGGAAAAGTGTTTGTTTTACGTGGGCAGTATGGTTGCAAAGCTGAACCTTAAAGGAATGTCCAGAAGGGCACCACCAGGAGTGGAGCCTACGGTTTAATTCGACTCCACCTGGGAAACCTCAACCATGCAAGCTACAGAACAGATGCACACATTGCAAGCTTAATTCCGTTAATGAACGAGACTCCGTCATGCCCCACGGTCCGAGTCCGGCTTACTAGAGGGACACGTGAGGCTCTGGCACATGAGATTGGCCAATAACTGGTGTGTCATGCCCTTACATGTCCGTGGCTGCATGTGCGCTACACTGAAAAGGCCAGCGTTTGTCGCTTACAGGTGCAGATAACCCGCTGAACAACGTTAGTGATGGGGATCTGTGATTAAAATTATTACCCGCGAACGATGATTTCCCAGTAAGTGCAGGTGAACCGCAGTTCCGGAATTAGGCCTAACAGTCATTCCTGAAAAAATGAAAAACTTACGTGTGCAAACCACAGGTGCTGTAGCTTGCTTAACAGCTCGCCAGCCGTTCTCAGGCCCAGTGTGGATTACACGTGATTGCACAAAGGTGAGAAAGGGTACCGTATCCCCAGATAACATGTATGGATAGCGTACACATTCAAAATATATGTCTATACATCAGGAGGCAGGCTCAGACGGTGTTAGGCCCAGTATGGATTGCACGTGATTGCACAAAGGTGAGAAAGGGTTCCGTATCCCCAGATAACATGTATGGATAGCGTACACATTCAAAATATATGTCTATACATCAGGAGGCAGGCTCAGACGGTGTTAGGCCCAGTATGGATTGCACGTGATTGCACAAAGGTGAGAAAGGGTTCCGTATCCCCAGATAACATGTATGGATAGCGTACACATTCAAAATATATGTCTATACATCAGGAGGCAGGCTCAGATGGTGTTAGGCCCAGTATGGATTGCACGTGATTGCACAAAGGTGAGAAAGGGTTCCGTATCCCCAGATTACATGTATGGATAGCGTACACATTCAAAATATATGTCTATACATCAGGAGGCAGGCTCAGACGGTGTCAGGCCCAGTATGGATTGCACGTGATTGCACAAAGGTGAGAAAGGGTTCCGTATCCCCAGATAACATGTATGGATAGCGTACACATTCAAAATATATGTCTATACATCAGGAGGCAGGCTCAGACGGTGTTAGGCCCAGTATGGATTGCACGTGATTGCACAAAGGTGAGAAAGGGTACCGTATCCCCAGATAACATGTATGGATAGCGTACACATTCAAAATATATGTCTATACATCAGGAGGCAGGCTCAGACAGTGTTAGGCCCAGTATGGATTGCACGTGATTGCACAAAGGTGAGAAAGGGTACCGTATCCCCAGATAACATGTATGGATAGCGTACACATTCAAAATATATGTCTATACATCAGGAGGCAGGCTCAGACGGTGTTAGGCCCAGTATGGATTGCACGTGATTGCACAAAGGTGAGAAAGGGTACCGTATCCCCAGATAACATGTATGGATAGCGTACACATTCAAAATATATGTCTATACATCAGGAGGCAGGCTCAGACAGTATTAGGCCCAGTATGGATTGCACGTGATTGCACAAAGGTGAGAAAGGGTACCGTATCCCCAGATAACATGTATGGATAGCGTACACATTCAAAATATATGTCTATACATCAGGAGGCAGGCTCAGACGGTGTTAGGCCCAGTATGGATTGCACGTGATTGCGCAAAGGTGAGAAAGGGTACCGTATCCCCAGATAACATGTATGGATAGCGTACACATTCAAAATATATGTCTATACATCAGGAGGCAGGCTCAGACGGTGTTAGGCCCAGTATGGATTTGACGGCCCAGACTACACAGCGGAGGAGCATGGAGAGGTAAAGATTGCAAATGCTGGGGCCCTGCCCAAGCAAGAAGGGCCCACTCGTGGGCGTCGGTACTGGCACTGGGCCCCTCATAGTACGGCGGTGTGTCTGACGGCGGGTGTGCACCACCACCGTCAGAGACACTTGATTGCACTATGAGGGACCCTGTGCCAGTGCCCCCCCCCAAGAGTCGGCCTACCCACCTGTCCAGGGCAACGGCACTCGCACGGTGTCGTGCTCTAGGTGGTGACCCCGGCCATGGGGGGGAGGCAGCACAGTTAGGGAGTTTTAGAAAGTGGCATATGTTGATGTTGGACATTCAGCTGATGCAAAAGGTGAAATAGGTCAAGTCCCAGGAAGAGGTGGACCAAAGCAAGCCATTTTTCTGTCACCCTATGTGTCATCAGGGGAAGGTGGGACAAAATCCTTGGAAACCCATGCGTGGTTCATTTTAATGAAGGTTAGATCATCCACATTTTGGGTTGTGTGAGCGGTACTTGAAAAATCAGTCCACAACATTGTCATGAAACCCCTGTCTCCAACGCCACTTCTGCTGTGTGCACCACGAACACCTCTGCCAAGCTGACCCCGGCCCGTACGGCTCGTGTGAGAACCATCACTGCTGCTGTGTGCTGGGAATGCCTCAAGCAACCGATTTACCAGAGTTGCTTGTTTATTAGCCAATATTAGGTCAAGGTCTCCTGTGGCATGATGTTTTGTAATTTGCCTTTATAGCGTGGATCCAGGATGCTGGCCAACCAGTAGTCGTCATCGTTCATCATTTTGGCAATGCGGGGGTCCCTTTTAGGATCTGCAAGGCATAATCTGACATGTGGGCCAATGTTCCCGGTGTCAATGATGCACTGCGAGTGCTGGATGGAGGAGCACTTTCTGGCAAATCCACATCCCTCCAGTCACGCACAAACCCTGTACCAGACCTTGCCACGCCAACATTTTCACTTGCCCCATGAGATGCATCCTCCTCCCCTAAGTAATCATCCCCATCCTCCTCCTCCTCCTCCTCTTCTTCCTCCACCTCGTCCAGGAGAGGTCCCTGAGCAGACAATGGCTGAATGTCATCAAGGATTCCCTCCTCCTCTTCCTCCTCATCAACATTGGCTGCAGAAGCCTGCTCCTTAAGGTGCGTCAAAGTTGCATGAGCAGACGCATAAGTGGGATGCTCATGCTTAGGATGGCGTCGTCTGCACTTACCAGCCGTGTGCATTCCTCAAAACACTGAAGGACGTTACAGAGGTCTTTCAGCTTCGACCACTGCACACCGGTCAACTCCATGTCTGCTCTCAAAGTGCCTGGCCGTGTATCCTCCCACAAATGCATTATGGCCTGCCTCTGCTCGCACAGCCGCTCCACCATGTGCAGGGTGGAGTTCCACCTTGTTGCAATGTCAATAATGAGGCGGTGGTTGGGAAGGTGGAGCAATCGCTGCAGCTTCTGCATACGAACAGAGTGTACAGGCGACCGGCGGATGTGCGCGCACAGTCTTCGCACCTTCTGGAGCAGGGCTGTTAACTCCGGATAATTTTTGAGGAAGCACTGCACCACCAGGTTCAAGGTGTGAGCCAAGCAAGGTATGTGGCTGAGTTTTGAAAGGGCTATGGCTGCCACAAAATTACGCCCGTTATCACTAACTACCTTGCCTGCCTCAAGATGTACACTGCCCAGCCATGACTCAGTTTGTCGCTGAAAGTACTCGGCCAGCACCTCGGCGGTGTGTCTGTCGCCCAAACACATCATCTGCAACACAGCCTGCTGACGCTTTCCACTAGCTGCTCGATAGGGGGACACCTCGTGTGCAACAGTGGCAGCTGCAGATGGAGTGCTCGTACGACTGCGCTCTGTGGACGAGCTTTCGCTTCTGGAGGAGGAGGAGGCGTCGAACGCCTACAGCCAACTGTTTCCTATACCGTGGGCTAGGCAGCACTGTCCCACCACCGCTGTCCCCTGTGGACCCTGCATCCACCACATTAACCCAGTGCGCAGTGATGGACACGTAACGGCCCTGGCCATGCCGACTGGACCATGCATCAGTTGTGAGGTGCACCTTTCCGCTCACTGACTGCTTGAGTGCATGGACTATGCGGTCTTTCACATGATGGTGGAGGGCTGGGATGGCTTTGCGAGAGAAGAAGTGGCGACTGGGTAGGTCATAGCGTGGTACTGCATAGGCCATGAGTTCGCGGAAAGCTGCGCTTTCCACCAACCGAAAGGGCATCATCTCAAACGAGATTAGTTTGGCAATGTGGGCGTTCAAACCCAGTGTACGCGTATGAGAGACTGAGTACTTTCTTGACCTACTCATAGTGTCTGGGAGGGTAAGCTGGACTTGAAAGCTGCATATGGTGGAAGTAGCGGTGGACAGGGCGGACTGAGAGAGGGTTGATGATGGTGATGGAGTTGGTGTTCTTTCTGATGGCCTAGAATCAGTCTTTCGTTGATATAACAGTGGGATTCCCTGACTGCTGTGGCCTTGCAACGACACCTCAACATTTGCTGCTGTGCTAACCGGTGGGCTTACAGTAGGGGAAACAATGTAGCGTTGCTGACTACCTTCGTTGTGATCAGTTGCACATGAGGTTTGGTGTTGTGTCCACGCTTGCAAGTGCATGGTGGTTAAATGTCTAAGCATGCAACTGGTATTCAAATTTTTCAGATTTTTCCCTCGGCTAAAGGTCTTTGCGCACTTCTTACAGATAACCTTGGCCTGATCATGAGGATTTTGTTCAAAAAAGTGCCACACTGCACTCTTCCTACTTTGGCAGACATTTTGCGGCCTAGCACGCTGTGATCTTTTGACCCTCTGGACAAGCTGTCCAGCAACTCTTTTGATTTTTGGAACCTGTCTTTGGAGTGCTCCAGGCCTGCCAGATAACAGCTGTTGCGATGTCGATGTCTGCTGTGGATGCTCCTCATCTGAGCTATTGTAAGCAGCACCCTCTTCCCCCAATGGATGCCAATCTGGGTCAACAACTGTGTCATCCATCACCTCCTCTTCAATGTCATGTGCACCTTCCTCTGTGTTACCGTGTATGGTGGTATAGTGTGCGGGAAGGGGCACCTGAGTCTCATCAGGGTCAGAATCTGGCTCTGTACACTGCGAGGACAATGTAGTGCTCTGAGTGAATGTACCAGCAGAATCATCCATCAGCGGCTGTGCATCAGTGCACTCCATGTCAGAATCATCTTGGCCTGGGTAATTCACCATTTCACTTGATAATCCAGGCATGGTATGTGAAAACAGCTCCATGGAGTAATCAGTAGTATGGCCTGCGTCATCCTTCAATCTTGGTTGGGGTGAAGGACACAAGGAAAGGTGTGGTTCATGAACATGAGCCTCCAATGACGACTCAGTGATTTTACTTTTTACAACTGAAGAAGAGGAGGCGATAGAGCTGGAGGCTGAGTCAGCAATGTAAGACAAAACTTTTTCCTGATGCTCTGGCTTTAAAAGCGGTTTGCCAACTCCTAGAAAACTAAGCCTTCGAAGCCTTATGGAGCCAGACGATGACGCAGGCTCAACACCTCCTGCATTCGGTCCTATTTTGCTCTTGCCACTACCATCAGATCCACCACCAACACCATCATTACCAGCTGCCAACCCCCGCCCAATTCCACGGCCTCTTCCACCAGACTTCCTCATTTTTTGTAGAAATGTAGACAAAATCCAACAAACTATATAGTAATGTAAAACAAGGTACAAGGTGTATATAGGACAGGGGAGATTTTGAATTTCTGCTCACACTAGTGGACACTGGACACTTTTGGATTGTGTGAGGCCCAATGAATATCTGAGCGCTATGTCACAGGCTCGATGGCACAGCTGTGACCAAAGTGACTAGAGGATAAGTGAGATTTTGAATTTCAGCAGACACTTGTGGACACTGGACACTTTTGGATTGTGTGAGGCCCAATGAATATCTGAGCGCTATGTCACAGGCTCGATGGCACAGCTGTGACCAAAGTGACTAGAGGATAAGTGAGATTTTGAATTTCAGCAGACACTTGTGGACACTGGACACTTTTGGATTGTGTGAGGCCCAATGAATATCTGAGCGCTATGTCACAGGCTTGATGGCACAGCTGTGACAAAAGTGACGAGAGGATAAGTGAGATTTTGAATTTCAGCAGACACTTGTGGACACTGGACACTTTTGGATTGTGTGAGGCCCAATGAATATCTGAGCGCTATGTCACAGGCTCGATGGCACAGCTGTGACCAAAGTGACTAGAGGATAAGTGAGATTTTGAATTTCAGCAGACACTTGTGGACACTGGACACTTTTGGATTGTGTGAGGCCCAATGAATATCTGAGCGCTATGTCACAGGCTCGATGGCACAGCTGTGACCAAAGTGACTAGAGGATAAGTGAGATTTTGAATTTCAGCAGACACTTGTGGACACTGGACACTTTTGGATTGTGTGAGGCCCAATGAATATCTGAGCGCTATGTGACAGGCTCGATGGCACAGCTGTGACCAAAGTGACTAGAGGATAAGTGAGATTTTGAATTTCAGCAGACACTTGTGGACACTGGACACTTTTGGATTGTGTGAGGCCCACTGATATCTGAGCGCTATGTGACAGGCTCGATGGCACAGCTGTGACCAAAGTGACTAGAGGATAAGTGAGATTTTGAATTTCAGCAGACACTTGTGGACACTGGACACTTTTGGATTGTGTGAGGCCCAATGAATATCTGAGCGCTATGTGACAGGCTCGATGGCACAGCTGTGACCAAAGTGACTAGAGGATAAGTGAGATTTTGAATTTCAGCAGACACTTGTGGACACTGGACACTTTTGGATTGTGTGAGGCCCAATGAATATCTGAGCGCTATGTCACAGGCTTGATGGCACAGCTGTGACAAAAGTGACGAGAGGATAAGTGAGATTTTGAATTTCAGCAGACACTTGTGGACACTGGACACTTTTGGATTGTGTGAGGCCCAATGAATATCTGAGCGCTATGTGACAGGCTCGATGGCACAGCTGTGACCAAAGTGACTAGAGGATAAGTGAGATTTTGAATTTCAGCAGACACTTGTGGACACTGGACACTTTTGGATTGTGTGAGGCCCAATGAATATCTGAGCGCTATGTCACAGGCTCGATGGCACAGCTGTGACCAAAGTGACTAGAGGCTAAGTGAGATTTTGAATTTCAGCAGACACTTGTGGACACTGGACACTTTTGGATTGTGTGAGGCCCAATGAATATCTGAGCGCTATGTGACAGGCTCGATGGCACAGCTGTGACCAAAGTGACTAGAGGATAAGTGAGATTTTGAATTTCAGCAGACACTTGTGGACACTGGACACTTTTGGATTGTGTGAGGCCCAATGAATATCTGAGCGCTATTGTCACGGCACCGCCAGACTCAGGGCCTGCTGTCCCGGCCTCGGCCAGTAGGAGGCGCCGGACTATCACATCACCGTCAGACTCAGGGCCTGCTGTCCCAGCCTCGGCCAGTAGGAGGCGCCGGACTATCACATCACTGTCAGACTCAGAGCCTGCTGTCCCAGCCTCGACCACTAGGAGGCCCCGGACTGTCCTATCACCGTCTGACCCGTGGCCTGCAGTCTCGGCCTTGGTCTCTGGGAGGCATTGTGCTTCAACCCCGAGTGATGGCAGCGATAGTCATGAGGCTCCTGCGCAGGCGTCCGCTGAACGCAGGCTTCGCTCCTCGGTCAGTCACGAAGGGGCTGGTGCATCACCATCCAGCCTGGTCCTGGGGGCGGTCCGGATGACATCATCAGTCCAGCAGCCTGTGAGGGCTGATCTGATCCCTCAAATACCTTGGGACTGCTCTTGCAGGCCGCTGGATATATTCTTGGTTCCCCTGCGTGTTACTGTGTGAATTGCTGTTTGACTGACTCTGACTTTTGCCTGGACTTCTGACTCTGCTTCTGCCTAACGATTCTGTACCTCTGCTACCCTCCTGGTTTATGACTCTTACTTTGGCCTGGATTCTGACTCTGCTTCTGCCTAATGATTCTGTACCTCTGCTGCCCTCCTGGTTTATGACTCTTACTTTGGCCTGGATTCTGACTCTGCTTCTGCCTAACGACTTTGTACCTCTGCTGCCCTCCTGGTTTATGACTCTGGCTTCGGCCTGGAAATCTGACTCTGCTACTGTCTACTGTTTTTTACCATTTCTGCCTGACTGGTTTAGTCTCGGATATCATTGCCTCTGTGTCCTGTATTGGAACACCTTTCTGGCGACCGTCCTGCTCTGGTCATTGCTCCTATTCAGACAGCGCCTCCTGGGCTCTGCTATAAATCCAGATCCCTGTATAGGGGTAAAGGGTATCAGTGTTTCTCGGGGTGCTGTCTGGCTGCAGTCCAGACTGCAGGCAGACGTCACAGCTATGTGACAGGTTCGATGGCACAGCTGTGACCAAAGTGACTAGAGGATAAGTGAGATTTTGAATTTCAGCAGACACTTGTGGACACTGGACACTTTTGGATTGTGTGAGGCCCAATGAATATCTGAGCGCTATGTCACAGGCTCGATGGCACAGCTGTGACCAAAGTGACTAGAGGATAAGTGAGATTTTGAATTTCAGCAGACACTTGTGGACACTGGACACTTTTGGATTGTGTGAGGCCCAATGAATATCTGAGCGCTATGTCACAGGCTCGATGGCACAGCTGTGACCAAAGTGACTAGAGGATAAGTGAGATTTTGAATTTCAGCAGACACTTGTGGACACTGGACACTTTTGGATTGTGTGAGGCCCAATGAATATCTGAGCGCTATGTCACAGGCTCGATGGCACAGCTGTGACCAAAGTGACTAGAGGATAAGTGAGATTTTGAATTTCAGCAGACACTTGTGGACACTGGACACTTTTGGATTGTGTGAGGCCCAATGAATATCTGAGCGCTATGTCACAGGCTCGATGGCACAGCTGTGACCAAAGTGACTAGAGGATAAGTGAGATTTTGAATTTCAGCAGACACTTGTGGACACTGGACACTTTTGGATTGTGTGAGGCCCAATGAATATCTGAGCACTATGTGACAGGCTCGAGGGCACAGCTGTGACCAAAGTGACTAGAGGATAAGTGAGATTTTGAATTTCAGCAGACACTTGTGGACACTGGACACTTTTGGATTGTGTGAGGCCCACTGATATCTGAGCGCTATGTCACAGGCTCGATGGCACAGCTGTGACCAAAGTGACTAGAGGATAAGTGAGATTTTGAATTTCAGCAGACACTTGTGGACACTGGACACTTTTGGATTGTGTGAGGCCCAATGAATATCTGAGCGCTATGTCACAGGCTCGATGGCACAGCTGTGACCAAAGTGACTAGAGGATAAGTGAGATTTTGAATTTCAGCAGACACTTGTGGACACTGGACACTTTTGGATTGTGTGAGGCCCAATGAATATCTGAGCGCTATGTCACAGGCTCGATGGCACAGCTGTGACCAAAGTGACTAGAGGATAAGTGAGATTTTGAATTTCAGCAGACACTTGTGGACACTGGACACTTTTGGATTGTGTGAGGCCCAATGAATATCTGAGCGCTATGTCACAGGCTCGATGGCACAGCTGTGACCAAAGTGACTAGAGGATAAGTGAGATTTTGAATTTCAGCAGACACTTGTGGACACTGGACACTTTTGGATTGTGTGAGGCCCAATGAATATCTGAGCGCTATGTCACAGGCTCGATGGCACAGCTGTGACCAAAGTGACTAGAGGATAAGTTAGATTTTGAATTTCAGCAGACACTTGTGGACACTGGACACTTTTGGATTGTGTGAGGCCCAATGAATATCTGAGCGCTATGTCACAGGCTCGATGGCACAGCTGTGACCAAAGTGACTAGAGGATAAGTGAGATTTTGAATTTCAGCAGACACTTGTGGACACTGGACACTTTTGGATTGTGTGAGGCCCACTGATATCTGAGCGCTATGTCACAGGCTCGATGGCACAGCTGTGACCAAAGTGACTAGAGGATAAGTGAGATTTTGAATTTCAGCAGACACTTGTGGACACTGGACACTTTTGGATTGTGTGAGGCCCAATGAATATCTGTCATGGAATGCCTAGGTTACCCCGGGACCCCTGTGATGTCCCTCAGAGTAGGGGAACCCTGTCTGTCCCTCTACCCAGGGTTTACACTGAAGGTGTGCCTGCCTGAGCCTCCACCCTGTCCCTGTCTCCTGTCCAGCCCTAAGCTGAACCCACCTCCCTCCACCCAGTGAGGGGACCAGACACCAGACCCCACAAATACGTATGGACAGGGGTAAAAGAAAACACCACACAGTAAATACACAAGGGAATACAATAATGTGCAAGGGCAACCAAATATATATATAACAGATTGGAGAAAGAACCACTGAGGGATATACTGCACCAGATATCAGACGCTCCAACACCACCACTGCTGACCGGTGTTGCTAGCACTAGGCTAAAGCTATAGTCGGCGACGCCCATAGTCAGGACGAACTATTTAAAGACCTAGGGCGTGGCCCAGCCCTCAGCCAGCATGACAACCTGGTTAACCCTATCCCGACTGGAACGGAATACCCAACAGGGTATTACCGCTGTCTGCCGGACACCCTGGTGTGAACAGTGTCCAACATGACAGTACCCCGCCTTCTACGAGGGACCTCCGGAACCTCACCATGTCGAGGACCTGGCTTGTCCGGATGGCGACGATGGAACATAGTAACCAGTCGATCAGCATGAATGTCAGAGGCCGGCACCCATGTCCTCTCCTCAGGACCATAGCCACGCCAGTGGACCAGGTACTGTAGAGTGCGACGCACAACCCTACAGTCCACCACTTTGGACACCTCAAATTCCAACGCGCCATCCACCAAGACGGGAGGTGGTGGCCCGGGGGAACCATCCACCAAACCCACGACCTTCTTTAGCAATGCTTTGTGAAATACATTATGAATCTTATACACAGCCGGCAACTCCAAACGAAATGCCACGGGGTTGATCACTGCGGAGATTCTAAATGGGCCAATGAACCTGGGACCCAACTTAAGTGACGGTATCTTGAGCTTAATGTTCCTAGTAGATAACCACACCCAATCACCCACACACAGGTCCGGACCTGGCACACGTCTGCAGTCAGCCACTCGTTTGTACCTGGAACCCACCTTCAACAAGCGCTGCTTGACTCTCCTCCAAACAGACGACAATTGAGCTCCCAACTGGTCCTCATCAGGGACGCCAACTGAGCACCCCTGACGCAAGGTGCAAAATTGAGGATGTTGACCATACACACAAAAAAAGGAGATTCTCCAGACAATTCCTGGCAATGGTTGTTTATTGCGAATTCTGCCAGAGGAAGAAACGCTGACCACTCTTCCTGATTGTCGGAAATAAAGCAGCGCAAGTATTGCTCCAGGTTTTGGTTCATCCGCTCAGTCTGTCCATTTGACTGAGGGTGGAAAGCCGATGAATGAGATAATTTGATTCCAAGGCGAGAACAAAAAGCTCTCCAAAACTTTGCCACAAACTGCGTACCTCGTTCAGACACAATGTCAGACGGGACACCATGAAGTCTGACCACCTCGCGAATAAATATCTGAGCAAGAGTCTTAGCATTGGGCAAAGACGGTAAAGCAACGAAATGTGACATTTTGGAGAACCTATCAACAATTACCAAAATGACCGAGTTCCCTGCCGAGGCGGGCAAGTCAGTAATAAAATCCATGGAAATCTCAGTCCATGGCTTACTGGGCACCCCGAGAGGCTGCAAGCTACCAGCGGGACGGGAACGAGGAGTCTTGGCCCGTGCGCACGTGTTACAGGCAGCCACATATGAGGCCACATCCTGCCGGATTTTAGGCCACCAAAAACGACGCGATACCAGTTCCAGAGTGCTCTTAACCCCTGGATGACCTGCCAGTACCGTGTCGTGATGTTCGCCCAACACTCTAGAGCGTAGATGTAGCGGCACAAAAGATTTATTAGCAGGCAACCCCGGCGGTACCACCTCCTGAGCCTCCGCAATCTCTGCCTCAATCTCTGTCGTGATGGCAGATACCACCACACCCTTTTGGAGAATAGGCACCGGCTCTTCACATAACTCTCCACCAGGAAAACACCTGGATAAAGCGTCTGCCTTAACATTCTTCGACCCAGGGCGATAGGTAACAATGAAGTTGAACCGGGTGAAGAATAATGCCCAGCGAGCCTGTCTGGAGGACAGGTGCTTAGCAGATTCTAAATAAAGCAAATTCTTATGGTCGGTTATCACAGTAATCTGATGAACAGCCCCCTCCAAGAAGTGTCGCCACTCCTCAAATGCCAATTTGATGGCCAATAGTTCCCTGTTGCCAATATCATAATTACGCTCCGCAGGCGACAGCTTCTTGGAGAAGAAGGCACACGGATGCAACTTGGCCCAAGAAGGGCCCTGAGACAGTACAGCCCCCACTCCAACCTCCGACGCATCCACCTCCACGACAAACGGTAAGGAGACATCGGGCTGCACCAGAATGGGCACTGAGGCAAAACTATTCTTGAGGAATTCAAACGCCTGTACCGCAGGCTCAGACCAGTCAGAAAAGTCGGTACCCTTCTTAGTCATGTCAGTCAGTGGTTTGGCAATCATAGAGAAGTTCTTAATAAATTTCCTATAGTAATTGGAGAAGCCAAGAAATCGCTGAAGCGCCTTAAGATTATCAGGCTGATCCCAATGTAGTACCGCCTGCACCTTTGCGGTGTCCATCTTAAAACCTGAGGCGGAGATTATATAACCCAAGAACGGTAGCTCCTGTACGAAAAACACACATTTTTCAAGCTTGACATAGAGCCTGTTCTCTCTGAGCAACTGCAGAACCTGTCTAACATGCTCTATATGTGTATCATGGTCGCGAGAGAAAATGAGGATGTCGTCAAGATAAATTATAACGAACCTCCCCAACAACTGAGAGAAGACATCATTAATGAAGTGTTGAAAGACCGCCGGTGCCATAGTCAACCCAAACGGCATTACCAAACTCTCAAAGTGACCCTCAGGGGTATTGAACGCTGTCTTCCACTCATCCCCCTGACGGACTCTTATAAGATTGTACGCCCCCCTGAGGTCCAGTTTGGAGAACCACCTGGCACTAACCACTTGGTTGAATAAATCGGGTATAAGTGGCATAGGGTAAGGATCACGGACCGTAATCTGGTTGAGTTCTCTGAAATCCAGACACGGGCGTAAACCGCCATCCTTCTTTTTAACAAAGAAGAAGCCAGCAGCCAGAGGAGAAGAGGAAGGTCTAATATGACCCTTGCTCAGGCTATCCGCAATGTATTCCTTGAGAGCTAGCCTCTCGGGACCTGAGATATTAACCCCTTCCTGACATGAGACGTACTATCCCGTCCACGGTACCCGGGCCCGTATGACCGGGGACGGGATAGTCCGTCTACCGCGATCAGCGGCGCCCACGTGGTGAGCGCCGCTGATCGCGGCCGGGTGTCAGCTGATTATCACAGCTGACACCCGGCACTACGTGTCAGGGGCGGTCACGGACCGCCCCCGACACGTTAACCCCTTGCACACCGCGATCAAACATGATCGCGGTGTACCGGGGGTTAAAGGGAAGCATCGGCAGGGAGGGGGCTCCCTCCGTGCTTCCCTGAGCCCCCCACGGCAGCGCAATGTGCAGTGCTGCTGCGGGGGGCTCCTTTACTCCAGGCCCCCGAATCCAAGATGGCGACGGGGGCCTTCGGGGGCCTGGGGAAGCTGGCTTCCTCAGTGCCTGCAAAGCGCAGGCATGAGGAAGCCTTGTGCACTGCCTGTGACAGATTGCTGATCTGTCACAGTGATCTGTGATGTGACAGATCAGCGATCTGTCACAGGACAGTGATGTCCCACCTGGGACTATGTAATAAAGTAAAAAAAAAATTAAAAAAAAGTGTAAAAATAAATTTAAAAAAATCGCCAAATAAATTAGTAAAAAAAAAAAAAAATAGTCCCCAATAAATTCATTTTTTGAAAATAATAAAAAAAAAAAACAATAAAAGTACACATATTAGGTATCGCCGCGTCCGTAACGACCTGCCCTATAAAACTGTCCCATTAGTTAACCCCTTTAGCGAACCCCTTAAAAAATAAAAATAAAAAACGAAGCAAAAAATAATGATTTATTATCATACCGCCAAACAAAAAGTGCAATAACGCGCGATCAAAAAGACGCATATAAATATCCATGGTACCGCTGAAAACGTCATCTTGTCCCGCAAAAAACAAGCCACCACACAGCATCATCAGCGAAAAAATAAAAAAGTTATAACTCGCAGAATAAAGCGATGCAAAAATAATTATTTTTTATATAAAATAGTTTTCATTGCATAAAACCGACAAAAACATAAAAAAACGACCTAAATGAGGTATCGCTGTAACCGTACTGACCCGAAGAATAAAACCGCTTTATCAATTTTACCGCACACGGAACGGTGTAAACGCACCCCCCCCAAAAGAAATTCATGAAACGCTGGTTTTTGTTCATTCTGCGTCCCAAAAATCGGAATAAAAAGCGATCAAAAAATTTCACGTGCCCGAAAATGGTACCAATAAAAACGTCAACTCGTCCCGCAAAAAATAAGACCTCACATGACTCGGTGGGTCAAAATAAGGAAAAATTATAGCTCTCAATATGTGGTGATGCAAAAACTATTTTTACAATAAAAAGCGTCTTTTAGCGTGCGACAGCCGCCAAACATAAAAACCGCCATAAATAGTAAATCAAACCCCCCGTTATCACCCCCTTAGTTAGGGAAAAATAATAAAATAAAAAAAATTTATTTATTTCCATTTTTCCATTAGGGTTAGGGCTAGGGTTAGGGCTAGGGGTGTGTTGGGGTAGGGTTGGGGTAGGGTTAGGGCTAGGGTTAGGGCTAGGGTTAGGGCTAGGGTTAGGGCTAGGGTTAGGGGCGTGTTGGGGTTCGGGTTGGAGTTAGAATTGGGGGTTTCCACTGTTTGGGCACATCAGGGGCTCTCCAAATGCAACATGGCGTCTGATCTCAATTCCAGCCAATTCTGAGTTGAAAAAGTCAAATGGTGCTCCTTCCCTTCCAAGCTCTGCTATGCGCCCAAACAGTGTTTTACCCCCACATGTAGGGTAGCAGCCTACTCAGGACAAATTGCAAAACAATTTTTGGGGTCCAATTTCTCCTGTTACCTTTAGGAAAATAAAAAATTGGGGGCAAAAATATCATTTTTGTGGAAAAAAATGATTTTTTTATTTTCACATCCGAGTGTTATAAACTTCTGTGAAGCACTTGGGGGTTCAAAGTGCTCACCACACATCTAGATAAGTTCCGTGGGGGGTCTAGTGTCCAAAATGGGGTCACTTGTGGGGAGTTTCAATAGTTTAGGTACATCAGGGGCTCTCCAAACGCACATGACACCCGCAGACCATTCCATCAAAGTCTGCATTCCAAAACGTCACTGCTTCCCTTCCGAGCCCCGACGTGTGTCCATACAGTAGTTTTCTCCCACATATGGGGTGTCAGCGTACTCAGGACAAATTGGACAACAACTTTTGGGGTCCAATTTCTCCTGGTACCCTTGGGAAAATAAAAAAATGGTGACTAAAAGATCATGTTTGTGGAAAAAATACGAATTTTTTATTTTCACGCCCGGGCGTTGTAAACTTCTGTGAAGCACTGGGGGGGTCAAAGTGCTCACCACACATCTAGATAAGTTCCTTGGGGGGTCTAGTTTACAAAATGGTGTCATTTGTGGGGGGTTTCCACTGTTTAGGTACATTAGGGGCTCTCCAAAGGCAACATGACACCCGCAGACCATTCCATCAAAGTCTGCATTCCAAAACGTCACTACTTCCCTTCCGAGCCCCGACGTGTGCCCATACAGTAGTTTTCTCCCACATATGGGGTAGCAGCGTACTCAGGACAAATTGGACAACAACTTTTGGGGTCCAATTTCTCCTGGTACCCTTGGGAAAATAAAAAAATGGTGACTAAAAGATCATGTTTGTGGAAAAAATACGAATTTTTTATTTTCACGCCCGGGCGTTGTAAACTTCTGTGAAGCACTGGGGGGTCAAAGTGCTCACCACACATCTAGATAAGTTCCTTGGGGGGTCTAGTTTACAAAATGGTGTCATTTGTGGGGGGTTTCCACTGTTTAGGTACATTAGGGGCTCTCCAAAGGCAACATGACACCCGCAGACCATTCCATCAAAGTCTGCATTCCAAAACGTCACTGCTTCCCTTCCGAGCCCCGACGTGTGCCCATACAGTAGTTTTCTCCCACATATGGGGTAGCAGCGTACTCAGGACAAATTGGACAACAACTTTTGGGGTCCAATTTCTCCTGGTACCCTTGGGAAAATAAAAAAATGGTGACTAAAAGATCATGTTTGTGGAAAAAATACGAATTTTTTATTTTCACGCCCGGGCGTTGTAAACTTCTGTGAAGCACTGGGGGGGTCAAAGTGCTCACCACACATCTAGATAAGTTCCTTGGGGGGTCTAGTTTACAAAATGGTGTCATTTGTGGGGGGTTTCCACTGTTTAGGTACATTAGGGGCTCTCCAAAGGCAACATGACACCCGCAGACCATTCCATCAAAGTCTGCATTCCAAAACGTCACTACTTCCCTTCCGAGCCCCGACGTGTGCCCATACAGTAGTTTTCTCCCACATATGGGGTATCAGCATACTCAGGACAAATTGGACAACAACTTTTGGGGTCCAATTTCTCCTGGTACCCTTGGGAAAATAAAAAAATGGTGACTAAAAGATCATATTTGTGGAAAAAATACGAATTTTTTATTTTCACGCCCGGGCGTTGTAAACTTCTGTGAAGCACTGGGGGGGTCAAAGTGCTCACCACACATCTAGATAAGTTCCTTAGGGGGTCTAGTTTCCAAAATGGTGTCATTTGTGGGGGGGTTCCACTGTTTTGGTACATCAGGAGTTTTCCAAACGCGACATGGTGTCCGATCTCAATTCCAGCCAAAAACGTCAAATGTCGCTGCTTCCCTTCCGAGCTCTGCCATGCGCCCAAATAGTGGTTTACCCCCACATGTGGGGTATCAGCGTACTCAGGACAAATTGCATAATAACTTTTAGGGTCCTGTTACCCTTGGAAAAATAAGAATTGAGGGTGAAAAGATCATTTTTGTGGAAAAAATATGATTTTTTAATTGTATGGCTTTATGTTATAAACTTCTGTGAAGCCCATGGGGGTTCAAAGTTCTCACCACACATCTAGATAAGTTCCTTAGGGGGTCTAGTTTCCAAAATGGTGTCATTTGTGGGGGGTTTCCACTGTTTTGGTACATCAGGGGTTTTCCAAACGCGACATGGTGTCCGATCTCAATTCCAGCCAAAAACGTCAAATGGCGCTGCTTCCCTTCCGAGCTCTGCCATGCGCCCAAATAGTGGTTTACCCCCACATGTGGGGTATCAGCGTACTCAGGACAAATTGCACAATAACTTTTAGGGTCCTGTTACCCTTGGAAAAATAAGAATTGAGGGTGAAAAGATCATTTTTGTTGAAAAAATATGATTTTTTAATTGTATGGCTTTATGTTATAAACTTCTGTGAAGCCCATGGGGGTTCAAAGTTCTCACCACACATCTAGATGAGTTCCTTAGGGGGTCTATTTTCCAAAATGGTGTCATTTGTGGGGGGTTTCCACTGTTTTGGTACATCAGGGGTTTTCCAAACGCGACATGGTGTCCGATCTCAATTCCAGCCAAAAACGTCAAATGGCGCTGCTTCCCTTCCGAGCTCTGCCATGCGCCCAAATAGTGGTTTACCCCCACATGTGGGGTATCAGCGTACTCAGGACAAATTGCACAATAACTTTTAGGGTCCTGCTACCCTTGGGAAAATAAAAATTGGGGTGAAAAGATCATTTTTGTGGAAAAAATATGATTTTTTAATTGTACCGCTGTACGTTATAAACTTCTGTAAAGCCCTTGTGGGTTCAAAGTTCTCACCACATATCTAGATAAGTTCCTTGGGGGGTCTAGTTTCCAAAATGGGGTCACTTGTAGGGGGTTTCCACTGTTTAGGTACATCAGGGACTCTCCAAACGTGACATGGTGTCCAATCTGAATTCCAGCCAATTTTGCATTGAAAAAGTCAAACGGCGCTCCTTCCATTCTGAGCTCTGCCATGCGCCGAAACAGTCGTTCCCCCCCACATATCAGGTATCTGCGTACTCAGGACAAATTGCACAATAACTTTTGCAGTTCAATTTCTCCTGTTACCCTTGGTAAAATAAAAAAAATTGAACCTGAAGTATTTTTTTTATGAAAAAAAGTTAGATGTTCATTTTTTTTTAAATATTCAAAAAAATTCCTGTGACGCACCTAAAGGGTTAATAAACTTCTTGAATGTGGTTTTGAGCACCTTAAGGGGTGCAGTTTTTAGAATGGTGTCACTTTTGGGTATTTTCTATCATATAGACCCCTCAAAGTGGCTTCAAATGTGATGTGGTCCTAAAAATAAAATGGTGTTGTAAAAATGAGAAATCGCTGGTCAACTTTTAACCCTTATAACTTCCTAACAAAAAAAAATTTTGGTTCCAAAATTGTGCTGATGTAAAGTAAACATGTGGGAAATGTTAGTTATCAAGTTTTTTGTGTGCCGTATCTCTGTGATTTAAGGGCATAAAAATTCAAAGTTGGAAAATTGCGAAATTTTCAAAATTTTCGCCAAATTTCCGTTTTTCTCACAAATAAACGCAAGTTATTTGAACGAAATGTTACCACAAACATGAAGTACAATATGTCATGAGAAAACAATGTCAGAATCCCCGGTATCCATGGAAGCGTTCGAGAGTTATGACCTCATAAAGGTACAGTGGTCAGAATTGTAAAAATTGGCCCGGTCATGAACGTGCAAACCACCCTTGGGGGTGAAGGGGTTAAACATTCTAGCTTTAGGTAACTTGGCCCCTGGTTTCAACCTAATAGCTCAGTCATAGGGGTGATGCGGTGGTAGTTCCGAACAACCCTTCTCAGAAAATACATCCGCATAATCCAGCAACGGCTCCGGGATACTGGGGGTCAAAGCGGAAATACATGTAGCCAGGCACCTCTCCTGACACTCCCTGCTCCACTGAATTATGTCCTGGGTCTTCCAATCAATAACAGGATTATGCATTGACAACCATGGAAAGCCCAGAACCATCTGAGCCGGTAAGTTACTAAGCACCTTACAAGTTACCCGCTCTGAGTGTAATACTCCGATGTGGAGTCGTATATCCAACACACACTCTGTGATCTCCCCTTGAGACAACGGGGAAGCATTGATGGTAACCACCCGGATGGGGTTCGGCAATTTCTCCACCGGAAATCCCGCTGTATGCGCGAACCTCTCATCAATGAGATTGGCAGCTGAGCCACTATCAATAAATACTGTAATAGAGAGCATTTGCCCCCCAAGTACCACCCTAGCAGGGAGCATACACTGGGAAACCATGACGGAGGATACACAAAGGCTCAGACTAGACTCCTCCAAACCCTCTGAGCCTATCAGTTTTCCGCCGGCGCGCCCTTCTTAGGTACCAGGGGGCAAGCGTTAATAAAATGTCCTCCTTTGCCACAAAAAAAACAGAGCCCCTGCCTTCTGTGCCAAGGACGTTTAGGCTTGTTACTCGGTGACTGTGCTATACCAGCGATCTGCATGGGTTCCACGGATTCACCCGCGGCAACCTCACCGACCACTCCCCCACCTCCCGGAGGCAACGAAACCAGCGCCCCCTGACGGAGACGTCGGTCTATGCGTACTACAAGTGCCATCGCAGCCTCCAGAGAGGCGGGAGTCTCGTACATTAGGAGAGTCTGTTTAACCCTTCCAGAAACCCCATGCAAAAATTGACTTCTAAGCGCAGGGTCATTCCACTGCGTGTCCACCGCCCAGCGCCGGAATTCCGTGCAGTAATCCTCAGCTGGTCGATCACCCTATAGCAGTGAGCGTATCTTAGACTCTGCTAAGTTTAATCTATCTGGATCGTCATAGATCAAACCCAGAGCAGAGAAAAAAAAATCTACAGATTCAAATGCCGGTGAGTCTGAAGGGAGTGAAAAGGCCCAGGCCTGTGGGTCACCACTCAGCAAAGAAATCACCAAGCCCACGCGTTGAGCATCATTACCTGAGGAATGTGGACGCATACGGAAATACAATTTGCATGATTCACGAAACACCGTGAACTTACCACGATCACCAGCAAATCGTTCAGGAAGGGGAAACTTGGGCTCAGCTGCCCTGGCTGCAGCCTCAGCAGGTACTGCAGGAGCTGACAGGCCTTGTTGCTGGACCGCCCCCCTGAGTTCAGTGACCTGTATGGATAGAGCCTCCAGCTGCTTGGTTAGGGAAAGTATAGGATCCATAGTAAGTAACCCCTATATTCCTTTTTTTTTTTTTTTTCTTTCACTTTATTATTTGGGCCGACTATAATGTCATGGAATGCCTAGGTTACTTTAGGCAAAAACCCCGGGACCCCTGTGATGTCCCTCAGAGTAGGGGAACCCTGTCTGTCCCTCTACCCAGGGTTTACACTGAAGGTGTGCCTGCCTGAGCCTCCACCCTGTCCCTGTCTCCTGTCCAGCCCTAAGCTGAACCCACCTCCCTCCACCCAGTGAGGGGACCAGACACCAGACCCCACAGATACATATGGACAGGGGTAAAAGAAAACACCACACAGTAAATACACAAGGGAATACAATAATGTGCAAGGGCAACCAAATATATATATAACAGATTGGAGAAAGAACCACTGAGGGATATATTGCACCAGATATCAGACGCTCCAACACCACCACTGCTGACCGGTATTGCTAGCACTAGGCTAAAGCTAAAGTCGGCGACGCCCATAGTCAGGAGGAACTATTTAAAGACCTAGGGCGTGGCCCAGCCCTCAGCCAGCATGACAACCTGGTTAACCCTATCCCGACTGGAACAGAATACCCAACAGGGTATTACCGCTGTCTGCCGGACACCCTGGTGTGAACAGTGTCCAACATGACAATATCTGAGCGCTATGTCACAGGCTCGATGGCACAGCTGTGACCAAAGTGACTAGAGGATAAGTGAGATTTTGAATTTCAGCAGACACTTGTGGACACTGGACACTTTTGGATTGTGTGAGGCCCAATGAATATCTGAGCGCTATGTCACAGGCTCGATGGCACAGCTGTGACCAAAGTGACTAGAGGATAAGTGAGATTTTGAATTTCAGCAGACACTTGTGGACACTGGACACTTTTGGATTGTGTGAGGCCCAATGAATATCTGAGCGCTATGTCACAGGCTCGATGGCACAGCTGTGACCAAAGTGACTAGAGGATAAGTGAGATTTTGAATTTCAGCAGACACTTGTGGACACTGGACACTTTTGGATTGTGTGAGGCCCAATGAATATCTGAGCGCTATGTGACAGGCTCGATGGCACAGCTGTGACCAAAGTGACTAGAGGATAAGTGAGATTTTGAATTTCAGCAGACACTTGTGGACACTGGACACTTTTGGATTGTGTGAGGCCCAATGAATATCTGAGCGCTATGTCACAGGCTCGATGGCACAGCTGTGACCAAAGTGACTAGAGGATAAGTGAGATTTTGAATTTCAGCAGACACTTGTGGACACTGGACACTTTTGGATTGTGTGAGGCCCAATGAATATCTGAGCGCTATGTCACAGGCTCGATGGCACAGCTGTGACCAAAGTGACTAGAGGATAAGTGAGATTTTGAATTTCAGCAGACACTTGTGGACACTGGACACTTTTGGATTGTGTGAGGCCCAATGAATATCTGAGCGCTATGTGACAGGCTCGATGGCACAGCTGTGACCAAAGTGACTAGAGGATAAGTGAGATTTTGAATTTCAGCAGACACTTGTGGACACTGGACACTTTTGGATTGTGTGAGGCCCAATGAATATCTGAGCACTATGTGACAGGCTCGAGGGCACAGCTGTGACCAAAGTGACTAGAGGATAAGTGAGATTTTGAATTTCAGCAGACACTTGTGGACACTGGACACTTTTGGATTGTGTGAGGTCCACTGATATCTGAGCGCTATGTCACAGGCTCGATGGCACAGCTGTGACCAAAGTGACTAGAGGATAAGTGAGATTTTGAATTTCAGCAGACACTTGTGGACACTGGACACTTTTGGATTGTGTGAGGCCCAATGAATATCTGAGCGCTATGTCACAGGCTCGATGGCACAGCTGTGACCAAAGTGACTAGAGGATAAGTGAGATTTTGAATTTCAGCAGACACTTGTGGACACTGGACACTTTTGGATTGTGTGAGGCCCAATGAATATCTGAGCGCTATGTGACAGGCTCGATGGCACAGCTGTGACCAAAGTGACTAGAGGATAAGTGAGATTTTGAATTTCAGCAGACACTTGTGGACACTGGACACTTTTGGATTGTGTGAGGCCCAATGAATATCTGAGCGCTATGTGACAGGCTCGATGGCACAGCTGTGACCAAAGTGACTAGAGGATAAGTGAGATTTTGAATTTCTGCAGACACTTGTGGACACTGGACACTTTTGGATTGTGTGAGGCCCACTGATATCTGAGCGCTATGTCACAGGCTCGATGGCACAGCTGTGACAAAAGTGACGAGAGGATAAGGGAGATTTTGAATTTCTGCAGACACTTGTGGACACTGGACACTTTTGGATTGTGTGAGGCCCACTGATATCTGAGCGCTATGTCACAGGCTCGATGGCACAGCTGTGACAAAAGTGACTAGAGGATAAGGGAGAATGGATTGCTTTTAAAAAAGCAGTTTGCAGAGCAGTGGGTAAACAGCAATGCCAGCCTGTCAGGAAGCCTTAAAAGGCAGCCCAACAACCAACACCACTGATACACCACAATATAGCCTCCCCTTGCACTGCACAAACAGTGACTGTTGTGTTGTGCAGGCCAAATCGCTAGCAGCAGAAGCAGTTTTTTTGTCTTCTTCCCTGCCTAACGCTCTCCCTACAGAATCAGCAGCAACCTCTCCCTATACTGAGATCGGCAGAAGTAAGATGGCGGTCAGCGTGCACGCCCTTTTATACCCCCTGTGACGCCCACCAAAGCAAGCCAATCACTTGCATGCCCTTCTGAAAGATGGTGGTGACCCGTGCCTATGTCATCACGTTGCCCACAGTGTCCGTGGATCCTGATTGGCTGAAAGAGCGCAAAACAAACTTTTGAAACGCGACTTTGGCGCGTAAGTCGCCGACCTCGTGGCCGACCTCATCCTAGGGTCGGGTTTCGTTTCATGAAACCCGACTTTGCCAAAAGTCGGCGACTTTTGAAATTTTTCGACCCGTTTCGCTCATCCCTAATTATTATTAGTTGTTTTTCTCCATGTAGAATTAACCGACAGGGAAAGAAAGGGTTTTTTTTAATTCCGATATTTCTGTTCCATTGACTTGAATGGGACTTCCAGGATCGGAATCGTCGATACCAGATACTTTTTTTTAGATCGGCCTATCCATTCCGATACGATATTTTTCAGTATCGGGTGGTATCGCTCAACACTACTTGCAATGCATGTATGGCAGAGGAGTCTGCACTTTGGACCTGGGATAGGGTATCAATCCTGGCAGTGATTGAAAAAAAGTTCGGCATGAACTCCTGTCTGCATTCAGCGACCACTTGATTTGAGAGTGCAGAAACATCACTACTTTTAGGTATGGATTGGAGGAGCAAACAAATATCAGCCAGTGATGCTGGTCTATTATTGTTAGGCTGTGTGCACACGCTGCGGAAAAGGTGCGGATTCATCCGCGCGGATTTTGTACAATCCGCAGGTGAAACCGCAGGTCAAAAGACCTGCGGTTTTACCTGCGGATTGCTCTGCGGTTTTGCCCTGCGGTTTTTCATCTCCTCAATGGAGGAGATGGCAAACCGCAGGAGAATCCGCAGAAAGAATTGACATGTCAATTCTTTCTGCGGATTGAAAACCGCAGATAATCCGCGCGGAAAATTCCGCACCGTCTGCACTGCGGTTTTTGATTCCCATAGGGAATCATTGTACTGTACACCGCAGCAAAAACTGCTGCGGGTCCGCAGCGGCCAAAACCGCTGCGGAACCGCAGCGTGTGCACACAGCCTTAAGCGTCAGATTTTTGTAACTGCACAGCAAGAATCCCAAGCCTTACTTCCAGTGGTCTCCCATTCCTCTCCAGCCGCAGAGGAGGTTGCTCAGCAAACTCATCGTTCCAGGCACTGTGCCCAGACCAGCTCCGTTGGTTTGCTTGCTGCTGCCACCTCTGGCACAGCTATGACAATACATGCTGCTCAGCAGCGAGATTTTCCAGGGACTAAGTCCCCATATTGGGCCACTGAGCATGCCCGTGGAGTGAACTCCCATTGGAGATCGAAGGTCACGTGCTCAGGTCCTGCTCCTGTTTGGATTGGCCCATCCGAGAAGCCAGGCAGGTCTCGGATGCTCGCGGCTATAAAAGGTTCGCATGGCCGCTCAGCCATGCGCTAGGATAAGACTGTATTTACAGACTATGTGGAGTGAGTGATGTATGCACATATGATTGTCTCTGGTGAATGACTCATTAAGAAACCCCTACCCTTGGTACGCATGTGTTGTGCAGTCTAGCCTGCTAGCGCCCATTCTTAGGCGTAGGTAGGCAAGAGGTTGAGTCAGGCATCTGTCCTCACCAGGGACTCAGCACGCCTCAGTGCACGTGCTCCATAGCCAGCGTCTATAGCGGCGTTCACGGCAGCGATGCCGCGCGCTCAGTGGGCCTAGAAGGACCCTAACCTCGTGTCCTTGGGGTAGAGTTCTGTGGCCTTACACTGTGCGCTCTTTTGGCCGGGCTCTGTGAGCTTAACAGGCTCCGGCATCTACGTTCAGCGGTTGTGCGGCTCTGTGCATTAACAGAATTCGCCCCTTTTCACATTGGGTGACATAACCCACATGTGACTGGTTTCAGACTGCTAGATTCTCCCGCCATTATTTAGCAGCAGTGTACCACCTCTGCATGGTGGACCCCGGGGTGCGAACGCACCTACTATGATTTTATAATCTGGTGCGTTCCGCCAGCCCTAACAATTATCATCAATAAAGGTTGACTGTCCTGGGGCATTAGGGTATGTGCACACGCTGCGGATTCTGCTGCGTTTCCGCAGTGTTTTTGGCTCTGCAGAAACGCAGCAGATTTTGCTGCGTTGTACAGTACCTTTATTTCCTATGGAAATAAAAAAAAGCTGTGCACATGCTGCGTTTTTTTCCGCGCGGTTTTGCTGCGGTTTACAATCCGCAGCATGTCAATTGTTTGGTGCAGAAACGCTGCGGTTTTACACCTCATCCATTATGAGGTGTAAAACCGCAGGGCAAAACCGCAGAAAAAACGCAGATAATCCGCAGAAAAACCGCAGCACTTTGTCCTGCGGATTTCCTGCGGTTTTCTCTACAAAATCCGCAGAGACTAAAAACTACGTGGGAACATACCCTCAGGGATTGAGCTTGCGAGTAGCTGTTGATTTTGATAGGAAGTGCCATGTAATATTTGATGTCTGCACATTAATGTGTTACCATTGCCACCACCAATGGGTACAATAAGATCCAGGTTGGAAGTATCCATGGGACCGGGCTTGGATGTGTTTTTCAAATTCCCATTAATAACCGGTATTAGGGGGTCAGGCATCAGGGAACTCCCTGAGTATGTGCAAGTGGGGGGAGACACACCAGGAGGAGTAAGTGGACCAGTGGACCATTCTGTGGATGCAGAAACTGGTGCAGGGGAGACCTGAGGCAGATGGGTATGAGAAACTGTACATGATAAACCCACAGGATTAGCAAAGTGGAGGTACCCCTCTGATGGAGTTGGGGATCCTGAGGGGTAGCAAAGCTGGGGTCCCAGCAGTATCCCATGGATTTGTGTCTATCAGTGCTGGCAACAAGAGGTACATTATCTTGGCTTCCCTTAACCGACAGGGGGACTGAGTCCTGGACAACATAGAAGTCCTTTTGGGGAGAGCGATCCAAGCCTGGGCCAGGCAAATGGAGTAGAGAAAACCATGAAGAAACTGCTCCTACTTCATCCAGCAGTGGAGTAAGGCTGGAGGACCCATCGGGGTCTGGAGGGAGAGGAATCAGATGCAATTTGGAAGTGATGCTACTGCAGCTGTGTTTGATCTGAATTGAGGCGGCAGCCATCTTTTGACCATTGCCATGCTCTGAAACATAGTTTCTCCTAGATCTGGCAGTTCCTTGAGGAGATCAGGGTAAGAGTGAGTGACCTCCACCTAAGGGTTTGTCGTAAGGGACTGCAAGGAAACTCGAGTGCAGTGGCACCACAGATATTCTGGATGGTGAGTTACCGCTGTACTGAGGATTCCTGACCCAGGAAAGCTTTGATGTCCCCATGGCGAGATGTGGACTTCACAGAGGAACAGGCTCTTGTACTTTTGGTGATTTTGCCCATGATAGGGAAGAGAAAGCCAATGTTAGGCCTCTTTCACACATCAGGTTTTCGCCGTCAGGCGCGATCCGGCGCTTTTGACAGAAACCGGATCCGGCGAAATGCAATGCCGGATCCGGTTTCCCCCCCATTGACTTGCATTTGCGCCGGATCGCGCCGGATGGCCATGCGTTTCATCCGGTTTTCGCCGGATCCGGCAATGTGTCGCGATCCGGCGTCTGTAAAAAACGTCTACTGTAACGTTTTTTGTCTCCGGCGAAAAAGCCGGACACGCCGGATCCGGCGCGTCCGGCTTTTTCACACAATGAAAGCCTATGAGCGCCGCAATGCGCCGGATCCGGTTTTTTTGTCTGAGCATGCTCAGTAGCTCTGCCCACAGGAGATATATAAAAGCAAGACAATGGGACCCTCAGCCACACCCAACATGCCACCCAAGCCAAGAACCAGGAGCAGGAGAAGGCAGCAGACATCTGCAGCAGCAGCACCATCAGCACCACCCCAAATGGAGCAGCAAATGGAACATGCTGAGGAGGGGAGTCCAGCAGCAGATGAGAGACGGTAATTATCAAATCCCCCATTCCTCCAAACTAGGGCCATGGAATATCAAGATATTCATTGGCCCTTTGTTTCTCTTTATTCAACAGCCGCCAAAGAGATGCAGCAGCAGCAGAAATGGCATCACTGGCAGCAGCAACAGCAGCAGCAATACCCACAGCCATGGAGTCTGGCCATCAACAGGACAGCACATCTTCTTCTGGGAGCCCTCCCTCGCATCGTCAGCGTTTGACGGTAAGTTTTTATTTCCAAAATCCATCATCTCTGTAATATATGTCTATTCATTGCCTTTTATTTCAAAACAGGAATCACAAGATGAAGAGGAGCTCCCAGAAGAAGAAGGAAGGGGTGGACAGACACCTGGAGTGGGCTCACAATTGGTAAGTTTTTTGCATCAAACGCAGAAACACAACATCACACTACACACAACACATAGAAAACAATGTTCTGCAGACCACACACAGCAAACAAATGCCTACATCCAAAGACATAACATTTTTTGTTTTCTTCTCTAGTCTTCCCAATCTGGTGCTCGGCCAAGAGGTCCTCGCAGTGCCTCCCAGGGTCGTCGGCGACAGCAACGCGGCGGTCACCAGCGTGTAAGTATAAATATTTTTGCTTTGTTTTTTTGCACTTTTTATTTCATTTCTTTTTTGGAGGCTAATTATGTTATTTTTGTCTTTTTCTTTAACAGCCTTCACAGCGTGCTCCCGACTCTGACGGTGAGGATGGAGGGATTGATGTGGACCGCCTCATCGATCTCGTCAGAGAAAGGGAGCCGCTCTGGAATATGGCTGACCGCCGCCACGCTGACCTGATCGTTACCCGACGACTCTGGGAGGAAATCTGTTCTCTCCTTGTGGGCCGCTGGGAGGACCTCGAAACTCGGGCCCAGATTAAAGAGCGTAAGTATATACAGTACCGGTTGCTTGATGTAAACCAGTGTTTCCCGAACTCCAGTCCTCGTGGTCCCCACGGATCATGTGTTCAGGATTTCTATTTACTATGGAAATCCTGAAAACATGACCCCTGGGGACCATGAGGACTGGAGTTTGTGAAACACTGATGTTGTATACTAACCACTCCTTTCTCGTTTCAGGGAACAGAATTGTGAATCGGTGGCGGTCTGTGAGGGATCGTTTCAAGAAGGAGTTCAATAAAGAGATGCGGGCCCCGAGTGGATCTGGAGGACGCAGGAGCAAGTACAAGTACGCACAAGCCCTGTCGTTCCTCCGGGAAACAATGCTCACCAGAAGGTAAATATTACACACCACATGTGAAAAAAATGTTAGATGTAACTTTTTTTTTTCAGCCAGGGCCATACCATGTCAGTATTTTAATTGTTTTTTTTTCTCTTTATTACACAGCACGGTGAGCAGCACTCGGGAGCCTGCACGATTGGACCCTTCTGAGGCGATCCCTGAGGAGACCGGCACCGAGGGACACTTCGACCGCCCCGGTACATCTGCACCTTCCCAGCCTTCCCACACATTCGACCCATCTGTCCCATCCACCAGCACAGGAGCATCGTGGCCGCCTACATTACATGAAGCTGCTAGTGAGGAGATCGCTTTCCCTTTACCCCACCCTTCTGCCCCTGCCACCTCTAGTACACCTGCGGGTACTGGGCGGCAGCGGCAGAGGGGTCAGGAAAAGAGTTATGCGCAAGAGTTCTTGCATCTGAATGCATCTTTCCAGAACTGTCTCAAAGTCTTGTCAGAGCAAATCTCCGCAGGCTTTCAGCAGATCAACTCCAGCATTCTGGAGGTGAAGACACTTCTGCAAACCATGCATTCAGAAGCAAGATCTTCGCCAAACCACACCTTTTTCAGGTCTGTTGTGGAGCGCATGGCAACACTATCTCCTACCCAGCAGATGCATGTAATGCATTCGTGCCACGGTGCTCTACAGCAGGTTACCTCCCAACCTCCACCTCCCACCACTGTAGTTCCTCCACCTGCACCCCCTCCAGCCACTTTCCATCCTCCCCCTCCTATTACATCTGCACCCCCTCCAGCCACTTTCCATCCTCCCCCTCCTATTACATCTGCACCCCCTCCAGCCACTTTCCATCCTCCCCCTCCTATTACATACCAGCAACCTCACCAGTACCAGCAACCTCCCCAGTACCAGACATCTCCCCACTTCCAGCAACCTGCCCCGTACCAAACTCCTTCCCCGTACCAAACTCCTTCCCCGTACCAAACTCCTTCCCCATACAACTTTCCATCAACATCATCTGCTCCTACAGTCCCTGCCCAACCCTCCACTCCACCGCCCACCACCTCTTCTGCCTCCCACATGTCCACCCATTCTGTAGCTTTTTCCACACCTTCACCTCTAACTGTTCCTTCCCCACCACGATCCCAGTCCTCTCTCCACACACCCAGTGTCGAAGTGTCCCGCAGCCCCTCCAGCAGTATTTCCACCCCACAGTACACAGATTTGTAATGTGTGTTTTTTGTAATAAAAATGCCCATTGGGTTTAAAACCTTTATTAAAAAAGTTTTTTGCACTTTAAAAACATTTTACAAAAAAAAAAAAAAAATTTAAATAAAAGTTAAATTATCGTTTCACAATGGTTGTCTGTCATTTCTTTCTGCGGCGAACTATGTTTTAAAAAAAGGTTAAATACAGGGTATTTCAAAGGTAAAAAGGTATTCAAAACCAGGTATATAACTGTGGGTAAATTTTAGCTTTTTGCCACAGTTGTGTTCCTGGTTGTGTTTGAAGCAAAGTATTTCACCTAAAAAGTTGTGTTTATTGTTGGTGATTTCCTACCAATGTACACAACTTTTGTTAAAAGGTGAAATACTTTGCATAAAACACAACCAGGTACACACCTGTGGCCTAAAGGTAAAAATAGTAAGACCATGACAAGATAGCCAACTTTGGTTGGCAAAGGTATATACTGTTGGTCCAGAAGGTACACAAGTTTAGGGCACAAATCTTTCACACTCTGTCATCCCAGTGTACTCTGCCTTGAGGTGACATAAAGTATAGTGGAAAATTGTCCCTGAAACCGTCACAGAACTTCTAGTGGTAATATTTCCAATGACAACATCCATCTTCGCCAGTAACTTGCTCTTCTCTCCAACCTGCACTTTCTTCTCTACAACCTGTCAAAGAAGGGCTGTAGGAACACGCTATATCTAGTTTTCCAGTAGCCAATCCCGTTCGGAAGGCCACAAGGGTCAATTTTAAAAACCGGATCCGGCGTAATCCGTCGAAAAACGGATAGAAAAACGGATGAACCGGATGAGACGGATCCGGTTTTGTCTGTCAAGAACAAGACGGATCCGGCAGAAAACCGGATCCGGCACTTCAGGTTTTACAAAACATTTGCCGGATCCGGCATTCCGGCACGATGCCGGATCGCGCCTGACGCCGAAAACCTGATGTGTGAAAGTAGCCTTAGTCTTTGTAACAACAAAGGAGTTCAGGATCGTGTTTCTTTACTCCAGCATGGCTATCCATGCCCCTCTGGTTGTTTATTTTTTCACTCCATTGAATTATGAAGAAACTGCAAGCGTTTTTTTAAGGGTTTTTAAACTGAAACAAAGCAAACTATTCCAAAATACATTGCAGCATCTTCCAGGTGTCTTTTGAGATTCCCCATTGACTTGCATTGCAAAGTACATAACTGCTTCCAAAAAGAAAAGAAGAACGCCAGTAGAATGGATGTGTTATTTATTTTAACTGCTTGGCTTTATTAGAAACCTGATGTTAAAAGACATTTAAAAGACTGAACATACGAATATCAAGTCATTTTTACATAGAATTGCCTATGTTCACTCTTTTGATCGTTTTCCACCTAAAAAAAGCCATTGAGTGTACATACCTTAAGGTTGAATTCAGATGTGTGTGAAATATAGTCCATGTATGGACTGGCTGTGGGTCTCTCAAGCTGAATTAAAACATTTCATATATGTCTATGTAAGGAGGTGGCAGGGAACCTCAAGTACTTCGTCTCTTCTGGGCGCTGTTCACACATTGCTCTGTGCCACCTCATGGCTTATTAATATATGTGTGGTTCACTAATGTTATTAATGCAATATTTAATGTTTACGTATTGTAATGTAATGTACTGTTTATAGGCTTAGGGATAGAATAGGATCTTTTATAGTATAGAACCATAGTGGGGTAGAATAGGGGGGCATTATAGAGTCAAGGACTAGAGATAGAGAGTATCATAGAATAGGTTAGGAAATAGGCAGCAAAGGGGTTAACTAGATGGGAGGGCAGCACAGAGCAGGGGAGTTTAGTGAGGATACTTCCTGGTTGTGTGAGATGCCTGGGCAGCCTGCCCAAAGGTAGGACGTGTGAGTAGTTAGAGAGCAGAGGACTATAGGCCGTGGGGATTAAACTGTTGTAGCAGTAAGGGCAGCCAGGCTAAGAATAGTGTCGATGAGCACCAGCTGGACAAGATCATCCCTAAGTCTAAGACCAGGGCAGGAGTAGCTGAGATGGCGTTCTTGGCACCTTTCCCAGATGGAACCGGACATGGGGCTGACAAGGAGCTGGTGACAGGAAAGAACAGGAGGGACATGGACTGTCCAAAAGATATGGCTGAGATTGCCAGGCAGAGGAAACTGCTAGAAAGAACAGGGTATGTCCGGATGAAAGAGAAAGAAAGGAAGAAGACTGTGTATGTGATGTGTGCTGTCAGAGGAAAGACTGCTTTATTGTTAAGTAAAGTTAGACTGTTGAGCAATAACATGGAGTACAGAGTGATTTATGGGACTCATTCATCAGAGACTGAAGAAACAGGGATCACAGAGACTCCAGCAGCTAAAGTGAGTACAGTATGGCGTGCAGAGCTGACAGGACTTGTTGTTTCATCTGTGAGGCACCAAGGTATGGGAGCAGTACAGCCAGTTTCCACGACTACCACCCTGGCTGCCTTACACCTATGATACTGTCGAGTTCAGGAGACCAGCATCTAGTCCAGAGGTCTCAAATTGCATTCCTCAAGGGCTGCAAACAGGTCATGTTTTCAGGATTTCCTTGTCTTGCACCAGGTGCTGGATTCATTATCTGTGCAGGTGATGAAATTATCACCTGTGCAATACAAGGAAATCCTGAAAACATGATCTGTTTGCGGCCCTTGAGGAAAGTAATTTGAGACCTCTGATCTAGTCTATGTTTCATGATGTCTAAATTCAGCCTAAATCTAAGGATATAAAACTGTATTTTATTGCTGCCTATTATTTGTGCTATAGAGGATCATAGAGGCTTTTTATCTCCTACTATCATCATTAATTAGATAGAACAAGAAACATTTCTAATATGTACTGCATAAACCCATTGTATTTATGTTTTATATTTGCATCTATGCATGCAAGACATGTCAGGGCTCATATTGTATTCTTAACCCCTTTCTGACATTTGACGTACTATCCCATTCAGGTGACCCAGGCCCATAGGACTGTGGACAGGATAGTACGTCAACGCGATCAGCTGTGCTCACGGGAGCAGCACAGCTAATCAAGGACGGGTGTCAGCTGATTATCACAGCTGACACCTGGCACTATGTTCCAGGAGCGGTCACGGACCGCTCCCTGCCCTTTAACCCCCGGCACAATGTGATCAAACATGATCGCAGTGTGCCAGTGGCATAGGGAAGCATCAGGCAGGGAGGGGGCTCCCTGCGTGCTTCCCTGAGACCCTCAGAACAGTGCGATGTGATTGCGTTGTTCCGAGGGCCTCCTTCCTGCGGGACCCTGGATCCAAGATGGCCGCGGGGTCTTTCCGGGTCCTGCAGGGAGATGGCTTCTCAGTGCCTGCTGAGAGCAGGCGCTGAGAAGGCTCCTGCACTGCCTGTCAGATCGCTGATCTGACGGAGTGCACTGCAAAGTGTCAGATCAGCGATCTGACACTATATAGTGATGTCCCACCCTGGGACAGTGTAAAAAAGTGAAAAATAAAAAAGTGTAAAAGTATTTTTTTTTAAATCCTAAATAAAAAAAAATATTCACCAATAAATACATTTCTTTATGAAAAAAAACAATAAAAGTGCACATATTTAGTATCGCTGAATCTGTAATGACCCGCCCTATAAAACTGCCCCACTAATTAAACCCTTTAGTGAACTCCTTAAAAAAAGGCAAAAAAACAATGCTTTATCATCATACTGCCAAACAAAAAGTGGAATAAAGCTACTTTCACACATCAAGTTTTTTCTGACAGGCTGGATTTGGCGTCATTCGGTGGGTTTTTTGGAAAACCAGATGAAACGGATCCGGTTTTTTCGCCGGATCGGGTAGACTGATCCAGCGAAAAAACGGATCCGTTTAATCCGGTTTTCCATCAGTTTCTTCCATTTTTTTTTATCCGTTTTATGACAGATACGATTTTTAAAAAAGCCCATGGGAGGCTCCCAAATGTGATTGGCTACTGAAAACCTATATACACAGTGCTCCGACAGACCATATTTGACAGGTTGGAGAGGAGCAAGTGCATGTTGGAGAGGAGAGCAAGTATCTGGAGAAGATGGAAGCCGTGATAGTAAACATTCTGAAGATTAACGTCGATTTTACTGTTGAGGCGAATCGTTTGAAAGTGATTGTTCTGGAGAAGGAGCAAGAGAGACAGCAGTGCCTCAAGCATCTGCGGCAACGACGTTTGTGGATCCACCCCATCACAGCCAAGAGAATGACACGTGGGCTGAATTCTACACCATACATGGACCTTCGAGGAAATCCGGAGAAATTTTTTCATATGTTCGTATGCAAATGGAGAACTTTGATTTTTTTGATGGAACGAATTGGACACCTCATCAAAAGAAGTGACACATACTGCCGCTTCTCAATTTCACCACCGGAGCGTCTGATGGTGACACTTCAGTAAGGCATTTTTATTGTATCTCCTCCTTGTAAAGCACACTTATACTGTAATCTTGCTGCTGTTATTTTTGAAGAATTGTTTTTATTGTTTCTCCATCCGTTAAGCTGACTTATAATTGTAATGTTATTTTTTATTATGTACTAATTTTTCCCTTTTTTGTCACAGATTCCTTGCAACTGGTGAATCCCTTTCATCACTCCATTTCCAGTTCAGACTTGGGATTTCCACCATCTCCCGAATTGTGAAGCACACATGACGTGCATTGTGGGATTCTTTACATGACGAGTTTATACCACATCCCACATTAGAGAGTTGGCTTGAAATTGCAGATAAATTCCAACAAATCTGTCAGTTTCCCAATTGCTTGGGTGCAGTGGATGGGAAATATATCCACATTGTCAAACCTGCTGGATCTGGATTCAAATATTTTAACTATAAAAATATTTCTCCATTGTGCTCATGGCCATCACTGATGCGGAATACAAGTTTATAGTGGTTGATATTGGGGCCTATTGCCACTCCAATGATTTCCAAGTTTCCAAATTTTCTGCAATGGGGCGTCATCTCTATGGAAACACCTTCCCATTTCCACCCCCAAGACCGCTGCCTGAAACAACTGGCCCACCAATGCCATTTGTTTGTGTTGGGGATGAAGCCTTCCAACTATTGGAACACCTGCTGAAACCATACTCCAGTAGTGGATTGACGCGAACTAAAAGAATTTTTAATTACAGCCTCACACGAGCATGAAAAATGGTGGAGTGCACTTTTGGGATTCTGACAGCCAAATGTCGAGTTCTATTGACCACTATCAACCTGAAGACTGAAACTGTGGGCGAGGTGGTGAAAGCTTGTGTGGTTCTGCACAATTTTGTTATGTGCAAGGAACATATTTCCATTGATGACCACACTGAAGAAACCACCTTGCATGATCATTACAACATTACGTACAGACGTTCTGTATCAGTTTCAAGAATAAGGGACAAATTTGCTGAATACTTTATTTCACCTCAAGGAAGAGTAGACTGGCAGGATGAGAGAGTTTAAAATAATTCTCTTGTACCTTGTAACCAAAAGTCATTTATCTTCTTTTCCCAAGTTGTGTACCTTGTTGTGCTTTAACCAAAGTATTTTACCTTCTTTACCCAAGTTGTGTACCTGGTTGTGTTTTACCCAAAGTATTTTACCTTCTTTACCCAAGTTGTCTACCTGGTTGTGCTTTAACCAATTTATTTTAACTTCTTTAACCACAGTATTTAACCTTGCTTTAAAAACCTTTTTTTAACCTTATAACGAAATAAAAGGCCAAATTTTGAAACAAAATGTTTTTTTATTAAGAAATTATTAAATAGAAAACATTACAAATCTACATAATGGGGGTTGGAAATAATGCTTGAGGGGCTGTCAGATTGGGACACTTCGACATTGGGAGTGTGGAGAGGAAAGTGATGCTGGTGGTGAAGGATCAATAGGAACAGGTGGAGAAAGAAATGGAACGGGTAAACATAAAACTGGGAGTTGTATTGGGAATTTGGAATGTTTGAAGGGTGGAGTCGAAGGATTGGGAGACAGAAGAGGTGGAGGGTGGAGAGGAGGGTTGTGTTTGGGGCATGATGGATGTTGAAGTAGAATGGTAGTAGTGGGCAGGGAGTGGAGGCGCTGGTGATATGTTTGGTAAATGGTACAGGGCGGTATGTTAGTACGGGGCAGGCTGCTTGTACGGGGGAAGACTGCTGGTACGGGGCAGGCTGCTGGTACCGCGAAGGCTGCTGGTATGGCGAAGGCTGCTGGTATTGCATAGGAGGGGGAGGAGGGACAGTGGCTGGAGGGAGGGCATGTGTGGCAGGATGTACCAGGGTGGGTGGGGGGGAGCTAACTTGTGCTAGAGCAGACTGGCACGATTGCATTACATGCATCTGCTGGTCAGGAGATAGCTTATCCATGCGCTCAAGCACCGACTGGAAAAATGTGTGGTTCGGAGCTTTACTTGCATCTGACTGCATCCTAACCAGAAGTGTGCACAACTCAAGAATACTGTTGTTGAGCAAATTAAATCCTGCTGTCATTTGCTCAGACAACAGTTTCAGACAGTTCTGGAAGGATGCATTCAGATGTAAGAACTCTGGGGCATAGCTCTTTTCCTGACCCCTCTGGCGCTGCCACCCAGAACCCACAGGTGTACTAGAGGTGGCATCAGCAGAGAGGTGGGTTAAAGGAAAAGCTATATCCTCACCAGCAGATTCATGCAATGCAGATGGCCACGATGCTCCAGTGCAAGGGGGTGTTACCGTAGGATCGGATGTGAGGGAAGGCTGGGAAGGTGCAGATGGTCCAGGACTGTCGAAGTGTCCCTCGGTGGCGGACTCTTCAGGGATCGCCCTAGAAGTGAAGGCTCCCGAGTGCTGCAGATGGGGCTGTGGAATAAAGAGAAAAAAAGATAATTAATATATTGATATTGCATGGCCCTGGCTGAAAGCAAAAAAAAATTAAATGGGGTGGGCAATATTTACCTTCTGCTCACTATCGTCTCCCGGAGGAATGACAGGGCTCTTGAGTATTTGTATTTGCTCCTGCATCCTCCAGAGCCACTCAGGGCCCGCATCTCGTTGTTTAACTCCTTCTTGAAGCGATCCCTGATTGACCGCCACCACTTGACAATTCTCTCGCCTGAAAAGTGAAAGCACAAATTGGTTAGTATACAACAAGTTACTGACAGACTTGCTCCCAGAGCCGACGGGTCACTAGGAGATCGGCATGGCTGCGGTCCCCCATACTCCACAGTGGCTCCCTTTCTCGGATCAGATCGATGAGGAGGTCAATATCTAGGCCCGCCTCTGAGTCAGGAGCCGACTGTGAAGCCTGTGAAAAAAGACCAAAAAGAAATAGATTAGACTCCAAACAACATAATTAGGTAAAAAAAAAAAATTTGAAAAAAAACAAAGGTGCTTACCCCATGTTGACCGCCCGTCCGCTCACGCCGACTCTGGGAGCCGCTTCGAGGACCTCTTGATCGGACACCAGAAACTGAAGACTGTAACATAAAAACAAAGAAAAATTATGTGCTTGGATGTAGGCTTGTGCTGTGTGTAGTGTGATGCCTGTACTAATCAATTTTTTATGTGTTTTATGTAGTGTGATGATGTTTTTCTGCGATGCATGCAAGAAGCTTACCGATTGCGTGCCCACTCCAGGTATTTCTCCAACCCTTCGGTCTTCTTCTGGAAGCACCTCTTCAGCTGCTGCAGCTTCCTGTTATACAAAAATGATCGATTAATATATTTAGAAATATATATCTATATAAACATACATAAACAGTGGGGCATTTAAGCTTTATTGCTATAAGAGCACTTCTGTGACCATCAAAAGAATAAACAGGGCATCATTACTTTCTAGGGGTAAAATGTGGTCACCCTTTTTTCTATGGAACTTACACAGGGCATTATCATTTTCTAGGGTGCAATTTTAACATCTAGAGGGCACAAATATGGGGGACAAAAAATTGATCACTGGTATTGTGCTAAACAGCGGGTGCAGTAAAAGGGACGATGTGCTCTGAGATGGCATATCAGAGCTGGAGTGTGATATACATAAAGGCAGAAATAAAAACAAAACCCAAGGACTCACAGAAAAAGACAACATATCTGACTGGCTGGCATGGCTCTGTGGCTGCTGGCTGCTCTGCGGCTGGTGGCTGGCCTGGCTCTGCGGCTGCTGGCTACTCTGTGCCTGCTGGCTGGCCTGGCTCTGTGGCGGCTGGTTGGCCTGGCTCTGCTTCTGCTGGATGGCCTGGCTCTGCGGCTGCTGGCTGGCATGGCTCTGCGGCTGCTGGACATGCTCTGTTGCTGGCCCTGCTCTGTGGCTGGCTTCTCTGTGGCCGGCTCCTCTGGCTGGCTGCATGGTAATGGATGGATGAGTGCCTCACTGGCATTGTTTATATATGTTATCTGGGGGCTGGGCAATGGGATCTGAGCATGCTCAGACGTAAAAACCGGATTCGGTGGCCGGATCCGGCTTTTTCCAGATCCAGCTTTTTCCAGCGCCCATAGACCACCATTGTAACAATAAGCAGGAAGCGACGGATCCGACGCTTCTGGCTTTCTCGCCACAGACAAAAAATGTTGCAAGAAACGGTTTTTCCAGATGCCGGAATGAAACATTTAGCCGGATCTGGCGAAAACCAGAAGAACTGGAAGGCCATGCGGCGCAATCCTGCGCTAATACAATTCAATGAGACAAAAAGAACTGGATCCAGCCTGTCAGAAAAAGCCTGATGTGTGAAAGTAGCCTAACACGCGATCAAAAAGACGGATATAAATAAACATAGTGCCGCTGAAAACGTTATCTTGTCCTGCAAAAAATGAGCCGTGATACAGCAGCATGAGTGAAAAATTTTATATAAAATTGTTTTTATTGCATAAAAGCGCCAAAACATAAAAAAAATATAAATAAGGTATCGCTGTAATCATACTGACCCAAAGAATAAAACTGCCTTATCTATTTTACCACACGCGTAACGGTATAAACCCCCCCCGTAAAAGAAATTCATGAACTGCTTGTTTTTGTTCATTCTGCCTCCCAAAAATTGTGATAAAAAGTGATCAAAAAATGTAACTTGCCTGAAAATGGTACCAATAAAAATTTCAACTCATCCTGCAAATAATAAGACCTGACATGACTGTTTTTTAGCGTGTGACAGCTGCCAAACATAAAAACCAGCTATAAATAATAAATCAAACCCCCCTTTATCACTCCCTTAGTTAGGGAAAAATAAAAAAAAAAATAAAAATGTATTTATTTCCATTTTCCCATTAGGGTTAGGGCTAAGGTTAGGGTTGGGATTAGAATGCTGTCACTCTGGGGTATTTTCTAAAAAAAAATGGTGTCGTAAAAATGAGAAATCGATGGTCAACTTTTACCTTTATAACTTCCTAACAAAAAAATTTGGTTCCAAAATTGTGCAGATGTAAAGTAAACATGTGGGAAATATTACTTATTAAGTATTTTGTGTGACATATCACAATTTTCGCCAAATTTCCATTTTTTTCACAAATAAACGCAAGTTATATCAAAGAAATTTTACCCCTATCATGAATTAAGTACAATATGTCACGAGAAAACAATGTCAGAATCACCGGGATCCATGAAAGCGTTCCAGAGTTATTACCTCATAAAGGAACAGTGGTCAGAATTGTAAAAATTGGCCCAGTCATTAACATGCAAACCACCCTTTGGGTAAAGAGGTTAATCAATGGTTCTGTATCTAATGTCCTATTATAAATATTATTTCTGCACATCCAATTTATTTGAGGAAACTTCACGCATGAGTCTTAATATAGTGTGATATACTGTTAGGGTATGTGCACACGCTGCGGATTCCGCAGCGTTTCTGCAGCGGTTTTGGCCGCTGCGGACTCGCAGCAGTTTTAGCTGCGGTGTACAGTACCATTCAAATGAATGGTAAAAAAAGCGCTGTGTAGACGTTGCGGAAAAATCCGCGCGGATTTGCTGCGGTTTTGAAACCGCAGAAAGAAGTGACATGTCAATTCTTTCTGCGGAATCCGCAGCGGGTTCCTATCTCCACCATTGTGGAGATGGTGAATCCGCAGGACCAAACCGCAGGCAAAACCGCAGATAATCCGCAGGTCTTTTGACCTGCGGTTTATCTGCGGTTTTTGCAAAATCCGTGCGGATTAATCTGCAGCGGATTCCGCAGCGTCTGCACACACCCTTAGGCTGGCTTTAGATAGCGTGTGACCGGTTTCACACTTTTAAATGACTTTAACTGACATTTCTTTAATAGCCAAGGGTCTCTAAGCTTCATAAGCACACATGACTTCAGATCAGCAGACTTGCAGCCGGTCTGCACATCTCAGTGCATACTCAGACAGTGAATATTAGAAGTCTTCTTCAGGCCGCTTGCACACGAGTATTTGGTGAGTTTTTTACCTCAGTGTTTGTAAGCTAAAACCAGGAGTGTAACAATCAGAGGAAAAGTATAAGGCTGGAGTCACACTAACCTGCGCAAAATACGGTCAGTATTTTACATGCGTAATACGGATGACAGACCCCTAAATAGTGCTCCGTATGTCATCCGTAATCAAGGTGTGGTCGCGTATTTTGCGCATGTAAGCATCCGTATGGCATCCGTATGGCGAGATTTTCTTGCAGGCTTGCAAAATGGACATATAATGGAGCCCTATGACAGTTTTAATTAAGAAATGAAAGAATAGATATAGACACGTAGAATGCATATATATATACACTCACTGGCCACTTTATTAGGTACACCATGCTAGTAATGGGTTGGACCCCCTTTTGCCTTCAGAACTGCCTCAATTCTTCGTGGCAGAGATTCAACAAGGTGCTGGAAGCATTCCTCAGAGATTTTGGACCATATTGACATGATGGCATCACACAGTTGGCGCAGATTTGTCGGCTGCACATCCCTGATGCGAATCTCCCGTTCCACCACATCCCAAAGATGCTCTATTGGATTGAGATCTGGTGACTGAGGAGGCCATTTGAGTACAGTAAACTCATTGTCATGTTCAAGAAACCAATCTGAGATGATTCGAGCTTTATGACATGGCGCATTATCCTGCTGAAAGTAGCCATCAGATGTTGGGTACATTGTGGTCATAAAGGGTTGGACATGGTCAGCAACAATACTCAGGTAGGCTGTGGCGTTGCAACGATGCTCAATTGGTACCAAGGGGCCCAAAGAGTGCCCAGAAAAAATTCCCCACACCATGACACCACCACCACCAGCCTGAACCGTTGATACAAGGCAGGATGGATCCATGCTTTCATGTTGTTTACGCCAAATTCTGACCCTACCATCCGAATGTCGCAGCAGAAATCGAGACTCATCCGACCAGGCAACGTTTTTCAAATCTTCTACTGTCCAATTTCGATGAGCTTGTGCAAATTGTAGCCTCAGTTTCCTGTTCTTAGCTGAGAGGAGTGGTACCCAGTGTGGTCTTCTGCTGCTGTAGCCCATCTGCCTCAAAGTTCGACGCACTGTGCGTTCAGAGATGCTCTTCTGCCTACCTTGGTTGTAACGGGTGGCAATTTGAGTCACTGTTGCCTTTCTATCAGCTCGAACCAGTCTGCCCATTCTCCTCTGACCTCTGGCATCAACATGGCATTTCCGGCCACAGAACTGCCGCTCACTGGATTTTTTTTCTTTTTCGGACCATTCTCTGTAAACCCTAGAGATGGTTGTGCGTGAAAATCCCAGTAGATCAGCAGTTTCTGAAATACTCAGACCAGCCCTTCTGGCACCAACAATCATGCCACGTTCAAAGGCACTCAAATCACCTTTCTTCCCCATACTGATGCTCGGTTTGAACTGCAGGAGATTGTCTTGACCATGTCTACATGCCTAAATGCACTGAGTTGCCGCCATGTGATTGGCTGATTAGAAATTAAGTCTTAACACACAGTTGGACAGGTGTACCTAATAAAGTGGCCAGTGAGTGTGTATATATATATATGTATTCTATGTGTCTATATCTATTCTTTCATTTCTTTATTAAACCTGTCAGTGTGAGTTTACTGTATAGCGCGCTGAATTGCCGGCTTTGCTAAAAGACACCTGGTGCGTATTTCTCGCAAGTCACACGTGTGGTCCGTGTGTAATCCGTATTTTTTGCGCACCCATAGACTTGCATTGGTGTACTACGGGCGTAGTACGCTGACAATCGCAGCATGCTGCTATTGGCACGGACCGTAGAATACGGATGAGAAATATACGCCTGGTGCGAGGGACCCCATAGAAAATCATTGGTCCGTGTCTAATGCGTGCTTTTTGCGCCTCTCACTCTCCCGTATTCCTCGCCAGTGTGACCCCGGCCTAACAGAAACACTTCACCATTTCTGTATTTATCACCCAATCCTGGTTTTGGCTTACCAATACTGAGGTAAAAAACTCAACAAAAACTCAGCGTGTGCACGTGACCTAATAAGTGTTCTTTCTAATTCTGAAAAGTTACTTGAAAGTATGTTTACCCTGTGACAGGGTCACTCTCACCGTATGTGAGGGGAGATATGTGTCGCGAAGGTTGTTATCCTATGTGATGTGAAACCCATAAGTTTCCCTCCACCATGATGTGTGTTGAGAGTAAACATAGTAACATAGTATCATAGTAACATAGTTTGCAAGGCTGAAAAAAGACACTTGTCCATCCAGTTCAGCCTATATTCTGTCAGAATAAATTCCCAAATCTACATCATTCTATAGAACTTAATAACTGTAAGATACAATATTGTTACACTCCAGGAAGACATCCAGGCCTCTCTTGAACCCCTCGACTGAGTTGACCACCACCTCCTCAGGCAGGGAATTCCAGATTCTCACTGCCCTAACAGTAAAGAATCGTCTTCTATGTTGGTGGAAAACCTTTGCTCCTCCAGACGCAGAGAATGCCCCCTCGTGACTTGGTATAAATAGATCGTCGGAGTTATATTGGTATTGTCCCCTTATATACTTATACATGATTATTTGATCGCCCCTCAGTCATCTTTTTTCTAGACAAAATAATCCTAATTTTGCTAATCTCTCTAGGTATTGTAGTTCCCCCATCCCCTTTATTAATTTTGTCTCCCTCCTTTGTACTCGCTCTAGTTCCATTATATCCTTCCTGAGCACCATTGCCCAAAACTGTACACAGTACTCCATGTGCGGTCTAACCAGAGATTTGTACAGAGGCAGTATAATGCTCTCATCGTGTGTATCCAGACCTCTTTTAATGCACCCCATGATCCTGTTTGCCTTGGCAGCTGCTGCCTGGCACTGGCTGCTCCAGGTAAATTTATCATTAAAAAAAAAAATGGTGGGATGGCTTTCATGCTACTTTTGATCAAAAACAGTATTACTAAAAACTCTGTATTATTTAGATGCACTTTTGCTTTTACTTATTTAGTTACAGCAGGGTTTTTGCTCACTTTGTCTTTTGCAGGTTTTATGTTTTATGGCCAATGTCAACATGCATTTATACGCTGCATGTGTATCATCTCAAACCAAGCTCAATTTTTGTGTTTTTTCTTTGTATTTTTTGCATTCTGTGCAAGCTGGGGTGTGGCCTCCCTCTTCTGGGCTGGAAATTGTATAGGCTTCCCCAGACTGGTGTCTACTGTTTGGGACCCAGTCCTTTTGTCTGCCCTTGTTCACACATTGAGGTCAACGTTGACACAAAGCAAGGTTTTTAATATTAGACAGTGTAGGACTATCCCGAACAGAGTTACCTTGTCGTGGTGGGATGGCTTTCATGCTACTTTTGATCAAAAACAGTATTACTAAAAACTCTGTATTATTTAGATGCACTTTTGCTTTTACTTATTTAGTTACAGCAGGGTTTTTGCTCACTTTGTCTTTTGCAGGTTTTAAAATTTATCATTAACTAGGATCCCCAAGTCCTTCTCCATGTCAGATTTACCCAGTGGTTTCCCATTCAGTGTGTCATGGTGATATTGATTCCTTCTTCCCATGTGTATAACCTTACTTTTATCATTGTTAAACTGCATCTGCCACCTTTCGGCCCAAGTTCCCAACTTATCCAGATCCATCTGTAGCAGAATACTATCTTCTCTTGTATTGACTGCTTTACATAGTTTTGTATCATCTGCAAATATCGATATTTTACTGTGCAAACCTTCTACCAGATCGTTAATAAATATCTTGAAGAGAATAGGTCCCAACACCGACCCCTGCGGTACCCCACTGGTCACAGCGACCCAGTTAGAGAATATACCATTTATAACCACCCTCTGCTTTCTATCACTAAGCCAATTACTTACCCTTTTACACGCATTTTTCCCCTGACCCAGCATTCTCATTTTGTGTACCAACCTCTTGTGTGGCACGGTATCAAACACTTTGGAAAAATCAAGATATACCACATCAATGACTCACCTTGGTCCAGTCTATAGCTTATCTCTTCATAAAACTGATTAGATTGGTTTGACAGGAGCGATTCCTCATAAACCCATGCTGATATGAAGTTAAACAGTTATTCTCATTGAGATAATCCAGAAAAACATCCCTCAGAAACCCTTCAAATATTTTACCAACAATAGAGGTTAGTCTTACAGGTCTATAATTTCCAGGTTCACTTTTAGAGCCTTTTATGAATATTGGTACTACATTTGCTATGCGCCAGTCCTGTGGAACAGACGCCCTCGCTATAGAGTCTCTAAATATAAGAAATAATGGTTTGTCTATTACATTACTTATTTCTCTTAGTACTCATGGGTGTATGCCATCCGGACCCGGAGATTTATCTATTTTAATCTTATTTAGTAGGTTTTGCACCTCTTCTTGGGTTCGATTGGTGACCCTTATGTAGAGGAACACACTCGGACCTGTTCCTCCCACGTCACCACCGTGACGTAAGTACACAGGCACAGCTCTCCGGCTCCCCCTTTGTCTCTCAGGTCAGTAAGGGAACTGCACCTAGAGCAAATGGTCGCCGGGGAGGAGGTCCTGTTACCCGCTGGGAGTTCTAAGATTCGTGATCAGAGTAAAAGCATCAGCCCAAGATTAAGTTTATAGTTTAATTGCCTTAAGGGCGCACTAGATAATTACAGAAATATACAGTAAATTTGCAGTCAGAGAAAAGATATAACAATAAGGGTACAAGACTTAAGATATTAAGCTGGAGGTCAATTTACCAGATTGTAGGGTCATGTGGGTGCTGGGGAGCTCTGCAGTCCACAGGTACAAGAATCTTAGTTGCCGGACCAACCCCCAAAGCATGGGCCGCTGCTCCCCTCGGCAGGTCTGTCCCCAGGTCCTTCTTAGATCGTCATCGTCTGGATCTTCTGTGTGAAAGACTGAATATCTGCCAGGGGCTGCTAGTCCTTAAACACGCTAGGTTCCTCCCCCTGTGTCAGAGGGCGGGCTAATAATCCATGCTCCTAGGATGGAGCCAAAGTGTCTGGGACACACAAAGGACGTATATTCCTGCATCTGCTAGCAGGTACATTCTAATTGAAGCCCTAGGCTTTTTTCCGGCCCCCTGCTGGCACGGCTTCGTACCTGAGCTTTGAAGCTCTGTTTTGGGCCTATCCTCATTATCACACCAATGGCCCTGGCTATTTAGCATTGGAACACTAAATCCTGCTTGTATTTACTAAGTACACAGCACCTGGGGGTATAGAAGCCGTTAGCTGCCTGTAATTCCTGAACTTAGACCAAAATGGATGCCAAGCTCCGACATGTGGCCCCATATCTAAGATGGCGGCTGCTCCTTCATCACACCTCCCTGTTTTAGAGGGCGCTAGGGGGTATCACATTCCTGTGATCCCCCATGCGCCCTTCCACACCCTCTCCTTGCCGGGACAGCCCATCAGCGTTACCATGGTCCCTGCCTCTTTTGTGGCGAATGGTGAAGTGATACTGTTGGAGAGAGAGGCTCCAGCGTAGCAACCTCCCATTCGTCCCAGAGACCGTGTGTAACCAGCTGAGGGGGTTGTGGTCTGTTTCCACGGTGAATTGGCATCCGTACAAGTATGGCTGCAGACGCTGCAGGGCCCACACAATTGCCAGACATTCCTTCTCCTTCGTAGAATAGGCCACTTCCCGCGGCAGGAGCTTCCGGTTCAGGTACAGAACGGGGTGTTCATGGCCCGTAGTGTTGACCTGGCTGAGCACAGCACCGAGGCCGAAGTCGCTGGCGTCGGTCTGCACTACGAACAGCCGCGTGAAGTCAGCTGCCTGTAGTACAGGAGAACTAGAAAGGGCGGTCTTGAGCACCTGGAAAGCTGTCTCGCAGGCGACAGTCCAGTCGACTTCGACGGGCAGCCTCTTCTTGGTGAGGTCCATCAGGGGCTTGGCCAGGGCACTATAGTGTGGAACAAACCTCCTATAATACCCGGCTGTCCCCCAGAAGGACATCACCTGCTTCTTGGTCCTGGGGGTTGGCCAGGATGCGATGGCATTCACCTTCCCGGGCTCTGGCTTCAGAGCTCCCCCACCTACCCAGTGCCCCAGGTAGTGGACCTCACTCATACCCAGCTGGCACTTTTCGGGCTTAATGGTCAAGCCTGCTCGCTGGATCCGCCCGAGCACCTGCGCCAGGTGCTCTAGGTGATCTTCCCAGGTGGGACTGAAGATGGTGATGTCGTCTAGGTACGCGGTCGCATACCCTTCCAGTCCCTCGAGCAGCGTGTTGACCATCCTCTGAAAAGTGGCAGGGGCATTCTTCATGCCGAATGGCATCACCGTGGACTCGTACAGTCCGAATGGGGTGATAAAGGCAGAGCGTTCCCGTGCCCCAGGGGTCAGGGGAATCTGCCAATACCCCCTGCTCAGATCCATGATGGTCAGGAACTTGGCCCCGGCCAGCCGATCGAGCAGGTTATCGATGCGCGGCATTGGGTACGCATCGGTGACCGTCACAGCGTTGAGCCCACGGTAGTCCACGCAGAACCGCATAGTTCGGTCCTTTTTAGGGACGAGGACTACAGGCGAAGCCCACGCACTATTGGACACTTGGATCACCCCCAGCTTCAGCATCTCGTCTATCTCTTGGCGCATGTGCTGCTGCACCTCAAGAGAGACCCCATATGCTGAATGCCGGATCGGGGGGGTGATTGCCGGTGTCCACATCATGGACGGCTGTCTCAGTCCTTCTGGGCAGGCTGCTGAACAGCTCCCTAAAGGGGTGTAGGGTGACCCTCAGCTGGGAACGTTGTTCCTCCGAGAGTTGGTGGCCAACCCCCACATCCTCAATGCATCCACCCGCCTTGGCTTGGGTGAGCAGATCCAGGAGGGTTTTTACCTCTCCTTCCTCGGGAAGGTTGCACACTGGATGGAAACAAGCCTCCCGCTCATGATGGGCCTTCATCATGTTCACGTGGAAGGCCTTCCTCCTTCCACGGGCGTAGTCCAGGGTGACCAGATAGGTGACAGCGTTGAGCCGCTGGTGCACGAGGTATGGACCCTCCCAGGCCGCCTGAAGCTTGTTTTGAGGTACCAGTACCCACACCTTTTGACCCATCTCGTAGGTCCGCTCACAAGCATTCTGGTCGTACCACCGCTTCTGGTCAGCCTGGGCTTGGGCCATATTGTCATGCACCAGCCGTGTCAAGGCCGTCATTCTGTCCCAGAAGCGCATGACATACTCAATGACCGACACTCCAGGGGTAGCCAAATCCCCTTCCCATGCTTCCTTCACCAGAGCAAGGGGCCCCCGTACACGTCGCCCGTACAGGAGCTCAAAGGGGGAGAACCCTGTTGAGGCCTGTGGGACCTCTCGGTAGGCAAACAGCAGGTGTGGGAGATACTGCTCCCAGTCTCTCCCATGGGAGTCGACCAACATCTTCAGCATCTGCTTTAAGGTGCCATTGAACCGCTCACACAGGCCATTGGTCTGTGGGTGGTACGGGCTGGCTACCAGATGTTGCACCTGTACCTGCTTACAGAGAGACTCCATCAGCTGCGACATGAACTGTGTCCCTCGGTCGGTGAGCATTTCCTGGGGAAACCCCACTCTGGAGAAAATCTCCAGTAAGGCAGTGGCCACTTTGTTGGCCCGAATGGACGACAAAGCTACCGCCTCCGGGTACCGGGTGGCATAGTCCACTACCGTTAGTATGAAGCATTTCCCGGAGCGGCTGGGAGTGGACAGAGGTCCAATGAGATCCACAGCCACCCTCGAGAAAGGCACTTTGATGATGGGCAGAGTTATCAGTGGGGCTTTGGGGTGCTGCCCCGCCTTCCCCACCCTCTGACAGGTGTCACACGAATGGCAGTAGGCAATCACCTCGGTCCTCATTCCTGGCCAGTAGAAATGCTGAGCTAGCCTGGCCCTGGTTTTAGCGATCCCTAGGTGTCCGGCCATTGGAATCTCGTGTGCGATCCGCAACAATTCTGCCCTGAACGGATAGGGTACCACTAACTGTCGGTCCCTGGGCCACGCCTCCGGTGAACCCTGCTGGACCGTTTCCCAGTACAGCCGTCCCTGGTCCCAGACCACTCGCTCGCGGTCGGACTCCAGGGGAGGCTGTGCCGCCTGCTCCTTGAGAGCTTTCAGGCTAGCGTCAGCTTCCAACGCTGCCTGAAATCCCTGACTCGATGTGGCAAGAATTGACGAAACTGCCACCTCCTCTGTCAGTTCCCTGGGATCTATCTCCTGGCCGCTGTCTGACTCGGCAGCCACCTGGTCGGAGAGAGGGGAACCGTCGGACCTCCGCGAGGCTCCTTGGGCTCCGGCGCTCCTACTCCTGGTAACAGCGGCCACGACCGCTGAGACCACAGGTAGCGCCTGCTTTCCCTTGGCCCCCGACCAAGTCGCCGGGTCAGGCAGACTTCCCTGGCCTCCTGACATCCTGGATGTGGGGAACTCCTGCCCTGGGGTCTTACCTGGTGGCTCCTCTCCCGGGACGCCCCCTCCCCCCATGGCCTGTTCCTCTTTCTGCAGAGGCCCTCGACTCAGCAGACTGGATTCACTAAGGGGCCCTACACTGCCCATAGCAGCCCCTCCCTCCACCTCTGAGCTCTCCCCAGCAGGCTTCTCACCTGTCCTCACTGTGAGCCCTGTGTGTGTAGTGTCAGTGCATGGCTTACCATCAGGTTTCACTCCCTCCTCCACTGTTGGAGGCACATTCAACACATTAACATTAGCATTTACAGTAGAGTCATGACATTCTTGGGGAGCCGGACTTGGGGGTTCAGTGGTCACCCACTGAGTCACTAGCCGCCTCAAATCGGTCCCAAGCAAAACATTGGCAGGAAAATTTGGCATTACTCCCACCTCCATTGTTGGAGGCACATTCAATACATTAGCATTGGCAGTCACAGTAGGGTCATGACATTCTTGGGGAGCCGGACTTGGGGGTTCAGTGGCCACATACTGAGACACTAGCCACCCCAAATCGGTCCCAAGCAACACATTGGCAGGAATATTTGGCGTTACTCCCATCTCCCGCATTCCCCTCCTGGCGCCCCTTGTTATGAATGAGTCACCGTAGGAGGCAAAAACAGAAATACTAGCTAAGTCCAGAAAACCAGAGAAATTGGCAGCTATCGGATTGCAGACTCCTGAACCTATCAACAACAACTAGCAGTAGCCGTGGGGGGTTCCTACGGTGCCCTAGACCCCTCGAGCACAGCCGGTGAACTAAATAGCCTAAAGACAGAAAGGGAAATCTAAACTGCCCCAGAGCAGACCCCAAAGCAATAGGCAGCTCCCAACATATAATGACGATGAAGCAAGATGAAAAAACACTCACACAGATAGAAAGATACGCTGAGCAAATGATGGGGCCCAAGCTAACTAAATAGGACAGGATAGAAAAGCTGCTGTCTGCAATCCGCCAAAACAAGAGCCAACAGGCTGATAGGCAAAAAAGCCCTGAAGACGCTAGGCTTCAAAAAGACTATATCAGTACTCAGGTATTTTCTGAAGATAGAGCAAAAAGGAATTCAGCTCACCCCAGCAGGGAATGGCAGAAATCCAGAAAAACAAGGCAAAACAAAACCAAAACACAAATGCAAAAAGCAGAGCAGAAAAGTTAGCTTTTGAGGAGCAGGAATCAGACTGGTCTCCTAGAATCCCTCAGAGAGATCACCAGCAAGGCAGAAGGGCGTAGGCTGCCTTATATCCAGTCAGCAATTCCCGTCACCCAGTCATCATCATCCAGCTCAGGTGCTTGGTAATCAGCCTCACTACCTTCCTTCATCAGAAGAGGGAGTTCATCAGACCTCAATGGTGAAGGGGAAAATGAACTCACAACAGCCCCTGTCCAAAAACACCTTGGCGACGGGCAGCGCCGGTTCAACACCTCCAATTCCGGAGATGGAAAGGGTTTTCCCAGGCACCAAGTCTTGAGGGGACACCACCTCAGGATGTACCAGGGTTCATTCAGCGCCTGTGTCCCGTGCCATGACCGCTGAGCGGCCGATGGTGACGGGTTGGTAATTGTCCAGGGACCTCCCACCACCCCCTCCCACACACAAAACAGTGGACGGTTTCTGGGACAGGGATGGGGCCTTATGGCGCTGGGGACACGCAGCCTTAAAGTGTCCCGGCTGGTTGCAATGATGACAACATCTGGGTTCTGCTCCTGGCCTGGAGAGGGCAGCAGGGGGGTACACCCCTTGCTGTTATGATTGAGTCACCATAGGAGGCAAAAACAGAAAACTTAGCTTTAGGAGAGCAGGAATCAGACTGGTGTCCACGAGTCCACAGAGAAATCACCCGCAGGGCAGAAAGGGCGTAGGCTGCCTTAAATCCAGTCAGTGACTCCACTCAGCCAATCGTCTTCATTAGTCCCAGGTGTCTGATAATCAGGCTCACTACCTTCCTTCACTAGAATAGGGAGTTCACCAGGCCTCAGTGACGGAGGGGAAAATGAACTCACAACACCTTGCACTCTGGGGGCTGGGGGGACAGGGGCAGGACTGGGCTTACCCCCTCAACAGGTGCTGCTGGCAGGCTTCTTCGGCTCAGAGGCCCTGTTGATGGCATACTCGTCTGCCTGGGCGGCTGTAGCAGAAGCCCCCTTTGGTTTCCGGTCACGGAGGAACTGCTGGAGGTCCTCTGGGCAGTTCCACAAGAACTGCTTCGTGACAAACAGTTCTGGACCTCCTGGCGGGTGGGTGAGCTCTAGACCCGAGGTCCAGTGCTCCGCAGCTCTCAGCAGTGCCCGCATGTGGTCGGTCCAGGTGTCCTTTGAGCCCCGCTGCAGGCTCCGAAACTTCCCGCAGTACGACTCCGGGGTGAGGTTGTAGTGCTGGATCAGGGCCCACGTGATGCTGTTGTAGTCCTGCTCCTCCCCGGCAGGTAAGTCCCCCAAAACTTCCAGGGACTTACCCCTCAAACGGGGGGTCAGGTACCTTGCCCACTGATCCAGGGCCAGATGATGTTGGAGGCAGGTTCTTTCAAAAGGCCAGCAGAAAGGAATTCAGGTCTCCATCCTTTTCAAGCAGGGGGAAGTCCTCCGCCCGGATCTTGGAAGCCTTGGTCCCTGGTGGGGCTGGAGCATCCAGCGGGAGCCCGTGCTGAGCCATCTCCAGTCGGTGCCGGCGCTCCGCAGCTTCACGGCGTTCAGTATGCTCACACTCCGCTGCTCTCTCGGCCTCCGCTTGCTCACGCTCCGCTGCTTTCTCTGCTGCCGCTAGGAGTCTGTCATGGGCGGCATCGTTACCAGCCTCGAGTTGTGCCATAGCCGCTTGGAAAAGGGCCTCCGATCTGGACAGGCTGGGGTGGGCAGGTGGTGGGCAGTCCACTGCGGGACTGAGCACGGGGGTCCGGCTCCTTGGGGAGCCCTGGCTGAGCTCCCCCTCGCCTTCATTGGTATTGTCCTCCACCACCTCCTCATAGACCATAGCATTGGCCTCCCCTTTGTCCTATTCCTGGTGCCTTCCGCCATCTTGGGAACCTCTGGTTACTGACACAGCTGCAACCCTGGCCTCGCACACAACTTATTATAGTGGTTTGAAAAAACCACTATATTGTAATACGAACGCTGCTAACTTATTCTTCTTCTTATTATAGTGGTTTGAAAAAACCACTATATTGTAATCCGAACGCTGCTAACTTATTATAGTGGTTTGAAAAAACCACTATATTGTAATCCGAACGCTGCTAACTTATTCTTCTTCTTCTTATTATTATTATTATTAAGTTGATTTCCGCAATTAATACAGCCCGAACCGCTACACGCACAGACTCCGTTGAGGTGTCGTTTCGAAGCCAGCGTCCATGAGAGGTGTGCTAAGTATTTTTCGTGTCGATCGGATTTGTAGTTTTTGCGCAATTTGCGTTTGAAAATTTTTTTTCCCGTCATTGGAATGCACTGTCTCAATGCATTTGAATGGGGAAATGTTGCTATAGACAAAACATGCCCTGAGGCGATTGAAATGGCAGTTGAGCTCATTGATATGCGCAGGCAGACCCAGTTACTATGCCAACGCCTACGAACGTCACATGACCTCTCCAAGACAGAGCTTCTGCCATATAATATCAGCTCTTAAAGCAAAACCCACAGAACAAATGCAAATCTAGCTTCATCACATGATGTATGCCCCTGAGAGAGAATGTGCGCCAAAGTGTATTTAGAAGCCCAGTGAGTCACCCTGGCTCTTAAAAGGCCGACGCGCCAAAGTGATTCTTAAAGAGCCGGCGCACTAAAATGAGTCTTAAAGGGCCGGCGCGCCAAATCGAAAGCTGAGTGACCCGAGGCTCCAAATCGGAGGCTGATAGACCCTGGCCTACAAAAAGGAGGCTGAGCCACCCTGGCATCCAAATTGGACCCAGGGTGGCCCCGCCCACCAAATAGGACCCAGAGTGGCCCAGCCCACCAAATCAGACCCAGAGTGGCCCCACCCACCAAATTGGACCCTGAGGGGCCGCACCCACAAAATCGGACCCTGAGGGGCCCCGGCCACAAAATCGGACCCTGAGGGGCCCCACCCACAAAATCGGACCCTGAGGGGATCCGGCCACAAAATCAGACCCTGAGGGGCCCCGGCCACAACATCGGACCCTGAGGGGCCCCACCCACAAAATCGGACCCTGAGGGGCCCCGCCCACCAAATTAGACCCTGAGGGGCCCCACCCTCAAAATCAGACCCTGAGGGGCCACAGCCACAAAATCAGACCCTGAGGGTCCCCAGCCACAAAATCGGACCCTGAGGGGCCCCACCCACAAAATCGGACCCTAAGGGGCCCCACCCACAAATCCAGACCCTGAGGGGCCCCAGCCACAAAATCGGACACTGAGAGACCCCGGCCACAAAATCGGACCCTGAGGGGCCCCAACCACAAAATCGAACCCTGAGGGGCCCCACCCACAAAATCAGACCCTGAGGGACCCCAGCCACAAAATCAGACCCTGAGGGGCCCCAGCCACAAAATCGGACCCTGAGGGGCCCCACCCACAAAATCGGACCCTGAGGGGCCCCGCCCACCAAATTAGACCCTGAGGGGCCCCGCCCTCAAAATCGGTCCCTGAGGGGCCCCGGCCACAAAATCGGACCCTGAGGGGCCCCGGCCAAAAAATCGGACCCTGAGGGGCCCCAACCACAAAATCGGACCCTGAGGGGCCCCAACCACAAAATCGGACCCTGAGAGACCCCGGCCACAAAATCGAACCCAGAAGGGCCCCACCCACAAAATTGGACCCTGAGGGGCCCCGCCCACAAAATCGGACCCTGAGGGGCCCCGCCCACAAAATCGGACCCTGAGGGGCCCCGCCCACAAAATCGGACCCTGAGAGGCCCCGCCCACCAAATCGGACCCTCAGGGGCCCCGCCCTCAAAATCGGACCCTGAGGGGCCCCGCCCTCAAAATCGGACCCTGAGGGGCCCCGCCTACCAAATCGGACCCTGAGGGGCCCCGCCAACCAAATCGGACTCTGAGGGGCCCCACCCACAAAATCGGACCCTGAGGGGCCCCACCCTCAAAATCGGACCCTGAGGTGCCCCGCCCTCAAAATCGGACCCTGAGGGGCCCCGCCTACCAAATCGGACCCTGAGGGGCCCCGCCAACCAAATCGGACTCTGAGGGGCCCCACCCACAAAATCGGACCCTGAGGGGCCCCACCCTCAAAATCGGACCCTGAGGTGCCCCGCCCTCAAAATCGGACCCTGAGGGGCCCCGCCTACCAAATCGGACCCTGAGGGGCCCCGCCAACCAAATCGGACTCTGAGGGGCCCCACCCTCAAAATCGGACCCTAAGGGGCCCAACCAACAAAATCGGACCCTGAGCGGCCCCAGCCACAAAATCGGGCCCTGAGGGGCCCCGGCCACAAAATCGGACCCTGAGGGGCCCCGGCCAAAAAATCGGACCCTGAGGGGCCCCAACCACAAAATCGGACCCTGAGGGGCCCCAACCACAAAATCGGACCCTGAGAGACCCCGGCCACAAAATCGAACCCAGAAGGGCCCCACCCACAAAATTGGACCCTGAGGGGCCCCGCCCACAAAATCGGACCCTGAGGGGCCCCGCCCACAAAATCGGACCCTGAGGGGCCCCGCCCACAAAATCGGACCCTGAGAGGCCCCGCCCACCAAATCGGACCCTCAGGGGCCCCGCCCTCAAAATCGGACCCTGAGGGGCCCCGCCCTCAAAATCGGACCCTGAGGGGCCCCGCCTACCAAATCGGACCCTGAGGGGCCCCGCCAACCAAATCGGACTCTGAGGGGCCCCACCCACAAAATCGGACCCTGAGGGGCCCCACCCTCAAAATCGGACCCTGAGGTGCCCCGCCCTCAAAATCGGACCCTGAGGGGCCCCGCCTACCAAATCGGACCCTGAGGGGCCCCGCCAACCAAATCGGACTCTGAGGGGCCCCACCCACAAAATCGGACCCTGAGGGGCCCCACCCTCAAAATCGGACCCTGAGGTGCCCCGCCCTCAAAATCGGACCCTGAGGGGCCCCGCCTACCAAATCGGACCCTGAGGGGCCCCGCCAACCAAATCGGACTCTGAGGGGCCCCACCCTCAAAATCGGACCCTAAGGGGCCCAACCAACAAAATCGGACCCTGAGCGGCCCCAGCCACAAAATCGGGCCCTGAGGGGCCCCGGCCACAAAATCGGACCCTGATGGGCCCCGGCCACAAAATCGGACCCAGAGGGGCCCAGACCACAAAATCGGACCCTTAGGGGTCCCGGCCACAAAATCGGACCCTGAGGGGTGCCACCCACAAAATCAGACCCTGAGGGGCCCCGGCCATAAAATCAGACCCTGAGGGGCCCCGGCCATAAAATTGGACCCTGAGGGGCCCCACCCACAAAATCGTACCCTGAGGGGCCCCACCCACAAAATCAGCCATGAGGGGCCCCACCCACAAAATCTGACCCTGAGGAGCCCCACCCACAAAATCGGACCCTGAGGGGACCCACCCACAAAATCGGACCCTGAGGCGCCCCACCCACAAAATTGGACCCTGAGGAATCCCGGCCACTAATTCAAATCCTTATTAGCCCAGGCCACCGAATCGGATCCTGAGGGGCCCCACCCACCAAATCAGACCCTGAGGCCAAAGTGGCCCCTGAGAGGCACCCACATTTAAAACAGATCCTGAGTTGAAAGTCTTGCAGGGGCAGCAGGCAAGTCTCTCTTAAAGGGGCAGCCCAGGCACCATTTCAAACCACTATCTGTACTTCCTTCAGGAAATACACATCTAGTTCTTCTTCTTATTATTATTATTATTAAGTTGATTTCCGCAATTAATACAGCCCGAACCGCTACACGCACAGACTCCGTTGAGGTGTCGTTTCGAAGCCAGCGTCCATGAGAGGTGTGCTAAGTATTTTTCGTGTCGATCGGATTTGTAGTTTTTGCGCAATTTGCGTTTGAAAATTTTTTTTCCCGTCATTGGAATGCACTGTCTCAATGCATTTGAATGGGGAAATGTTGCTATAGACAAAACATGCCCTGAGGCGATTGAAATGGCAGTTGAGCTCATTGATATGCGCAGGCAGACCCAGTTACTATGCCAACGCCTACGAACGTCACATGACCTCTCCAAGACAGAGCTTCTGCCATATAATATCAGCTCTTAAAGCAAAACCCACAGAACAAATGCAAATCTAGCTTCATCACATGACGTATGCCCCTGAGAGAGAATGTGCGCCAAAGTGTATTTAGAAGCCCAGTGAGTCACCCTGGCTCTTAAAAGGCCGACGCGCCAAAGTGATTCTTAAAGAGCCGGCGCACTAAAATGAGTCTTAAAGGGCCGGCGCGCCAAATCGAAAGCTGAGTGACCCAAGGCTCCAAATCGGAGGCTGATAGACCCTGGCCTACAAAAAGGAGGCTGAGCCACCCTGGCATCCAAATTGGACCCAGGGTGGCCCCGCCCACCAAATCGGACCCAGAGTGGCCCAGCCCACCAAATCAGACCCAGAGTGGCCCCACCCACCAAATTGGACCCTGAGGGGCCGCACCCACAAAATCGGACCCTGAGGGGCCCCGGCCACAAAATTGGACCCTGAGGGGCCCCACCCACAAAATCGGACCCTGAGGGGATCCGGCCACAAAATCAGACCCTGAGGGGCCCCGGCCACAACATCGGACCCTGAGGGGCCCCACTCACAAAATCGGACCCTGAGGGGCCCCACCCACAAAATCGGACCCTGAGGGGCCCCGCCCACCAAATTAGACCCTGAGGGGCCCCACCCTCAAAATCAGACCCTGAGGGGCCACAGCCACAAAATCAGACCCTGAGGGTCCCCAGCCACAAAATCGGACCCTGAGGGGCCCCACCCACAAATCCAGACCCTGAGGGGCCCCAGCCACAAAATCGGACACTGAGAGACCCCGGCCACAAAATCGGACCCTGAGGGGCCCCAACCACAAAATCGAACCCTGAGGGGCCCCACCCACAAAATCAGACCCTGAGGGACCCCAGCCACAAAATCAGACCCTGAGGGGCCCCAGCCACAAAATCGGACCCTGAGGGGCCCCACCCACAAAATCGGACCCTGAGGGGCCCCGCCCACCAAATTAGACCCTGAGGGGCCCCACCCTCAAAATCGGTCCCTGAGGGGCCCCGGCCACAAAATCGGACCCTGAGGGGCCCCGGCCAAAAAATCGGACCCTGAGGGGCCCCAACCACAAAATCGGACCCTGAGGGGCCCCAACCACAAAATCGGACCCTGAGAGACCCCGGCCACAAAATCGAACCCAGAAGGGCCCCACCCACAAAATTGGACCCTGAGGGGCCCCGCCCACAAAATCGGACCCTGAGGGGCCCCGCCCACAAAATCGGACCCTGAGGGGCCCCGCCCTCAAAATCGGACCCTGAGAGGCCCCGCCAACCAAATCGGACTTGGAGGGGCCCCACCCACAAAATTGGACCCTGAGGGCCCCCAACCACAAAATCGGACCCTAAGAGGCCCCGGCCACAAAATCGGACCCTGAGAGACCCCGGCCACAAAATCGAACCCAGAGGGGCCCCACCCACAAAATCGGACCCTCAGGGGCCCCGCCCTCAAAATCGGACCCTGAGGGGCCCCGCCCTCAAAATCGGACCCTGAGGGGCCCCGCCTACCAAATCGGACCCTGAGGGGCCCGCCAACCAAATCGGACCCTGAGGGGCCCCACCCACAAAATCGGACCCTGAGGGGCCCCACCCTCAAAATCGGACCCTGAGGTGCCCCGCCCTCAAAATCGGACCCTGAGGGGCCCCGCCTACCAAATCGGACCCTGAGGGGCCCCGCCAACCAAATCGGACTCTGAGGGGCCCCACCCTCAAAATCGGACCCTGAGGGGCCCAACCAACAAAATCGGACCCTGAGCGGCCCCAGCCACAAAATCGGGCCCTGAGGGGCCCCGGCCACAAAATCGGACCCTGAGGGCCCCGGCCACAAAATCGGACCCTGAGGGGCCCCACCCACAAAATCGGACCCTGAGGGGCCCCACCCACAAAATCGGACCCTGAGGGGCCCCACCCACCAAATTAGACCCTGAGGGGCCCCACCCTCAAAATCGGTCCCTGAGGGGCCCCGGCCTCAAAATCGGTCCCTGAGGGGCCCCGGCCACAAAATCAGACCCTGAGGGGCCCCGGCCACAAAATCGGACCCTGAGGGGCTCCGGCCACAAAATCGGACCCTGAGGGGCCCCACCCGCAAAATCGGACCTGAGGGGCCCCACCCGCAAAATCGGACCCTGAGGGGCCCCACCCGCAAAATCGGACCCTGAGGGGCCCCGGCCGCAAAATCGGACCCTGAGGGGCCCCGGCCGCAAAATCGGACCCTGAGGGGCCCCGGCCACAAAATCGGACCCTGAGGGGCCCCGGTCACAAAATCGGACCCTGAGGGGCCCCGGCCACAAAATCGGACCATAAGGGGCCCCACCCACAAAATCGGACCCTGAGGGGCCCCACCCACAAAATCAGACCATGAGGGGCCCCACCCACAAAACTGGACCCTGAGGCATCCCGGCTACCAATACAAGCCCTGAGGAGCCCAGGCCACCAAATCAGACCCTGAGGCCAAAGTGGCCCCTGAGAGGCACCCACACTTAAAACGGATCCTGAGTTGAAAGTCTTGCAGGGGCAGCAGGCAAGTCTCTCTTAAAGGGGCAGCCCGGGCACCATTTCAAACCACTAACTGTACTTCCTTCAGGAAATACACATCTAGTATTATTATTACTATTCAGTTGATTTCCGCAATTAATGCGGCCCGATCCGCTACACGCACAGACTCCGTTGAGGTGTCGTTTCGAAGCCAGCGTCCACGAGAGGTGTGCTAAGTATTTTTCGTGTCGATCGGATTTGTAGTTTTTGCGCAATTTGCGTTTGAAAAAACATTTTCTTGTCATTGGAATGCATTGTCTCATTGCATTTTAATGGGAAAATGTTGCCATAGGGAAAACATGGGGCAGTCGTGAGGTGACGGTTATGCTCATTGATATGCGTAGGCCAGGGCCGGCGTCAGCACCCGGGCAAGTGCCGGGGCCCTGGCGAGATGGGAGGACCCACTCACGCTGTCTGGGATACCCGCCGGCCGCCGCCACGCCCCCCATGTACTGACCCCATCCTGCGCCCTCCACGAGGGACCCACGCAGTGACGCAGCCCCTTAGGCTGAGTGCACACGACTTTTTAGCCCTGCGGATTTTTCCACTCAGAATGGAAGAAATCCGCAGGTTAAATGACCTGCATTTTTCCTGCGGATTTCTTCCATTTTTCCTGCGGTTTTCTGTGGTTTTCCTCCTGCGGATTTGGTGACAGGGGAGATGGAAAACCGCACAAAAGTAGTAACATGCTGCGGATTTTGTACCGCAGGAAAACTGCGCAGAAAAATCCGCAGCGTCTGCTGTACTTTTTTTTTTTCATTGATGTTAAGGCTACTGTACATCACAATGCGGATATGCAATGTTTCTGCGCGGTAAAATCCGCTGCGGATCCACTGGATATCCGCATCGTGTGCACACAGCCTTACTGCCAGCAATGGTCCTCGCTTCCTTCGGCTGTAATCTTGTGTGCGGTGTTGTCACAGGACCTGTGATGAGGTCACAGGAGGGGAGGAGTCAGGGGTCACATGATCAGGGTGGCTGCAGGACTCTGCTGTGCTGGTCGCTTGTCATTACGGTGCTGGTCTGGATGGATGAGGTAACGTTTATGTGTGGGACAGTGGGGTCAGGGAGGTGTTTTACAAGGTGGATGTAGCAGAGCCGTGTGTGTACTTGTGTGGGGTCAGGAGGTGTTTTACAAGGTGGATGTAGCAGGGTCGTGTGTGTACTTGTGTGGGGTCAGGAGGGGTTTACAAGGTGGATGTAGCAGAGCCGTGTGTGTACTTGTGTGGGGTCAGGAGGAGGGGTTTACAAGGTGGATGTAGCAGAGCCGTGTGTGTACTTGTGTGGGGTCAGGAGGGGTTTTACAAGGTGGATGTAGCAGAGCCGTGTGTGTACTTGTGTGGGGTCAGGAGGGGTTTTTCAAGGTGGATGTAGCAGAGCCGTGTGTGTACTTGTGTGGGGTCTGGAGGGGTTTTACATGGTGGATGTAGCAGAGCCATGTGTGTACTTGTGTGGGTCAGGAGGTGTTTTACAAGGTGGATGTAGCAGAGCTGTGTGTGTACTTGTGTGGGTCAGGAGGTGTTTTACAAGGTGGATGTAGCAGAGCCGTGTGTGTACTTGTGTGGGGTCAGGAGGGATTTTACAAGGTGGATGTAGCAGAGCCGTGTGTGTACTTGTGTGGGGTCAGGAGGTGTTTTACAAGGTGGATGTAGCAGAGCCGTGTGTGTACTTGTGTGGGGTCAGGGAGGTGTTTTACAAGGTGGATGTAGCAGAGCCGTGTGTGTACTTGTGTGGGGTCAGGAGGGTTTTACAAGGTGGATGTAGCAGGGCCGCGTGTGTACTTGTGTGGGGTCAGGAGGGGTTTTACAAGGTGGATGTAGCAAAGCTGTGTGTGTACTTGTGTGGGGTCAGGAGGGATTTTACAAGGTGGATGTAGCAGAGCCGTGTGTGTACTTGTGTGGGGTCAGGAGGTGTTTTACAAGGTGGATGTAGCAGAGCCGTGTGTGTACTTGTGTGGGGTCAGGAGGGTTTTACAAGGTGGATGTAGCAGGGCCGCGTGTGTACTTGTGTGGGGTCAGGAGGGGTTTTACAAGGTGTATGTAGCAGAGCCGCGTGTGTACTTGTGTGGGGTCAGGAGGGGTTTACAAGGTGGATGTAGCAGAGCCGTGTGTGTACTTGTGTGGGGTCAGGAGGGGTTTACAAGGTGGATGTAGTAGAGCCGTGTGTGTACTTGTGTGGGGTCAGGAGGGGTTTTACAAGGTGTATGGAGCAGAGCCGTGTGTCTACGAGGTGTACGGAGCAGAGCCGTGTGTGTACGAGGTGTACGGAGCGGAGCCGTGTGTGTACGAGGTGTACGGAGCAGAGCCGTGTGTGTACGAGGGGTACGGAGGGGAGCTGAGTGTTTATGAAGCAGAGCCGTGTGTTTATGGAGCGGAGCAGAGCCGGGGGTGTACGAGGTGTATGGTGGGGAGCATTTATACCTCCCAACTGTCCTGGATCCAGCGAGACAGTCCCGATTTTGAGAGAGAGACTGCCCCAGCCGGGAGCATACTTTCCCCGCGAGACACAGGAGTACACAGCGGAGCCCCAAGGAGCAATTTAAAACTTGCACGTAACTTTCTACCGGAAGTGACGTGCTGGAAGCTGACCAGAAATGAGGTAATTTCGGGAGGAGATTGTGACGGAACCATGGAGGCACTTCAGGGAATGCTTCAGATCCATTACCGTGTCCTCCTCTGATAGCGCGGACAGTGGATCGCCTTGGAATCGGGGATGTCGGCCATGTGAGCGGATCATGATATGTCCTGCACCAGGAGGCTCAGGTAGGCATTACAATGGGAGCTGGGCTGCTATAGTATCTTTATAGAATTTTTCTTTCTCTGTTTCTCTCTCTCTGTTCTCTTTCTTTCTTTCTCTCTCTGGCCCCGCCCACCAAATCAGCCCCCGAGTGGCCCCCACAGTTAAAAGGGATCCTGAGTTGAAAGTCTTGCAGGAGCAGCAGGCAAGTTTCTATTAAAGGGGCAGCCCAGGCACCATTTCAAACCACTATCTGTACTTCCTTCAGGAAATACACATCTAGTATTACAATTATAATGCGCCAATCACAAGTTATTCAGTTGATTTCCGCAATTAATACAGCCCGAACCGCTACACGCACAGACTCCGTTGAGGTGTCGTTTCGAAGCCAGCGTCCACGAGAGTATTTTTCGTGTCGATCGGATTTGTAGTTTCTGTGCAATTTGCGTTTGAATGGCCTCCATCCACCAAATTGGACCCTGAGGGGCCCCGCCCACCAAATCAGACCCTGAGGGGGCCCGGCCACCAAATCGGACCCTGAGGGGCCCCACCCACAAAATCGGACCCTGAGGGGACCCGCCACAAAATCGGACCCTGAGGGGCCCCACCCACCAAATCGGACCCTGAGGGGTCCCGGCCACAAAATTGGACCCTGAGGGGCCCCACCCACAAAATCGGACCCTGAGGGTTCCGCCCACAAAATCGGACCCTGAGGGGCCCCAACCACCAAATCGGACCCTGAGGGGCCCCGGTCACAAAATCGGACCCTAAGGGGTCCCGACCACCAAATCGGACCCTGAGGGGCTCCGGCCACCAAATCGGACCCTGAGGGGCCCCACCCACCAAATCAAACCCTGAGGGGCCCCACCCACCAAATCAGACCGTGAGGGGCCCCAGCCACCAAATCAGACCCTGAGGGGCCACACCCAGAAAATCGGACCCTGAGGGGCCCGACCCACAAAATCGGACCCTGAGGGGCCCCGGCCACAAGATTGGACCCTGAGGGGCCCCGGCCACAAGATTGGACCCTGAGGGGCCCCAACCACCAAATCAGACCCTGAGGGGCCCCGGCCACAAAAATGGACCCAGGGGGCTCCACCCACAAAATCAGACCCTAAGGGGCCCCACCCACAAAATCGGACCCTGAGGGGCCCCACCCACAAAATCGGACCCTGAGGGGCCCCGGCCACAAGATTGGACCCTGAGGGGCCCCACCCACAAAATTGGACCCTGAGGGGCCCCGGCCACAAGATTGGACCCTGAGGGGCCCCGGCCACAAGATTGGACCCTGAGGGGCCCCAACCACCAAATCAGACCATGAGGGGCCCCGGCCACAAAATCAGACCCTGAGGGGCCCCACCCACAAAATCGGGCCCTGAGGCCAAAGTGGCCCCTGAGAGGCACCCACAGTTAAAACGGATCCTGAGTTGAAAGTCTTGCAGGTGCAGCAGGCAAGTCTCTCTTTAAGGGGCAGCCCGGGCAGCATTTCAAACCACTATCTGTACTTCCTTCAGGAAATACACATCTAGTTATTATTATTATTAAGTTGATTTCCGCAATTAATACAGCCCGAACCGCTACACGCGCAGACTCCGTTGAGGTGTCGTTTCGAAGCCAGCGCCCATGAGAGGTGTGCTAAGTATTTTTCGTGTCGATCAGATTTGTAGTTTTTGCGCAATTTGCGTTCGAAAATTTTTTTTCCCGTCATTGGAATGCACTGTCTCCAATGCATTTGAATGGGGAAATGGCAATACGTGCCCTGAGGCGATTGAAATGGCAGTTGAGCTCATTGATATGCGCAGGCAGAACCAGTTACTATGCCAACGCCTACGAACGTCACATGACATCTCCAGAACAGAGCTTCTGCCACATAATATCAGCTCTTAAAGCGAAACCCACAGCACAAATGCAAATCTATCTTCAACACATGACGCATGCCCCTGAGAGAGAATGTGCGCCAAAGTGTATTTAGAAGCCCAGTGAGCCAAACTGGCTCTTAAAGGGCCGAAGTGCAAAAGTGACTGTTAAAGGGCCGGCGCACCGAAATGAGTCTTAAAGGGCCAACACGCCAAATCGAAAGCTGAGTGACCACAGGCTCCAAATGGGAGGCTGATCGACGCCCCGGCCTCCAAATCGGAGGCTGAGCCACCCCGGCCTCCAAATCGGAGGGTGATTGACCCCGGCCTTCAAATCGGAGGCTGAGCCACCCCGGCCTCCAAATCGGAGGCTGAGCCACCCCGGCCTTCAAATCGGATGCTGAGCGACCCCGGCCTCCAAATCGGAGGCTGAGCCACCCCGGCCTCCAAATGGGAGGCTGAGCCACCCCGGCCTCCAAATGGGAGGCTGAGCCACCCCGGCCTCCAAATGGGAGGCTGAGCCACCCCGGCCTCCAAATCGGAGGCTGATCGACGCCGGCCTCCAAATCGGAGGCTGATCGACCCCGGCCTCCAAATCGGAGGCTGATCGACCCCGGACTCCAAATCGGAGGCTGAGCCACCCCGGCCTCCAAATCGGAGGCTGAGCCACCCCGGCCTCCAAATCGGAGGCTGAGCCACCCCGGCCTTCAAATCGGATGCTGAGCGACCCCGGCCTCCAAATCGGAGGCTGATCCACCCCGGCCTCCAAATCGGAGGCTGATCCACCCCGGCCTCCAAATCGGAGGCTGAGCCACCCCGGCCTCCAAATGGGAGGCTGAGCCACCCCGGCCTCCAAATGGGAGGCTGATCGACCCCGGCCTCCAAATGGGAGGCTGATCGACCCCGGCCTCCAAATGGAAGGCTGATCGACCCCGGCCTCCAAATGGGAGGCTGATCGACCCCGGCCTCCAAATGGGAGGCTGATCCACCCCGGCCTCCAAATGGGAGGCTGAGCCACCCCGGCCTCCAAATGGGAGGCTGAGCCACCCCGGCCTCCAAATGGGAGGCTGAGCCACCCCGGCCTCCAAATGGGAGGCTGAGCCACCCCGGCCTCCAAATGGGAGGCTGAGCCACCCCGGCCTCCAAATGGGAGGCTGAGCCACCCCGGCCTCCAAATGGGAGGCTGAGCCACCCCGGCCTCCAAATGGGAGGCTGAGCCACCCCGGCCTCCAAATCGGAGGCTGAGCCACCCCGGCCTCCAAATCGGAGGCTGAGCCACCCCGGCCTCCAAATCGGAGGCTGAGCCACCCCGGCCTCCAAATCGGAGGCTCTTTGACCTCGGCCTCCAAATCGGAAGCTCATCGACCCCGGCCTCCAAATCTTACCCAGAGTGGCCCCGCCCACCAAATCTTACCGAGTGGCCCCGCCCACCAAATCGGACCCAGAGAGGCCCCGCCCACCAAACCGGACCCTGAGGGGCCCCGCCCACCAAATCGGACCCTGTGGGGCCCCGCCCACTAAATCGGACCCAGAGTGGTCCCGCCAACCAAATCGGCCCCAGAGTGGCCCCGCCGACCAAATCGGACCCAGAGGGTCTCCGCCCACAAAATCAGACCCTAAGGGGCCCAACCCACCAAATCTGACCCTGAGGGGCCCCAACCACAAAATCGGACCCTGATTGGTCCCAACCACAAAATCAGACCCTGAGGGGCCCCGGCCACAAAATCGGACCCTGAGGGGCCCCGGCCACAAAATCGGACCCTGAGGGGCCCTGGCCACAAAATCGGACCCTGAGGGGCCCAACCCACATAATCGGACCCTGAGGGGCCACGGCCAGAAAATCGGACCCTGAGGGGATCCGGCCACAAAATCAGACCCTGAGGGGCCCCGGCCACAAAATCGGACCCTGAGGGGCCCCACTCACAAAATCGGAACCTGAGGGGCCCCACCCACAAAATCGGACCCTGAGGGGCCACACCCACAAAATTGGAGCCTGAGAGATCCCCGCCAACTATTCAAGCCCTGAGGAGCCCAGGCCAAGGAATCGGATCCTGAGGGGCCCCACCCACCAAATCAGACCCTGAGGCCAAAGTGGCCTCTGAGAGGCACTCACAGTTAAAACGGATCCTGAGTTGAAAGTCTTGCAGGGGCAGCAGGCAAGTCTCTCTTAAAGGGGCAGCCCGGGCACCATTTCAAACCACTATCTGTACTTCCTTCAGGAAATACACATCTAGTATTACAATTATAATGGGCCAATCACAAGTTATTCAGTTGATTTTCGCAATTAATACGGCCCGAACCGCTGCACGCACAGACTCAGTTGAGGTGTCGTTTCGAAGCCAGCGTCCACGAGAGGTGTGCTAAGTATTTTTCATGTCGATCGGATTTGTAGTTTCTGTGCAATTTGCGTTTGAAAATTTTTTTCCCCGTCATTGGAATGCACTGTCTCAATGCTTTTCAATGGGGAACTTAAAACGTGCCCTGAGGTGATTGAAATGGCAGTAAAGCTCATTGATATGCGCAGGAACACCCTGTTACTATGCCAACGCCTACGAACGTCACATGACTCCCCCAGGACAGAGCTTCTGCCACATAATATCAGCTCTTAAAGTGAAACCCACAGCACAAATGAAAATCTAGCTTCATCACATGAAGCATGCCCCTGAGAGAGAATATGCGCCAAAGTGCGCCCCCGCCCACCAAATCGTACCCTGAGGGGCCCCGCCCACCAAATCGGACCCTGAGGGGCCCCGCCCACCAAATCGGACCCTGAGGGGCCCCACCCACCAAGTCGGACTCTGAGGGACCCCGCCCACCAAATCGGACCCTGAAGGGCCCCGCCCACCAAATTGGACCCTGATGGGCCCCGCCCACCAAATTGGACCTTGAGGGGCCCCACCCGCCAAATCGGACCCTTAGGGGCCCCGCCCACCAAATTGGACCCTGAGGGGTCCCCGCTCACTAAATCGAATCCTGAGGGGCGCCACTCACCAATTCGGACACTGAGGGGCCCTTCCCACCAAATCGGACCCTGACGGGCCCCGCCTACCAAATCGGACCCAGAATGGCCCCTGCCCACCAAATCGGACCCTGAAGGGCCCCACCCACCAAATCAGACCCTGAGGAGCCCCGCCCACCAAATCGGACCCTGAGGGGCCCCACTGACCAAATCGGACCCTGAGGGCCCCGCTCACCAAATTGAACTCTGAGGGGGCCCCGCCCACCAAATCGGATTCTGAGTGGCCCCGCCCACCAAATCGGACCCTGAGTGGCCCTGCCCACCAAATCGGACCATGAGGGGCCCCACTGACCAAATCGGACCCTGAGGGCCCCGCTCACCAAATTGAACTCTGAGGGGGCCCCGCCCACCAAATCGGATTCTGAGTGGCCCCGCCCACCAAATCGGACCCTGAGTGGCCCTGCCCACCAAATCGGACCCTGAGGGGCCCCGCCCACCAAATCGGATTCTGAAGGGCCCCAACCGGACCCAGAGGGGCCCCGGACACAAAATCGGACCCTGAGGGGCCCCACCCACAAAATCAGACCCTGAGGGGCCCCAACCACAAAGTCGGACCCTGAGGAGCCCCACCCACCAAATCGGACCCTGAGGGGCCCCGGCCACAAAATCAGACCCTGAGGGGCCCCGGCCACAAAATCGGACCCTGTGGGGCCCCACCCTCAAAATCGGACCCTGAGGGGCCCCAATCACCACATCAGACCCTGAGGGGCCCCAATCACCAAATCGGACCCTGAGGGGCCCCGGCCACAAAATCGGACCCTGAGGGGCCCCACCCACCAAATCAAACCCTGAGGGGCCCCACCCACAAAATCGTACACTGAGGCCAAAGTGGCCCCTGAGAGGCACCCACAGTTAAAACGGATCCTAAGTTGAAAGTCTTGCAGGGGCAGCAGGCAAGCCTCTTTTAAAGGGGCAGCCCGGGCACCATTTCAAACCACTATCTGTACTTCCTTCAGGAAATACATATCTAGTTTATTTTGTTTTTATTGTTTTTAACTCTTCACCTCTTTAATTTTTGTGTGATTATAGGATCCTTCCCTTCCTTTTTGAGATATATTCAGAATTCTCATACTTGAAATGGCTGCAGAAATTTGGAAAAATACCAAACTGATGGACATACTGTGATGATTTCTTCCCTATTTGCTCTGCAGCTTGACTTATTCATCTATATATTTCTTGTATTGAATCTTATATCACTTTGTACTATATGCTCATTGTTATAGTGGTTTGAAAAAACCACTATATTGTAATCCGAACGCTGCTAACTTATTATAGTGGTTTGAAAAAACCACTATATTGTAATCCGAACGCTGCTAACTTATTCTTCTTATTATTATTATTATTCAGTTGATTTCCGCAATTAATACAGCCCGAACCGCTACACGCACAGACTCCGTTGAGGTGTCGTTTCGAAGCCAACGTCAACGAGAGGTGTGCTAAGTATTTTTCGTGTCGATCGGATTTGTAGTTTTTGCGCAATTTGCATTTGAAAATTTTTTTTCCCGTCATTGGAATTCACTGTCTCCAATGCTTTTCAATGGGAAATGGCAAAAGGTGCCCTGAGGCGATTGAAATGGCAGTTGAGCTCATTGATATGCGCAGGCAGAACCAGTTACTATGCCAACGCCTACGAACGTCACATGACGCCCCCAAGACAGAGCTTCTGCCACATAATATCAGCTCTTGAAGCGAAACCTACAGCACAAATGCAAATCTAGCTTCATCACATGACACATGCCCCTGAGAGAGAATGTCTGCCAAAGTGGATTTAGAAGAAGCCCAGTGAGCCAAACTAGCTCTTAAAGTGCTGACGCGCCAAAGTGATTGTTAAAGTGCCGGCGCACCGAAATGAGGCTTAAAGGGCCGACACGCCAAATCGAAAGCTGAGTGATCCCAGGCTCCAAATAGGGGGGTGAGTCACCCTGGGCTCCAAATCGGACGATGAGCCACCCCGGGCTCCAAATCGGACGATGAGCCGCCCCGGGCTCCAAATCGGAGGCTGAGCCGCCCCGGGCTCCAAATCGGAGGCTGAGCCGCCCCGGGCTCCAAATCGGAGGCTGAGCCGCCCCGGGCTCCAAATCGGAGGCTGAGCCGCCCCGGCCTCCAAATCGGAGGCTGAGCCGCCCCGGCCTCCAAATCGGAGGCTGAGCCGCCCCGGCCTCCAAATCGGAGGCTGAGCCGCCCCGGCCTCCAAATCGGAGGCGGAGCCGCCCCGGCCTCCAAATCGGAGGCTGAGCCGCCCCGGCCTCCAAATCGGAGGCTGAGCCTCCCCGGCCACCAAATCGGACCCTGAGGGGCCCCGACCACCAAATCGGACCCTGAGGGGCCCCGACCACCAAATCGGACCCTGAGGGGCCCCGACCACAAAATCGGACCCTGAGGGGCCCCGACCACAAAATCGGACCCTGAGGGACCCCGAACAAAAAATCGGACCCTGAGGGGCCCCACCCACAAAATCGGACCCTGAGGGGCCCCAACCAAAAATTCGGACCCTGAGGAGCCCCACCCACCAAATCGGACCCTGAGGGGCCCCAGCCACCAAATCGGACCCTGAGGGGCCCCAGCCACCAAATTGGACCCTGAGGGGCCCCACCCACCAAATCGGACCCTGAGGGGCCCCGGCCACAAAATCGGACCCTGAGGCCAAAGTGGCCCCTGAGAGGCACCCACAGTTAAAACGATCCTGAGTTGTAAGTCTTGCAGGGGCAGCAGGCAAGTCTCTCTTAAAGGGGCAGCCCGGGCACCATTTCAAACCACTATCTGTACTTCCTTCAGGAAATACACATCTAGTTATATTTGCACTCTGACCGTCTAGTGCTGGGCTGACCTTAAGACCCCAGCAGTGAAAGTTACCACTGGTTGTCTCTAGTGTCTGGGAGTAGGGGTCCCACGCACACTATTACTCTGATCCCACCGCTTGCCACCAAGTGTGGAGGAACACACTCGGACCCGTTCCTCCCGCGTCACCACCGTGACGTAACTACACAGGCACAACTCTCCGGCGCCCCCTTTGTCTCTCAGGTCAGTAAGGGAACTGCACCTAGAGCAAATGGTCGCCGGAGAGGAGGTCCTGTTACCCGCTAGGGGTTCTAAGATTCGTGATCAGAGTAAAAGCATCAGTCCAAGATTAAGTTTATAGTTTAATTGCCTTACGGGCGCACTAGATAATTACAGAAATATACAGTAAATTTGCAGTCAGAGAAAAGATATAACAATAAGGGTACAAGACTTAAGATATTAAGCTGGAGGTCAATTTACCAGATTGTAGGGTCATGTGGGTGCTGGGGAGCTCTGCAGTCCATAGGTACAAGAATCTTAGTTGCCGGACCGACCCCCAAAGCATGGGCCGCTGCTCCCCTCGGCAGGTCTGTCCCCAGGTCCTTCTTAGATCGCCATCGTCTGGATCTTCTGTGTGAAAGACTGAATATCTGCCAGGGGCTGCTAGTCCTTAAACAAGCTAGGTTCCTCCCCCTGTTTCAGAGGGTGAGCTAATAATCTATGCTCCTAGGATGGAGCCAAAGTGTCTGGGACACACAAAGGACGTATATTCCTGCGTCTGGTAGCAGGTACATTCTAATTGAAGCCCTAGGCTTTTTTCCGGCCCCCTGCTGGCACGGCTCCGTACCTGAGCTTTGAAGCTCTGTTTTGGGCCTATCCTCATTATCACACCAATGGCCCTGGCTATTTAGCATTGGAACACTAAATCCTGCTTGTATTTACTAAGTACACAGCACCTGGGGGTATAGAAGCCGTTAGCTGCCTGTAATTCCTGAACTTAGACCAAAATGGATGCCAAGCTCAGACATGTGGCCCCATATATAAGATGGCGCCTGCTCCTTCATCACACCTTAATATAGGGTTTTCTTTGTCTCTCCGCATTTCACCTAGTATTTCATTTTCCACAGTGAATACCGTGGAGAAGGTGTTTAATATATTAGCTTTTTCCTCGGAATCTACAACCATTCATTCCTCACAATTTTTTAAGGGGCCTACTCTTTCACTAATGATTCTTTTACTATCGATATAGTTGAAGAACAGTTTGGGACTAGTTTTACTCTCCTTAGCAATTAGCTTCTCTGTTTCCTTTTTGGCAGCTTTAATTAGTTTTTTTAGATAGTGTTTTTCGCCCTACAGTTTTTTTAAGAACTTCAATGGTGCCATCTTGCTTTAGTAGTTTAAATGCTTTCTTTTTACTGTTAATTGCACCTCTTAGGCTAGTTTCACACTAGTGTATAGCAGAGCTGTGGAGGGATGCAGACTTCCTCTGTGAAACTGCGCCCACTGCCGCGCCTCCTCCATTCAGCTCCGCCTACATCGGCATGTGACCTGCGTACCCTATCTTTAGCATTGGGTACACAGGCCATGCTGATGCATGCGGATGCCTCCGCATGCGTCATTTTGACGATGCGGTGACTGCAACAAAATCCAACACGTTGTGTTTGGAGCAGGTCGCCGCACCAGCAAAACGACACATGCAGAAGCATCCTATCAGGATCCTGACAGCGCCGGCGTACAGTCTCCACTGAGCAGGGACTCATCCGCACTGTAGGGACCCCTGGGGACCAGAATAGCAAGAAAGTATAGGTGCACAGGACCTTAGTGATTTAGTTTATCAAGCCGGCACGGGACCTACGGTCATGTGACTGCAAGGGGCGGGGCTTAGCATCCTGCTTTCACAGAAGACAGCAAACTCAGAGTCAGGCAAAACGGAGGTCATTCACAGTACGGACAGGGAGGTACAGACGGGGTAAACAGACGGGAGGTCAGACAAAGCCAAAGGTCATACACAAGAGGGCGACGCGGTACCAAGGGGACGAGCAGAGAGAAGTCCGGTCACAAGCAGAGAGTCATACACGAGAGGTAGCGCAGTACAAGAGGGACAGGCAGAACTCGTAAGAGGGACAGAGCCGAATCAAAACCAAACAAGCAAGCAAGATATCAGGCACAAGGCACACTAACTCAGCCGAGGGCAGGAGTATAACTGACACCGGATCTAGGTCCAGTGAGCATTAAATAGCCGCCCTCTGCCAGGGAGAGGTGGAATAATTAACCCCCAATCAGACCAGGACGGGCCAAAGCAAAACCCCGTCCTGGATCATGACACATCCGCATACATCGGCATGGCCTGCGTACCCAATGCTAAACATAGGGTACGCAGGCCACATGCCGACGTAGGAGGAGCTGAACGGAGGTAACACGTCAGTGGGCGGAGTTTCACGGAGGAAGTCTGCATCCCTCCGCAGCTCTGCCATACGCTAGTGTGAAACTAGCCTTACTTACTTGCTTAGCCACATTGGATTTTTCCTATTTCTTGTCCTTTTTTTCCCAGAAGGTATAAACCACTTACAGTGCCTATTTAGGATGTTCTTAAACATTTCCCATTTATTTTCTGTATTCTTATTTCTGAGGGCATTGTCCCAGTCAACTAGATTAAGGGCATCTCTAAGCTGGTCAAACTTTGCCTTCCTAAAGTTCAGTATTTTTGTGACTCCATGACATGTCCCCCTATCGAAAGACAAGTGAAACTGTACAATATTGTGGTCGCTGTTTCCTAGATGCCCGACGACCAGCAGATTTGTTATTCTGTCAGGTCTATTAGATAGTATTAGGTCTAAAAGTGCTGCTCTTCTGGTTGGATTCTGCACCAATTGTGAAGGATAATTTTTCTTGGCTATTAGCAGAAACCTGTTGCCTTTATGGGTTTCGCAGGTCTCTATTTCCCAGTTAATATCAGGGTAGTTAGTCCCCCATAACAAGGACCTCATTAAGAGTTGGAGCTTCATCTATCTACCTTAGTAGTAGACTTTCCATGATTTCTGTTATATTTGGGGCAATGAGAATTTTGTTACTATTTTTCCCTCCATGTATTCCGTCCCATATGGACTCAACATCCTCATTCCCTTCACTAATATCCTCTCTTAAAGTGGACTTTAGACAAGACTTTACATATAGACAAACCCCTCCTCCTCTCCGATTTTTACAATCCTTTCTAAACAGACTGTAAGTTAACTGCCCAGTTATAGCTTTCATCTAACCATGTCTCGGTTATTCCCACTATGTCATAGTTACCTGTAGATATTTCTGCTTCTAGTTCTTCCATCTTGTTTGTCACCCTTCTGGCATTTGCGAGCATGCAGTTTAGAGGATTTTGTTTTGTTCCAATCTCCCCCTGTGGATTGTTTTAGAAATTTTCTTACCTCCCTTCTGAGTATGTTGCATCGGGTTTTCTATGCCGCACCTCATATCCTGCATCAGTATATTTTCTGGCTTCATGTTCAAGTCTAATGTCTTTCTTCCCGTCCCTTCTTGTTCTAGTTTAATGCCCTCCTGATGAGTATAGCGAGTCTTCTAGCAAATGTGTGTTTCCCAGGTTTGTTGAGGTGTAGTCCGTCTCTGGCGAGGAGTCCATCCTACAGGTAATTCACACCTTGGTCCAGGAATCCGAATCCTTGTTGACTGCACCATCGTCTTAGCCAGTTGTTCGCATCAAAGATCCTGTTCCATCTCCTGATGCCATGCCTGTCTACTGGAAGGATAGAAGAAAAAACTACCTGTGCATCTAGTTCCTTTACTTTCTTCCCCAACTCTTCAAACTCCTTGCAGATGGTCGGTAGGTCCTTCCTTGCCGTGTCATTGGTGCCAACATGTATCAGAAGAAATGTGTGGACATCTTTGGAACTGATGAGCTTGGGTATCTTATCGGTCACATCCTTGATCTTCACACATGGGAGGCAGCATACTTCGCTTGCGGTTATGTCTGGTCTGCAGATGGCTGCTTCTGGGCCTCTCAGCGGTGAGTATCCCACCACTACCATTCTTCTTCGCTTCTTGGCTGTACTTTTTGTTGTCACTTCTGGGTGCTGCTTTGTGCCCTTTTTTCTTTGCTTGCTGGTAGTGTCTTATCCTTAGCTGTGCCATCTTCGTCCTCCACAAGGCATTGGTATCGGTTTCTCAGTTGTGTGGTGGGTAATGTCTCCATGGTCTTCTTGCTTTTTTTGGTCACATGCTTCCAATCGTCTGCTTTTGGAGGTTCTCTGACACTTTCTTCACATTATGTGACTGTGACCAGTAGAGATGCTTCTGTCCTGTCTAGGAAATTCATTTTCTTTGAGTTTCAAAGTTGCAATATTTTCTTACAGACCCTGCACCTTTTCTTCTAAAAGGGCCAGTAGTCTACACTTCTGGCAGTTAACGTTGGGTTTTTCTTCTGGTCAATCTGTGAACATGTAGCACATGTTGCAGCTCACCATGTAGGTTGTCACATCTGCCATGTTGCTCCTAGATCCTGCTGACTTGCTGTGTGTCTTCCTTCTTGTGTAATCTGCTGTGTGTTTTCCTTCTTGTGTAATCTACTCAATCAGCCAAGCTTTCTTGCAATAATGTCCTAGAGGCAAAAATATGCAAATTGTCTTCTTTAAGCTTCAATCCCTGGCTTGACGATGCTTTCCAAGCAGCTGGTCCTGGCTGTACCCAACGATCTTTTTACTGAGGGAGACTCTTTGCTTTTCCCAGAAGGCACCTGGAATATGCAAATTGTCTTCTTCAAACCAGTCATTACCAGGATCCTAGTTTCATTGTGAGTAGGAGTAAGGCCCCTTTCTCACGTCCATGTCTCCAGTATGTGTGGTGACAGTTTTCACACGTACCAGAGACACGTACACACGTAGACTCATTCAAATGAATAGGTCTATGCACATGTCAGTGTGTTTCCACGGACCGTGTGTCCTTGGGCAAAACACGCTGACATTTCCGTTTTTTGCCGTCATCACAGACTGCAAAATGTCCTGCACACATGCACACAGAGAACACACACTGATGTCCTCCGTATGACACAGACAGCCACCGGGGAAGAAGTGCTACCAACGGCGGCTGGTGCTGAAGCTGTCATGTTGCGTTCCCGTGGGGGCAGCTGACACCTAAAAATGCTGCATACGGACGCATCCGCGTGTCCCTGCATATCCAATGTTAATGATAGGTACGCAGGACAATGCAGGATGCATGCGGAAGTAGGCGGAGCATAGGCGGAGCGCAGGCAGAGCTTAAGGGAGGACGTACGCAGCCATCCGCAGACCTGCCATACCCAAGTGGGAACTTAGCCATAGTGTGCCATTTTACTGTCTTTTTTCATCAGTAGACCTCACTTTACCAAAATCTGTCAGTGTCTGTTACAATATTTATAAGCTCTTTTTGGATATTAAGAAAGAAAATGCATGGAGTCATTACAACTCAAAGCATAAAGCTGTTATATGCATTTTCCTCAGACTATATTCACATGTTAAGGATTTACCTATATCATTCAATGAGACTTAGCTCTTTCTTTTCCATGCAGAATCATGACAAATTAGGAATATGCTGTTAATTTTGAGACATTTTTCCTGCTGTTTAACAATGGCGTATAAAATACCCATTTACATGCATCAGCTGCAGAATATTGGTGTATTATCTTTTGGAATTCATATTGTTAAAAAATTCTGAATCTGTGAACATGGCTTTAAAGTTGTGGCGCTGAAGCCAAAGTCATACAGTTAGTGCTAAAGGAGTTTGGAGCAGTACTTCATTGCTCATTGCAGTAAGAAAATTGCAGCAAATCATAAGGAGAGCAAAAATGTCAACTTGATCGATGTGACTCTTCACATAATATAAAAAAGATACATTTTATTATGAATTAAATCATTCTCAGAAGTTATTGATTATCATAAATTTAGATTTCAGCATCAGTCACTGTGTCATTAGATCTTGTCTTGAAGGTGGAGAATCCATATTTTCTCCATATATAGGCTGCACATTTGGGAAGAGGTACGAGGGTGAATAGTAGGGGGATGGAAGGACAAGCTCCTCTGGATGGATATATGCTGCTGTCTGTGGAATAAAAAGACATTCATGAAGTCAACATTAAAAACCATAATTTTTCTGCATATCAAAGCGGTGTCAAAGGAATTAAAACTATAAATACCTAAAGAAAATATCATGAATTCCTAAATACTTTAATTAGCAAATCAATATTATTTTCTCTAGGGAAATAATCACTACAATATATCTACCATATGCATATAGCTCTTTTCAGGGCTGGCGTCAGCACGCGGCAGACGTGGACAAGTGCTGGGGCCCTGAGCAGGCGGGGGGTCCAGTCATCGTCGGGGACAGCGGCGCACTATGGGGGCACGGTGCCTGTTCCAGTGCTCACAAATGGGCCCCCCCACCTGCTAGGAGCCCCATCACTTGCAATACTTACCTCTCCCTGCTCCAATGCAACAGCGTCCTCTGATGGTGACATTCCAGTCAGAGGACGCAATGATGTCAGGTCTGTGCGCCCTCTGCCTGAACAGTCACAGTGCAGAGAGCTGGAAGATGGTGACACTGAGGAGTCCAGAGCTGAGCAGTAGCCAGCGAGTAGGGGTGAGTATTTCATTTTTTTAATGATTGGAGCATCTTATGGAGCCAATTACATATGGAGCAGTATATGGGGCTCATTAAATATGGAGCATCTTATGGCGGCAATTAAGTATGGAGCATCTTATGGGACCAATTACATATGGAGTATCTTATGGGACCAATTATCTGTGGGGCCAATAACATATGGAACTTCTTATGAGGCCACTTATATATGGAGCATCTTATGGGGCCAATTGCATATGGAGCATCTTATGGTGCCAATTACTTATGGAGCATCTTATGGGGCCAATTATATATGGAGCATCTCATGAGGCAATTACATATGGCGCATCTTTTGTGGCCCATTACATATGGCACATCTTATGGGGCCAATTACATATGGAGCAGTATATGGGGCTCATTTTATATGAAGCATCTTATGGGGCCAATTTTACATGGAGCATTATATAGGACCCATTCTGTTTGGAGCAATATATGGGGCCCATCATACAGTGGGGAAAAAAAGTATTTAGTCAGTCAGCAATAGTGCAAGTTCCACCACTTAAAAAGATGAGAGGCGTCTGTAATTTACATCATAGGTAGACCTCAACTATGGGAGACAAACTGAGAAAAAAAAATCCAGAAAATCACATTGTCTGTTTTTTTTTCATTTTATTTGCATATTATGGTGGAAAATAAGTATTTGGTCAGAAACAAGCAATCAAGATTTCTGGCTCTCACAGACCTGTAACTTCTTCTTTAAGAGTCTCCTCTTTCCTCCACTCATTACCTGTAGTAATTTTTTCCCCACTGTATACTGGAGCATTATGTGGTGCCGATCATTATATGGGGCTCATTATACTATATGGATCAATATATGAGGCTCATTATTTTGTATGGAGCATTATACAGGGTCCATTATTCTGTATGGATCACTATATGGGGCTCATTATACTGTATGGAGCTATATATAGGGCTCATTATTCTGTATGGAGCACTATGTGGTGCCCATTCTGTATGGAGCATTATATGGGTCTCATTATACTGTATGGAGCAATATATACGATACACTTTACACTTTATTGATCCTGAGGGAAATTATGGTATTACATCAGCGTTACAAACAGCATTCCAAACATTACAACATTGCAAACAGCATTACATAAAGTAATTCCTAGACACAGATCTTTCACATGACTAACCACATTATGTAACAAACAAATTTGGGTAAGCGCAGGTACTTAAATCTTAAATCTATGATCATTGCTATTAGTGCACCAGCCATAGGTCATTGTCATCTTTCACCCGTAGGAAGTTGTTATATATCCCCATAGGAGTAGGCACATATTTCCTGAATTTCTCTTTCTTGCACTTAAGTAGGATTAGACGGTTAGAATGTGCTCTTCTGCTTCAAGAACAGCTCGTATAGTGGGTGTGTATTATTGTTCATTATAGCCCTACACTTCTTCTGAATCCTATCTTCCACTACCTACTCAAAAGAGTCAAGATGGAGACCAACAGCCACGCTTGCCTTCTTGATAAGTTTGTTGAGCTTATTAGTGTCAGCTACACGCACACTACTGCCCCAGCAAATGATAGAAAAATAGATGGTGCTTGCCACAACAGACTGGTAAAACATTTTGAGCATTTTACTACACACATTGAAAGACCTGAGCTTCCATAGAAAGTACAATCTACTCATTCCCTTTTTGTAAACCTTCTCCGTATGACACCTCCAATTGAGTTTACTGTCAAGGTGGACCTCCAAATATTTGTAGCTCTCAACCATCTCCACCTTCTGGCCAGCAATAGTGATCAGTATCCTTCTATAACTCACCACCATCTCCTTGGTTTTCTTCACATTTAGTTCTAGACAGTCTGACACCAATCCACAAAATCAGAAACCACCCTTCTATATTCCTGTTTCCCCCGGTCCCCCACAATGCCCCCTACAATCACTGAGTCATCTGAGAATTTTTGGAGGTGACAGAGATCTGATTTATACTGAAAGTCAGCTGTATACAATGTGAAGAGGAAGGGTGACAGCACTGTGCCCTGAAGGGCTCCAACATTGCTCCGTACACTGCCAGATACCACTTCCCCCACCCTTACAAACTGCGGCCTGTCCGTCAGGTAGTCGCTTATCCAGTTCACCATCTCCTCATCTACCGCCATATCAGTCAACTTATTTCGTAGGTTGGGCGGCTGTAAGGTATTGAAAGCATTTGAAAAGTCAAAGAACATGGCGCGCACTATAGTTCCCTCATTATCCAAGAATGACTGTACTGAATATAGCAGAGACACTACCGCATCATCCACCCCCAATCTCTGCTGGTACACAAACTGTAGGGGGTCAGTGTAGGCCCTCACCTCGGGCACAAGTAGGCAAATACTATTCTTTCCAACAACTTCATTGCATGCGATGTTAAGGCCACTGGATGATAGTCATGTATGGAAGTCGGAAAAGTGATCTTGGGAACCGGTACCAGGCAGGTGGTCTTCCATAGCATTGGTACTCTCTGTAACTGTAAGCTCCTGTTAAACAGGAGTTGGAAGACAGCACACAGTTGGTTTCGCATGCTCTGAGGACACGTGGACTGAGGCCATCAGGCCCAGCTGCTTTGCCAATGACTAGTTTACTAAACTGTTTCCTCACATCGCTTGGGGAGACCGAGAAAGCAAACAGTTTATCTCCCAATATCAGTGCTGCCGATCGTTCCCCTGCTCCATCCCCCATTCCTGATGACGCTGCGCATGTGTCGGTGAATCTGTTGAAAAACTCGTTCATTTCATTAGCCATGGACAGATCCACTTCTCCACGCTCCGGCTTTGCCGTAAACCCAGTTAACTGCTTCATGCCCGACCACGCTTCCATGGAATTGTTGTGTGGCAATTTATTTTCTAGTTTAATTCGGAATTCCTCACGGGCATTCTTAATTTTCCCTTTTAAGTCCCTGTGTATCAATTTCAGTTTCTTTGTATCTTTCATTTTAAATGCCGTTTTTTCTCTTCTTTTGAAAGTACTTCAATTCTTTTGTAATCTAAGGCTTGTTATTTGCATAACATCGAATCCTTTTAACTGGTACTACAGTGTCAGTACAAAAATTTATATAATCAGCTACTCTCCTGACAATATCATTTACATCATCATGCTCTCCCCTGTCACATATCATCTCCCAGTCTGTGAGGTCAAAGCAGCCTTGCAGGGCCTCCTCAGCTGCTGGGGACCACCTCCTGATTAGTTTTATAGTCGCTGGTTGTTCGCTGACAACTATTTGATAAGATGGAGACAATAGTATGAGGTTGTGGTCAGATTTCCGCAGGGGGGGTAGTGCAGATGATGAATAGGCATCTTTAACATTTGCATAGAGGAGATCCAATATACTGTTGTCCCTTGTTGCACATTTAACTTATTGATAGAACTTTGGAAGGGCTCATTATTCTGTTTGGAGCATTATAATGGGTCCATTGTTTTGTATGGAGCATTATATGGGGCTCATTATTCTCTATGGAGCACTATGTGGTGCCCAATCTATATGGAGCAATATATGGGGTCCATGATATACTGTATGGAGCATTATATGGGGCTCATTATACTGCATGGGGTCTATTATTCTATATGGAGCAATATATGAAGCTCATTATTCTGTATGGATGTCATACACAGTGTAGGACAGACGAAGTGCAACACAAAGAGATAAGGGAAGGGGGACCCAACACTCGGAAGTGGGGAGCGGAGACCCCTAGACAAATCTAACGTCTCCCTGTCTGTCCTATCATCCCTATATAGGTTCTGCACCTATTGCCAAGCAGGATACCTAATTCCTGCCTGACACTGGTGTTAAGCCCTGCAGCAGGGAGGAGAGAATGAGCGCTCAACAATCCTCACTACCACTAAAGACAACTGGGATAGACAAATTACACAAGGGAACACTTAGCTTGAGAAGACTCAGAGAGAAACACCAATGTCCTCCAAGCTCCAAAAAGGACGATAGCCGACTGCTACTGCTCCAGGCCTCAACAGGGAAATGCAAATAGAAAATATCACCCACACTTGCCAGCAGCAAGCAGGAAGTATATCAACACACATGTCCAGTTGTGACCATTAGCAAAGCCACTCATCTGCAAAGCAAACTACTGAGACCTTCTGCAGACAGATGCAGTGCGATGGTCTGCAATTTCTGACACATCCGTGACAATGGAGCACTATTTGGTGCCCATAATACTGTAAGGAGGACTACAATTTCCAGTTTCTGAGCTAGTGTAGAAGTTACAATAGATATGTGATGTAAGAAGTAAGTCAGTAGTGGAACTTTCAGAGAAAAATATAATAGAAAGATGTGCACCGCTTCTGTATTTTTCATCCACCCCTGGTTTTGGCTTACAAAAACTGATGTAATATTCTGACCAAGTACTGAACGTGTGAACATGACCTGATAGAAACCTCACTGATAGAACACTGATAGAAACCTCTCCTAGAAAATTAGGACAGGTGCCTATGATCATGTGCAGTAAAAGCATCTCCCTCTTCATGTTTAGGAATATGTGCTACCATTGGATATTCTAATGTGATACTTGAGACCCCGGGAGTGCTGAGGTAAGAAGAGGCTACTCAAACTGCTGTCCGCCTTGTCTATCTTATTTAGTACTGGAGATACTAAGGGTGCTGAGCTAAGAAGAGGTTGTTCACACTGCTGTCCACCACATCATTCTGATGTGATATTGGAGATACCAGGGGTTCTGAGGTAACAAGAGGCTCCTCACACTGCTGTCTGTCACATCTTTCTGATGTTATACTGGAGATACAAGGGGTGCTGAGGTAAGAAGAGACTGCTCACACTGCTGTCCACGCTGTCTGTCTGATCTAATAATGGAGATACCAGGAGTGCTAAGATAAGAAGAGGCTGCTCTCATTTCTGTCCAACCTGTCTATCTGATCTAATATTGGAGATACCAGAAGTGTTAATGTAAGAAAAAGCTGCTCAAACTGCAGTCCACTATGTCAATATGATCTAATACTGGAGATAACAGGTGAAATGAGATAAGGAGATTCTGCTCAGACTACTGTCCACTCTATCTATATATGTAAAGCTGAGTCTATGTATGCGTGTAAGTATCAAGCCACACCCACTCCACATAGCCCTGCCCACTGGTGGTTGGAGAGTGGGGTTGCAGAGGGAAAATGCGGGATGCAGGTGGAGAGCAAAGCTGCGAGGGAGAGTGCAGGACAAAGATGGAGAGGGGGACTGTGGAGGGATAGAGTGGGATGGCACATGGAGAGCGGGTCTGTGGAGGGAGAGAGTGGGGCTGTGGAGGGAGAGAGTGGGGCTGTGGAGGGAGAGAGCGGAGCTGTGGAGGGAGAGCGAGACACAAATGGAGAGGGGGCTGCGGAGAGATAGAGCGGGACGGCGCAAAGACAGCGAGGCTGTGGAGGGAGAGAACAGGGCTGTGGAGGGAAAGCTGGACACGGAAGGAGAGCAGGGCTGCGGAGGGATAGAACAAGACAGTGCATGGAGAGCAGGGTTTCAGAGGGAGAGAGCGGGACGGTGGGTGGAGAGCAGGGCTGTTAAGGAGGAGAGCAGGACCCACAGTTAGTTACTATGCCCGTGCAACACCACGATCTTCAGCTAGTTTGATCTAATACTGGAAATACCATAAGCTCTAAGACAAGAGGCCGCTCACAGTGCAGCCCATCCTGTCTTCCTGATCTAACACTGGAAATAGCACGAATGTTGATATGAGAAAAAGTTGTTCACACTCCAATCCACTATGTCAATTTGATATAATACTGGAGCTACCAGGGGTCCTGAGCTAAGAAGAAGCTACTCATACTGCTGCCTACCCTGACTTTCTGATTTGATACTGGGGCTATGAGGTGTGCAAGTACATACATACAGTAGCTACTGTGAGTATGTTTTTATTATTTAAATATATATCTCATCTGTATGGCTATAAATGAGGTAACAAGTGTCTCAATTTAAAAGACTTCAATAAAAAAGTAATACTAAAGAAAAGCTTTTAGAGAATTTCTCCATTAGATACAAAATAAAGCAGAATACAATATGCAAACAACCCAAGTATATAGGACTTACCAAAGGAGGATATTTATAGTATATTGAGTTACTGATATTAATGGGGTAGGTGCTCTGAATATCTGCATCCCTCGCATTCACAAGTCGAATGAACAGTTCTGCATTTTCTAACTAGACAAGAAAATGAAAATAATCAATTAATGAATTTGCAATAATTCACTGTCTTTCATTTGTAGATATAATCTATATTATCAATATAGTATCTGTAGTCTTATGTCCCAGCTATATTTCAGATTATTTTACACAATGACAATATATACATTATAGTTGTATAATATCTTGGACACATGGTTGTACCTGTGGCACTCCATTTAAAGCTCCTGTTGTCAGTGACGGCTTAACAGGAAGAATTCGAACTGGTATTTTCCACTGTCCACTTATGACTCGGTTCTGATAATCAAAAATGTCCACCTTCACCCATCCTCGAGGAATCAAGCGACTGACTTCCTGCCCATAAGGATCATATCCACCAGATGCTTGAAATTGAATTATTAGAGATATGTTAGGAGAAGGTCGTACCCTTAAAAAAAAAAAAAAAAAAAAAACTTAATTTGATTTACCATTATTTATGCTGGATCTATATTCTGAAAGTTTTAAATATTTTTACAACAGAGTACAATAACTGAAAAGTGAGTTGGTCAAGGTTTGCCATGTTCTGGCGATTATTACTGTATGTTATCTGAAACAACACTTTCATGACATTAATTCTATTATTAAACAAAGTCCATCTTGTATAAGATCCCATAGATGTCTCAGAGGAAGCTATGACATTTATAGAATTTTGCAGTTAAACAGGCAAGAAGCATCCTGTGAACATGGCACTTGTGTCCTTAAGGTCGAGTTCAGATGAGTATATGAAAAATTGCCCTATTTTCAGCTGTCACTTTTATCCATTTTGTCATCCACGTGTCTGAATTTTACGTCCACGTGACATCGTTGTTGCATCCATTTTTACAGAGCCACTGAGGAGCCAAAGCAAAAATTGGCCACAAATTACTCCATTTTGGAAACTACCCAACTCAAGGAGTTTATCTAGGGGTGTGGTATACTTTTTAAACCCACTTGTGCTTCACTGGAATCTCTATATATAACACTGTACTGTATGTATGTGTGTGTGTGGGTATCATCAACCAATCACAAAGCATCTTTCATTTCACCAGAGCTGGTTAAAAGAAGCTGAGCTGTGATTGGTTGCTATGAGCAAGTTTTACCACTTGACAACACCTCAGCAGACACTGACATGGTGGGAGAAATCCAGCATCCCTGGGAACATAAGCTCCCAGCCATTGTCTGCCCCCCCAGACAGGAGCAGAGAGCACATGACAGAAATGAACCCCCCCCTTCCCATGCCCATATATACATCCTCCATCCCATAGGCACATCTTCCCTCTTAAAGGGATCTCCGGTATGGAAGTCAGAGCGAATCCATCCAGCGCATTGGTTTCGACCTCAGGCCTCTCTTAAAGGGATCCCTGGTATGGAAGTTAGGACCATTCCACTCAGCTCTGTGGTTCTGACCCCAGGGTCTCTTAAAGGGATCGTTGGTATGCAAGTTAGGGCAAATCCACTCAGTGTTTTGGTACTGACCCCAGGCCTTTCTTAAAGGGATCTCTGGTATGGAAGGCAGGGCAAAACCATCCAGTGCTTTGGTTCTGACCCCATGCCTCTCTTAAAGGGATCCTTGGTATGGAAGTCAGGGCAATTGCCTTCAAATGCTCTGCTACTGACCCCAGGCTCTCTTAACGGGATCTCCTGTACTGAAGTTAGGGCAAATCCCTCAGTGCTGATCCTGACCCCAGGCTTCTATTAAAGGGATCTTTGGTATGATAGTCAGGGCAAATCCACTCAGCTCTCTGGTTCTGATCCGAGGCTTTCTTAAAGGGATCTCCGATATGGAAATTAGGGTAAATCCCTCAGCGCTCTGATTCTCACCCCAGGCTTCTATTAAAGGGATCATTGGTATGGAAGTCAGGACAAATCCACTCAGCGCTCTGGTTCTGACAACAGGCCTCTCTTAAAGGGATCCCCGGTATGGCAGTTAGGACCATTTCACTCAGTGCTCTGGTTTTGACCCAAGGCCCCTCTTAAAGGGATCCCCGGTATGGAAGTGAGGGCAAATCCACTCTGCACTTTGGTACTGACCTCATGCCTCTCTTAAAGGGATCCTCGGTATGGAAGTCAGGGCAATTGCCTTCAAATGCTCTGGTACTGACCCCAGGCTCTCTTAAAGGGATCGATGCGGCAGCTCTGGTTCTGACCCCAGGCTGATGGGATGATGTGGGATATTAGGGGCAGTAGTCCGGTGTCTCTGGCAGATGGGATGATGTGCGATTATTAGGGGTAGTAGTCCGGTGGCTCTGGCTGACGGGATGATGTGGGGTATTAGGGGTAGTAGTCAGGTGGCTTTTACGGGATGATGTGAGATATTATGGGTAGTAGTCCGGTGGCTCTGGGTGATGGGACGATGTGGGATATTAGGAGAAATAGAGGAAAAAATATTCAGCCTACCGTACATCAGTGTCCATATAGTCCATAAGCGGTCTGATGCCAGGAGATGTCCAGTGCAGTTCAACTGGCGCTATAAATCCAATTCCAAAGAAAAAAAGAGGGGGTCTCCAGCACCAAAATTAGTGAAAAAAGATAAAACTCACATTTATTAGGAAGGTTTTAAAATCATATTAATAAGCCACCATGACAGGCAAGGCTACCTTACGCATTTCAGACAGATATTACATGTCCTTAGTCATAGGTATATCTTATCAAAACTAGGAAGCTTAAATAAATGAATACATGAGGAGACTGCAAAGTGAACACCCAGTTTCAGGTAATTAATTAGCTCCACCCTATTCAGACCAAAGCAAGTAATGTTACTAAACAAAGCTAACATATAAATAAGAAATATATGTTTGCAGACATACAGTAAATGAATACATGCAAAAACAGCAATAAACCATAAATCACAATAGATGAGTATTAAAAAAAAACCAAAAAAACATATTACATTATATATTGCAAATCTGATCTATAATTTAAACCTTTCGGTGCACGAGCATCAAGAAGCAGGATCCATTTAGCCTCAGCTGATAATAGTGCAGCAAACCAATCACCACCTCGCTCTGCTCTGTTAATTCTCTCTATGCCCCTCACGGACAACGTAGATAAATCACCTCCATGCACTTCTGAGAAGTGTTTTGATAAACCAGAGCTAGGTCTTTTATTGCTATAGCGATCCGTAGTCTCCACAGGGGAAGAAGCAGAAATATGTTCAGCTAATCGTTTCTTTAATTTACGTGATGTACAACCCAACATAATATTTGCTGCATGCTTCACAGCTAGCTAAATACACTACATAAGTTGTTGAACAGTTTATAAATGTTTTTATCTTATACATTTTACCATTATTAGCTGAAAACTCTTTACAATTAGCCATATATCTGCACAGATTATATCTGGAGGTACCACACCTAAATGAACCCACTGTGCTGAGCCACATATTACTGCTTCTAGGGGTAATATACAGACTTGGTGATAGCAAATTGCCCAAATTTGTGGATTTTCTAGCTACAACGTTCACACCATTTGACAGAATTTCCTTCAGAATTGGATCCTGTTCCAACATATGTATATATTTAAGAAGAGCTTTTTTATGTTAATAAAATCCAGACTATATGGGGTAGAAAATGTAAGCTGATTTTTATAATCTGATCCTGGTTCCTTATCTATCAACAAATCTGATCTTGATTTTTTAGTAGCAATAAATAAAGCCCCCTTAAGAGATTTATTAGAGTACCCTCTCTGTTTCAATCTATCAAATATAACTCCACATTCTGAATGGAAGGAAATTTCAGTCGAACACAATCTACGTGCCCTCACAAATTCTCCAATAGGTAAATTGCGGATGGTATTAGCCGTGTGTGAACTAGTAGCATGTAATGTAGAATTAACGCTTGTAGGTGTTCTATATAAAGCAGTGGTGATCAAACCGGTCTTATCTCCATGTAGAAAAACATCCAAAAAAGGAGCAGAATTTTTATGAATATCCACCTTGAATTTCAAATTTAGGGGTTATCATTCAGATATCTTTGAAAATCCACACAAGACATCTGTACATCATGTTGTGTGCTAGTACGCCAGATAATCACCAAATCATCTAAAATTCTGCTCCTTTTTTCGATGTTTTTCTACATGGAGATGATAAGACCGGTTTGATCACCACTGCTTTATATAGAAAACCTACAAGCGGTAATTCTACATTACATGCTACTAGTTCACACACGGCTAATACCATCCGCAATTTACCTATTGGAGAATTTGTGAGGGCACGTAGATTGTGTTCGACTGAAATTTCCTTTCATTCAGAATGTGGAGTTATATTTGATAGATTGAAACAGAGAGGCTACTCTAATAAATTTCTTAAGGGGGCTTTATTTATTGCTACTAAAAAATCAAGATCAGATTTGTTGAGGGATAATGAACCAGGATCAGATGATAAAAATCAGCTTACATTTTCTACCCCATATAGTCTGGATTTTATTAACATAAAAAGGCTTTTCTTAAATATATACCTATGTTGGAACAGGATCCAATTCTGAAGGAAATTCTGTCAAATGGTGTTAACGTTGTAGCTAGAAAATCCACAAATTTGGGCAATTTGCTATCACCAAGTCTGTATATTACCCCTAGAAGCAGTAATATGTGGCTCAGCACAGTGGGTTCATTTAGGTGTGGTACCTCCAGATGTAATCTGTGCAGATATATGGCTAATTGTAAAGAGTTTTCAGCTAATAATGGTAAAATTTATAAGATAAAAACATTTATAAACTGTTCAACAACTTATGTAGTGTATTTAGCTAGCTGTGAAGCATGCAGCAAATATTATGTTGGTTGTACATCACGTAAGTTAAAGAAACGATTAGCTGAACATATTTCTGCTTCTGCCCCTGTGGAGACTACTGATCGCTATAGCAATAAAAGACCTAGCTCTGGTTTATCAAAACACTTCTCAGAAGTGCATGGAGGTGATTTATCTACGTTGTCCGTGAGGGGCATAGAGAGAATTAACAGAGCAGAGCAAGGTGGTGATTGGTTTGCTGCACTATTATCAACTGAGGCTAAATGGATCCTGCTTCTTGATGCTCGTGCACCGAAAGGTTTAAATTATAGATCAGATTTGCAATATATAATGTAATAAGGTTTTTTGTTTTTTTTTGCAATACTCATCTATTGTGATTTATGGTTTATTGCTGTTTTTGCATGTATTCATTTATGTCTGCAAACATATATTTCTTATTTATATGTTAGCTTTGTTTAGTAACATTACTTGCTTTGGTCTGAATAGGGTGGAGCTAATTAATTACCTGAAACTGGGTGTTCACTCTGCAGTCTCCTCATGTATTCATTTATTTAAGCTTCCTAGTTTTGATAAGATATACCTATGACTAAGGACATGTAATATCTGGCTGAAATGCGTAAGGTAGCCTTGCCTGTCATGGTGGCTAATTAATATGATTTTAAAACCTTCCTAATAAATGTGAGTTTTATCTTTTTTCACTAATTTTGGTGCTGGAGACCCCCTCTTTTTTTCTTTGGAGTGGGATATTAGGGGTTGTTGTCCGGTAGCTCTGGCTGACGGGATGATGTGGGATATTATAGTGAAGGTGACTATGCGGTGTGGGCGGGGCTCTACACTCAGCTTTATATTTATATAGATATAATCATTATAATTTGTTATAACTAACCGTAGTTAGTTACTGTGCCCGGGCAGTGCCGAGCTCTTCAGCTAGTTTATAATATTGGGCCCTGAAAATGAAATATTATATTTTTATTCCTCAAAAATGTTGATTTACCCCCAAATTTCTCATTTTCAGAAGGTTAACAGGAGAAATTGTACTAGAAATTGTTTGGTCTAATTTCTCCTGATTAAATAGATACCCCACTTGGGGTTTAATAGGAGAAAATAGATCACATAATTTGTTTTTCCATTTCTCCTGAGTTCGCACCATTTTTGAGTGCAGATTTTGATAGAATGGTTAGCAAGCACCATGTCACTTTGGCAGAGCCCCTGAGATGCCAGAACAGCAGAACATCCCATAAGTGACCCCATTTTACAAATTGCAACCCTCAATCAATTCATACAGTGATGCAGTGGTCATATTATCACAACAGAAGTGTCATAGAATTTTAAACCTTTGGGCGGTGAATAAAAATTGATCAAATTTTTACCATTAAATTGTTGCTTACAATTTTACATTTCCACAAGTGGGAATAAGTGAATGTCACAAAGTGTCTTCTGAACATAGCAGTTCCCCATATGTGGCTCTACAATATTGCTTGGCCACATGGCAGGGCTTAGGAGATAAGAATCACTTTTTGACTTGGAGAGCAGATTTTCCCAGCATAGATTTCTAACTCCATTTGTAGATCCTATAAGTTCCAGAATAGCAGAAATCCATTCATATGACCCTATTTTAGAAACTGCACCCCTCTGGGAATTCATCTGTAGGTGCAGTGACTATTTTGAACCCATCGGTGTTTTCCAAAATCAAGCACAGTGGATGTTTGAAAGTGAAAATTGCAAATATGCCATAGTTGTAGCCAATACATTTTGTCCAGCTTGTGATTTGCTACAGTAATGCCAAAATGTGGACACTAACTGTAATCTACTCACATTCTGGGGCTTAGAAGGGAGGGAGGCATTTGGATTTGAAAATGCACATTTTGCTGAATTTCTTTTTTGGGGAGCCATGTCTCTCTTCCAGAGTTGGGGACGGAACTGAGTGGGAGCTTGTTTTTGTGGGTTGAGGTGGTATTTTGGAGTACATAACATTTTGGCTCACTTTTAAGACTCGGTTCACCTTTATCCTGTGGTCTACGCTGAGTAATTACATTGTAAATCTCCAAAATACGTGATTCAGAAAGAACCTCCAATGGATCCATTTACTATACTGAGGCAGGCACAGTTACTCTAGACTCATTCTGGTCTACATTCAGCGATGTCCATCTTTTCAGTGGTCAACTGATTTTTTTTTTTTGTGCACGCCTAAAATGATGGACACTAACTGATCATAGGCCAGAAAGAGTGCAAAGCGCCTCCAGCTGCCTCATTAAAGTGAATCTTCCGTTGGAGCTTTCATCTGAATCATGTAGTTGACTTTTTTTGTTTTACAGTGTTCACTGTTTTTCTTGGATGCTAAGTGCTCTTTTCCAACTACTATATTATACAGCACACTGACTAATGTTACTCAAAAGGATTGCTCAGATGATAGTTTTTTCAAGCGTGCCAAAAAAATTGCAACATGCACTATTTTCTGTATATCGAATGATTGTCGCCCATTTAGGTATGTAGATGTATGTTGCATCCAATTATTACATTGCCATTATCAACCTAGGAAACTGTATTTAATCATGAATGGTTTAAAATATTGATGTATAAAATCCAATGGCACATGGATATCAAATGGGCGTAAAATATTGTCACACGCATGATAATATGGACAAAAAACATCAAAGTTTTCTGTTTTAAAATCAAATAATTTTCATACAGTTGTTTAACCCCCAATCTAACACTCAAATGAATGTAGTGTAAAGGAATATCAGCCACGACCAAGTAACTCACATGCAGTGCATCCAAAAGGAGGTTCAGGGAGCTCCTTAGCAGTTCCAATAGCACCCACTGAGACACTTTATTACATAAAATTCTTTACCTTTACATAGCGCTGAGTACTGTACATGAAAATAATATATAACTGCATAATGGTGACTAAAAAAAGTACTGTAATTATAACAAGTAAAGTACCTGGGCACAGCCTGCTTCGTAGACAGAATTGCTATATTCTGTTTCTTGCTTTCGTACAACTTGGATAGTGAAGCATCACAATACACAGGTGGAAGAGTAGAAGGATTTCCCATTTCCTGCCCTCCACTACACAAACTAACCACTAGTCTGCATACTCGATAAGATGGGTCAAGTCCAAGAAGATAGTCATAAAATACTACAAAGCCAGAACTGCAAGTCAAAAGCAAAAAAGTTAGCACAAAAAAATGAATCCAACAAGTAAAAAACAAAAAAAAAAATTTAGTAGAAGATTTCCATATTTGTTTTTCTAGCAGATTCTGTATTTGGTAATATACATCGAAAAATATTTATCAAAGCAATCTAGAAATCTATACATAAATGAATAAATAGCATAGCTGTCGACTTAGGCTGAGTGCAGACGGAGTTTTGAGCCCTGCGGATTTTTCCGTGCAGAATGTAAGAAAACCGCAGGTCAAATGACCTGCATTTTTCCTGCGGATTTCTTCCATTTTTCACGCGGTTTTCATGCGGTTTTCCATCGCGGTTTTCCCCCTGTGGATTTGGTAACAGGGGAGATAGAAAACCGCACAAAAGAAGTAACATGCTGCGGATTTTGTACCGCAGGAAAACCGCGCGGAAAAATCCGCAGCGTCTGCACAGCGTTTTTTTTTTTTCATTCATTTTAAAGGTACTGTACATCACAATGCGGATATGCAACGTTTCTGCGCGGTAAAATCCGCTGCGGAAACGCTGCAAATCAGCATCATGTGCACATGGCCTCAATCATCCACAACTGAGGCTCCTGTTTGCAAAAAAAAATATGTTGAAAACCTAGAGAAGATTTGTATAGTTATTTACTATATTGGTGAAAAAAATATATAAAAGCCCTCTAAGACTGAAAATTAACCCGTGGGGTAAGATTTATCATTTGCATTATTTTTTTTATCAAAATCTCATACAGTAATTGATAAAGTTGTTGGATCTTTAACTAGTGAGAAAGTGAAAAACATTTCAAATAAGTCGTATAAATATGTCTAAATTCTGACCAAGCAGCAAGCCGTGCCTGCTCTACATTCATGTTTGGTGCAAATGGTTAGGCAACTTTTTTGTCTAAATAATATCAAGTTTATTAATATAAACAAGAAGAATCTACAAAATAAGATCCAATTATAGAATAAAGAGATAAAATGGTAATATATCAGTCGTAAGCTAGTTTCACATGTCCGTGAAATACTAACACTGAGATCGCAATAGCTAGTATCCTGAACTGAAATAACTGCTTCACAGACATATGGCTGGGTGTTGCGAGATTATGGACAGGTATTGAAGGAAATAACCATATGGCACAGTTACATCTTACAAGAAAATAAAGGATTTAATTAAATGTCAGCATTATAAATTCTACAAAGAGTGGTATGAGAAATTGCATTTAACGACTTCATGACATGCGGCGTACTTGTACAGCTCAAATCAGAAGTGGGTGTATGGAGCAGGCTCATGGGGTGAGCCCGCCTCATACCCGCCTCTCAGATTTGCAGGTGGAACAGAGTTGACAGTGGCATTTAACATATGCTGACATAGGGGTGCGTCATTCCATGCGCCTATCGGTGCACCTCTGACTGCAGAAGACCCACGTGCTAGTCAATACGGAGCTCCTTTGCAACCCTACCTGTGGCAAGGCTTCAAAAGGAGACCATGATTTTTGCTATATACAGAAATGCTGTGGCATCGCTGTATATAGCACAAGCAATCAGATGATTGCAGCTTCAAGTCACCTAAGTAGACTACTGTATTAGGAACAGTTAAAAGCAAAAAAAATAACAAAAATAAAAAAACATAAAAGTTCAAATCACCCCTTTTATCCCATTAAAAATAAAGATATTAAAGAAAATGAAAAAATGCACATTTGTGGTACCGTCGGGTTCAGAAAAGTCTGATAAATCAAAATATTAAAAAAATTAACCAGATGTGTTAATTAATGTATTTTTCTACTATGAATTATCTCACTGATTTTTCAGGTATTACATTGGCTACCATTTTTTCCTTAAACTGTCACAAAACGAAAGACATATATTTCTCATCTACACACGTGGTCAAAATTGTTGGTACCCCTCATTTAATGACAGAAAAATCCAAAATGGTCACAGAAATAACTTGAATCTGACAAAAGTAATAATAAATCAAAAATCTATGAAAATAAACAAATGAAAGTCAGACATTGCTTTTCAACCATGTTTCCACAGAATAAGAAAAAAATAAAACTCATGAAATAGGCCTGGACAGAAATGATGGTACCCCGGAAAATAATGTGACAAAAGGGACATGTTAAATCAAGGTGTGTCCACTAATCAGCATCACAGGTGTCTACAATCTTGGAATCAGTGAGTGGGCCTGTATAGAGGGCTACAGATACTCACTGTGCTGTTTGGTGACATGGTGTGTTTCACACCCAATATGGGCCAGAGGAAGCGAAGGAAAGAGTTGTCTCAGCAGATTAGAAAGAAAATTATAGACAAACATGTTAAAGGTAAAGGTTATAAGACCATCTCCAAGCAGCTTGATGTTCCTGTAACTACAGTTGCACAAATTATTCAGAAATTTAAGCTCCATGGGACTGTAGCCAACCTCTTTAGACGTGGCCACGGGAGGAAAATTGATGACAAATCAAAGAGACGGATAATACGAATGGTAACAAAAGAGCCCAGAAAAACTTCTAAACAGATTAAAGGTGAACTTCAAGCTAACGGAACTCCAGTGTCAGATTGCACCCTCCGTCATTGTATGAGCCAAAGTGGACTTCAAGGAGGATATCATTGTTGAAAAAAAAAACATAAAAAAGCCTGACTGGAATTTGTCAAACTACATGTTGTCAAGCCACAAAGCTTCTTGGAGAATGTCCTATCAGCAGCTCATCAGCTCTATGTTCACAGATGGAAAAATGAAGCATATCAAGAAAAAAACACTATCCCTACTGTGAAACATGGAGGAGGCTCTGTTATGATCGGGCAGTCAAAGGAGCGCTAGGAGATATCGCAGAAAATATTTCTTTATTCCACAATGTGTTTCGACGGCCAAATGCCGTTTTTAGCAGGTTTCACCTGATGAAGACGGTGTTTGGCCGTTGATACGCGTTGTGGAATAAAGAAATATTTTCTGCAATATCTCCTAGCGCTCCTGTGACCACATTCGTTTGCACCCTGTAAGTTCCATCCCTCTTTGAGGGCCCACGGCTGGAGCTGCCATGGACAGATTGCTTCTTCAATCAACTCACCCCCTGTGGCTCTGTTCTCAGTGCTCCCCAGAGACCGCTTACTTCATTCTTCCTGTTATGCTCGGGGGCTGCTTTGCTGCATCTGGCACAAAGTGTCTAGAATCTGTGCAGGGTACAATGAAATCACAAGACTATGAAGGGATTCTAGAGAGAAATGTATTGCCCAGTGTCAGAAAGCTTGGTCTCAGTCGCAGGTCATGGGTCTTGCAACAGGATAATGACCCAAAACATACAGCTAAAAACACCCAAGTATGGCCAGGAGGAAAACATTAGACTATTCTGAAGTGGCCTTCTATGCATCCTGACTAGAGTTGAGCGATACCGTCCGATACTTCAAAGTATCAGATCGGAATGGATCGGCCGATCTTAAAAAAAAGTATCGGTATCGCCGATTCCGATACCGGAAGTCCCATTCAAGTCAATGGGACTTCCGGTATCGGAATAAGAAAAACCCTGTTTTTGCCTTGTACAGCCTCTCTGGGGTCTGTACGGGCCTTTCGGGGGGCTGTGCCGGCCTGCCAGGGGGTCTGTGCAGGCTCCGGTGGTCTGTGCCGGCCTGCCGGGGGGCTGTGCCGGCCTGCCGGTGGTCTGTGCAGGCTCCGGTGGGCTGTGCCGGCCTGCCGGGGGGCTGTGCAGGCTCCGGGGGGGCTGTGCCGGCCTGCCGGTGGTCTGTGCAGGCTCCGGGGGGCTGTGCCGGCCTGCCGGTGGTCTGTGCAGGCTTCGGGGGTCTGTGCAGGCATCGTCCGATGGGACTACAAGTCCCATCGGGCGATGTCTGCTACCATGACAGTGATTGACACATTAGCCAATGATGGGACAGTAGTAGTCCCATCATCCGGCTAATGTGTTGAATGTAAAAAAAAAAAAAAAAATTACATGCTACATACATACAACATGCATACTACATATAACATACATACTACATATATAACATGCAACATGCATACTACATACATGCTACATTCATACTACATATATACTACATGCAACATACATACTACATATATACTACATGCATGCAACATGCATACTACATATATACTACATGCTACATACATACTACATATATACTACATGCATGCTACATACATACTACATATATACTACATGCATGCTACATAAATACTACATATATACTACATGCATGCTACATACATACTGCATGCTACATACATACTACATGCTACATACATACCACATATATACTACATACATACTACATGCATGCTACATGCTACATACATACCACATACATACTACATACATACTACATGCATGCTACATGCATGCTACATGCTACATACATAACACATATATACTACATGCATGCTACATACATACATGCTACATACATACCACATATATACTACATACATACTACATACATACTACATGCATGCTACATACATACTACATGCTACATACATACCACATATATACTACATGCATGCTACATACATACTACATGCTACATACATACTACATATATACTACATGCATGCTACATACATAATACATGCTACATACATACTACATATATACTACATGCATGCTACATACATACTGCATGCTACATACATACTACATGCTACATACATACCACATATATACTACATACATACTACATGCATGCTACATGCTACATACATACCACATACATACTACATGCATGCTACATGCTACATACATAACACATATATACTACATGCATGCTACATACATACTACATGCTACATACATACCACATACATACTACATACATACTACATGCATGCTACATACATGCTACATACATACTACATATATACTACATGCATGCTACATACATACTGCATGCTACATACATACTACATACATACTGCATGCTACATACATACTACATACATACTACATACATACTACATACATACTACATGCTACATACATACTACATATATACTACATGCATGCTACATACATACTGCATGCTACATGCATGCTACATACATACTACATACATACTACATGCTACATACATACCACATATATACTACATACATACTACATACATGCTACATACAATACATTCATACAATACATACATAGACATACAGTACATATAACATAGAGTAACATACTTACCAATACTTGTCACATTGTTCCCCGAAGCCATTGTCTTTTACGGAATAAATATTAACATAACAAACCACAAAAATACTCACCCACGATCCGAAGCAGTCCACGAGTGTGTCCCACGACGATCTTGGGTAGAGAACTGCAGCATCAGCTGATGCTGCCGTTCTCTACGGGCTGCAGGAATCCAATGACGGAAGGTAGGTATCCTTCCGCACTGTATTCCTCTGCCATTTAAAAAAAAAAAAGTCCCTAGTCTCACTTTATGCCATTGCTGTGTGGGAATTTCCCACGCAGCAATGGCATAAAGTGAGACTAGGGACTTTTTTTTTTAAGTGGCGGAGTAATACAGTGCGGAAGGATACCTACCTTCCGTCATTGGATTCCTGCAGCCCGTAGAGAACGGCAGCATCAGCTGATGCTGCAGTTCTCTACCCAAGATCGTCGTGGGACACACTCGTGGACTGCTTCGGATCGTGGGTGAGTATTTTTGTGGTTTGTTATGTTAATATTTATTCCGTAAAAGACAATGGCTTCGGGGAACAATGTGACAAGTATTGGTAAGTATGTTACTCTATGTTATATGTACTGTATGTCTATGTATGTATTGTATGAATGTATTGTATGTAGCATGTATGTAGTATGTATGTAGTATATATGTGGTATGTATGTAGCATGTAGTATGTATGTAGTATGTATGTAGCATGCATGTAGCATGCAGTATGTATGTAGCATGCATGTAGTATATATGTAGTATGTATGTAGCATGTAGTATGTAGTATGTATGTAGTATGTATGTAGCATGTAGTATGTATGTAGTATGTATGTAGTATGTATGTAGCATGCAGTATGTATGTAGCATGCATGTAGTATATATGTAGTATGTATGTAGCATGTAGTATGTATGTAGCATGCATGTAGTATGTATGTAGTATGTATGTAGCATGTAGTATGTATGTAGCATGCATGTAGTATATGTGTTATGTATGTAGCATGTAGCATGCATGTAGTATGTATGTAGTATGTATGTGGTATGTATGTGGTATGTATGTAGCATGTAGCATGCATGTAGTATGTATGTAGTATATATGTGGTATGTATGTAGCATGTAGTATGTATGTAGCATGCAGTATGTATGTAGCATGCATGTAGTATATATGTAGTATGTATGTAGCATGTAGTATGTATGTAGCATGCATGTAGTATATATGTAGTATGTATGTAGCATGTAGTATGTATGTAGCATGCATGTAGTATATATGTGGTATGTATGTAGCATGTAGTATGTATGTAGCATGCATGTAGTATGTATGTAGTATGTATGTAGTATTATTTTTTATTTTTTTTTTTTTAACATTTAACACATTAGCCGGATGATGGGACTACTACTGTCCCATCATTGGCTAATGTGTCAATCACTGTCATGGTAGCAGGCATCGCCAGATGGGACTTTTAGTCCCATCGGACGATGCTTGCACAGACCCCCGGACATCAGCACAGCCCCCCGGCAGGCCGGCACAGCCCCCCGGCAGGCCGGTACAGACCCCCACAGGGTGCACAGACCACCGGCAGACCGGCACAGCCCCCCGGCAGGCCGGTACAGACCCCCACAGGGTGCACAGACCACCGGCAGGCCGGCACAGCCCCCCGGCAGGCCGGTACAGACCCCGGGCAGTCCACACAGCCCCCCGCCAGGCCGGCACAGCCCCCCGGCAGGCCGGTACAGACCCCGGGCAGTCCACACAGCCCCCCGGCAGGCCGGCAGAGACCCCCGGAAGGCCCAAAATGACGGCGCATCATGATGCGCACACACTGCGCATCATGATGACGTCATTTCGGCTGTCAATCAACTTTGAACTTCCGATTCCGATGCCGACTTCCAATATTGAAAAAATATCGGAAGTCGGTATCGGAATTCCGATACAGCAAGTATCGGCCGATACCCGATACTTGCGGTATCGGAATGCTCAACACTAATCCTGACCTAAATCCTATTGAGCATCTTTGGAAAGAGCTAAAGCATGCCATCTGTGAAAGACAATTTTCAAATACGAGACAACTGGAGCAGTTTGCTCTTGAGGAGTGGGCCAAAATACCTGTTGAGAGGTGCAGAAGTCTCATTGACAGTTACAGGAATCGTTTGATTGCAGTGATTGCCTCAAAAGGTTGTGCAACAAAATATTAAGTTAAGGGTACCATCATTTCTGTCCAGGCCCATTTCATGAGTTTTAGTTTTTAATTCTGAGGAAGCATGGTTGAAAAACGACGTCTGACTTTCATTTGTTCATTTTCATAGATTTTTTATTTATTATTTTTTATAGTTTTTCTGTCCTTAAACGAGGGGTACCAACAATTTTGACCACGTGTGTATGTAATTGAATTTTCTATCATGCGTTTTCATTGTTTTTCCATGTCGTTAATACTCCCCATTTATTTGTTGTTTTTTTTTCAGTTATTCAACAATGATTATTCATGTTTATACATTTTCTTTAAGAGTCATTTTTCATTATTGGATTAGTTCTATATATGACTACCTATTACTCTTAATGCCTATTTGGCGTTCTATACCAAAATGGAATCAATGTAAACTTTGTCTCACCTCACAAAAAATAAATCATCACACAGTTCCATTGACAGAAAATGGGTCTAGCAAAATGATGACAAAACCCCCACAAAAAAAATTTCACCAGTAAAATAATAAACAAAATCTTGACATGTCTTGGTATTGCTGTAATTGTACTGATGAGCAGAATCATATTGTAAGGTCATTTCTACCACAAACCGTACAACTTAAAAACAATTCCCAAAAAACATCAAAATCGCTTGTCTTTCACAATTTCTCCCCATTTGGAGTTTTTTTTTCCATTTTCCAGTACTCTATGTGGTAAAATGAATGATGTCATTCAAAAGTACAACTCGCAAAAAAACAAGCCTTCATATGTGGATGAAAAAATAAAACTTATGACTCTGGGAACAAGGGGAGGAAAAAATGAAATGAAATTGGCCATGTCGTGAAGGGGTTCATACTCTTATTCAAAGATCAAGAAATCTTGGCCAAAGAGAAATGTAATACAATATATCATGGCAACTGGATGATATTCATGGAAAACATGATTTATTAAAAATTAAACAATCCTTGAATAATAGGGATTGTAAAGACTGTCAAAATATAATTATAGTGTTGTACAAAAATGCATAGTAAAAATGGCAGTGGCAATGGATAGTATGTGTAAAATTAAAAAAAACCTGATACCAAGGTTAAGAATGTGGGAGCCACTAGCAATAGCAGAAACACCACTACCACCATAGTCACCTGCCATCTGGGCACTAGTACTACCAAACGCTGCTCACAATTGGCCTCCTTTACCTGTGCAAAGCATATTGGTGGGCATGGAATGAGGGTGTTATAAAATATATGACACATCACATGTCTCAGTCACAGGATGAGAGTACCTCTGACAGTGACACTGTCAGTTTGAGTCCGTGTTCTGAGCAGAACGTTCTTCCTGATCACAAATTATAAAGAGGAATCATTTTGGACCATTTTTTTATTTAAACAACAAACAAATTTGAATAGTCTGTGAAGCTATGTTCACAAGTAGCATTTTTTTGCATTTTTGCAGCGTTTTTTTACACGCGAAAGCGCAAAAAAATGCATCCCATGCAATCCTATGGGATTCCGCAATGCTGTGCTAATGCTGAGGATTTTTCCACTGCGGAATCGCAAAGGATTGCATTGAAACACTCATTTTTCGCATGTGGCTATGCCCACCATGCGTGAAGTGAGCGCTTCATGTGTGGATGGTACCCAGGGTCTGGAGGAGAGGAGACTCTCCTTCAGGCCCTAGGTACCATAATCCTGTAAAAAATAGAATCAAAATAAAAAATATTGTTATTCTCACCTTCCGACGGCCACCAGATTCCTTCCCACCTCTCACCACGCTCCCGGCATCTTCTCGCGAGCGTGACGTCATCGCTGGTCCTTCGCACAAAGCATTACTGGGACCAGAAGATGCCGGGAGCGCCGCAGAGTGGATCGGGGGCCGTGGGAAGGTGAGAATAACATTATTTTTTTTTTTAATTATTTTTAACATCCTATCTTTTACTATTGATGCTGCATAGGCAGCATCAATAGTAAAAAGTTGGTCACACTTGTCAAGCACTATGCTTGACAAGTGTGACCAACCTGTCAATCAGTTTTCCAAGCGATACTAGAGATCGTTTGGAAAACGCCAGCAATCTGCAAGCTAATTACGCTTGCAAAATGCTAGTTTTACGTGGGAATTCCACATGCCAATTTCCTGTGGCAGGGAGTTGCAGAATTGCCGTGGAAATTTCCGTGGCAATTCCGCAAGTGTGCACATAGCCCAAGTGCCTTGTGTTATTAAATAAGCTATTGGTTACTACTGGGGTAAGCATACATTTTATGGCAAGGTCACTTTGACATTGCTAAAGCTGTGTTTGTATTAAAAAGCTTTAAAGGGCTTGTATATAGTCACAGGATATCTCAGAGTGTTACATGTCTTTTCAGAGTAATTGGAGGCTTTGCTGTATTGTGATTTGCTGTAAATCAAATTTTTGGGAAAAATTTGTTGAACCTAGTGAATTTGAATTTAAAAAGATTCAATCATCTCTAGTATGTTTGGATATGCAGGGTCGCCATCAGAGCATTATTGCCCTGACTGACGTATGGGGCCCGATGATCATAGGGGGCCCGCATTTGCCCCTGTCTCTTCTGGTCATCGGGCCTCAGTGGCAGGCTTCTGCCAATGCAAAATCTTAACCTGCATCCGAGTCGCAGGTTCAGTTAAACGCTATTGCTGTGTGAGCCCGCATGGCAATAGTTAAAAGCCGCCAGCCAATCAGAGGCTGGCAGCTGACCTCAGCATGCGCGTCGCTGGCGTATGACGTTATTGTCATTCGCCGGCGAGTCCGCACTGAAATGTCTGGGGTGGACGTCGGCGCTGGACCACGACCAGGTAAGGAGAAAGTGTAAGTGGTAAGCCCGAGGCAGAAGGAAACACGAGGGTCAGGATGGGAGACACAGGTGCAGGATGGGAGACACGGGGGCAGGATGTAAACATATGGGGCAGAATGGAGACATGGGGAAGAATGGAGACATGGGGGCAGGATGGGAGACACAGAGGTAGGATGGGAGACACGGAGGCAGGATGTAAACACATGGGCAGAATGGAGACATGGGGCTGAATAGAGACGTGGGGGCCATACGGGAGCCACGGGGAAGGATGGGAGACATGTGGGCAGGATGGCAGACACGGGGGCAGGATGTAAACACATGGGGCAGAATGGAGACCTGGGGCAGAATGGAGACATGGGGCAGAATGGAGACATGGGGGCAGGATGGGAGACACAGAGACAGGATGTAAACACATGGGCAGAATGGAGACATGGGGCAGAATAAGACATGGGGCAGAATGGAGACACATGGTAGGATGGGAGAAAAGGGCGCAGAATTTAAACACATGGGACAGAATGGAGACATGGGACAGAATGGAGACATGGGGGCAGGATAGGAGACATGGGGGCAGGATGGGAGACACATGGGGCAGAATGGAGACATGGGGCAGAATGGAGACATGGAGCCAGATGGGACACACGGGGCAGGATGGGAGACACGCGGCAAGATGGGAGACACGAGGGCAGGATGGGAGACATGGGGGCAGGATGTAAACACATGGTGCAGAAAGCAGACACAGGGGCAGGATGGGACACACGGGGCCAGAATGTAAACACATGGTGCAGAATGCAGACACGAGGCAGGATGGGACACACGGGGGCAGGATGGAGACACGGGGCAGGATGGGAGACATGGGGGCAGGATGTAAACACATGGTGGAGTATGGAGACACGGGGGCAGGATGAGAGACACAGGGCAGGATGGGAGACATGGGGTCAGGATGGAGACACAGGGAGAATGTAGATAAGGGGGCAGGATGTAAACACATGGGCAGAATGGAGACATGGGGCTGAGTAGAGACGTGGGGGCCATACGGGAGCCACGGGGAAGGATGGGAGACACGGGGACAGGATGGCACACATGGGGGCAGGATGTAAACACATGGGGCAGAATGGAGACCTGTGGCAGAATGGAGACATGGGGGCAGGATGGGATATACAGAGACAGGATGTAAACACATGGGCAGAATGGAGACATGGGGCAGAATGAGACATGGGGCAGAATGGAGACACATGGTAGGATGGGAGAAAAAGGGGCATAATTTAAACACATGGGGCAGAATGGAGACATGGGGGCAGAATGGAGACATGGGGGCAGGATGGGAGACACAGGGGCAGGATGTAAACACATGGGGCAGAATGGAGACATGGTGCAGAATGGAGACATGGAGCCAGATGGGACACACGGGGCAGGATGGGAGACACGTGGCAAGATGGGAGACACGAGGGCAGGATGGGAGACATGGGGGCAGGATGTAAGCACATGGTGCAGAAAGCAGACACAGGGGCAGGATGGGACACATGGGGCCAGGAGGTAAACACATGGTGCAGAATGCAGACACAGGGCAGGATGGAACACACATGGGGGCAGGATGTGAGACATGAGGGCAGGATGTAAACACTTGGTAGAGTATGGAGACACGGGGGCAGGATGAGAGACACAGCGCAGGATGGGAGACACGGGGGCAGAATGGAGATATGGGCAGAATGGAGACACTGGGGCAGGATGGAGACACGCGGGCAGAATGGAGACAAATAGGGCAGGAATATGGGGCAGGATGGAGACAGATGGGGCAGGGTTATGGGGCAGGATGGAGACAGATGGCGCAGGATCATGGTGCAGGATGGAGACACATGGTGCAGGATCATGGGGCAGGATGGATACGATGGAGACAGGTGGGTCACGATCATGGGACAGATGGGGCAGGATGAGGAGATCATATGGGGGCAGAATGGATACTCATGAGGGCAGGATGGGAGAACATATGGCTGGAGCCAGGAATGAGATACACGGGGCCAGGTTGGGGGATATTATTACCATAGGGGCTAATTAAGGGATATCATTACAGCACTGATGTATTTCTTTTATTTTTTTGAGGATACTGTTTTAAATGGGGGCATTCCTGTTACTGTGCAGAGCAATACTATGTCACCTTTTTTTTTCTTCATCTGGTGTAGTGTAGAACAGGGTTACCCAACTCCAGTCCTCAAGGCCCACTAACAGATCATGTTTTCAGGATTTCCTTTGTATTGCACAGGTGAAGCAATTATCACCTGAGCAATACTAAGGAAATCCTGAAAACATGATCTGTTGGTGGGCCTTGAGGACTGGAGTTGGGGAACCCTGGTGTAGAACATAGTAACATAGTTATTAAGGTAGAAGGAAGACTTTAAGTCCATCTAGTTCAACCCATATCCTACATGCCCTAACATGTTGATCCAGAGGAAGGCAAAAAAACATGTGGCAAACAGTATATGCTCCACATTGGGGGAAAAATATTCCTTCCCGACTCCACATACGGCAATTAGACTAGTTCCCTGGATCAATGCAAAATCAAGGAAAATATTATTATTATACATTTACACTCACTGGCCACTTTATTAGGTACACCATGCTAGTAAGGGGTTGGACCCCCTTTTGCCTTCAGAACTGCCTCAATTCTTCGTGGCAGAGATTCAACAAGGTGCTGGAAGCATTCCTCAGAGATTTTGGACCATATTGACATGATGGCATCACACAGTTGGCGCAGATTTGTCGGCTGCACATCCCTGATGCGAATCTCCCGTTCCACCACATCCCAAAGATGCTCTATTGGATTGAGATCTGGTGACTGAGGAGGCCATTTGAGTACAGTAAACTCATTGTCATGTTCAAGAAACCAATCTGAGATGATTCGAGCTTTATGACATGGCGCATTATCCTGCTGAAAGTAGCCATCAGATGTTGGGTACATTGTGGTCATAAAGGGATGGACATGGTCAGCAACAATACTCAGGTAGGCTGTGGCGTTGCAACGATGCTCAATTGGTACCAAGGGGCCCAAAGAGTGCCCAGAAAAAATTCCCCACACCATGACACCACCACCACCAGCCTGAACCGTTGATACAAGGCAGGATGGATCCATGCTTTCATGTTGTTTACGCCAAATTCTGACCCTACCATCCGAATGTCGCAGCAGAAATCGAGACTCATCAGACCAGGCAACGTTTTTCCAATCTTCTACTGTCCAATTTCGATGAGCTTGTGCAAATTGTAGCCTCAGTTTCCTGTTCTTAGCTGAGAGGAGTGGTACCCAGTGTGGTCTTCTGCTGCTGTAGCCCATCTGCCTCAAAGTTCGACGCACTGTGCGTTCAGAGATGCTCTTCTGCCTACCTTGGTTGTAACGGGTGGCAATTTGAGTCACTGTTGCCTTTCTATCAGCTCGAACCAGTCTGCCCATTCTCCTCTGACCTCTGGCATCAACATGGCATTTCCGGCCACAGAACTGCCGCTCACTGGATTTTTTTTCTTTTTCGGACCATTCTCTGTAAACCCTAGAGATGGTTGTGCGTGAAAATCCCAGTAGATCAGCAGTTTCTGAAATTCTCAGACCAGCCCTTCTGGCACCAACAATCATGCCACGTTCAAAGGCACTCAAATCACCTTTCTTCCCCATACTGATGCTCGGTTTGAACTGCAGGAGATTGTCTTGACCATGTCTACATGCCTAAATGCACTGAGTTGCCGCCATGTGATTGGCTGATTAGAAATTAAGTCTTAACACACAGTTGGACAGGTGTACCTAATAAAGTGGCCAGTGAGTGTATATAGCGCCATTTATTCCATGGCGCTTTACATGGGAAAAGGGGAAATACAGACAAGTATAATAAACATGTGCAAGACAAGGGACACATTGTATATAACCTGTAACATATTTTTCAAGAAAGGCTTCCAGTCCCCTCTTAAATTTTTGTAGGGAATCAATCATTACAACATCATACGGCAGAAAGTTCCATAGTCTCACTGTTCTTACAGTAAAGAATCCGCGTCTGTGATTATGCTTAAACCTTCTTTCCTCCAGACGGAGAGGATGCCTCCTTGACCCTGTCTCAGGTCTATGAGTAAAAAGGTCATTAGAAAGGTCTTTGTACTGTCCCCTCATATATTTATACTTGTACATTAAAATAAGATCACCCCTAAGCCTTTATTTTTCCAAACTAAATAACCCCAAGTGTAATAACCTGTCTTGGTATTGCAGACCCCCAAGTTCCCTAATAACCTTGGTCGCTCTTCTCTGCACCCGCTCCAGTTCAGCTATGTCTTTCTTATACATCGGAGAACAGAACTGTACACAGTATTCTAAGTGTGGTCGCACTAGTGACGTGTATAGAGGTAAAATTATGTTCTCCTCATGAGCATCTATGCCTCTTTGAATGCATCCCATTATTTTATTTGCCTTTGTAGCAGCTGCCTGACACTGGCCACTAAATGTGAGTTTGTCGTCCACCCATACACCCAGGTCTTTTTCATTGACTGTGTTTTACAAATAAGCACATAATTATACATCTTGTTTGTTCTACCCAAGTGCAAGACCTTACATTAATCCCCATTAAAGCTCATTTGCATTTATCAGCCCAAGCTTCTAGTTTACATAAATCCTCCTGTAATATAAAATTGTCCTCCTCTGTATTGATTACCCTGCAGAGTTTAGTGTCATCTGCAAATATTGAAATTCTACTCTCTATGCCCCCTACAAGGTCATTAATAAATATGTTAAAAAGAAATGGGCTCAATACTGACCCCTGTGGTACCCCACTGCTAGCTGTGACCCAGTCTGAGTGTGCTCCATTAATAACCACCCTTTGTTTCCTATCCCTGAGCCAGCGCTTAACCCACTTACACAGTAATTTACTATTTTTCCCCCTCCCCTTATCTCCATCCACAGGGACTCTACATTTTCATTAGAATCACATATATTATCACACAGGATGGGTTTTAAGGATGATTTTACATATAAACACACGCCTCCCCTTCGCTTATTTGTACGGTCATTTCTGAACAGACTATAGCCCTGTAAATTAACCGCCACAGTCATGGCTCTCGTCCAGCCATGTCTCAAGATATCCCCACCATGTCATAATTATATTCCAACAAAATTATTTCTAATTCCTCCATTTTGTTGACAAGGCTTCTGGCATTAGTATACATGCACTTTATGTATCTCTCTGTACCTATATTCTTTCTGAAATTATTAACTATTCTAACCTCACCCCCATGGCACCCCCACCCCCAATTTCATTATTTCTGCCCAGGTCTCTATCTGCACTATCTTTCCCTCCTATAAAATGAATACCTTCCCCCCAATCCCTAGTTTAAACACTCCTCCAACCTTCTAGCCATTGTCTCCCCCAGCACAGCTGCACCTTCCCCATTGGGAAGTTTGGAAAAAATTAAATAATGTGTTCTACAAGCAGAACTCTAGATAACTGTGTTATTTACTGCAGAGAAGAGCCCAGGCTGGAAGACGTGATGGCGGTCTGTGCTGGATGAAGATGAAAAGCGAAGATGAAAGATTTCACCTAGTGACGTCACCAATGAGTCAGTGTGTTACCTGTACACTGACACTATATGCTATATACAGAGTTCCTGTGTACAATGTCACCAGTGATCACTGTATTACCTGTACACTGGCACTATTTACAGAGGTCCTGTGTATAATGTCACCGGTGATCACTGTATTACCTGTACACAGACACTGCATGCTAAGTACAGATCTCCTGTGTATAATGGCACGTATGGTGATAGTATTGTGTTTTTTTTTTTTATTAATGATCAGTATTGTAGTATTTAGTCACCATGTCATGGTAATATGTGGTCTGGTCATGGTGTGGTAGTATTTGTCCCTTGTATATGATATTATTTGGAGACTATGATGGTAATATGTGGTCTGGACATGGTGTGGCTGTATTTGTTCCTTGTATGTGGTATTATAGGTCATTATGTGGTGCTAATATTGTGTCTGGTCATGGTGCGGTGGTATTTGTCCCTTTGGATGTGGTATTTTTGGTCATTTTAAAAATTGAAAAAAAAATATATATGTATACCTAAATTGTATTGGATATTTTAACAATTTTTAATAGGTTAGAGTAGAGTAGGGCTCAGCCAGAGGAGTCTACTTTGTCGTGGTGGCAGATTAAAAAATCTTTTGGCCAAAACAAGAGCTGTTGGCTATATGTGTGATCTGGTGATGGGAGCTGTTAATCTATGATTAGTGACAAGTTGAGTTTTTCCAAGAGAGAGCGGTAGGACTGTGGACGGTTCGAGGGGTGGCGGTGGGACTGGGGTGGAGCCTGGGCAGAGTCTCAAGGAGGCCCCCCAAATTTTGCCAGTATGGGGCCCCGAAATTCCAAGTGGCAGCCCTGTGGGTATGTAACAAGTCATTTTGGAATTGACAGAATTGCTTAGAATTCAACCAAATTTTCTCTTTCCTTCAAAGGTGTTCAGAACTGGAAAATGAAAGTTGAAATACAAATGAGCTTCCTATTAACTGAACAATTTTAAGGGGATTGTCAAGGTTTGGCGTGAAAATCTGCAGTCACTGTATGTGACTGCAGACTTGTTGAGTCTCACATCATGCATAGCATGTGCTGTCAGGATTCTTTGGTGCTGGCAGCGAGACTGGGCCATTGTATGACCACAAGAAAGCGATTTGCATACTTCTGCCCACATTTCGACTAGATGTGCTCTGGTGCGCTCAATTCACATGTATTGAGCAAGAACGCACACATCTAGTCAGAATGTGGACAGAAGTATTCAAATCGCACAGTTGCGGTCATATGACTGCCCACATGACTGCCCATTTTGGCCATGGAGAATCCCGGCAGCGCATTCTATGTGCAATGTGAGGTTTTACAAGTTTGCAGTGACAGAGTGACAAACCTGGGCAACCCATTTAATGCTTTAAATACTATTTTCTTACCACAAGGCAAAAGCTCTTACCAAAACTCCTGGACAAAACGAGATTAGAAATTACTTTGAAGTAAAAGATGCCAAAAAAAGGTGCAATACATTGATAAATGTTGCCTAAGATACCTAATATTGCAATTATATTTTATTTTCTAATGTAATCTGCTACTCTACCAGCTTCGTCATATTAGAACATATTGATAGTAGTGTGGCGCCCCTGAGGGTTCAGTCGCCACAGAGATACTGCACCTCCTCCTGAGGTGTGGTATCCCACCATCCAGGTAAGGTGGAGACACCTGACCACACTCCAACACCTGCACCCCACACCACAAAGTAGTGTAGCAAAGCACCTTCGGCGGCTCCCTGCTTGGAGTGTAGCATAGCACCCCTTGGTGGCTCCCTGTTTGGAACATGAAACGTACTGGGAGGTGGGTGGTTTAGTTTACACAAAAGAGCGGGAAGAGTTGAGTCAGTCTTTCATTCAGTCAATGAGTGAGGATGTTGAAGGACAGAGTGTGAGAGAGAGAAGATCCCCGGGAGAGGGATGGAAGAAGGAAGTGCTGCAGCAGGCCACAGTGATCTGGATCTGCTGGCACAGGAGACAGAGAAAGGAAGCTTGATTCTCCATTGGGAAGAAGGATTAGCATGGAACGTGAGGAGAATAAGAACAAGGACCAGGGTTAGAGGAGAACCCTTTTCAAGTTCTAAGCGCAAGGCCAGAGTTCAGTCCCCGAGGTTGTATGGATACTAAGGGTCCTGCAGCAGACACCGGAGGAATAGAAGTAGTGACCACTTTATTCCGACACAAGACTTGGGGGCACAACAGCAACATATTAGTGAGCTGGGACTTGGAAGCAAGGAGCCCCCGAAGCAGGCTACAGCTGTCTGCCGTACAAGTCCAGTTCATAGGAACATCTGACAGGAGGAACTCCAGTGTAACTCAGTACTAGGAGTACTTCATTCAAAGGCGCTATAAGAGGAGACGTTCAGAAAAGGCACATACAGTGGGGAAAAAAAGTATTTAGTCAGTCAGCAATAGTGCAAGTTCCACCACTTAAAAAGATGAGAGGCGTCTGTAATTTACATCATAGGTAGACCTCAACTATGGGAGACAAACTGAGAAAAAAAAAATCCAGAAAATCACATTGTCTGTTTTTTTTTTTCATTTTATTTGCATATTATGGTGGAAAATAAGTATTTGGTAGTAATGGCACCTGTTTAAACTTGTTATCAGTATAAAAAGACACCTGTGCACACCCTCAAACAGTCTGACTCCAAACTCCACTATGGTGAAGACCAAAGAGCTGTCAAAGGACACCAGAAACAAAATTGTAGCCCTGCACCAGGCTGGGAAGACTGAATCTGCAATAGCCAACCAGCTTGGAGTGAAGAAATCAACTGTGGGAGCAATAATTAGAAAATGGAAGACATACAAGACCACTGATAATCTCCCTCGATCTGGTGCTCCACGCAAAATCCCACCCCGTGGGGTCAGAATGATCACAAGAACGGTGAGCAAAAATCCCAGAACCACGCGGGGGGACCTAGTGAATGAACTGCAGAGAGCTGGGACCAATGTAACAAGGCCTACCATAAGTAACACACTACGCCACCATGGACTCAGATCCTGCAGTGCCAGACGTGTCCCACTGCTTAAGCCTGTACATGTCCGGGCCCGTCTGAAGTTTGCTAGAGAGCATTTGGATGATCCAGAGGAGTTTTGGGAGAATGTCCTAAGGTCTGATGAAACCAAACTGGAACTGTTTGGTAGAAACACAACTTGTCGTGTTTGGAGGAAAAAGAATACTGAGTTGCATCCATCAAACACCATACCTACTGTAAAGCATGGTGGTGAAAACATCATGCTTTGGGGCTGTTTCTCTGCAAAGGGGCCAGGACGACTGATCCGGGTACATGAAAGAATGAATGGGGCCATGTATCGTGAGATTTTGAGTGCAAACCTCCTTCCATCAGCAAGGGCATTGAAGATGAAACGTGGCTGGGTCTTTCAACATGACAATGATCCAAAGCACACCGCCAGGGCAACGAAGGAGTGGCTTCGTAAGAAGCATTTCAAGGTCCTGGAGTGGCCTAGCCAGTCTCCAGATCTCAACCCTATAGAAAACCTTTGGAGGGAGTTGAAAGTCTGTGTTGCCAAGCGAAAAGCCAAAAACATCACTGCTCTAGAGGAGATCTGCATGGAGGAATGGGCCAACATACCAACAACAGTGTGTGGCAACCTTGTGAAGACTTACAGAAAACGTTTGACCTCTGTCATTGCCAACAAAGGATATATCACAAAGTATTGAGATGAAATTTTGTTTCTGACCAAATACTTATTTTCCACCATAATATGCAAATATAATGAAAAAAAAACAGACAATGTGATTTTCTGGATTTTTTTTTCTCAGTTTGTCGCCCATAGTTGAGGTCTACCTATGATGTAAATTACAGACGCCTCTCATCTTTTTAAGTGGTGGAACTTGCACTATTGCTGACTGACTAAATACTTTTTTTCCCCACTGTATGTTGGCGGAGTGTTGGAAAGGAGTACTTCATCTTGCCTGGAAGTTGGCTGAGCTCCAGACCCGGAGGACACGGCACGGATGCGGGCACCTGTACCTGCAACAGAGTGTGAGTAAAGCTTTGGAACTACATGCCCTGGTGTCCTCCACTTATTCCTGCGCCAATCTGCCCAGCACTGCTACATCCCTTGCGCCTGACACTACACCATCTATGTGTCACTTCACCTACACTGCCCTGGGACTACAGCCCTCCCTGTGGAGGGCTATAACATCACTGCTGCACCACACCATCTGTCACAGAGGATCTGCCTGCAGCGTCGGCTTACATCTTCATTGCCGAACACCACAGGTGGAGTCACAAATCACTTATAAACGTTGACCACCATAAGCACACTGAAACAACCCCTTTTATAATGGAGCCCCAGGGCCACGGACCGGATCACTGCTGCCGTGACAACCCCCGTTGAGAAGATCAACCGGCCCGGTACCGAGTACCCCACGGCCCTGGCGAGTGAGGGAACTCCAACTTGGCGTCACGAACAAGATGACGAAACCCGGTGCCACCGGGTTCTGTGTGCCTACGATTTGTTGGACTTAAAAGTTTGTGGAAATGTGCAAAAGACCCAATTTGATAGACTGTAAAATGAATGCTAAAAATGGCCACCAGCGAGGTGAAGAAGGGCGTGATAATATGGGTGGTCCTAAGAAAAGAGCGCGAACTGTCCTGGGCCTCCCCTGTCTGAACTTCTATGCGACAGCAACATGGCCCACCCCCCGAGGGGTTCGTATACTGGCCTGGTATGGAGAAGTAGGAAGAAGACGCCACCTCCAGAAGGAGGAGCGGGGGCGAGTGGCGGGAAAAGAGTCGCGACAGGAAGAAGAAGGAGAAGACACCATGATGGAAGGAGAGAGGAGGCCTGAAGAGCGAGGGGAGGTTAAGCTGAATCTCCCCGGCGCAATGACTGAAGGCTCCGATCTGGCTTCCGGCATGAACCGCCAGCAGCTGGAGGAGGAAATAGCCCAGCTGACTACCCGTCTGCGACTGAGGCAGGAGGCGTTGTGCAGGTTGGGCTGGCAGCACGCCCCGGAGGGGCCTACGCCATCGGCACCTCTAGTCCTGGTACCTTCCCCCGTGGTACCTGCTGCCACCGCTGCTGTACTGGTGTCTTCACCGGCGGTACCCACCACCGCCGCAACGGACTTCTCTCAGGCAGCGCCCGTTTACATCTCCACGCTGTCCGTACAGTTGGTCGCGACCTGTCCGGAAGAGCCACCGGAGGGCCTGGGAGCTGAGGCAGTGCTCCCGCCTGGACCTGACGTGGCCGCACAGGTCCCACCGAAGACTCCTGCTGACCCGGAGCCGCCATCTGCTCCACCACCGCTGACATCAGGACAGACTGCCCCTGTGGACATCCCTGCAGCTGCCCACCGCCTCAAGCCTGCACCGGAGCTGGAACACTGCCAGGAGGCCCCAGGTATGTCTGCTGTCCCTGCACCTGGGAAGGCCCTGGGGTGTACGCCCGTGGCGGCGTCAGGACAGGTCGTGCTGGACCTTGTCTGGGACCAGGACTCTGATCCCTGGGGGGAATGCCTGAACCCCTAGCGGTGGTACCCTTATCCATAGTGGGTAAAAGCAGGCCCCGGGAAGAGGAAGATGAGACATGGGCTCGTTGCCAGGAAACCATCTGCAAGATGGCAGCGGAACAGAGGGAGAGAGAACAGAGGACACTGGCTGTGCTATGCTCTGATCTGGACCGGAAGGAGAACGTCCGTGCTGGTCACTACGGTCCCCGGGACTCAGCTGGATGGGGACAGGTCCTCAATGTAAATCAGGAGAGAGGATTCGGGTTCATTGCAAACCCCAAGAGGATCAGTGACTTGTTCTTCAACAGGAGGGATGTCGAGTCACACCTGAGGAAGGGACATCCTGCTAGAGATCTGCAACCGGGGGAGTATGTGACCTTCGCCTGGCATGAGGGGTTAAGAGTAGAGTTGAGCGACTTTTGGTTTTTTAGGGTCGCGTTTCGTTTCGTGAAACCCGACTTTTCCAAAAGTCGGGTCGAGCAAGATCGTCCGATTATATGGAAAAGTTGGGGTCGTCCCGAAACACGAAACCCAATGTAAGTCAATGGGGAATAAAAGTCGGCAGTGAGAGGAGGACAGGAAACACACCTACAGTGCCCATTTGAATGCCAAAAGCATCAATTCTTCTTTCTTAAGCTTGTCAACCTTAATTAACTTCATATTACAAGTTACGCAGTGAAAAATGGGGGTTATTTGGCTACAAACTGTGGGGGGGGAGGGCTGGCTCCAGGTTTTCATGTGCCCTGGGCGAAAGAGCGCCCCTTTAACACATACCACAACTCATCATGCTCCGATACGGCAGAGAAATAGCGGTATAGTACAATGAAAAATACCTCACTTTTTACATCTCATGACGAGGCCCATCTATTTCTCCATACAGAATCATTGGTCCCATATAATGTTTGAAACAGTATATGATGAGCTCCACATAATGCTACAGTATATGTTGGTCCCCATGGATGAAGCCCCACTGTCTTATGGGCCCAAATAATGCTCCAAACATAATGGGCCCCATTTCTAATGCTCTAGTGTATAATGGGCCCTGTAAATGCTGCTCCAGTGTCTGATGTCCACCTTTGGAATGTTCCAGTGTATGGTGGGCCCCATCTATCATTCTCCAGAGTATAGTGCTCCCCAAAAATTGCTGTCCCAACATTGAAAACAATCAAATAAGTCTCCTCACTAGGGAATCCCTGTACTTGTCTGGACAGGTGCTGTAGCTTGCTTAACAGCTCGCCAGCCGTTCTCACGCCCAGTATGGATTGCACGTGATTGCACAAAGGTTAGAAAGGGTACCGTATCCCTGGATAACATGTATGGATAGCGTACACATTCAAAATATATGTCTCAGGAGGCAGGCTCAGACGGTGTCAGGCCCAGTATGGATTGCACGTGATTGCACAAAGGTTAGAAAGGGTACCGTATCCCTGGATAACATGTATGGATAGCGTACACATTCAAAATATATGTCTCAGGAGGCAGGCTCAGACGGTGTCAGGCACAGTATGGATTGCACATGATTGCACAAAGGTTAGAAAGGGTACCGTATCCCCGGATAACATGTATGGATAGCGTACACATTCAAAATATATGTCTATACAGCATGAGGCAGGCTCAGACGGTGTTAGGCCCAGTATGGATTGCACGTCATTGCACAAAGGTTAGAAAGGGTACCGTATCCCCGGATAACATGCATGGATAGCGTACACATTCAAAATATATGTCTATACAGCATGAGGCAGGCTCAGACGGTGTTAGGCCCAGTATGGATTGCACGTCATTGCACAAAGGTTAGAAAGGGTACCGTATCCCCGGATAACATGTATGGATAGCGTACACATTCAAAATATATGTCTATACAGCATGAGGCAGGCTCAGACGGTGTTAGGCCCAGTATGGATTGCACGTCATTGCACAAAGGTTAGAAAGGGTACCGTATCCCTGGATAACATGTATGGATAGCGTACACATTCAAAATATATGTCTCAGGAGGCAGGCTCAGATGGTGTCAGGCACAGTATGGATTGCACATGATTGCACAAAGGTTAGAAAGGGTACCGTATCCCCGGATAACATGTATGGATAGCGTACACATTCAAAATATATGTCTATACAGCATGAGGCAGGCTCAGACGGTGTTAGGCCCAGTATGGATTGCACGTCATTGCACAAAGGTTAGAAAGGGTACCGTATCCCCGGATAACATGTATGGATAGCGTACACATTCAAAATATATGTCTATACAGCATGAGGCAGGCTCAGACGGTGTTAGGCCCAGTATGGATTGCACGTCATTGCACAAAGGTTAGAAAGGGTACCGTATCCCTGGATAACATGTATGGATAGCGTACACATTCAAAATATATGTCTCAGGAGGCAGGCTCAGACGGTGTCAGGCACAGTATGGATTGCACATGATTGCACAAAGGTTAGAAAGGGTACCGTATCCCCGGATAACATGTATGGATAGCGTACACATTCAAAATATATGTCTATACAGCATGAGGCAGGCTCAGACGGTGTTAGGCCCAGTATGGATTGCACGTCATTGCACAAAGGTTAGAAAGGGTACCGTATCCCCGGATAACATGTATGGATAGCGTACACATTCAAAATATATGTCTCAGGAGGCAGGCTCAGACGGTGTCAGGCACAGTATGGATTTGACGGCCCAGATTACACAGAGGAGGAGCAGGGAGAGGTAAAGATTGCAAATGCTGGGGCCCTGCCCAAGCAAGGGGGGCCCACTCGTGGACGTCGGTACTGGCACTGGGCCCCTCATAGTACAGCGGTGTGTCTGACGGCGGGTGTGCACCACCGCCGTCAGAGACACTTGATTGCACTATGAGGGACCCTGTGCCAGTGCCCGCGCCCAAGAGTCAGCCTACCCACCTGTCCAGGTCAACGGCACCCGCACGGTGTCGTGCGGTAGGTGGTGACCCCGGCCATGGGGGGGGGGAGGCAGCACAGTTAGGGAGTTTTAGAAAGTGGCATATGTTGATGTTGGACATTCAGCTGATGCAAAAGGCGAAATAGGTGAAGTACCAGGAAGAGGTGGACCAAAGCAAGCCATTTTTCTGTCACCCTATGTGTCATCAGGGGAAGGTGGGACAAAATCCTTGGAAACCCATGCGTGGTTCATTTTAATGAAGGTTAGATCATCCACATTTTGGGTTGACAGACGGGTACTTTTTTCTGTCAGGATTGATCCAGCTGCACTGAAGACTCTTTCCGATAGCACACTTGAAGCTGGGCAAGCGAGCTCCTGTAAGGCATATTGGGCCAATTCAGGCCAGGTGTCCAGTTTAGCGGCCCAATAGTCAAAGGGGAATGACCTGTGTGGGAGAACATCGATATGGGAGGAAAAGTAGTTTGTAACCATAGTTGACAACTGCTGTCTCCTGTCACTTTCCATCGATGCAGTATTACCAGTTGTGTGAGCGGTATTTGAAAAATCAGTCCACAACATTGTCATGAAACCCCTGTCTCCAACGCCACTTCTGCTGTGTGCACCACGAACACCTCTGCCAAGTTGCCCCCGGCCCGTACGGCTCATGTGAGAACCATCACCGCTGCTGTGTGCTGGGAATGCCTCAAGCAACCGATTTACCAGAGTTGCTTGTTTATTAGCCAATATTAGGTCAAGGTTCTCCTGTGGCATGATGTTTTGTAATTTGCCTTTATAGCGTTGATCCAGGATGCTGGCCAACCAGTAGTCGTCATCGTTCATCATTTTGGCAATGCGGGGGTCCCTTTTTAGGATCCGCAAGGCATAATCTGACATGTGGGCCAATGTTCCCGGTGTCAATGATGCACTGCGAGTGCTGGGTGGAGGAGCACTTTCTGGCAAATCCACATCCCTCCAGTCACGCACAAACCCTGTACCAGACCTTGCCACGCCAACATTTTCACTTGCCCCACGAGATGCATCCTCCTCCCCTAAGTAATCATCACCATCATCCTCCTCCTCCTCCTCCTCTTCTTCCTCCACTTCGTCCAGGAGAGGTCCCTGAGCAGACAATGGCTGAATGTCATCAAGGATTCCCTCCTCCTCTTCCTCCTCATCAACATTGGCTGCAGACGCCTGCTCCTTAAGGTGCGTCAAAGTTTGCATGAGCAGACGCATAAGTGGGATGCTCATGCTTAGGATGGCGTCGTCTGCGCTTACCAGCCGTGTGCATTCCTCAAAACACTGAAGGACTTTACAAAGGTCTTTCAGCTTCGACCACTGCACGCCTGTCAACTCCATGTCTGCTCTCAAAGTGTCTGGCCGTGTATCCTCCCACAAATGCATTATGGCCTGCCTCTGCTCGCACAGCCACTCCACCATGTGCAGGGTGGAGTTCCACCTTGTTGCAATGTCGATAATGAGGCGGTGGTTGGGAAGGTGGAGCAATCGCTGCAGCTTCTGCATACGAACAGAGTGTACAGGCGACCGGCGGATGTGCACGCACAGTCTTCGCACCTTCTGGAGCAGGGCTGTTAACTCCGGATAATTTTTGAGGAAGCACTGCACCACCAGGTTCAAGGTGTGAGCCAAGCAAGGTATGTGGCTGAGTTTTGAAAGGGCTATGGCTGCCACAAAATTACGGCCGTTATCACTAACTACCTTGCCTGCCTCAAGATGTACACTGCCCAGCCATGACTCAGTTTGTCGCTTCAAGTACTCGGCCAGCACCTCGGCGGTGTGTCTGTCGCCCAAAGACATCATCTGCAACACAGCCTGCTGACGCTTTCCACTAGCTGCTCGATAGGGGGACACATCATGTGCAACAGTGGCAGCTGCAGATGGAGTGCTCGTACGACTGCGCTCTGTGGACGAGCTGTCGCTTCTGGAGGAGGAGGAGGAGGAGGAGGGTCGAACGCCTACAGCCAACTGTTTCCTAGACCGTGGGCTAGGCAGCACTGTCCCACCACCGCTGTCCCCTGTGGACCCTGCATCCACCACATTAACCCAGTGCGCAGTGATGGACACGTAACGGCCCTGGCCATGCCGACTGGACCATGCATCAGTTGTGAGGTGCACCTTTCCGCTCACTGACTGCTTGAGTGCATGGACAATGCGGTCTTTCACATGATGGTGGAGGGCTGAGATGGCTTTGCGAGAGAAGAAGTGGCGACTGGGTAGGTCATAGCGTGGTACTGCATAGGCCATGAGTTCGCGGAAAGCTGTGCTTTCCACCAACCGAAAGGGCATCATCTCAAACGAGATTAGTTTGGCAATGTGGGCGTTCAAACCCAGTGTACGCGTATGAGAGACTGAGTACTTTCTTGACCTACTCATAGTGTCTGGGAGGGTGAGCTGGACTTGAGAGCTGCATATGGTGGAAGTAGCGGTGGACAGGGCGGACTGAGAGAGGGTTGATGATGGTGATGGAGTTGGTGTTCTTTCTGATGGCCTAGAATCAGTCTTTCGTTGATATAACAGTGGGATTCCCTGACTGCTGTGGCCTTGCAACGACACTTCAACATTTGCTGCTGTGCTAACCGGTGGGCTTACAGTGGGGGAAACAATGTAGCATTGCTGACTACCTTCGTTGTGATCAGTTGCACATGTGGCACTTGAGGTTTGGTGTTGTGTCCACGCTTGCAAGTGCATGCTGGTTAAATGTCTAAGCATGCAACTGGTATTCAAATTTTTCAGATTTTTCCCTCGGCTAAAGGTCTTTGCGCACTTCTTACAGATAACCTTGGCCTGATCATGAGGATTTTGTTCAAAAAACTGCCACACTGCACTCTTCCTACTTTGGCAGACATTTTGCGGCCTAGCACGCTGTGATCTTTTGACCCTCTGGACAAGCTGTCCAGCAACTCTTTTGATGTTTGGAACCTGTCTTTGGAGTGCTCCGGGCCTGCCAGATAACAGCTGTTGCGATGTCGATGTCTGCTGTGGATGCTCCTCATCTGAGCTATTGGAAGCAGCACCCTCTTCCCCCAATGGATGCCAATCTGGGTCAACAACTGGGTCATCCATCACCTCCTCTTCTATGTCATGTGCACCTTCCTCTGTGTCACCGTGTATAGTGGTATAGTGTGCGGGAAGGGGCACCTGTGTCTCATCAGGGTCAAAATCTGGCTCTGTACACTGCGAGGACAATGTAGTGCTCTGAGTGAATGTACCAGCAGAATCATCCATCAGCGGCTGTGCATCAGTGCACTCCATGTCAGATTCATCTTGGCCTGGGTAATTCACCATTTGACTTGATAATCCAGGCATGGTATGTGAAAACAGCTCCATGGAGTAATCAGTAGGATGGCCTGCGTCATCCTTCAATCTTGGTTGGGGTGAAGGACACAAGGAAAGGTGTGGTTCATGAACATGAGCCTCCAATGACGACTCAGTGCTTTTACTTTTTACAACTGAAGAAGAGGAGGCGATAGAGCTGGAGGCTGAGTCAGCAATGTAAGACAAAACTTTTTCCTGATGCTCTGCCTTTAAAAGCGGTTTGCCAACTCCTAGAAAACTAAGCGTTCGAGGCCTTATGTAGCCAGACGATGACGCAGGGTCAGCACCTCCTGCATTCGGTCCTATTTTGCTCTTGCCACTACCATCAGATCCACCACCAACACCATCATTACCAGCTGCCAACCCCCGCCCAATTCCACGGCCTCTTCCACAAGCCTTCCTCATTTTTGGTAGAAATGTAGACAAAATCCAACAAACCATATAGTAATGTAAAACAAGGTAAAAGGTGTCTATAGGACAGGGGAGATTTAGAATTTCTGCACACACTTGTGTACAGTGGACACTTTTGGATTGTGTGAGGCCCACTGATATCTGAGCGCTATGTGACACGCTCGATGGCACAGCTGCCTGTGACCAAAGTGACGAGAGGATAATGGAGATTTTGATTCTCTGCGTACACTTTTGGACACTGGACACTTGTAGATTGTGTGAGGCCTACTGATTTCTGAGCGCTATGTGACACGCTCGATGGCACAGCTGCCTGTGACCAAAGTGACGAGAGGAAATGGAGATTTTGAATCTCTGCGTACACTTTTGGACACTGGACACTTGTAGATTGTGTGAGGCCTACTGATATCTGAGCGCTATGTGACACGCTCGATGGCACAGCTGCCTGTGACCAAAGTGACGAGAGGATAATGGAGATTTTGAATCTCTGTGTACACTTTTGGACACTGGACACTTGTAGATTGTGTGAGGCCCACTGATATCTGAGCGCTATGTGACACGCTCGATGGCACAGCTGCCTGTGACCAAAGTGACGAGAGGATAATGGAGATTTTGAATCTCTGCGTACACTTTTGGACACTGGACACTTGTAGATTGTGTGAGGCCCACTGATATCTGAGCGCTATGTGACACGCTCGATGGCACAGCTGCCTGTGACCAAAGTGACGAGAGGATAATGGAGATTTTGAATCTCTGCGTACACTTTTGGACACTGGACACTTGTAGATTGTGTGAGGCCTACTGATATCTGAGCGCTATGTGACACGCTCGATGGCACAGCTGCCTGTGACCAAAGTGACGAGAGGATAATGGAGATTTTGAATCTCTGCGTACACTTTTGGACACTGGACACTTGTAGATTGTGTGAGGCCTACTGATATCTGAGCGCTATGTGACACGCTCGATGGCACAGCTGCCTGTGACCAAAGTGACGAGAGGATAATGGAGATTTTGAATCTCTGCGTACACTTTTGGACACTGGACACTTGTAGATTGTGTGAGGCCTACTGATATCTGAGCGCTATGTGACACGCTCGATGGCACAGCTGCCTGTGACCAAAGTGACGAGAGGATAATGGAGATTTTGAATCTCTGCGTACACTTTTGGACACTGGACACTTGTAGATTATGTGAGGCCCACTGATATCTGAGCGCTATGTGACACGCTCGATGGCACAGCTGCCTGTGACCAAAGTGACGAGAGGATAATGGAGATTTTGAATCTCTGCGTACACTTTTGGACACTAGACACTTGTAGATTGTGTGAGGCCTACTGATATCTGAGCGCTATGTGACACGCTCGATGGCACAGCTGCCTGTGACCAAAGTGACGAGAGGATAATGGAGATTTTGAATCTCTGCGTACACTTTTGGACACTGGACACTTGTAGATTGTGTGAGGCCCACTGATATCTGAGCGCTATGTGACACGCTCGATGGCACAGCTGCCTGTGACCAAAGTGACGAGAGGATAATGGAGATTTTGAATCTCTGCGTACACTTTTGGACACTGGACACTTGTAGATTGTGTGAGGCCCACTGATATCTGAGCGCTATGTGACACGCTCGATGGCACAGCTGCCTGTGACCAAAGTGACGAGAGGATAATGGAGATTTTGAATCTCTGCGTACACTTTTGGACACTGGACACTTGTAGATTGTGTGAGGCCTACTGATATCTGAGCGCTATGTGACACGCTCGATGGCACAGCTGCCTGTGACCAAAGTGACGAGAGGATAATGGAGATTTTGAATCTCTGCGTACACTTTTGGACACTGGACACTTGTAGATTGTGTGAGGCCTACTGATATCTGAGCGTTATGTGACACGCTCGATGGCACAGCTGCCTGTGACCAAAGTGACGAGAGGAAAATGGAGATTTTGAATCTCTGCGTACACTTTTGGACACTGGACACTTGTAGATTGTGTGAGGCCTACTGATATCTGAGCGCTATGTGACACGCTCGATGGCACAGCTGCCTGTGACCAAAGTGACGAGAGGATAATGGAGATTTTGAATCTCTGCGTACACTTTTGGACACTGGACACTTGTAGATTGTGTGAGGCCCACTGATATCTGAGCGCTATGTGACACGCTCGATGGCACAGCTGCCTGTGACCAAAGTGACGAGAGGATAATGGAGATTTTGAATCTCTGCGTACACTTTTGGACACTGGACACTTGTAGATTGTGTGAGGCCCACTGATATCTGAGCGCTATGTGACACGCTCGATGGCACAGCTGCCTGTGACCAAAGTGACGAGAGGATAATGGAGATTTTGAATCTCTGCGTACACTTTTGGACACTGGACACTTGTAGATTGTGTGAGGCCTACTGATATCTGAGCGCTATGTGACACGCTCGATGGCACAGCTGCCTGTGACCAAAGTGACGAGAGGATAATGGAGATTTTGAATCTCTGCGTACACTTTTGGACACTGGACACTTGTAGATTGTGTGAGGCCCACTGATATCTGAGCGCTATGTGACACGCTCGATGGCACAGCTGCCTGTGACCAAAGTGACGAGAGGATAATGGAGATTTTGAATCTCTGCGTACACTTTTGGACACTGGACACTTGTAGATTGTGTGAGGCCCACTGATATCTGAGCGCTATGTGACACGCTCGATGGCACAGCTGTGACAAAAGTGACTAGAGGATAAGGGAGATTGGATTGCTTTTAAAAAAAGCAGTTTGCGGAGCAGTGGGTAAACAGCAATGCCAGCGTGTCAGGAAGCCTTAGAAGGCAGCCCAACAACCAACACCACTGATACACCACAATATAGCCTCCCCTTGCACTGCACACACAGTGACTTGTGTGTTGTGCAGGCCAATCGCTAGCAGCAGAAGCAGTTCTTTTGTCTTCTTCCCTGCCTAACGCTCTCCCTACAGAATCAGCAGCAACCTCTCCCTATACTAAGATCGGCAGAAGTAAGATGGCGGTCGGCGTGCACGCCCTTTTATACCCCCTGTGACGCCCACCAAAGCAAGCCAATCACTTGCATGCCCTTCTGAAAGATGGTGGTGACCCGTGCCTATGTCATCACGTTGCCCACAGTGTCCGTGGATCCTGATTGGCTGAAAAAGAGTGCAAAACAAACTTTTGAAACGCGACTTTGGCGCGTAAGTCACCGACCTCGTGGCCGACCTCATCCTAGGGTCGGGTTTCGTTTCATGAAACCCGACTTTGCCAAAAGTCGGCGACTTTTGAATTTTTTAGACCCGTTTCGCTCAACTCTAGTTAAGAGGATGGTACACCATGAAAATCCGCCACATTTATAGGAATTTATTGCGGTCTACAAAAAGGAGAAGGCGTATGTACCCCCAGCAGGACTACCCCCTACAGTGGTGATCACCCCTGCCAAAGAACCACAAGCAGCAATCCACCCAGCTGTCACCACCTCGTCCTATGTGAATCCATTTGCAGGAAGAGGATGTCGAGAAATTCTTCCATGGAAGCAGCAGCCAAGAAAACCAGCTTCCAGTACCCCAGGAGGGGACCCCCAATAAAGAAACATTCCCTTAACTTTGTTACCCAGGAGGGTATTTGCACCATTGTGCCTTCTTTGTTATCATGTTTACTTTGGTTTTACAAGTTTTTGCCTAGTTGCGTTGGCAGCATATTTTTCATTGAACTGTGGAGATCATGAGCACTGAGTGATCCGGAACTGTAATGTATATAGCTGCACCTTCTTAGGTGCCCTTTCTTGGTTTTACATACGTCTTTTATTGATAAGAACTGATAGGAGTCAGGTTTCAGCGGTCGCTATGCAGGAATCCAGACCCTCACATTCTGCAGTCTCCTGCTGTTTATCTACTGCAGAGGAGATTTCCTTGCAGCAAATCTCTCCAGAGGCTAAGTCCTTCCATCCATCTTCTGAGCATGCTCATGAGACGATCTCCCATTGGAGATCAGGAGTCATGTGCTCAGGTCCCGCTCCAGATCTCATTGGTCCATCTCAGAGATCTGGAAGCTTCCAGAAGGTACCGGCTGCTATAAAAAGCACGCATGGTTGTTCCGCCATGCGCTAGTATAGATTATACTTACTGCTATGTGAATGACGATGAATGCATGATTCTGGTGAATGACTCATTTGAAACCCCTATCCTTTGATATTATGCTTGTGTGAGGGATTGAGTTTAGTACCAGTGCCAGCGCGCCTCTGCTTCATTGTCCACAGCTGCTAGCGTCCGACATTGCGCTTGCGTCTAGCATTGTTGCATAGTGGCAGTGTCCTACGCCGCGCTGCAGTAGCAGTCCACTTAAGCGTTCGCGGCTGCGACGCTACACACACGGTAGGTCTAGAAGGACTTAGTACCGCCATCTTTGGCTATTTCTGTGACCTTATACCGTGTGTGTAACTACTCTGAGTACTTGTGACCTTAACAGGCTCAGCTCTTTTGTTTATGTTCATAGGCATCTGTGTGATTTAACAGAGATTGCTCTGTGCACTTGGGTGACAGTTAACCCTGTGCACAATACCGCCATATTGCTTCTGCCACCACTGTAGCAGCGGTTATTTCACCTACTGCACGGTGGACCCTGAGCGGCAAACGCACTTTATTTATATTTTTTATTTAGTGCGTTCCGCCGTTCCTAACAAGAACTACCTCATTGTGGAGCATGGCTCCTATCTAAAGGACACTGCAAGAGATCCCGGCTGGGAGCGGTGTCCAGCAATTACAAGAATTATTGATGTGAAGTATTTTATAATGTGCCTTATGACAGTATTAATAGAGAATAGCTTTTATAAAGAATCTAGTTCATAGAATGTTTTAATAAAGAGAGGTGAATAAAGATGAAGATTTGAAAAATAAAGGTGGCGAACCTGGCATTAACGGTTGTCACATAGGGTTAATAAAAGAAAGTAGAAAATGTAAAAGAAGAAGTGATGAAGAAATGTGTTGATGATAATGCTTGAAATAGCACTCTAAATTAGGTAGCATAACTTTAAACATAGATAGGTAAAATTGTTCTGCAACGTTCAAGAGACAGTGCCTCTCATATTGAGAAGATTAGATAAGAACTGTTTATTAGCATTATAAAAATTTTGTATGTTCTTGTTTTTGTCAACTTTTGTTTTCTTGTAGCCCGTGGACGTGCTGTGTTTAACGGGGGGTAAGTGGCGCCCCTGAGGGTTCAGTCGCCACAGAGGTACTGCACCTCCTCCTGAGGTGTGGTACCCCACCATCCAGGTAAGGTGGAGACACCTGACCACACTCCAACACCTGCACCCCACACCACAAAGTAGTGTAGCAAAGCACCTTAGGCGGCTCCCTGCTTGGAATGTAGCATAGCACCCCTTGGTGGCTCCCTGCTTGGAACATGAAACGTGCTGGGAGGTGGGTGGAGTTTAGTTCATACAAAAGAGCGGGAAGAGTTGAGTCAATCAGTCAGTCTTTCATTCAGTCAATGAGTGAGGATGTAGAAGGATAGAGTGTGAGAGAGAGAAGATCCCCGGGAGAGGGATGGAAGAAGGAAGTGCTGCAGCAGGCCACAGTGATCTGGGTCTGCTGGCACAGGAAAGAGACAGAGAAAGGAAGCTTGATTCTCCATTGGGAAGGATTAGCATGGAACGTGAGGAGAATAAGAGAACAAGGACCAGGGTTAGAGGAGAACCCTTTTCAAGTTCTAAGCGCAAGGCCAGAGTTCAGTCCCTGAGGTTGTATGGATACTAATGGTCCTGCAGCAGACACCAGAGGAATAGAAGTAGTGACCACTTTATTCCCACACAAGACTTGGCGGCACAACAGCAACATATTAGTGAGCCGGGACTTGGAAGCAAGGAGCCCCCGAAGCAGGCTACAGCTGTCTGCCGTACAAGTCCAGTTCATAGGAACATCTGACAGGAGGAACTCCAGTGTAACTCAGTACTAGGAGTACTTCATTCAAAGGCGCTATAAGAGGAGACGTTCAGAAAAGGCACATATGTTGGCGGAGTGTTGGAAAGGAATACTTCATCTTGCCTGGAAGTTGGCTGAGCTCCTGACCCGGAGGACACGGCACGGATGCGGGCTCCTGTACCTGCAACAGACTGTGAGTAAAGCTTTGGAACTACATGCCCTGGTGTCCTCCACTAATTCCTGCGCCAATCTGCCCAGCACTGCTACATCCCTTGCGCCTGACACTACACCATCTATGTGTCCCTTCACCTACACTGCCCTGGGACTACAGCCCTCCCTGTGGAGGGCTATAACATCACTGCTGCACCACACCATCTGTCCCAGAGGATCTGTCTGCAGCGTCGGCTTACATCTTCATTGCCGAACACCACAGGCGGCGTCACGAATCACTTATAAACTTTCACCACCATAAGCACACTGAAACAACCCCTTTTATAATGGAGCCCCAGGGCCACGGACCGGGTCACTGCTGCCGTGACAACCCCCGTTGAGAAGATCAACCGACCCGGTACCGAGTACCCCACGGCCCTGGCGAGTGAGGGAGCTCCAACTTGGCGTCACGAACAAGATGACGAAACCCGGTGCCACTGGGTTCTGTGTGCCTACGATTTGTTGGACTTAAAAGTTTGTGGAAATGTGCAAAAGACCCAATTTGATAGACTGTAAAATGATTGCTAAAAATGGCCGCCAGCGAGGTGAAGAAGGGCGTGATAATATGAGTGGTCCTAAGAAAAGAGCGCGAACTGTCCTGGGCCTCCCCTGTCTGAACTTCTATGTGACAGCAACATGGCCCACCCCCCGAGGGGTTCGTGTACTAGCCTGGTAAGGAGGAGTAGGAAGAAGACACCAACCCCAGAAGGAGGAGCAGGGGCCAGTGGCGGGAAAAGAGTCGCGACAGGAAGAAGAAGGAGAAGACACCATGATGGAAGGAGAGAGGAGGCCTGAAGAGCGAGGGGAGGTTAAGCTGAATCTCCCCGGCGCAATGGCTGAAGGCTCCGATCTGGCTTCTGGCATGAACCGCCAGCAGCTGGAGGAGGAAATAGCCCAGCTGACTACCCGTCTGCGACTGAGGCAGGAGGCGTTGTGTAGGTTGGGCTGGCAGCACGCCCCGGAGGGGCCTACGCCATCGGCACCTCTAGTCCTGGTACCTTCCCCCGTGGTACCCGCTGCCGTCGCTGCTGTACTGGTGTCTTCACCGGCGGTACCCACCACCGCCGCACCGGACTTCTCTCAGGCAGCGCCCGTTTACATCTCCACGCTGTCCGTACAGTTGGTCGCGACCTGTCCGGAAGAGCCACCGGAGGGCCTGGGAGCTGATGCAGTGCTCCCGCCTGGACCTGATGTGGCCGCACAGGTCCCACCGAAGACTCTTGCTGACCCGGAGCCGCCATCTGCTCCACCACCGCTGACATCCAGACAGACTGCCCCTGTGGACATCCCTGCAGCTGCACACCGCCTCAAGCCTGCACCGGAGCTGGAACACTGCCAGGAGACCCCAGGTATGTCTGCTGTCCCTGCACCTGGGAAGGCCCTGGGGTGTACGCCCGTGGCGGCGTCAGGACAGGTCGTGCTGGACCTTGTCTGGGACCAGGACTCTGATCCCTGGGGGGAATGCCTGAACCCCTAGTGGTGGTACCCTTATCCATAGTGGGTAAAAGCAGGCCCCGGGAAGAGGAAGATGAGACATGGGCTCGTTGCCAGGAAACCATCTGCAAGATTGCAGCGGAACAGAGGGAGAGAGAACAGAGGAGACTGGCTGTGTTAGGCCCTGATCTGGACCGGAAGGAGAAGGTCTGTGCTGGTCACTACTGTCCTCGGGACTCAGCTGGATGGGGACAGGTCCTCAATGTAAATCAGGAGAGAGGATTCGGGTTTATTGCAAACCCCAAGAGGATCAGTGACTTGTTCTTCAACAGGAGGGATGTCGAGTCACACCTGAGGAAGGGACACCCTGCTAGAGATCTGCAACCGGTGGAGTATGTGACCTTCGCCTGGTATGAGCGGTTAAGAGGATGGTACACCATGAACATCCGCCACATTTATAGGTATTGCGGTCTACAAAAAGGAGAAGGCGTATGTACCCCCAGCAGGACTACCCCCTACAGTGGTGATCACCCCTGCCAAAGAACCACAAGCAGCAATCCACCCAGCTGTCACCACCTCGTCCTATGTGAATCCATTTGCAGGAAGAGGATGTCGAGAAATTCTTCCATGGAAGCAGCAGCCAAGAAAACCAGCTTCCAGTACCCCAGGAGGGGACCCCCAATAAAGAAACATTCCCTTAACTTTGTTACCCAGGAGGGTATTTGCACCATTGTGCCTTCTTTGTTATCATGTTTACTTTGGTTTTACAAGTTTTTGCCTAGTTGCGTTGGCAGCATATTTTTCATTGAACTGTGGAGATCATGAACACTGAGTGATCCGGAACTGTAATGTATATAGTTGCACCTTCTTAGGTGCCCTTTCTTGGTTTTACATAGGGCTTTTATAGATAAGAACTGATAGGAGTCAGGTTTCAGCGGTCGCTATGCAGGAATCCAGACCCTCACATTCTGCAGTCTCCTGCTGTTTATCTACTGCAGAGGAGGTTGCCTTGCAGCAAATCTCTCCAGAGGCTAAGTCCTTCCATCCACCTTCTGAGCATGCTCATGAGACGATCTCCCATTGGAGATCGGGAGTCATGTGCTCAGGTCCCGCTCCAGATCTCATTGGTCCATCTCAGAGATCTGGAAGCTTCCAGAAGGTCCCGGCTGCTATAAAAAGCACGCATGGCTATTCCGCCATGCGCTAGTATAGATTATACTTACTGCTGTGTGAATGACGATGAATGCATGATTCTGGTGAATGACTCATTTGAAACCCCTATCCTTTGATATTATGCTTGTGTGAAGGATTGAGTTTAGTACCAGTGCCAGCGCGCCTCTGCTTCATTGTCCACAGCTGCTAGCGTCCGACATTGCGCTTGCGTCTAGCATTGTTGCATAGTGGCAGTGTCCTACGCCGCGCTGCAGTAGCAGTCCACTTAAGCGTTCGCGGCTGCGACGCTACACACACGGTAGGTCTAGAAGGACTTAGTACCGCCATCTTTGGCTATTCCTGTGACCTTATACCGTGTGTGTAACTACTCTGAGTACTTGTGACCTTAACAGGCTCAGCTCTTTTGTTTATGTTCATAGGCATCTGTGTGATTTAGCAGAGATTGCTTTGTGCACTTGGGTGATGGTTAACCCTGTGCACAATACTGCCATATTGCTTCTGCCACAACTGTAGCAGCGGTTATTTCACGTACTGCACGGTGGACCCTGAGCGGCAAACGCACTTTATATTTTTATTTAGTGCGTTCCGCCGTTCCTAACAAGAACTACCTCATTGTGGAGCATGGCTCCTATCTAAAGGACACTGCAAGAGATCCCGGCTGGGAGCGGTGTCCAGCACTTACAAGAATTATTGATGTAAAGTATTTTAGAATGTGCCTTATGACAGTATTAATAGAGAATAGCTTTTATAAAGAATCTAGTTCATAGAATGTTTTAATAAAGAGAGGTGAATAAAGATGAAGATTTGAAAAATACAGGTGGCGAACCTGGCATTAATGGTTATCACATAGGGTTAATAAAAGAAAGTAGAAAATGTAAAAGAAGAAGTGATGAAGAAATGTGTTGATGATAATGCTTGAAATAGCACTTTAAATTAGGTAGCATAACTTTAAACCTAGATAGTTAAAATTGTTCTGCAACGTTCAAGAGACAGTGCCTCTCATATTGAGAAGATTAGATAAGAACTGTTTATTAGCATTATAAAAAATTTTGTATGTTCTTGTTTTTGTCAACTTTTGTTTTCTTGTAGCCCGTGGACATGCTGTGTATAACAGGGGGTATGTGGCGCCCCTGAGGGTTCAGTCGCCACAGAGGTACTGCACCTCCTCCTGAGGTGTGGTACCCCACCATCCAGGTAAGGTGGAGACACCTGACCACACTCCAACACCTGCACCCCACACCACAAAGTAGTGTAGCAAAGCACCTTAGGCGGCTCCCTGCTTGGAATGTAGCATAGCACCCCTTGGTGGCTCCCTGCTTGGAACATGAAATGTGCTGGGAGGTGGGTGGAGTTTAGTTCATACAAAAGAGCGGGAAGAGTTGAGTCAGTCAGTCAGTCTTTCATTCAGTCAATGAGTGAGGATGTAGAAGGACAGAGTGTGAGAGAGAGAAGATCCCCAGGAGAGGGATGGAAGAAGGAAGTGCTGCAGTAGGCCAAGTGATCTGGGTCTGCTGGCACAGGAAAGAGACAGAGAAAGGAAGCTTGATTCTCCATTGGGAAGGATTAGCATGGAACGTGAGGAGAATAAGAGAACAAGGACCAGGGTTAGAGGAGAACCCTTTTCAAATTCTAAGCGCAAGGCCGGAGTCCGGTCCCCAAGGTTGTATGGATACTAATGGTCCTGCAGCAGACACCGGAGGAATAGAAGTAGTGACCATTTTATTCCCACACAAGACTTGGGGGCACAACAGCAACATATTAGTGAGCCGGGACTTGGAAGCAAGGAGCCCCCGAAGCAGGCTACAGCTGTCTGCTGTACATGTAGAGTTCATAGGAACATCTGACAGGAGGAACTCCAGTGTAACTCAGTACTAGGAGTACTTCATTCAAAGGCGCTATAAGAGGAGACGTTCAGAAAAGGCACATATGTTGGCGGAGTGTTGGAAAGGAGTACTTCATCTTGCCTGGAAGTTGGCTGAGCTCCTGACCCGGAGGACACGGCACAGATGCGGGCACCTGTACCTGCAACAGACTGTGAGTAAAGCTTTGGAACTACATGCCCTGGTGTCCTCCACTTGTAGGTGAAGTGTAGTGTAGGTGAAGTGACACGTAGATGGTGTAGTGTCAGGTGCAAGGGATGTAGCAGTGCTGGGCAGGTTGGCGCAGGAATCTGCGCCAACCTGCCCAGCACTGCTACATCCCTTGCGCCTGACACTACACCATCTACGTGTCACTTCACCTACACTGCCCTGGGACTACAGCCCTGCCTGTGGAGGGCTATAACATCACTGCTGCACCACACCATCTATCCCAGAGGATCTGTCTGCAGCGTCGGCTTACATCTTCCATCTTCATTGCCGAACACCACAGGTGGCGTCACGAATCACTTATAAACTTTCACCACCATAAGCACACTGAAACAACCCCTTTTATAATGGAGCCCCAGGGCCATGGACCGGGTCACTGCTGCCATGACAACCCCCGTTGAGAAGATCAACCGGCCCGGTACCGAGTACTCCACGGCCCTGGCGAGTGAGGGCGCTCCAGTAGTTCCTGGTATTAAGTAGAAAGGTTCAGTTAGGTTTGTCACCATAAGAACTTGATGTAATCTTATTCGCCCTCGGATGGTAAGTGCACATAATTCCTTGCAATACTCACATTGGATCATATGGAGCAGGCTCTAGTCCGTGACTGAGATTTGAAAAATGTCTGCCAAGATTTTGAGTGTTGGGTTTATTCATTTCCTGTGGATCAGTTATAATAAATTACTGATTTTTGACTAGTGTCTGTTTACAGTTCGCTAATTAAACAATTTATCACCACATTTTGAACAAAACATTTAATATTACCATTGAATGAAGTATCTCCAGCTGGGGTTTGGCTCGCTGAGTAACAGATGTCTGAATGCGACGTTTTAGCTTCTGAATTTCCAATTCCTGTTTTAACACCTCTAATTCTGCATTTAGAGTCTTCACATTTTGTTGGCTTTGAGCCTTCACAAACCTGGGAAATTGAAGGTTCCTCTCAATTTCTGTTAATGAAACATATGGTACACCAACAAGTAAATGGTTAAAGGAAATAACTAAAATAATAATATGCTTTCTACTTGGGGATGATAAACTCATGTATTTACTGTCCCAATTTATTTTAATCTTTGTTTTTGTTTTTTATTTTCATTCATACAGAGGTTAATTGACAACGTAAAGAAGCTAGGGTTTAAATGATCTATCAATGCAGATCCTGCTACCATCACCAATCAGCAGAAAATCTGTATCTGATACTGTACCTTAGACCCATTTAAGAAAGGACTCTCCTGAATATTTCCCTCCTACGCCTGTGTATGAGTGCATGTTTTGATGTTAGGCCACAGTCACACTACCATAGAATACAGTCCAGTGCTATGCGAGAAAACACTGCATAGTACTCGGTCCAGTGTTACACTATGGGGCAGCTCACATCAGCATTTTTTTTCTCAGGCATATTCAGCGAGCATGTAAAATCACAGCGGGCTGTGATTGACACATAGACTTGGCCGATGCAAGCCTATGGGTGCGAAAAAAAAAATCACACAGTACTCGGACCATGTGAGTGCTATCTGATTTTTATGTACCGTACCAATCTCCCTTGAAAAGCCGACAATTCATCTGCCGTGTACAGTAAAATCACAGAGTGACAGGTTGCAAAAGAATAGATAGAATAGATATATACACGTAGAATACATAGATATATAGATGTCAGGGACATATACAATTAGTACAGAGCTTGTGCAGCTTACTTTACATGTATTTAATTATCAAAATATTTTTTGGAAAAAAATGCTGTGGCCTCCACATAATTTTCTTAACCAGCAGAGGGAAAGCCGATGGCTGGGGGCTGATGTTTATAGCCTTGGAAGGGGGTAATACCCATGGAGCTTCCCTGGCTATTGGTATCAGCTAACATCTGTATACTTAGCTTTTATTAGCTATTAAAATGGGGGACTCTCCCCAAAAAATGAAGTAGGGCCTGTCTATAATTAATAACCAGCAAAGGCTAGGCAGACAGCTGCAGGCTAACATTAATAGCCAAGGAAGGGGTCATGGATACTTGCCCTGCAAGCTAAAAACATCAGCTCCCAGTTGCTTTAAAAAAATACGCATCTATAAGATGCGCCAATTCTAGCACTTAGCATCGGTCTTACTACTTGCCCTGTAGCGTTGGCAAGTGAGGTAATAGTTGGGGGGGTTGTTATGCTGGAGCCCACACCATTCTTTTAGGAAAAATTATCTTTTAATAAGTAAATACATGTACAGTAAGCTGCACACACACTGTACTAATTGTATATGTCACTGACATCTACATATCTATGTATTCTATGTGTATATACTTTATGTAATCCATCTATACTATCCTGTCGGCTCCTGCTGTGATTTTACACTATGCAGCTGCATTTTATCTATATCTATCTATATAATATATACATGTCTGTGTTTTAAAGAATATTTCCTTTGAAAACTATGTGTAAATGACAGAGAATTGCGCTATGTAAAATCTCATGTTAAAATCGCAGTCGGATAGCAATTGCACTGCATTCGGATGTAAATTGGAGGCTAGGTGTGAAAAATCCTATTGTACTCGCATGACACTCGTATTACACTTGTACGACTCTTGGCAGTGATAATCAGACTGATTTTTTATACATTTAGTGTGACTCCAGCCTAAGGGCTCATGCACACATCCAGTATTTGGTCAGTATTTTAACCCAGTATTTGTAAGCCAAAACCAGGAGTTGACCAGTCATAGAAAAAGCATAATAGAAACATTTGCACCACTTCTGCATTTTTCACCCACTCCTGGTTTTGGCTTACAAATACTGGGTTAAAAAAATCCCCAAATACTTAACGTGTGCATGAGCCCTAAGTGTGTAAATACACTCATTGATCACTATCTTATTTGGTACCAGGCCCCATTCTGCTTCTCTTCTGAGTGACGTCACCGATCTTCAGACAATTCAGGTCATGCTGCATTCTGGGATATTCGGAAGTGGGAAATACAATTCAAATCTATGGAGGCTTACATTATACAAGAGACTTCAGGCTTACACATAGAGCATCAAATGAGTCGGAGAGTCTGAATTGCCTTCACGTCCATCAGTAGAGGAACTGACGGCACTGGATATTGGAGAAGATGGCGATAGGTGAGTATATTACCACTACATTACAAACCCATATATACAGGTTTAAGGGGGAAAAACGATCACCAGTGTTAAATACTGGAAAGATCCTTAAGCAATAGGATCCTTCATTTTGTGGAGGCTGTAAAAGTCAAGTGCCTTTATACATTTCTTTAGACAGTAAATGTGGAAAAACCAATGTAATCTCCTTCAATCTGTGTAATATTTTACTTGGCTTACAAAATGTATCTGTTGCACCTTTGTTTTTTGTTCTTTTCTAGTCACGTAGGACAACTTAGAGCTTGCGATCAACACATAGCTCATTATCTATTGTAACTAGGAGATGCCTCACCCATGTTTATGTACACTATAACAGTCATTGCACTTACTACACCACTCTTACCTAAATCATTAAAGGGCATTAACCTCCATTAGTCACTGTGGGCAAATATACTGTGGTAGAGACACTAGACCTATAATCTCTTTTTCATTCATACTCCAAATATATTGACAGTCACAACTAATAGACAGCCAAAAGACAATCACAAGGAAATTAATTTGAGAAATACAACTTTCTTTTAGCATATTTTGTTACATTACAACCTGTGTTTAAATATTGTTGTAATTTGATTTCTGTGTGATGGATCAGCACTAAATAGTCTGAGTTGGTGAAGTGAGAAAAATATAGGCATAAATTTTATTTATGGGATCAAATAAATAAAAATTGTCATGTGCATATGTATTCATCCCTTTTGCTATGAAGCCCCTAAAAAAATTTCTGGTGCAAGCAATTACCTTCATAAGTCACATGATTAGTGAAAGGAAGTTCGCCTGTCAGGATCCTGTCAGCGTCGGCAACTGCCACGGCTGAGCAGGGTGACTTACCCACACTGCGGGAGAGCACGGGGCCCAATACAGTAGTGAAGGTTTAAGCAGACAGGACCTGAGGCACTTAAAATAGTAAGGAATACCAGGACCTACGATCATGTGACTGCAGGGCTTAGCGTCCTACTACTGCAGATGATGTAATGCAGGAATACTGTAGTAGAGGAGAGGAAAACGCAGGTCAGACAAGCAGAGGTCATACACAAGAGGGCGGTGTGGTACAAAAGGGATGAGCAGAGAATAGTCAAGTCACAAGCAGAGAGTCATACACGAGAGGGCAGTGCGGTAAAAGAGGGACAGGCAGAACTCGTAACAGGGACAGAACCGGATCAAAACCAAACAAGCAACAAGTTATCAGGCACAAGGCACACGTACACAAGAGGTCAACTAACTCAGCCGAGGGCAGGAGTATAACTGACACCGGACCTAGGTCTAGTGAGCATTAAATAGCCACCCTCTGCTAGAGAGAGGCAGAAACAATTAACCTCCTGTCTGACCAGGACTGGCCAAAGCGAAACCCCATCCTGGATCATGACAGTACCCTCCTCTCAATGGGGGGGCCACTGGATCCCCAGGTCTCTCAGGATACTTGTCATGAAAGGCCCGGACCAACCGATCCGCATGAACCGATCGAGCAGGAACCCATGACCGTTCTTCAGGACCGTAGCCTTTCCAATGTACCAGATATTGAAGGGCACGACAGACCAACCTAGAGTCGACAATTCGTTCCACCTCGTACTCAGACTGCCCGTCTACCAATAACGGTGGTGGGGAAGCTGATGATCCCTCCCCACCGGACCTCACAGGTTTCAAAAGGGCCCTATGGAAAACACTGGAGATCCGTAGAGATGGCGGGAGACGCAACCGAAAAGCCACCGGGTTAACCGCTTCGGTAATTTCATAGGGACCTATAAACTTAGGTCCAAGCTTCGCAGAGGGGACCTTGAGCCTTATATTCTTGGTAGATAACCATACCTTATCCCCAATCTGAAACACCGGTCCCGTGGATCATTTTTTGTCTGCAAAAAATTTAAATTTATCCTGGGCCTTCGTAATGTTACTCTGGACCTCCCGCCATACCTCCCCCAACCGCTGGATAGTCTCATCCGCCCCAGGACACCCAGAGTTCAAACGGGAAAATTCTCCAAAATGAGGATGAAACCCATAGTTGCAGAAAAAGGGAGATGTACCCGTAGACTGGTTAATGCGGTTGTTAAACGCAAACTCGGCCAACGGTAACACAGAACACCAATCATCCTGTCGGGCTGAGGTCAAGCAACACAGAATTTGCTCCAGAAACTGATTGGTCCGCTCGGTCTGCCCATTAGTCTCTGGATGGTAAGCGGATGAAAAGGACAGACCAATACCCAAACTCTTACAAAAAGCCCTCCAAAATCTGGAAACAAACTGCACTCCTCTATCAGACACCACTAGAGTTGAGCGACTTTTGGTTTTTAGGGTCGCGTTTCGTTTCGTGAAACCCGACTTTTCCAAAAGTCGGGTCGAGCAAGATCGTCCGATTATAGGGAAAAGTCGGGGTCGTCCCGAAACACGAAACCCAATGTAAGTCAATGGGGAATAAAAGTCGGCAGTGAGAGGAGGACAGGAAACACACCTACAGTGCCCATTTGAATGCCAAAAGCATCAATTCTTCTTACTTAAGCTTGTCAACCTTAATTAACTTCATAATACAAGTTACGCACTGAAAAATGGGGGTTATTTGGCTACAGTTGTGGGGGGGGAGGTCTGGCTCCAGGTTTTCATGTGCCCTGGGCGAAAGAGTGCCCCTTTAACACATACCACAACTCATCATGCTCCGATACGGCAGAGAAATAGCGGTATAGTACAATGAAAAACACTTCACTTTTTACATCTCATGACGAGGCCCATCTATTTCTCCATACAGAATCATTGGTCCCATATAATGTTTGAAACAGTATATGATGAGCTCCACATAATGCTACAGTATATGTTGGTCCCCATGGATGAAGCTCCACTGTCTTATGGGCCCAAATAATGCTCCAAACATAATGGGCCCCATTTCTAATGCTCTAGTGTATAATGGGCCCTGTAAATGCTGCTCCAGTGTCTGATGTCCACCTTTGGAATGTTCCAGTGTATGGTGGGCCCCATCTATCATTCTCCAGAGTATAGTGCTCCCCAAAAATTGCTGTCCCAACATTGAAAACAATCAAACAAGTCTCCTCGCTAGGGAATCCCTGTACTTGTCTGGACTCCTCGTCGTCCCCATCTTCCATCTCACTGCACAGTATTTCAACTTTGCAAGTGCTGTGATCCTGAGCAAGCAGGGGGGGCCCACTCGTTGGCGACGGCACTGGCACAGGGCCCCTGATAGTACGGTGGTGTGTCTGATGGCGGGTGGGCCGAACCTGCACTTTCATCTGCAGCTTCCTCTTTGTCACCGTGTAAGATGGAACCGTATATGGGAAGGGTAACCGGAGTTTCATCAGGGTCAGATTCAGGCCGTGTAGCGTGCGAGGGGAATGTAGTGGTCTGGGTCAATGTACCAGCAGATTCATCGAGCAGTGGCTGGGCATCAGTGCACTTGTGTCGCCCCCAGGAGTACGGTCGCCACAGTGGCATTACCTTCCTCCTAGGGAGTGTGATGTCATGCTTGGGAGCAACGAACGATCTCTCTAGCAGGTAAACTGATTGGGCGGCGTTATTCCCACGAGTCATGACCCTCCAAACAGCGTTCATGAAGGCAAAGTGTTTGTTTTACGTGGGCAGTATGGTTGCAAAGCTGAACCTTAAAGGAATGTCCAGAAGGGCACCACCTGGAGTGGAGCCTACGGTTAAATTCGACTCCACCTGGGAAACCTCAACCATGCCAGCTACAGAACAGATGCACATATTGCAAGCTTAATTCCGTTAACGAATGAGACTCCGTCATGCCCCGCGGTCCGAGTCCGGCTTACTAGAGGGACACGTGAGGCTCTGGCACATGAGATTGGCCAATAACTGGTGTGTCATGCCCTTACATGTCCGTGGCTGCATGTGCGCTACACTGAAAAGGCAAGCGTTTGTCGCTTACAGGTGCAGATAACCCGCTGAACAACGTTAGTGATGGGGATCACTGATTACAATTATTACCCGCGAACGATGATTTCCCAGTAAGTGCAGGTCAACCGCAGTTCCGGAATTAGGCCTAACCGTCATTCCTAAAAAAATGAAAAACTTACGTGTGCAAACCACAGGTGCTGTAGCTTGCATAACAGCTCGCCAGCAGTTCTCACGCCCAGTATGGATTACACGTGATTGCACAAAGGTGAGAAAGGGTACCGTATCCCCAGATAACATGTATGGATAGCGTACACATTCAAAATATATGTCTATACATCAGGAGGCAGGCTCAGATGGTGTTAGGCCCAGTATGGATTGCACGTGATTGCACAAAGGTTAGAAAGGGTACCGTATCCCCGGATAACATGTATGGATAGCGTACACATTCAAAATATATGTCTATACATCAGGAGGCAGGCTCAGACTGTGTTAGGCCCAGTATGGATTGCACATGATTGCACAAAGGTTAGAAAGGGTACCGTATCCCCGGATAACATGTATGGATAGCGTACACATTCAAAATATATGTCTATACATCAGGAGGCAGGCTCAAACGGTGTCAGGCACAGTATGGATTTAACGGCCCAGACTACACAGCGGAGGAGCAGGGAGAGGTAAAGATTGCAAATGCTGGGGCCCTGCCCAAGCAAGGGGGGCCCATTCATGGGCGTCGGTACTGGCACTGGGCCCCTCATAGTACGGCGGTGTGCCTGACGGCGGGTGTGCACCACCACCGTCAGAGACACTTGATTGCACTATGAGGGACCCTGTGCCAGTGCCCCCCCCAAGAGTCGGCCTACCCACCTGTCCAGGGCAACGGCACTTGCACGGTGTCGTGCGCTAGGTGGTGACCCCGGCCATGGGGGGGGAGGCAGCACAGTTAGGGAGTTTTAGAAAGTGGCATATGTTGATGTTGGACATTCAGCTGGTGCAAAAGGTGAAATAGGTCAAGTCCCAGGAAGAGGTGGACCAAAGCAAGCCATTTTTCTGTCACCCTATGTGTCATCAGGGGAAGGTGGGACAAAATCCTTGGAAACCCATGCGTGGTTCATTTTAATGAAGGTTAGATCATCCACATTTTGGGTTGACAGACGGGTCCTTTTTTCTGTCAGGATTGATCCAGCTGCACTGAAGACTCTTTCCGATAGCACACTTGCAGCTGGGCAAGCGAGCTCCTGTAAGGCATATTGTGCCAATTCAGGCCAGGTGTCCAGTTTAGCGGCCCAATAGTCAAAGGGGAATGACCTGTGTGGGAGAACATCGATATGGGAGGAAAAGTAGTTTGTAACCATAGTTGACAACTGCTGTCTCCTGTCACTTTCCATCGATGCAGTATTACCAGTTGTGTGAGCGGTACCTGAAAAATCAGTCCACAACATTGTCATGAAACCCCTGTCTCCAACGCCACTTCTCCTGTGTGCACCACGAACACCTCTGGCAAGCTGCCCCCGGCCCGTACGGCTCGTGTGAGAACCATCACCGCTGCTGTGTGCTGGGAATGCCTCAAGCAACCGATTTACCAGAGTTGCTTGTTTATTAGCCAATATTAGGTCAAGGTTCTCCTGTGGCATGATGTTTTGTAATTTGCCTTCATAGCGTGGATCCAGGATGCTGGCCAACCAGTAGTCGTCATCGTTCATCATTTTGGCAATGCGGGGGTCCCTTTTTAGGATCAGCAAGGCATAATCTGACATGTGGGCCAATGTTCCCGGTGTCAATGATGCACTGCGAGTGCTGGTTGGAGGAGCACTTTCTGGCAAATCCACATCCCTCCAGTCACGCACAAACCCTGTACCAGACCTTGCCACGCCAACATTTTCACTTGCCCCACGAGATGCATCCTCCTCCCCTAAGTAATCATCCCCATCATCATCCTCCTCCTCCTCTTCTTCCTCCACCTCGTCCAGGAGAGGTACCTGAGCAGACAATGGCTGAATGTCATCAAGGATTCCCTCCTCCTCTTCCTCCTCATCAACATTGGCTGCAGAAGCCTGCTCCTTAAGGTGCGTCAAAGTTTGCATGAGCAGACGCATAAGTGGGATGCTCATGCTTAGGATGGCGTCGTCTGCGCTTACCAGCCGTGTGCATTCCTCAAAACACTGAAGGACTTTACAGAGGTCTTTCAGCTTCGACCACTGCACACCTGTCAACTCCATGTCTGCTCTCAAAGTGCCTGGCCGTGTATCCTCCCACAAATGCATTATGGCCTGCCTCTGCTCGCACAGCCACTCCACCATGTGCAGGGTGGAGTTCCACCTTGTTGCAATGTCGATAATGAGGCAGTGGTTGGGAATGTGGAGCAATCGCTGCAGCTTCTGCATACGAACGGAGTGTACAGGCGACCGGCGGATGTGCGCGCACAGTCTTCGCACCTTCTGGAGCAGGGCTGTTAACTCCGGATAATTTTTGAGGAAGCACTGCAACACCAGGTTCAAGGTGTGAGCCAAGCAAGGTATGTGGCTGAGTTTTGAAAGGGCTATGGCTGCCACAAAATTACGGCCGTTATCACTAACTACCTTGCCTGCCTCAAGATGTACACTGCCCAGCCATGACTCAGTTTGTCGCTTCAAGTAATCGGCCAGCACCTCGGCGGTGTGTCTGTCGCCCAAACACATCATCTGCAACACAGCCTGCTGACGCTTTCCACTAGCTGCTCGATAGGGGGACACCTTGTGTGCAACAGTGGCAGCTGCAGATGGAGTGCTCGTACGACTGCGCTCTGTGGACGAGCTTTCGCTTCTGGAGGAGGAGGAGGAGGGTCGAACGCCTACAGCCAACTGTTTCCTATACCGTGGGCTAGGCAGCACTGTCCCACCACCGCTGTCCCCTGTGGACCCTGTATCCACCACATTAACCCAGTGCGCAGTGATGGACACGTAACGGCCCTGGCCATGCCAACTGGACCATGCATCAGTTGTGAGGTGCACCTTTCCGCTCACTGACTGCTTGAGTGCATGGACAATGCGGTCTTTCACATGATGGTGGAGGGCTGGGATGGCTTTGCGAGAGAAGAAGTGGCGACTGGGTAGGTCATAGAGTGGTACTGCATAGGCCATGAGTTCGCGGAAAGCTGCGCTTTCCACCAACCGAAAGGGCATCATCTCAAACGAGATTAGTTTGGCAATGTGGGCGTTCAAACCCAGTGTACGCGGATGAGAGACTGAGTACTTTCTTGACCTACTCATAGTGTCTGGGAGGGTGAGCTGGACTTGAGAGCTGCCTATGGTGGAAGTAGCGGTGGACAGGGCGGACTGAGAGAGGGTTGATGATGGTGATGGAGTTGGTGTTCTTTCTGGTGGCCTAGAATCAGTCTTTCGTTGATATAACAGTGGGATTCCCTGACTGCTGTGGCCTTGCAACGACACCTCAACATTTGCTGCTGTGCTAACCGGTGGGCTTACAGTGGGGGAAACAATGTAGCGTTGCTGACTACCTTCGTTGTGATCAGTTGCACATGTGGCACTTGAGGTTTGGTGTTGTGTCCATGCTTGCAAGTGCATGGTGTTTAAATGTCTAAGCATGCAACTGGTATTCAAATTTTTCAGATTTTTCCCTCGGCTAAAGGTCTTTGCGCACTTCTTACAGATAACCTTGCCCTGATCATGAGGATTTTGTTCAAAAAAGTGCCACACTGCACTCTTCCTACTTTGGCAAACATTTTGCGGCCTAGCACGCTGTGATCTTTTGACCCTCTGGACAAGCTGTCCAGCAACTCTTTTGATTTTTGGAACCTGTCTTTGGAGTGCTCCGGGCCTGCCAGATAACAGCTGTTGCGATGTCGATGTCTGCTGTGGATGCTCCTCATCTGAGCTATTGTAAGAAGCACCCTCTTCCCCCAATGGATGCCAATCTGGGTCAACAACTGGGTCATCCATCACCTCCTCTTCAATGTCATGTGCACCTTCCTCTGTGTCACCGTGTATGGTGGTATAGTGTGCGGGAAGGGGCACCTGAGTCTCATCAGGGTCAGAATCTGGCTCTGTACACTGCGAGGACAATGTAGTGCTCTGAGTGAATGTACCAGCAGAATCATCCATCAGCGGCTGTGCATCAGTGCACTCCATGTCAGATTCATCTTGGCCTGGATAATTCACCATTTGACTTGATAATCCAGGCATGGTATGTGAAAACAGCTCCATGGAGTAATCCGTAGTATGGCCTGCGTCATCCTTCAATCTTGGTTGGGGTGAAGGACACAAGGAAAGGTGTGGTTCATGAACATGAGCCTCCAATGACGACTCAGTGCTTTTACTTTTTACAACTGAAGAAGAGGAGGCGATAGAGCTGGAGGCTGAGTCAGCAATGTAAGACAAAACTTTTTCCTGATGCTCTGGCTTTAAAAGCGGTTTGCCAACTCCTAGAAAACTAAGCCTTCGAAGCCTTATGGAGCCAGACGATGACGCAGGCTCAACACCTCCTGCATTCGGTCCTATTTTGCTCTTGCCACTACCATCAGATCCACCACCAACACCATCATTACCAGCTGCCAACCCCCACCCAATTCCACGGCCTCTTCCACCAGCCTTCCTCATTTTTGGTAGAAATGTAGACAAAATCCAACAAACTATATAGTAATGTAAAACAAGGTACAAGGTGTCTATAGGACAGGGGAGATTTTGAATTTCTGCTCACACTAGTGGACACTGGACACTTTTGGATTGTGTGAGGCCCACTGAATATCTGAGCGCTATGTCACAGGCTCGATGGCAGAGCTGTGACCAAAGTGACTAGAGGATAAGGGAGATTTTGAATTTCTGCAGACACTGGACACTTTTGGATTGTGTGAGGCCCACTGAATATCTGAGCGCTATGTCACAGGCTCGATGGCACAGCTGTGACCAAAGTGACTAGAGGATAAGTGAGATTTTGAATTTCTGCAGACACTGGACACTTTTGGATTGTGTGAGGCCCACTGAATATCTGAGCGCTATGTCACAGGCTCGATGGCAGAGCTGTGACCAAAGTGACTAGAGGATAAGGGAGATTTTGAATTTCTGCAGACACTGGACACTTTTGGATTGTGTGAGGCCCACTGAATATCTGAGCGCTATGTCACAGGCTCGATGGCACAGCTGTGACCAAAGTGACTAGAGGATAAGGGAGATTTTGAATTTCTGCAGACACTTGTGGACACTGGATACTTTTGGATTGTGTGAGGCCCACTGAATATCTGAGCGCTATGTCACAGGCTCGATGGCACAGCTGTGACCAAAGTGACTAGAGGATAAGTGAGATTTTGAATTTCTGCAGACACTGGACACTTTTGGATTGTGTGAGGCCCACTGAATATCTGAGCGCTATGTCACAGGCTCGATGGCACAGCTGTGACCAAAGTGACTAGAGGATAAGTGAGATTTTGAATTTCTGCAGACACTGGACACTTTTGGATTGTGTGAGGCCCACTGAATATCTGAGCGCTATGTCACAGGCTCGATGGCACAGCTGTGACCAAAGTGACTAGAGGATAAGGGAGATTTTGAATTTCTGCAGACACTTGTGGACACTGGACACTTTTGGATTGTGTGAGGCCCACTGAATATCTGAGCGCTATGTCACAGGCTCGATGGCACAGCTGTGACCAAAGTGACTAGAGGATAAGTGAGATTTTGAATTTCTGCAGACACTGGACACTTTTGGATTGTGTGAGGCCCACTGAATATCTGAGCGCTATGTCACAGGCTCGATGGCACAGCTGTGACCAAAGTGACTAGAGGATAAGGGAGATTTTGAATTTCTGCAGACACTTGTGGACACTGGACACTTTTGGATTGTGTGAGGCCCACTGAATATCACAGCGCTATGTCACAGGCAGAAATTGGCTAGTGTATCACAAACTACAAGGTGTATGTAGAATTGGGCAGAGTAGGAATCTCCCTAGAGTGCAGGTCTGTAAGAACGGAACATGTCCTCGACTTATTCTCACAGAGTGACACAGATAGCTTCACTGTGGCTGTGATAACAGCCGTTACACGGTACTGTGTGAGGAGCGTACACCGCTGTATGGTGTGAAAAAATGCACGCTCAGTACCTCAGCAGGACAAAAAAAAAAAATTGGGATTGCTTTTAAAAAAGCAGTTTGCAGCTCAGTACCTCAGCAGGACAAAAAAAAAATTGTTATTGCTTTTAAAAAAGCAGTTTGCAGAGCAGAGGGTAAACAGCAATGCAGCTGTCAGGAAGCCTTAGAAGGCAGCCCAACAACCAACACCACTGATACACCACAATATAGCCTCCCCTTGCACTGCACACACAGTGACTGGTGTGTTGTACAGGCACAATCGCTAGCAGCAGAAGCCGTTTTTTTTTCCTTCTTCCCTGCCTAACGCTCTCTCTACAGAATCAGCAGCAACCTCTCCCTATGCTAAGATCGGCAGAAGTAAGATGGCGGTCGGCGTGCACGCCCTTTTATACCCCTTGTGACGCCCACCAAAGCAAGCCAATCACTTGCATGCCCTTCTGAAAGATGGTGGTGACCCGTGCCTATGTCATCACGTTGCCCACAGTGTCCGTGGATCCTGATTGGCTGAAAAAGAGCGCAAAACAAACTTTTGAAACGTGACTTTGGCGCGTAAGTCGCCGACCTCGTGGCCGACCTCATCCTAGGGTCGGGTTTCGTTTCATGAAACCCGACTTTGCCAAAAGTCGGCGACTTTTGAAATTTTTCGACCCGTTTCGCTCAACTCTAGACACCACATTCAAGGGTACCCCATGCAACCGCACCACATGCTCAACAAGCAATCTGGACAATGTTTCCGCATTAAGTAGAGCTGCCAAAGGTACAAAATGTGCCTGCTTACTAAACTTGTCCACCACAACCCAAACGACGTTATTACCCTTGGAGGGGGGAAGGTTGGTGATGAAATCCATGGACAAATGAGTCCATGGTCTCTCAGGAATTGGCAGTGGTACCAATTCCCCGGCCAGCCGGTTATGGGGGGCTTTTGCACGGGCACAAACATCACATGCAGACACATATTCCCCAACATCAGAGGCTAAAGAAGACCACCAGAATACTCTAGCAATGGCCTTCCGGGTAGCCGAGATCCCTGGATGTCCACCCAGAACTGAGTCATGGAACTCCCTGAGGACCTTGAGACGAAACTGAGCTGGCACAAAAAGTTTATCCACCGGCTTAGCCGGAGGTGCAAGAGACTGGGCTTCCTGAATCTCCCGTTCCAACATATTAGAAACACCTGCCACCACCACTCCGGGCTGAAGAATGGAGGATGGAGGTTCGGGGGGGACACCGGATCTATACTGCGTGATAAGGCATCAGCTCTGACATTTTTGGATCCTGGCCGAAAAGTGATCGAGAAGTTGAATCGGGAAAAAAAAAGTGACCATCTAGCCTGTCTGGGAGTCAACCTTTTAGCTGACTCAATGTAAGCTAGGTTTTTGTGGTCCGTAATTACAGTTTTAGGATGGACAGCCCCCTCCAAAAAATGCCTCCATTCTTCAAAGGCCAACTTTACGGACAGAAGTTCTCGATTCCCAACATCAATTTCTCTCCACAGGGGAGAATTTCTTCGAGAAGAAGGTGCAAGGTCTCAAATTGGTCAAAGTGGCGGGTCCCTGGGACAATACTGCCCCCACCCCCACCTCTGAGGCATCCACCTCAACAATAAATGGTTCAGACGGGTCCGGATGAATAAGAACCGGAGCAGACAAGAAACATTTTTTTAAAAACTGAAACACCGCTATCGCTGCGGCTGACCAATTCTTGATATCGACCCCCTTTTGAGTCATGTCTGTGAGGGGTTTAACCACCTGTGAGAACCCCCTTATAAATTTACGATAATAATTGGCGAATCCTAGGAAACGTTGCACAGCCTTCAAATCACAATGTTGAACCCACTCGACACTGGCCTGCACCTTATTAGGATCCATGCGATACCCTTCAGCAGACACAATGAACCCCAGAAAAGACAGTTCCTGAACAAAAAATAAACATTTCTCTAGTTTAGCAAAGAGACAATTCTTCCGAAGCCTTTGGAGAACTGCCCGAATATGACCAATGTGAGCCTGTTTATCAGGAGAGTAGATCAATATGTCATCCAAACACACCACCATAAAACGTCCAATAAAATCAGAAAACACGTGATGTATGAAATTTTGGAAGACCGCTGGAGCATTGGTCAGATCGGAAGGCATGACCAAATTTTCAAACAACCCTTCAATAGTGAGAAAAGCAGTTTTCCACTCATCTTCTTCTCGGATTCGGATAAGGTTATACGCTCCCCGCAGATCTAATTTTGAAAACCACTTAGCTCCGGACAACTGGTTGTATAAATCAGGAATAAGTGGGAGGGGATACGTATTTCTCACAGTTATCTTATTTAACTCACGAAAATCGAGGCATGGGCATAAACCCCCGTCTTTTTTCTTTACGAAAAAGAACCCAGCCGCCACGGGAGAAACAGAAGGACGAATGTGTCCCTTACAGAGACTCTCGGAAATGTATTCCTTCATCGCAGCCCGTTCTGGACCTGAAAGGTTATACAAGCGGGCCTTGGGCAATTTAGCACCTGGAACCAGGTCAATGGCACAATCAAATGGGAGGTGTGGTGGTAAAACCTCAGCCTCTTTTTCGGAGAAAACGTCCGTATAGTCTTTTAGGTACTCCGGAATACCTTCCAGACCCACGGACGACACAGACACAGTAACAAGACATTTTTGAGAACAATAGGGACCCTATTTAACAATGTCCCGAGATTTCCAATTAACCACAGGATTATGTAATTGTAACCAGGGGAACCCCAACACCAGTCCCGCAGGCAGGTTGTCCATAACAAAACATGAAATATGTTACTGGTGCAAGGAACTCACTTTAAGGAGAAACTCTTCTGCACGAAATATGACATCATTCTTAGCCAGTGGTGTTTTGTCAATGGCAACAACGTGAATAGGAGTCTCCAATCTAACTGTCCCCAACTTACACCTGGACACCAAGTCAGAGTCAATAAAGTTCAACGACGATCCACAATCCACGAAAGCAGAAGTGGTTGTGGAGACACTCCCACAACAAAGTTCCACTTGTAACAACATTTTTAGAAAATGGAGAAAAGGGTACCTGAGAGCCTGGGTGACCTCCACGACAATCACCCGGGCTCAGTCGCTTGCAGGTTGGTGAAGGGCAATCCTTTTTCCAATGTCCAGAATCCCCACAGAAAAAACAGCACTTTCCCAAGCGCCGTTGTCTCTTTCCTTTCTCCTTGAAGTCGATAGTTCCCATCTCCATGGTTTCCAATGTAAGACTGGCTCCCCTTCCTTGAGAAAATAATGGGGTTTCAACCTGCATCACTCCCCTGGCCCATAGCCTGCGATCCATTCGGATGGCTTGTGTCATAGCCTCCTCCAGGGAATCAGGCGGAGGGTGGAGAGCCAAGGCATCTTTTAGATGTTCAGACAAGCCTCTACGGAACAAACCCTGGAGGGCGGCATCATTCCAGGAGACCTCAGCAGCCCAGCGTCTGAACTCTGAGCAGAACCGCTCGGCTGAGTGCTTCCCCTGACACACACTCATCACCCTGTCCTCAACCATATGCATCCGATCAGGCTTATCATAAATATGCCCCAAGGCCTCAAAAAGTGCATCCATAGTCATACGCTCAGGGGCAGTGGTAGGAAGGGAGAAAGCCCAAGCCTGGGGAGCTCCCCTTAACAGAGACATAATGACCCCTACTCTATGACTTTCATCCCCCGAAGAGTGTGGTCTCAATGAAAAAAAAAGCTTACAGCCCTCCTTGAACACTTTGAATTCCCTTCTGTCTCCAGAAAAAGTATCCGGTAACTTAACCGGAGATTCAGGGGAAATTACTGTAACCTCCCGAACCCCTGATGATAAAACCCCCTGCACAGTGTCAGCGATCAGCTGCTGAGACTGAGCCAGGGCTAGTTGTTCCCCTTGGAGTCTCTGAGACATCTGAGTCAGGTGCTTTACCTGCTCAGAAAGAGCGTGCATAGGATCCATCACACACACAGGAGAAGGGGAGCAGAGGAAAAAAATGGTAACGGTCAGTTATAATGTCAGGATCCTGTCAGCGTCGGCAACTGCCACGGCTGAGCAGGGTGACTTACCCACACTGCAGGAGAGCACGGGGCCCAATACGGTAGTGAAGGTTTATAAGCAGACAGGACCTGAGGCACGGAAAATAGTAAGGAGTACCAGGACCTACGATCATGTGACTGCAGGGGGCGGGGCTTAGCGTCCTACTACCGCAGATAATGTAATGTACCTACTGCAGGAATACTGTAGTAGAGGAGAGGAAAACGCAGGTCAGACAAGCAGAGGTCATACACAAGAGGGCGGTCCGATACAAAAGGGATGAGCAGAGAATAGTCAAGTCACAAGCAGAGAGTCATACATGAGAGGGCGGTGCGGTAAAAGTGGGACAGGCAGAACTCGTAACAGGGACAGAACTGGATCAAAACCAAACAAGCAACAAGTTATCAGGCACAAGGCACACGTACACAAGAGGTCAACTAACTCAGCCGAGAGCAGGTGTCATGCTCGCCATGTCTGTCATGTCCGCCATGTCTGTTTTGCCTCATGACCCCTGGAGCGGTGTGCACGCGCATCTCATGTCAGCTATCCTGCATGTTCCCTAGAGCGGTGTTCACACTCACCTCATGACTATTGAGCTGCAGGATGCCTGCGTTTCTGCTCTGCCTTTTGTGATCATCTCGTCATGTCTAGAATCCCTGATCATGTGTCCTTCCTATGTTCTAGCATAGGCTGGTTCTGCAATCATCCCTTCATGTCTGGAATCCTGATCATGTGACTGCGCTCTGTGATCCTAGAGGATCTGAACTGGAAGCTTTTCCCTCGTCCTGACCCGGAAGTGGTGGTGTTATGCCCTATATCAGACCTCCCCTTCCTATGCTCAGGGCCTGAGTACTGCGTTGCTTCTCTGCATGGCTGCTTGGTTTGTGGGGTTGCTCCCTCTATTCTGTGCCCTTGCACTCTGCTCTGTCGTGCGTCTCTACACACGCTCCGTGCTCGTATTCTATCTCTTGTCTTGTGCTTTGTCTCGTGTTGTCCTCTGTGCTCTGTTTGTCCTCGCTATGTCTTCTTGTTATGTCCGTTCTGTACTCTGTCCCTGGTGTGTCTTCCTACACGTGCAGGCCTCCGCTCTGTACCCTGTCTAGTCCCAAGGTTCTCCCTTGGCCCGGCTCTGGGCTTCGGCCTACGCTCTGCTACTAGACTCTGTCCCTGTCCCTGACGTGTCTGTCTACACGTGTAGGCCTCCGTTCTGTGCTCTGTCCCTGGCGTGCCCCTCAGTACGCGCAGGCCTCGCCTTGTACTTTGCCTTGGCATGTCCTTTGCATGTGCAGGGTCCTGTCTACTACTCTATGCCTTGTCTCTGATACTTTGTGCGCTCTTGCACTTTTCGTACTAGGCTTTGCCGTGCTGTCTGCACGCGTCTCTGTCCTGTATCTTTGCCTAACCCTGCCTTGTGGCTCCGTGCATGTGCCTGGTCGCCTGTGCTTGCCTGGTGTGCCTCAGCCGTGCCGCCTCTAGCTGTGCTCGCCTGTGTGCCTCAGCCGTGCCCGCTGTCCAGTGCTATAGTGGTCTCCGGCTGCGTGGCCGCAGCAGTGCCGCCTCTAGTCGTGCCCGCTTGCTTATGCCATCGTCTGTACCACTTGCCGGTGCTCCCAGCTGTGGTCTCCGTGCTCCCTTGCACGCACGCTGGTTCTCGCACTGTGCCTTTTGGTGCTACTCTTGCACAAAGCCTTTTGCCTCTTTTGCTCTGCTCTGAGCTGTAGTTTACCTGCCGAATTCCGTAACCTGCCGACCGCTGCCAGAGCTCCGGATCTAGATGACTGCAGCCTGATGTCCAGAGCTGATGTCCGTAGCCTGATTCCTGGACCCTGTCGGTTGATGCCAGCACCCCGGATTCCGATGCCATTGAACCCATCCTTGGCGTGCCCTCGCACGCACAGGCCACCGTCCTTGTGCTCCTCCCTGGCGTGCCCTCGCACGCACAGGCCTCGGGCCTTGTACCCGTCCCTGGCATGCCTCTCGGCATGCGCAGGTCTCCATTCTGCGAATTTGATCCTGTCGTGTCTCCTTGCAGGCACCCTGTTTTGTCTCCTAGTTTGTCTGCCGGATTCCTGAAGCCAGCTGACTACTGCTGGAGGTCTGGAGCCAGATGTCTACACTCTGATGCCTGGACCCTGTCAGCCCTTGCCAGCCTTCCGGAGTCCGATTCCTCACACCCTGCCTTAGACTTTGGCGTGCTCTGGCATGCACCTTGTTATATGGATTCTGTGTGTTCACGTTTTGCACCTGTATTACCTTGAAGAGTTCCTCATGCCTTGGACCTCGGCGTGCCCTTGCACGCATCTTGCTTTGTGTTCTTTGTGTGTTCACCTTTGCACCTGTTGTACCCTGAAGTGTTCCTGAATGAAGTTTACTTGAACTAATGCCTTGTCTTGTCTTGCTTCCTGAGCCGGCCGTCTGGTCCAGCAGCCGTGGTGGCTCACCCCCTTGGTCTTGCCCCTGACACTCCCTGTATAGGGGATGGTTCCTCACTAGGTCAGCTCGCCCTAGGTGGGTGGGTGCCACGGCCCAGAGGGTCCACTCTCTAAAAGAAAAAAACGACTCAGCGTAAGCAGACGCTCGTCACAGCAGGAGTATAACTGACACCGGACCTACGTCTAGTGAGCATTAAATAGCCACCCTCTGCCAGAGAGAGGCAGAAACAATTAACCCCCTGTCTGACCAGGATGGGCCAAAGTGAAACCCCGTCCTGGATCATGACACCGCCTGTGTGCAATCTAAGTGTCACATGGTCTGTCAGTATATACACACCTTTTCTGAAAGGCCATAGAGGCTGCAACACCAATTAAGGGGTATTTCCATCTCCAAAATCCTATCCTAATATGGAATAGGTATAATAATAATAATAATAATAATAATAATAATAATAGCAAACACCTCTAATCAGAAATGTAGTATAATTTTTCTGATTCGCTATGTCTCTTTCTTCGCATACAGGCATTGCAGGACCTTAGGCAACCATGGTTACGTCCACAAACAACTTGCTAACTATTACTATATCAGTGGTTGTAACCATGGATACCAAAGGTCCTGCAATGCTGGCAATGAAGAAAAAATAATTATGTTTTTACCACCCAAATTTTGTTTTAGCCCCATATTTTACATTTTTACATGAGAAAATGTGCAAAACTGGCACACAATTTCTACTGAATACCCCAAATGTGGCTGTACAGTACTGCTTAGCCATATGGCAATACTCAGGAGGGTCTCACCATATGGCTAAACAGTACTGCTATACAGGAGGCATCCTGTAGTGCAAAATTTTCTATAATAGTTTGCGGTCTCCCTAAGTGCTAAAAGAGCAGAATACCCCCTCAAGTGACCTCATTTTGGAAATTATACTCCATTGGGAATATATCTACAAGTGAAGTGATGATTTTGACTTTTCCAGAAACAAGCAGCACTGGATGTTGCTGAGTGAAAATTACAAACTGTCATTGTAGTGACCAATACGCTGTGGGGACCAGTACGTTGTGCCCAGCTCATACACATGTAAATTTCGGTGGGCTTTTTTTGTTAAAATTTTACATAACAATTTGGATCACATTTATCTGGCACTCTACGCTGAGCACTTATATCGGGGTTTCCCTTTAAATTTTCGAGTGACGTAATTCAGATGAAACCCAAGAGGGAGGTACTCACTATAATGTGGCAGCAGAGTTACTCTGGACTCCATCTGGCCATTGTTCATCTGTTCAGTAGTGCAGAAAACTGTGGCAGACGGCACTTTTATGCCCTCACAATGAAAAGTCGGACACTACCAGATCACAGGTCAGACAGTGTCCACAGTGACTCCATCTGCCTCATTATAGAGAACCTTCCACCGGGGGTTCCGTCTGAAGCATGTATTTCAGAGATTTACACAGAAATCCCAGTGTAAGCGCTCAGCACAGAGCACTGGATAAATGTGAGCCGAGCCTTACTGTGATCTCTAGGAGGCAGAATGAAAATATCAACAGCAGGCGAAGAATTGGTTTAATTCATTTTTTATGCTACACTGCTACTGATTGGTGCTATTACAGCGATACCAGATTTATATCAGGTTTTCATGTTTGGTTGCTGTCACGCACTAAAAGATGTTTGTTTTTTTTTCAAAAACTAGTTTTTGCATCACCATATTTTGAGAGCTATGATTTTTCCATATTTCTGCTGATAAAGCCAGTGAGGGCTTGTTTTTTTTACAGGACAAGTTGATGTTTTTATTGGTACAATTCTTGGGCTCATGAAATTTTTTAATCACTTTCTATTCCAATTATTCGGAGGCAGAATAAACAAAAACCAACAATGCAGGAATTGATTTTTGGGCTTTTTTATGCTGTTCTGCGTGTGGTAAAATTGATAAGGCAGCTTTATACTTCGGGTCAGTTCGATTACAGCGATACCACATTTATATTGTTTTTTTATATTTTGGCGCATTTACACAATTAAAACTACAGGTGCTTCTCACAAAGTTAGAAACTTAGAATATTATCAAAAAGTTATTTTATTTCAGTTCTTCAATGCTAAAAGTGAAACTCAAATATTATATAGAGTCATTACAGAGTGATCTATCTCATGTGTTTATTTCTGTTAATGTTGATGATTATGGCTTACAGCTAATGAAAACCCAAAAGTCATTATCTCAGTAAATGAGACTACTGTAGTGAAACCTCCACCAGGGGGAGCTGGTGAGGGAAGAGAGGTTACACACTAAGAGTAGCAAACACTGAGCAATAGCACAGGTGTGACAGGTAACGAGAAAGAATGGTCAGACGAACCGAGTCAGAAACTAGCAGGAGCAGATGTACCAGAAGGAGCAGCAATACACATAGTCAAAATACCAAGCCGAGGGACAGAAAGCCAAAACATGAGCACAGGGTCCAGAAACATGAGGCGAAATACGTGGTCGGGGTACAAGCCAGGAAGTCAAATGCCAGAGAGGAAACGTAGGAGCTGAGACGAATACCAAGAGACGGGGTCAGAGATCAGTCCGGGTCATACACGTGGATACTAGTCAGAGGCAAGAGGATCACCAAGGTACAAGGGTCAGAGGCTCTAAACTGGAAGCTTGAGCTATCACTAACACTGGTCAGCAGGCTGTGAGAGACTGAAATAGCCCAGCTAGCTCCAGAACAAGGCTGAGGAGCTTAACCCCCGCAAGACCAGTCCAGAGTGAAGACAGCAGAAAATAAACTCCGGACTGGACCATGACAAATACTTTATAACACCAGCTTGAAAAATGATGTTAAAATCCAAAATGTTGACCTATTGAAATGTATGTTCAGTAAATGCACTCAATACTTGGTTGGGGGTCCTTTTGCATCAATTACTGCATCAATACGGCTTGCCATGGAGGCAATCAACCTGTGGCACTGCTGAGGTGTTATGGAAGCCCAGGTTGCTTTGACAGCAGCCTTCAGCTCGTCTGCATTGTTAGGTCTGGTGTCTCTCATCTTCCTCTTGACAATACCTCATTGATTCTCTATGGAGTTAAAGTCAGGTGAGTTTGCTGGCCAATCAAGCACAGTGATGCTGTTGTTTTTAAACCAGATATTGGTACTTTTGGCAGTGTGGACAGGTGCCAAGTCATGCTGGAGAATGAAATTTCCATCTCCAAAAAGCTTGTCGGCAGAGGAAAGCATGACGTGCTCTAAGATTTCCTGGTAGATGGCGGCGCTGACTTTGGTTTTGATAAAACACAGTGAACCTACACCAGCAGAAGACATGGCTCCTCAAACCACCACTGATTGTGGAAACTTCACATTAGACCTCAAGTATCTTGGATTGTGTGCCTCTCCACTCTTCCTCCAGACTCTGGGACCTTGATTTCCAAATGAAATGAAAAACTTACTTTCATCTGGAAAAAACACCTTGGACCACTGAGCAACACTCAGGAAAGACGCCTCTGGTGTTGTCCATTGGGCATAGTGGGAAAAAAAAAATCAAAACGCCAGAATTACTTTTTTTGTTCGTCACGACATTGCATTAGAATGCAATATCGGGTGATCAAAAGTACGCATCTGCACCAAAATGGTATCATTAAAAACGTCAGCTCGGAGCGCAAAAAATAAGCCCTCACCCAATCCGGGATCATGAAAAATGGAGACACTACGGGTCTCGGAAAATGGTGCAATTTTTTTTTTTTTTTTTAAGCAAAGTTTGGAATTTTTTTCACCACTTAGATAACAAAGAACCTAAACAAGTTGGTGTCTATGAACTTGTAATGACCTGGTGAATCATAATGGCAGGTCAGTTTTAGCATTTAGACAAAAATAAAGAAACAAAGTAAATCCACACGACTGCACCCTCCAGGTACCTGTTCAAGTTTAGTGCTTTTTCGCTTCAAAAGGGGCGCAATGTGAGCAAAGAACGGACGACGGCTGTTTCGTACTACCGCTAGTGTTTCGCGCTATGGCCGTTTCGTGCTACTGGAAGTGCGGTAGCGCCCCAGCCCCGCAGTGTGAATACTTCATAACACACTGTGGGGCAGGATCTGGGGATGCAGAAACACGCAGGCACGATAGCCTGATGGCAGTTCCCAGGCTTCGTGCACTGCGCATGCCCGAGAACTGTTGTCACAGCGCAGGCGCCCAACAACATGTAACGGCAAATACAAAAGAAGGAGGCAGTGCAGGGATGCTATAGAGGGGGGTTGATGGACAGCTGGGAGGCTGCTTAAACAGAGGGACACTCCATACCTCTGTGACAGAATGCAGGTATGAGGAACTATTTATAAAAGTCTATATTTTGGCGTTAATGGGGGTCAGAAACAGAAGCGCCACCTTCACAGAATGCAGCCTTAGTGGTACTGAAGGTGGCTCTTTTAGTTAAAAATGCAATGGGGGGTGACAGGTTCCTTTCATGTGTGATTGGTGAGATGTGGAGTTTTTCCAAGAGAGAGCGGTGGGACTGTGGACAGTTCGAGGGGTGGAGGTGGGGCTAGGGTGGAGCCTGGGCAGAGTCTCAAGGGGGCCCTGAAAAATTTGCCAGTAAGAGGCTCCCAAATTCCTAGGGGCAGCCCTGTGCCGAAGTACATTCAGCATGAAAGAACATTCCTCAGACAACCATTAATAAGCTCATTGGTAGCAGTCAGGGCATGTAAGCACGTGTTTTTCTGCACGTGGCACTTATCCTCAATACTGAATGAATCGAGAAGATTCACTTTTTTTTCTTCATTTTTTCATAACTTGAATAGTAAATAGTATTAGCAAGTCTATATCTCTACATACGGCCTGGACAAAAATGATGGTACCCTTAACTTAATATTTTGTTGCACAACCTTTTGAGACAATCCCTGCAAACAAACAATTTCTGTAACTGTCAATGAGACTTCTGCACCTCTTTGACAGGTATTTTCGCCCACTCCTCATAAGCAAACTGCTCCAAATGTCTCAGGTTTGAAAGGTGCCTTCTCTAGACTGGATGTTTCAGCTCCTTCAGGAATTATTGAATAGAATTTAGATCAGGGTTTAGGTCAACCATTCTTGGATGTTTTTTGATCATTATTCGGTTTGAGGACCCATAACCTGTGACTCAGACCAAGCTTCCAGATGCAGCAAACCAGAGACAAAACATAACCAAACCTCTCCATTAGGGATGAGCGAGTATACTTGTTAGGATTCGGTACTCGGCGAGTAATGCGGTACTCGCGGTACTCGAATCCTGGTGAGTATTTCACTACTCACCTCGCAATATTCGGCACAGCCCGCACAGCCAAGCACAGTCTCCTCACAGTCCCCGCACAGCCTGGCACAGTCCCCATACAGCACCTTCACAGCTCAGCACAGTCCCGCACAGTAATGGCACAGCCCAGCACAATCCCACACAGCCCAGCATAGTCCCCGCCCAGCCCAGCACACACACACACAGCCCATTACTCGCATTTCCCATAGACTTACATTGGACGAGTACCCGAGTATTAGGAGCTACTCGCAACGAGTACAGCGAGTCCGAGTATTTCACTATTCGCTCATCCCTACTCTCCATGTTAGGTGACGGGGATTCTCCCGCTGCACGGGATGGATCTCAAGACTTGTCTGGTCCTGTGGTCTCCCATTCAGGCACGGCCACTGAGATAGCTGCTCAGCACAGACTTCGGTCCCAGTGCCTTGCCCAGGCTCGTGCTGCAGGTGTAGTTACTGCTGGCCCTCCAGCTAAGCCTACGGTGACTACTAGTTTACACGTGCAGCGCTGTGCTCTGGAGCCCAAGTCCAGATTTCATCCTATTGAGCATGTCCATATCATGCATTGGTGCTTGGATGTCAGGTGCTCTGGTGATGTGGCAGCTTCAAACTGGTCCACAGGCAAGGTCCTGTCTGGACTTGAGCAAGGTATAAAAAGCTCTCAATGGCACACACCTGTGCGCTAGTATCGTGTGTATGTTTGTTGGTGGCTACTGTACCACCCTCTGTGCACGTGTGCCGCTAATAGCACTGTGAGTGTTGGTCTAGACAGGCAGTGTAGGGTGGGAACTCCCGCTTGAACTTAGCATCTGCTCCGGGCGTTCTCAGGCGCACGTGCTAAAGCACACCGTGTGTCAGAGCAGAGTCAATGACCAGCTTAGTCTTCCCTGGGTGGTTAAGTTTTAGGGACCCCAATTAGTATTTTTCTATACTCCTGTGCAGACTATCAGGGTATAGTCCTTTGCTTTTCTTGCTTTTCTTCATAGTACTGCTCTGTGGTGTAACAGAGCTTGTTACTTTGTGCTCTGTGCACACTGCGTGACATTTAACTCAGTGTGCTCTCGCAGCCTTTCTCTGCCATTGCGCTAGCTGCGGTTTCTCCATCACCGCATGGTGGACCCCGGGTTGCGAACATACCTTATTATTATAATTTCTTATTTGGTGCATTCCGCCAATCCTAACACTCCATGCTTCACAGTAGGTACAATGATGATTCTTTGTATGCTTCATTCCTGTGTCTGTAAACAGATGTGATTTGCCAAAAAGCTCATTGCCTTGTCTCATCTGTCCTAAGGACATTCTCCAAGAAGCTTTGTGGATTTCTAATAGGTATTTTGGCACATTTCAGTCTCGCTTTTTTATGATTTGCATTCAACAGTGACTTAATTCTCGGTCATCCTCCATGAAGTCCACTTTGGCCAAGACAGCGAGGGATGTTGTAATCTGACACTAATGTACCTTGACTTTGGAGTTCACCCCTACTGTAATCTCTTTGGAAGTTATTCTAGTCTTTGGTTGCTGTTGGTATTATCCATCTCTTCAATTTATCATCAATTTTCCTCTTCCTGCCACATCCTGGGAGGTTGGCTACAGGAACATAGACCTCAAACTTCTTAATAATATGTGCAACTGTAGTAACAGGAACAGAAAACTGTTTGAATATGGTTTTATAGCATTTACCTTTACCATGTTTGTCTATAATTTTCTTTCTAATCTCCTGAGACAATGCTCTCCTTAGCTTCCTTTGGTCCAAGTTTAGTATGGTACACACCATGATACCAACAACAAAGTGACTAGTTTTCAACAATTGTCAAATAGGCAGACTAACTGATTACAAGTTTGTAGACACCTGTGATCCTAATTACAAGACACATCTTACTTTAACATGGCCCTTGGGTTAAATGATTTTCAATCTCTTCTACTGGTACTACCATTTTCGTCCATGCTATATTCATTTTTTTTGTGTTGAATCACAATTAAAAAGCAATGTCTTTCGTCTGTTATTTCAGTGACCATTGTGTTTTTTTCTTACTTTAAGAGACAGGTAGCAGCAATTTTGTCTGTGTCTTTATCCAAAATATATTATACTAGCTGAAGAGCCCGGCGTTGCCTGGGCGTAGTGACGAACTACGGTTAGTTATAACAAATTATAATGAATATATAATATATATATATATATAAATATATATATATATATATATATGTATATGTATATGTATATATATATATATATATATATATATATTAGTGTAGTAACCACTGTGTCCGCTAGGGGGCGCTGTGTGGAGGTCCCCTGAGAAAGGATGAATGGCAGAATATTGAATGGCCGTTAGGTATCTCAAAGTGGGTGGCTTATGTATGTGTGATCAGCAAGGTCTTTGCTGAGATGCTGATTTAATATGAGAGGGAGAAGTCTCCAGGTAACTAGAGAGTTGGGGGGCCTGGTTACCTACAAACCCACCCAGGGGGTGTGTTTAAAGCACGGTTGTAAAGAGTGTGAAAATGCCTGAAGGACCTGTGATGAGGTCAGACTCATGTGACCCAGTGGGCGTGACTATGAACGATATAATGTGGCCAGGGTGAGTTACAAGCTGTTGAATGCAGGGACCTGGTTGGTCCAGAGCGGAAGGTCCCGTGTGCAGGATTGTCTCCTGGCTAACAGCCTGTGTGTGGCTGTGTGTAATGGCTGCCTGATCCTGAAAGTTCCCTGGAGTGATATGGACGTCTGCAGCATGAGTGACGGAACCATGTGGAGACCCTGACGTGGGTGAGATAAATGAGGCTAAGAGAGCCTGTATGCTGGACATTGATCAATCTGTGTGAACACTGGGTTTACAGAGGGAAGCTATAACGGACGCTCTGCTGTTTATGTGAAGTTTTGTTGATTGCTTCTATCGGTTTATGCTGCATAATAAACCGCATGGACTGCTACGTTTGATGGAAAACCCATGCCGGATGTGTTTTGTTCGCTGCCAAGCGAGAAATCCCAAAGTAAATGACAGCGCTGCCTCACAACATATATATATATATATATATATATATATAAACAACGACAAAGCAAAGTCCAGCAATAACGTGAGCAATCCAGGATGCTGTTAAAAAATGTTTTCTTTTTATTCATAAATCCATTAAAATGCAATGGTCCAAGCAGTTCAAAACAGCAATAACGCAGGAAAGTTGTGCAGATAGGACTACGCGTTTCAGCGGTAGAACCCGCCTTCTTCACGGTCCAGAATATATATAATATATATATATATATATATATATATAAAGCTGAGTGTATAGCCCCACCCACTCCGCATAGCCACATTCACTATAATATCCCACATCGTCCCGTCATCCTGAGCTACCGGACTACTATCCCTAATATTCCACATCGTTCCATCAGCCAGAGCCACTGAATAACTACAACGAATATCCCAAATCATCCCGTCAACCAGAGCCACCGGACTATTACGCCTAATATCCCACATCATCCCTTCAGCCAGAGCCACCGGACAACTACCATTAATATCCTACATCATCCCATCACAACCGTCAGACTAGTACCACTAATATCCCACATCATCTTGTCAGAGCCACCAGACTACTACCCCTAATATCCCACATCATTCCATCAGTGCCACCGGACTACTACCCCTAATATCCCATATCATCCCATCAGCCAGAGCCACCAGACTATTACCCCTAATATCCCACATCATCCCGTCAACCAGAGCCACTGGACTACTACCCCTAATATCCCACATCATCCCTTCAGCCTGGGGTCAGAACCAGAGCGCTAAGTGGAACGGTCCTAGCTTCCATACCGGGGATCCCTTTAAGAGAGGCCTGGCGTCAGAACCAGAGCGCTGAGTGGATTTGCCCTGACTTCCAAACCAATGATCCCTTTACTAGGAGCCTGGGGTGAGAATCAGAGCGCTGAGGGATTTACCCTAACTTCCATACCGGAGATCCCTTTAAGAGAGGCCTGGGGTCAGTACCAAAGTGCAGAGTGGATTTGCCCTCACTTCCATACCTGGGATCCCTTTAAGAGGGGCCTGGGGTCAGAACCAGAGTGCTGAGTGGAATTGCCCTAACTTCCATACCGGAGATCCCTTTAAGAGAGCCTGGAATCAGAACCAGAGACGCTGAATGGATTTGCCCTGACTTGCATACCAATGATCCCTTTAATAGAATCCTGGGGTCAGAATCAGAGCGCTGAGGGACTTGCTCTAACTTCCATACAGGAGATCCCTTTAAGAGAGCGTGGGGTTAGTGCCAGAGCATTTGAATGCAGTTGCCCTGACTTCCATACCGGGGATCCCTTTAAGAGAGCTTGGGGTCAAAACCAGAACGCTGAGTGGAATTGCCCTAACTTCCACACGGGGGATCCATTTAAGAGAGGCATGGGGTCAGAATCAAAGCGCTGGATGGATTGGCCCCGACTTCCATACCAATAATCCCTTTAATAGAAGCCTGGGGTCAGAATCAGAGCGCTGAGGGGTTTGCCCTCTCTTCCGTATCGGGAATCCATTTAAGAGGGGCATGGGGTCAGAATCAGAGCGCTAAGTGGAATTGCCCTAACTTCCATATCGGAGATCCCTTTAAGAGACTCTGGGGTCAGAACCACAGAGCTGAGTGGAACGGTCCTAATCTCCATACCGGGGATCCCTTTATCCCCTTCATGACCATGCCTATTTTGACCTTAATGACCAGGCCATTTTTTGCAATTCTGACCAGTGTCCCTTTATGAGGTAATAACTCTGGAATGCTTCATCTGATCCTAGCGATTCTGAGAATGTTTTTTCGTGACATATTGGGCTTCATGATAGTGGTAAATTTAGATCGATAATTTTTGCATTTATTTGTGAAAAAATCAGAAATTTGGTGAAAATTTTGAAAATTTTGCAATTTTCAAATTTTGAATTTTTATTCTGTTAAACCAGAGAGTTATGTGACACAAAATAGTTACCAAATAACTTTTCCCATAGGTATACTTTGCAACAGCACAATTTTGGAAACAACATTTTTTTTTCGTTAGGAAGTTATAAGGGTTAAAAGTTGACCAGCGATTTCTCATTTTTACAACAAAATTTACAAAACCATTTTTTTAGGGACCACCTCACATTTGAAGTCACTTTGAGGGGTCTATATGGCAGAAAATACCCAAAAGTCACATCATTATAAAAACTGCACCCCTTAAGCTACTCAAAACGACATTAAATAAGATTATTAATCCTTCAGGTGCTTCACAGGACCTAAAGCAACGTGGAAGGAAAAAATGGACATTTTAATTTTTCCAAAAAAAAATTCTTTTAGCATCAATTTTTTCATTTTCACATGGGTAACAGGATAAAATGGATCCTAAAATTTGTTGGGCAATTTCTCCTGAGTACACCGATACCTCATATGTGGTCATAAACCACTGTTTGAGTGCACGGCAGGGCTCAGAAAGGAAGGAGCGCCATTTGACTTTTTAAATGGAAAATATGCTGGAATATTTAGCGGTTGCCATGTCGTGTTTGGAGAGCCCCTGTGTGCCTAAACATTGGAGTTCCCCCACAAGTGACCCCATTTTGGAAACTAGACCCCCAAGGAACTTATCTAGATGCATAGTGATCACTTTGAATCCCCAGGTTCTTCACAAATTGATCCGTAAAAAAGTACTTTTTTTTCACAAAAATTTTCTTTTAGCCTCAGTTTTTTCATTTTCACATGGCATACAGGATAAAATGGATCCTAAAATTTGTTGGGCAATTGCTCTTGAGTACACGGATACCTCATATGTGGTCATAAACCACTGTTTGAGTGCACGGCAGGGCTCAGAAAGGAAGGAGCGCCATTTGACTTTTTGAATGGAAAATATGCTGGAATATTTAGCGGTTGCCATGTCGTGTTTGGAGAGCCCCTGTGTGCCTAAACATTGGAGTTCCCCCACAAGTGACCCCATTTTGGAAACTAGACCCCCAAGGAACTTATCTAGATGCATAGTGATCACTTTGAATCCCCAGGTTCTTCACAAATTGATCCGTAAAAAAGTACTTTTTTTTCACAAAAATTTTCTTTTAGCCTCAGTTTTTTCATTTTCACATGGCATACAGGATAAAATGGATCCTAAAATTTGTTGGGCAATTGCTCTTGAGTACACGGATACCTCATATGTGGTCATAAACCATTGTTTGGGTGCACGGCAGGGTCCGGAAGGGAAGGAGCGCCATTTGACTTTTTGAATGGAAAATTAGCTCCAATTGTTATCGGACACCATGTCGCGTTTGGAGAGCCCCTGTGTGCCTAAACAGAGGAAAAAACCCACAAGTGACACCATTTTGGAAACTAGACCCCTTAAGGAACTTATCTAGATGTGTAGTGAGCACTTTGAACCCCCAAGTGCTTTACAAAAGTGTGTAACGCAGAGCAGTGAAAATAAAAAATCTTTTTTTCCTTAAAAATGATTTTTTAGCTAGCTATTTTTTATTTTCACATGGCTAACAAGAAAAATTGGACCACAGAAGTTGTTGTCCAGTTTGTCCTGAGTACGCTGGTTCTCCATATGTGGGGGGAGACCACTGTTTGGGCTCACGGCAGGGCTCAGAAGGGAAGGAGCGCCATTTGACTTTTTGAAATGAAAATTAGCTCCAATTGTTAGCGGACACCATGTTGTGTTTGGAGAGACCCTGTGTGCCTAAACTTTGGAGCTCCCCCACAAGTGAACCCATTTTGGAAACTAGACCCCCTAAGGAACTTATCTAGATGCATAGTGAGGACTCTGAACCCCCATGTGCTTCACAGAAGATTATAACGCAGAGCCGTGAAAATAAAAAATATTTTTTTTCCTCAAAAAAAATTATTTTTTAGTCCACAATTTTTTAATTTCACAAGGGTAACAGGATAAATTGGACCCCAAAAGTTGTTGTCCAGTTTGTCCAGAGTATGCTGGTACCCCATATGTGGGGGGACCACTGTTTGGGCACACGTCAGGGCTTGGAAGGGAAGTAGTGACTTTAGAAATGCCGACTTGATGGAATGGTCTGCGGACGTCATGTTTACATTTGCAGAGCCCCTGATGTACCTAAACAGTGGCAACCCCCCACAAGTGACCCCATTTTGTAAACTAAACTCCCCAAGGAACTTATCTAGATGTGTGGTGAGCACCTTGAACCCCCAAGTGCTTCACAGAAGTTTATAACGCAGAGCAGTGAAAATAAAAAATCATTTTTTTCCTCAAAAAAATGATTTTTAGCACACAATTTTTTTTCACAAGGGTAACAGGAGAAATTGGACCCCAAAAGTTGATGTCCAGTTTGTCCTGAGTACGCTGGTACCCCATATGTGGGGGGGCACTGTCTGAGCGCACGTCGGGGCTTGAAAGGGAAGTAGTGACGTTTTGAAATGCCGACTTGATGGAATGGTCTGCGGGAGTCATGTTACATTTGCAGAGCCCCTGATGTACCTAAACTGTGGAAACCCCCCACAAGTGACCCCATTTTGGAAACTAGACCCAAGAAACTTATCTAGATGTGTGGTGAGCACCTTGAACCCCCAAATGCTTCACAGAAGTTTATAATGCAAACCTGTGAAAATAAAAAATCATTTTTTTTCCTCAAAAAATTATTTTTTAGCTCGCAATTTTTTATTTTCACAAGGGTAACAGGAGAAATTGGACCCCAAAATTTGTTGTCCAGTTTGTCCTGAGTATGCTGGCACCCCATGTGTGGGGGGAACCATTGTTTGGGCACACGTCAGGGCTCGGAATAGAAGTAGTGACGTTTTGAAATGCAGACTTTGATGGAATGGTCTGCGGTCATTGTTACGTTTGCAGAGCCCCTGATGTGCCTAAACAGTAGAAACCCCCCACAAGTGACCCCATTTTGGAAACTAGACCTTCAAAGGAACATATCTAGATGTCTGGTGAGCACTTTGAACCCCAAAGTGCTTCACAGAAGTTTATAACGCAGAGACGTGAAAATAAAAAAAATCATTTTTTTCCACAAACATAATTTTTAGCCCCCAATTTTTTATTTTCCCAACAGGAGAAATTAGACCCCCAAAGTTGTTGTGCAATTTTTCCTGAGTAGACAGATACCTCATATGTTGGGGTAGACCACTGTTTGGGCACACGTCGGGGCTTGGAAGGGAGGGAGCACTGTTTGACTTTTGGAACGCAAAATTGGCTGGAATCAATGGTGGCACCATGTCGCGTTTGGAGACTCCCTGATGTGCGTAAAGAGTGGAAACCCCTCAATTCTAAGTCCAACCCTAACCCTAATCCCAATCTTAACCATAACCCTAACCCCAACACACCCCTAATCCCAACCCTAACCATCACCCTAACCACAAGCCTAATCCCAATCCTATCCCCAACAAACCCCTAACTCTAATCTTAACCCTAGTTGCAACCCTAACGCTAATTCCAACCCTAACCCTAATTCCAACCCTAACCCTAATTCCACCCTAACCCTAATTCCAACCCAAACTCTAACCCAACCCTAACCCTAACGGAAAAATAAAAATATTTTCTTTATTTTATTATTTGTGCCTATCTATGGGGGTGATAAAGGGGGGGGTTATTTATTTTTATTTTATTCACTGTGAGAGTTTATCACAGTAATCAAAATGAATGAATCGAATCTGAAGCCAGCAGATTCGAGCGGGTGCACTGCGCATGCACCTGCCATTTTCCAAGATGGCAGCGCCCATGATCCGGGACACCAGGAGCAACAGCGGCACTCAGAAGGTACCGAGGGGGTGATCAGAAGCTAGGGGGTGATCAGAAGCTGGGGGGAGCGGAGGGAAGGCGGGGAAGCATATGATGACAGCGGCGGCAGATCAACGCTGTCATTCAGTGGTGGAGGGGCAGATCGCCGCTGGGGTGGGTCGGATTGGTGTCTCCAGCCATGCCCGATGCTACTGCAGCCAATCAGATCGATCGTAGCCACGTGGGGGTGAAGCCACGCCACCTGTGGTGAAGTACAAAGGGTCCTATCACTGCAGGTCAGGTGACCTTTCAGTGACCCCGGTCACCCGACCCGCAGGAGGGCAATTAATTCATGACGCCACATAGGCATCACTGGTCAGATTGGCTCCGACTTTCATGACGCCTATGTGGCGTCATTGGTCGGGAAGGGGTTAAGAGGGGCCTGGGGTCAGAACCAGAGCGCTTAGTAGAATTGCTCTAACTTCCATACCGGAGATCCCTTTAAGAGAGGCCTGGGGTCAAAACCAAAGCGCTGGATGGATTTCCCCTGACTTCCATACCAATTATCCCTTTAAGAAAGGCCTGAGGTCAAAATTAGAGCACTGAGGGAGTGGCCCTAACTTTTATACCGGAGATGCCTTTAAGAGGGAAGATGTGCCTATGGGATGGAGGATGTGTGATGGGGTTATGGGCACGGGAGGGGGATTTATTTCTGGGGGCAGACAATGACTGGGAGCTTATGTTCCCGGGGATGCTGATTTCTCCCACCCGGTCAGTGTCTGCTGAGGTGTTGTGGAGTGGGAAAACTGTAGCTCATAGCAACCAATCACAGCTCAGCTTCTTTTAAACAGCTCTGGTGAAATGAAAGATGCTTTGGTGATATACACACAGAGTACATTCAATTTTATATATATATATAGATTTTTCATGTGACATTCAGATGAAAATCTGCTGTTTTTTGGCACAATGAAGGGGAGGCTGAGTTTTTATAAAGCTGGGAAATTTGCATCACATGGCCTTTCTCAATGATGATAGTGAACAAGCCATAACCTTAACAGACTAATTAAGGTCTGAAACCTTGGTCAAAGTTATCTGAGCACACCAGTCTCCAAGGGTGCACAATCTTTTGCATCAGTCCATTTTCCTTTTTGCAATTTTTAAAATGTAAAAAAATTACAATATTTTATTTTTTTGACTAAATTACAAAGGAAATATGTCATTTTTAACTTAAGCAAGTTGAAGATGAAATGATCTTTAAAAGGGCTAAACTCTTCACAATAACAGTAATTTTGATCAGGAGTGCCCAAACTTTTACATGCCACTGTATATAATTCCCCATTTAAGAATATGCCTCTCCATAGCTGTGGAAAGAATCCAGGCCATACCTCCATTTGTTGTTCTGGGAATTCTGGTATTTCTTTGCCTATGAAGCTGAAGTTTGAAGAGTTCATCTTCTAACTGCTGATTTTCAATTTCAAGAGTAATTAATTTCTCATTCAAGTCCCATTTTGTACTTGTGTATCCTTCTGCAGATGGCAAAAACGGACATGAAAGGCAAAAACAAATTGTATATTACATGTATTGTTTCAGTAACGTAAGGGTTTATCCATACTAGTGTTTTTTTGCCAGGGTCGGCGTTTGGCCCAGGCAGACCAGGCAGATGCCTGGGGCCCCCACCTACAAAGGGGGCCCCCTGCATCTGCAGTCCATTTATCAAAAGCCCAGAGGGTGTACAGCGTTGAATAATGCTGTGCATTGCTCTGAAGTCCTGGAGTGTCTCTCGCAAAGCCCCTTGAGCCCCCCTCTCTCTTTCTCCCTGCAGTCAGGTTAAAAGTTGAGAGTGTGGGGGAGGGGCCAATTACAGCACAGTGACAGCCAGGAAGATGCCTGAAACTCTGTATGTCTCCTCGTGAGTCCTGATCATGGCTGCTCCTAGCACTGTCCTGAGAATGGATGTGCATAAGTGAAGCCGCAGAACCTGGTAAGAGCAGCAATAACAGGTCAGAGTACAGTGATTTACTCACTGTGGTCCTAGAGCTCTGTGCTGATCGCTGCAGGATCAGGATTCACAGACACATACAGCAGCGATCAGCATCAGCTTTGACCGTAGTCACTAATCACTGCCTGTAATGTGACAGGGCGACCTCCTGTCACTACTGTCTGGATGACACAAGACAGGGATATTGTCTGCTGAATCAGGGGATTTATGCCATAGAAATAAATGATTTCCCATGTGAAATAATAAGGGTAAACCATACATATATATATACTGTATAGTACTAGTACAGGTGTGCATAGGAATCAGCGTTTTTGGTGCATTTTTTTTTTGCTGCCAAAGCCTGCTCTCTTGGCAGTAAAAACACTGCTTTCAAAACACCTATTTTTTAGGGTATGTGCAGACGATCCGGAAATGGCAGCACTTTGGACGCAGCGGACATGTGCTCCATCTAAAGTGCTGCCATCTTTTGAACGCAGGTGAGTCTGCATGTGCTCATTGAACTGTGCGGAATCACCGCGTCCAATACATTGTACGGGTGAGATTTCTCTTGCGGAGACTCGCATCTATGCAAGATAAATTGACATGCTGCAGTCTGGAGAGTCGTGCTGCATGTCTGTCTCTGCAGGTGAGGTGCGGGCGTATGTGGATGCATAGTGGACATGGAATTTCTACAAATCCCCTCCACTATGCTGTAACATCTGGCCGCTGCGGGTTGGATGCTGTGGATGTACGCATCATCCAGAGTTTACTGATAATGGACACTGATCCTTAGAGCTTTTGCTGTTTTTTTTTTTGTATAGTATTCATTTTGTCTACAGTATATGTGTAATAAAGTTAGTTTTATTCACTAAAACACAGCGAAAAGCAACGTTGCGACATTTGCAGCTTTTCTTAAACTTTTTCATTACTTTCTACGGGTGAAAAAAATTGCTGAAAGAAGTGACACGCTGCAGATTTAAAAAACGCTGCAGTTGTGAAATTCAGTCAGGAGAAAATAAAAGGGTGTGAGGAGATTTCTGAAAATCTCAGTCTTTGCTTGTGCTGTAAAATGCTGTAAACTTCTTATTTGCAATCGAAAAAGCTGCAAAAATTCTGCATATGAACGTGGCCAAGAGCGGCTTTTTAAAGCGCCAGCAAAACATATGAGATTTCCGGAATCTCCTGCATGCGCTTGGTTTTTTTTTGACTGAATTTCAGGACTGTAGCGCTTTTTAAATCTGCAGCGCGTCACTTCTTTCAATGTGTTTTCACCCGTAGAATGCAAGGAAAGAATATAAAAAAGAAAGCTGCAGATATTGCAACGGCATTTTTCGCTGCAATTTTTTAAGTGGTTTTGGTGAATTAAACTATTAAGTCTCGTTCACACGTTCAGTATTTGGTCAGTATTTCACATCAGTATTTGTAATGCAGAGACAGCAGTGGAACAATCAGAGGAAAAGTATAGTAGAAACACATCACCACGTCTGGATTTCTCACCCTCCTGGTTTTGACTTGCACATACTGATGTGAAATGCTGACTGAATACTCAATGTGTGAACGTGGCCTTAAACATACTGTAGACAAAGCAAACATCCTCACTTTAAAAAAAGCTGAAAAAAGTGTAAAGAACACCAGAAAACAAGCTGAAAAACAGGTATTTTGAACGCAACATTTTTACTGCCAATAGAACAGGTTTTGGCTACTGAAAAAAATGCATGTGAACATAGCCATAGCGTTTCAGAGTAAGACTATCTGTGGTGTTACATAGGACTGCAGGTGACATCTACTACATTATCTGTTCTCAGAGAGTTATTACTGCTCTCTATGGTGTTATATAGGATGAGGTCACAGTCATGTGACTGCTCATGTGAGCCGGGAGGGCTTCTGTTCTGGAGTGTGCTGTGCATAGAGGGAATTGTATGGCAATTGGTACACAGTCCCTTCTGAAATGACAGGTGGGCGTGGCGGCTGATTTGCAGTGCGGGGAAAGCTACAGTGTCAAAATCGGGACTGTCCCGCTGGATCCAGGACAGTTGGGACCCCTGCTGTGTTATCTGCAGTGTTAAATAAAATTAAGAGGGGATTGGGGGACAACTCTTTGTCTTGGGATTGGGAGACAACTCTTTGTCTTGGGGCTTGTGCCCCCTAATCTTTTCTGACCCTAGCAACGCTCCTGTGTAATGCTAATAGTGGCAGATCCGTTGGCTGATATAAGGCCCCTGAATATGGGGGCCACAGTGCCAGCACAGGCCCCTCTGCCACCTGTATCCACATCCTGCTCATGTAATGTAACCTAAATGTGTGATTTTACAATGTTAGCATTTGGGACCCCACTTTGAACTTTTGTCTAGGGTCCCACTTTGTCTAAAACCGGCCCTGTCTCTTGCATTATGTCTATTGATTACAACAAAGACATGCATTAATATACTTTGGTTGTAGTTTGTACCATATTGCAACTCAAATTGCAAATTAAAAAACTATTGAGGATGTGCCCTAAGTTAGATATCTAATTTAAAGGAAATAATCTCCCGAAAACTACCTATTGTTTAAATCAGGGTTTTATTTTAAATTTATTTTTTTTGTAATTTTATAATATCTTATCAAGTTTCCATACTAGTATCTATAGGTCTTATACTAAACTTGCACTTCATATTAAATATAGAAGATTAAAATGAAAGGTAACAGCTCTATATGTTTAGATCAGTATAACTATGATATTTTGGCTTTAATGATTAGTATTTATTACATGTCAAGGCTTGTTTACTAGTAGAAGACTTCTCTCCTGCTGCGTTAATTCCTTGGAATGCACTACCCAGGACAGTTTGATTAATTCCCCATACTCACAATTTTAAGCATGGCCTAAAAATGAATTTATTTAAACTGGCTTGTTACATCACTTCACTTATCTAACTATCTTTGTTTTGCCCATGCAAAATTTTCTAGGACTATGACTAAGGGTGATCGGACGCCAGAAACGCGTCATGTTTTTATATCCTTGGAATCCTTGTTTTTAAAGATTTTCCAATAAAGTTTTGATATATTTTATTCATTGTTGGATAGATGTGCAGATTTTTTTTTCCTCCTCACAATTTCATCTTTTTTTTTTTTAGCAGCGTAGTTAAAGAAAAAGTTATTCATGGGGGAGGGGGCTAGTTGTACTCTACATTGGGCAACACATTCTTGGTACATTAGCAGTTAATTTATATTTATTTTACATCTTACAATGCACTGATTATCTTTAATCATGTTATAAATGTATTGCACAGGTTGTCACAGTTCTACAATATGTTTTTTATTAATGATAACTTTTTTATCAATTCCATTATCATTTTTATGGTTTTTACAAAAGTATAAGGCACTCACAGAGGTCTCTGGTGTTAGAGTGTGGCTGCAACTATGTGTTGAATGAATGGGTATAGTGCCCCCATACATGAGGTGAATGCTTGTTATGATGTGGTTTTTGGCTGCTGCTCATGATACTCATACTCATCATGTGTTATTAAAAGGGTTGTCTGGGATTGTAGATCAAGTCTGTAGTCATTTTATGTGACTGTAGACTTGATAATCCTCACAGCGCGTACAGTGTGCATTGTCAGGATTCTCTAGTGTCGGGGCTGGGAGCATCCAGCAATTTGCATACTCCCAGCCACATTGTGGATAGACATGTCCAGTCTCATTCAATTAACTTGTATTGAGTGTGGAAGCGTAAATCTAATTGTCACGTGACCGCATGTTGCAAATTGCATACTTGAGGTCACATGGCTACCCACTCCTGGTGCCAGAGAATCCTGACAGTGCACAGTCCATGTTATGTAAGGACGCACCAGTCTGCAGTCACATAGAGTGACTGCAGACTTGAGCCCCAAGCCTGGACAAACCCTGTAAGCAGTAAAGAAAATATTTTGACTGTAGACATTAATCCCCAGTTAATTCATTAATTCATAGCTAATTAGCACAGGGGAGTAAGCAGTGGCTCATCAGACCTTTCCCTTGCACGGTGACCTTCATGAATGAATAGCCATCCATGAAGTGCCAGCTCTCTGCTCTGATTTATAGAGGGGTTTTAAAGAGAACCTGTCACCAGGAATAACTCTGTTAACCTGCAGATATGTAGCCGAATGCAGTGGGGAGAAAATTATCTTTATTCTCCTCGCCAACATTTGGTATTCAGTCATAGGGGTGGGGCGGCACCGATTCAGTCACCGCTCTGAGAATACCATGCCCCCGGACCTGACTGACACTGGCTCTACATAGAGGCCTGCTGTCAGTCAGGGCCGGGGGCGCAGTTACAGTGGCCACTCTGTAAAGTCAGCGTGTCTGAACTAGCGCAACCCCCATGACTGAAACCGAATGTTGGTGGGGAGAATAAAGATCATTTTCTCCCACTGCATTTGGCTATGCACAGGCACCAGACAGCATCCTAAAGCTTTTAACCTGGAGATTAACCGCATACCTGCAGGTTAACAGCGTTATCTATGGTGACGCATTCCCTTTAAGCAGGAAACTAATTTTTATGACATTTTCAGTATTTTTTTAACCCCTTACCTACAATTGATGTAATATTCCGTCCATGTGACCATGGACCTAATTACCATGGACGGAATATTACGTCATCGCGATCAGCGGCGCCCACGTGGTGAGCGCCACTGATCGCGGCCGAGTGTCAGCTAATTATCATAGCTGACACCCGGCACAATGTGTCAGGGGCGGTCACGGACCGCCCCGACACGTTAACCCCTTGCACACCGCGATCAAACACGATCGCGGTGTACCGGGGGTTAAAGGGAAGCATCGGCAGGGAGGGGGCTCCCTCCGTGCTTCCCTGAGCCCCCCACGGCAGCGCAATGTGCAGCGCTGCTGCGGAGGGCTCCTTTCCTGCAGGTCCCCGGATCCAATATGGCGACGGGGACCTCCGGGGGCCTGCAGGAAGCTGGCTTCCTCAGTGCCTGCAAAGCGCAGGCATGAGGAAGCCTGTGCAGTGCCTGTGACAGATCGCTGATCTGTCACAGTGATCTGTGATGTGACAGATCAGCGATCTGTCACAGGACAGTTATGTCCCCCCTGGGACATTGTAATAAAGTAAAAAAATAAATAAAAAAAGTGTAAAAATAATTACAAAAAAAAAAAAAAAAATCGCTAAATAAATTCAAAAAAAAAAAAAAAATATTCCCCAATAAATTCATTTTTTGGAAATAAAAAAAAAAATAATAAAAGTACACATATTTGGTATCGCCGCGTCCGTAACAACCCGCCCTATAAAACTGTCCCAATAGTTAACCCCTTAAGCGAACCCCTTTAAAAATAAAAATAAAAACCGAAGCAAAAAACAATGATTTATTATCATACCGCCGAACAAAAAGTGCAATAACGCGCGATCAAAAAGACGCATATAAATATCCATGGTACCGCTGAAAACGTCATCTTGTCCCGCAAAAAACGAGCTGCCATACAGCATCATCAGCGAAAAAATAAAAAAGTTATAGCTCGCAGAATAAAGCGATGCAAAAATTATTATTTTTTATATAAAATTGTTTTCATTGCATAAAAGCGACAAAACATAAAAAAAGACCTAAATGAGGTATCGCTGTAACTGTACTGACCCGAAGAATAAAACCGCCTTATAAATTTTACCGCAGCCAGAACGGCGTAAACGCACCACCCAAAAGAAATTCATGAAACGCTGGTTTTTGTTCATTCTGCGTCCCAAAAAACTAAATAAAAAGCGATCAAAAAATGTCACATGCCCGAACATGATACTAATAAAAGCGTCAACTCGTCCTGCAAAAAATAAGACCTCACATGACTCGGTGGGTCAAAATATGGAAAAATTATAGCTCTCAATATGTGGTGATGCAAAAACTATTTTTACAATAAAAAGCGTCTTTTAGCGTGCGACAGCTGCCAAACATAAAAACCGCCATAAATAGTAAATCAAACCCCCCGTTATCACCCCCTTAGTTAGGAAAAAATAATAAAATTAAAAAAATGTATTTATTTCCATTTTCCCATTAGGGTTAGGGCTAGGGCTAGGGTTAGGGCTAGGGTTAGGGTTACGGTTAGGGTTAGGGTTAGAATTGGGGGTTTCCACTATTTGCGCACATCAGGTGCTCTCCAAACGCAACATGGCGTATGATCTCAATTCCAGCCAATTATGCGTTGAAAAAGTCAAATGGTGCTCCTTCCCTTCCAAGCTCTGCCATGTACCCAAACAGTGTTTTACCCCCACATATGGGGTATCAGCCTACTCAGGACAATTTGCAAAACAACTTTTGGGGTCCTATTTCTCCTGTTGACCTTAGGAAAATAAAAATTTTGGGGCAAAAATATCATTTTTGTGGAAAAAATTTTTTTTGTTATTTTCACGCCTGGGCGTTATAAACTTCTGTGAAGCACTTGGGGGTTCAAAGTTCTCACCACACATCTAGATAAGTTCCTTGGGGGGTCTAGTTTCCAAAATGGGGTCATTTGTGGGGGGTTTCCACTGTTTTGGTACATCAGGGGCTTTCCAAACGCGACATGGTGTCCGATCTCAATTCCAGCCAAAAAAGTCAAATGGCGCTGCTTGCCTTCCGAGCTCTGCCATGTGCCCAAATAGTCATTTACACCCACATATGGGGTATCAGCGTACTCAGGACAAATTGCAAAATAACTTTTAGGGTCCTGTTACCCTTGGGGAAATAAAAATTGGGGGTGAAAAGATCATTTTGTGGAAAAAATATGATTTTTTAATTGTACCGCTGTACATTATAAACTTCTGTGAAGCCCTTGTGGGTTCAAAGTTCTCACCACATATCTAGATAAGTTCCTTAGGGGGTCTAGTTTCAAAAATGGGGTCACTTGTGGGGGGATTCCACTGTTTAGGTACATCAGGGGCTCTCCAAATGCGACATGGCGTCCGATCAGAATTCCAGCCAATTTTGCATTGAAAAAGTCAAACGGCGCTCCTTCCCTTCTGAGCTCTGCCATGCGCCGAAACAGTGGTTCCCCCCCACATATCAGGTATCAGCGTGCTCAGGACAAATTGCACAATAATTTTTGCAGTCCAATTTCTCCTGTTACACTTGGTAAAATAAAAAAAATTGAACCTGAAGTAATTTTTTTTGTGAAAAAAAAGTTAAATGTTAATTTTTTTTAAATATTCAAAAAATTCCTGTGACGCACCTGAAGGGTTAATAAACTCCTTGAATGTGGTTTTAAGCACCTTAAGGGGTGCAGTTTTTAGAATGGTGTCACTTTTGGGTATTTTCTATCATATAGACCCCTCAAAGTGGCTTCAAATGTGATGTGGTCCGTAAAAATAAAATGGTGTTGCAAAAATGAGAGATCGCTGGTCAACTTTTAACCCTTATAACTTACTAACAAATAAAAATTTTGGTTCCAAATTTGTGCTGATGTAAAGTAAACATGTGGCAAATGTTACTTATTAACTTTTTTGTGTGCCATATCTCTGTGATTTAAGGGCATAAAAATTCAAAGTTGGAAAATTGTGGAATGTTAAAAATTTTCACCAAATTTCCGTTTTTCTCACAAATAAACGCAAGTTATATGAAAGAAATTTTACCACTAACATGAAGTACAATATGTCATGAGAAAACAATGTCAGAATCACCGGGATCCATGGAAGCGTTTCAGAGTTATTACCTCATAAAGGGACAGTGGTCAGAATTGTAAAAATTGGCCCGGTAGTTAACGTGCAAACCACCCTTGGTAGTGAAGGGGTTAAATAGGAAACAAGCAGGAGATCATTGCCATTTGTATTTTGAAAAGCAATATTGATGGCAGGGATGGAGGTAATGGCGTTACATCCATCTCCAAAGCTGGTGAAATTCTGCATTATGATGAGCTATTGTACTGAAAAGGGCCCATATGTTCTTCTTTCACAGAGGTTATGTTCTGTCTGTGTCCACTACTAATTGATGGTGCACTTTAAGGATATTGATATTTTGGTATGGAGCGGACACCCAGGTCCACAACCATTCAGGAGAACAAACTGACAAGATAGTCATCAACTGGTCCATCCCCTGGTGAATGGGGGGCAGGAGAATATGCCATACATGTCCTTAAAATGAGAAAATTCCCTTTTACTTCTAAACATTAAGAATCTTTGAAGTGCATACAAATGTTTAGACTCAATTATACTAGAGTACATGAAACTACAAATCGGCCACCGACTAAAACAGAAACGAAGAAGGTAAACAGTCTTATTAAATACTAGCTGAAGAGCCCGGTGCTGCCCGGGCATAGTTACCAACTTCGGTTAGTTAAAACAAATTATGATTATATCTCTATATATAAAGCTGAATGTATAGTCCCACCCACTCCGCATACCACATTCACTATAATATCCCACATCATCCCGTCAGCCAGAGCCACCGGACCACTATCCCTAATATCCCACATCGTCCCGTCAGCCAGAGCCACCAGACTACTACCACTAATATCCCACATCATCCCGTCAGAGCCACCGGACTACTACTCCTAATATTCCACATCATCGCGTCAGCCAGAGCCTCCAGACTACTACCCCTAATATCCCACATCATTCCGGCAGCCAGAGCCACCGAATTACTACCCCTAATATCCAACATCATTCCGTCAGCCAGAGCCACTGGACTACTACCCCTAATATCCCACATCATCCCGTCAGCCAGAGCCACCAGACTACTACCCCTAATGTTATGAATGAGTCACCGTAGGAGGCAAAAACAGAAATGCTAGCTAAGTCCAGAAAACCAGAGAAGTTGGCAGCTATCGGATTGCAGACCCCTGAACCTATCAACACAACTAGCAGTAGCCGTGGGGGGTTCCTACGATGCCCTAGACCCCTCGATCACAGCCGGAGGACTATATAGCCTAAAGACAGAAAGGGAAATCTAAACTGCCCCAGAGCAGACCCCAAAGCAAAAGGCAGCCCCCAACATATAATGACGGTGAGGCAAGAAGAAAGAACACTAACACAGACAGAAAGATAGACTGAGCAAAGGCGGGGCCCAAGCTAACTAGATAGGAAAGGACAGGAAGGCTGCTGTCTGCAATCCGTGAAAAACCCTATGAAAATAAGAGCCAACAAACTGACAGTGAAAAAAGGCCCTGAAGACGCCAAGCTTCAAAAAGCTATGTCAGTACTCAGGAATATTCTGAAGACAGAGCAACAAGCAAAAGGAGATTCAGCTCACCCCAGCAGGGAATGGCAGAATCCAGAAAAGCAAGACAAACAAAAACAAAACACAAATGCTAACAGGCAAAGCAGAAAACTTAGCTTTAGAGGAGCAGGAATCAGACTGGTCTCAAAGAAGTCCACAGAGAAATCACCCGCAGGGCAGAAGGGCGTCGGCAGCCTTATATCCAGTCCGTGACTCCACTCAGCCAGTCATCATCATTAGGCTCAGGTGTCTGATAATCAGGCTCATTACCTTCCTTTACCAGAATAGGGAGTTCACCAGACCTCAGTGACGAAGGGGAAAATGAACTCACAACACCCTAATATCCCACCTCATCCCGTCGGAGTGGATTTGTCCTCACTTCCATACCGGCGATCCCTTTAAGAGGGACTTGGGGTCAGAATCAGAGCGCAGATTGGAATTGCCCTAACTTCCATACCGGGGATCCCTTTAAGAGGGAAGATGTGCCTATGGGATGGAGGATGTGTGATGGGTATATGGGCAGGGAGGGGGGGATTCATTTCTGTCATGTGCTCTCTGTTCCTTTCTGGGGGGCAGACAATGGCTGGGAGCTTATGTTCCCTGGGATGCTAGATTTCTCCCACCCGGTCAGTGTCTGTTGAGGTGTTTTTTGGAGTGGGAAAACTGTTGCTCATAGCAACCAATCACAGCTCAGCTTCTTTTAAACAGCTCTGGTGAAATGAAAGATGCTTAGTGATTGGCTGCAAGGAAAACTGTTGCTCATAGCAACCAATCACAGCTCAGATTCTTTTAAACAGCTCAGGTGAAATGAAAGATGCTTCGTGATTGGTTGGTGATACACAAATACATTCAATTTTATATATATAGATTATTATTTCCTTTTAATGGAATAATGAATGGCAAATATTCACAAAAGAGTTTGTATGAAATATAATAAATTAAAGCTATTATATGTCTAAATTGGCTAGGTATGAATTGTACATTAGATACAATGCAGACAAAGTGAAGGATTTACCACAAAGCTGTCTATCAGGTTATGGAAACTACATTGGGTGCTGATCTGACTGAAGGCATGAATAGTTAATCATCAAAACCTTATTCTCCGCAGAATAAGACTTAAGTTCAAACATAACACCTTATTTCAAAGATATTGTAAAAGCTGTCATGAATAAAAGATTAAGCATATAACCTACTTTTGTTTTTTTTCTTCCGAATGGAGCGGGGATGTTTCTCTCTTTGTTCTATGAGCTGTGCCTCAGTAAGAAGATCTTGTAAATTTGCCAAGATCATTTGATCATTTCCGCCATTCTGCAGATAGGTCATGCGTAATGCACTGTGTGAATGAGTAAACATTAAATCGGTGAAGACTTTTAATGTACATTTTTTAAATATTAATTACCTCTTTAAACCCTTCCCGCCACAGACAATTTTCATTTTGGAACTTTTGTCTTTTCCTGCCCTTGTTGAAGTTTTTAATGACACAATTCATCTTACTATAGTATATAATGTACTGGAGAACAGGAATAAAATTCTAAATGTGGTGAAACAACAACCTCCCCCCTTTCACCTCGGAAATTTGCCATTGCTTTTTATATTTTGTTCTTACAGCATTTATTGCGTGGTACTGCGTGAATTGGTTGTTTAGGTTAGTACTATTACGGCAGTACCAAATTTGTAAAAAAAAATTGATTTGCTGGTTAACAGTAGCAATTGGAGACTAGCTTTGATGCCGGGAATAATGCAGGATCAGCTCCTGAGCAGTTCCATACGTCAACATCGACATGCAGCATACATGCACTGTGAATATCAGGAAGAGTAAAAGTAAAAGTAAATTTGCAATAAAAATGTACACTCCACCTTTCTGTTGCTATTTTGATAGGGAATTCACACTTAAAGTTTTATGGCATATCTAATTCTTATACCATAAAGCAGACTGTTGGAACTTCAGTTTTGGCGCCTATATTGATCCTGGGAAAGAGTCTTTGTTCTGACAGGGAAACTGAGAGTTTAAAATCCATATAACAGATATAAAAGCAGCCATTTGAGAACATTTGGCTTAGAACTTTTGAGAACGTTTCATAATAACCCATTCATTTTTATTATTAATGACACCACTTAAGAGTCAGTGTGCCATGGTTCACAGATTTTAGGTATATTTGAACCCAAAATTGCACTGATCTTGCATCTAAATACATTGACCCTGACAAATGGGCTTTTCATCACCCCCCTGACACCCAGCAGGTTGCTCTTGGAACCCTACCTAGCTACACCCCAGCATGAACCTACATAATGTACACAATTAAAGTCTATGACAGTGACTGCCTGTTGGCCATGTGTCTTGAGAACAGAGCCATGATTTGTGACTCTGCTAGACTCTATTGGAATTTAATTTCTCGCTCCTTCATAAGTTTTGATTATAATAAGTTCATAAGTTATTATAATAATTATTAGTTTATACACTGAATAAAGGCTTTTACCTGATTTCAGATGTCAAGCCTCCACCTCCATAAATTGGAACAAATTGTTGTTGAAACCAAATTGGAACTCTTTCTATTTTTTGAGAGGCTGGGGATACACTGGGCCTTGTTGAAATACTTCTTTTTCTAGAATATAAAGACAAATAAGAAAAGTATCTAATTAGATTTAGCATTTCTTGACAAAAGTTATGGCATTTTGGACTTGACAAAAGGGCATGGACGTGTCACGTCGATGAGTTACATAGTTACATAATTTTGAATGCTGAAGGAAGACCTTATGTCCATCTAGTTCAGCCTATTTTTAGTGCAGCTGTTCTGCATTGTTGATCCTGGGGAAGGCAAAAAAACCCACAGAGTAGAAGCCAATTTTCTCCATAGGGAAGAAAGTTCCCTCCCCTAAGCTAGGTCAACAATCTACCTATAATATTATGTTATTCGTAACCTTCTATACTGTTACTCACAAGAAAAGCATCCATTCCTTTCTTAAATTCATTCAGTGAGTTGGCCATAATCACTTCCTCAGGAAGAGAATTCCAGAGCCTCCCTGCTCTTACCGTGAAGAACCCTCTTCTATGCTGGTGCAGAAATTGTCTTTCCTCCAAACGAAGAGAATGCCCCCTTGTTCTTGTCACAGTCCTTGGTACAAACAGTTCATTGGAGAGATCTCTGTATTGTCCTCTGATATACTTGTACATATATATTTAGTCTTGCCTAAGTCTTCTCTTTTCTAGAGTAAATAGACCTAATTTTGATAACCTTTCTGGGTATTGTAGTGAACCAACTCCATTTATCATTTTAGTAGCCCGCCTTTGAACCCTTTCAAGTTCAGTAATGTCTTTCTTGAGCACCGGTGTCCAAAATTGCACACAATACTCCAAGTGTGGTCTGACGAGTGATTTGTACAGAGGGAGAATTATGTTTTCATCTCGTGTCCCCAGACCTCTTCTAATGCATCCCATGACCCTATTTGCTTTGGTGGCAGCTGCCTGACACTGGGCACTCCAATTTAGCTTCTTATTGACTAAGAGGCCTAAGTCTTTTTCCATGTCTGATTTCCCCAGCAGTTTCCCATTTAGTAAGTAATTGTAGCATCTGTTTCTCCTTCCCATGTGCATAACCTTACACTTATCTGTGTTAAACCTTATTTGCCATTTTTCAGCCCAATTCTCCAATTTACTCAAATCTGTCTGTAGTTGCAAACTGTCCTCCTTTGTGTTAACTACCTTACATAGTTTTGTATCATCTGCAAATACTGATATTTTACTGTGTAAGCCATCCACTAGATCATTAATAAATATATTAAATAGTAGGGGGCCCAATACAGAACCCTGTGGTACCCCACTAGTAACCCTGGCCCAATCTGAGTATGCACCATTAATAACCACTCTTTGTTTTCTATCACTAAGCCAGCTACCTACCCATCTACACACATTTTCTCCTAGCCCAAGCTTTCTCATCTTACTTACCAATCTTTTATGTGGGACAGTGTCAAATGCTTTAGAGAAGTCGAGATAAATGACATCCAATGATTCTCCTTGGTCCATTTGAGAGCTTACATCCTCATAGAAGCTGATCAGGTTAGTTTGACAGGAGCGATCCTTCATAAATCCATGTTGATATGGAGTTAAACATTTATTAATATTGAGATATTCCATAATGGTATCCCTTAGAAACCCTTCAAAAATTTTACCCACAACAGATGTGGGTGAACAGAGTGAATGTAGCCTAAGAGTTGTCAGATGGCAGATGATCCTTTCATATGACAACTAAGTTCCATAAGTGGCTGCATAAATGGCAATTAGAAACATCTAGGAATATTTGTTATTTTCTGGAATACTGAAAAATGAGGAGATAAAAAAAATTGGATACCATATGGATCATCTGTACAGCATCTGATTTTTACTGTTACATTGTAATTATTAACATAGGGAACTGTACTTCGTTTTGAAAATTTCATTAATCACTGCTGTAAAACATGTTGTACAGATGACATTATACAGAAGAGAGAGAGAGGACTCTGCTGATCATAAGAACTTACAAGCTACAGAAAATAGATGACCTGGATGACCATACTGTAAGCGCTTACATTTTACAGAAGAACGTGAGGACTCTACTGACCATAAGATCTTACACTCTACAGTAGAGAGAGATGACATTGCTGACCATAAAAACTTACACACTACAGAAGAGAGATGACGTCGCTGACCATTAGCACTTACATTTTATAGACGAGAGAGAGGACCCTACAGATCATAAAAGCTTACACTTTACCGGAGAGAGATGATCATAAGTACTTACACTTTACAGAAGAGAAAAGATGACCTCGCTGACCATAAGAGCTTACACTCTATAGTAGAGAGAGATAACCTCACTGATCATAAGAGATAACCCACTACACAAGCGAGAGGACCCCACTGATTATAAGGGCTTTCACACTACAAAAGAGAGCTTACACTTTACAGAAGAGAGAGAGAAATTATCACGCTAGCTTTCAAAGAGCAGAGACAGTAGTGGCTTCAACTAAATGCACTAAGTAAGCATAGACTCCTATTACACCATGTGTAATGGTCCCCTGATGACTCCTTTTGGAAGAAACACGTCAGAAAACACTGGACGCATTTAGTAGCATATTACCTACATTAGGGTCAGCTGTGGACGGCCCTTGTTAGGGTGGGAGCTAGCAGAAAACTAGGATATTGTAGCCTTAATAGGGCCAGTATCCTGTCCCTTACCCTGGACATTTATGCAGGATGACCTGGGATACCCCAAAGCCAATCCACTGACAACCGACTCCAGAACCAATGATAGCTGTCCTATTTACATTATTAACCCACAGCTGTGGATCTGTACATTGCATTTGATTGCAAGAACATCTATAATATTTTTGGGGAACGCTGTGATCATTGAATTGGGTGTTTCATATATTTTTCCTTTATTTGTTATGCTTATTTTGGGATATCTTGCTCACACACAGACTTATATACCTTATACTTGATTTAACCCAGTCATATCTTTAAGGTATTGGGGGTGCTTAAAGATTCCCATTTGTGTCCAGTTAAACAGACCAATTCCACTGGGCAGCAGAAGAGGTAACTAGCACTGACCGGATTTTCAGATCTTACATCGAGAGGACTCACACCCCTCATTCTGATAACCCTGGTGACATATAATGTCATACACCAAGTTTTTTCAAAACCAGGAGTGGGTGATAAAAACAGAAGTGGTGATGTGTTTCTATTATACTTTTCTTCTGATTGTTCCTCTACTGGTTTTGGTTTACAAATACTGAGGTAAAAAACTGACCAAAAACTCTGGATAGTCCTGGGATACATTGATATGACTTTCTTTTCGGTCCGAGTGCTCTCAATGAAAAAACTGACAGCACTCAGACCGATGATATTCAACAGTGCTGTTCAGATGACCGTTTTTACATGGACCTAATGTATAAAATCGGAACTCATAAGTAGGATAACACAGATGAAAAACGTCTGATAAAAATCAAATGAATGTTTTATATGCACATGTGACCTAAGTGTGAGGACAACGAGGTCAATAATGCAGACAAAGGACCCTCGCATGTGTTGACAGTAGTGTGCCGGCTCTGCTCCTGCATATGGCCATGGTTTAGATGCCTGCATTCATAACCTTTACATGTTTCAGGTTTTGTTCAGATTTTTTGTCATACAGTTTTTAAAAGGTAAAAAATCAAGTGTGAATCAGAAATGAAGACAATATATAAAGTACAGATACTACATTTACTATAGTTACAATTATGATATTAACCAATAAAAAATTAGCTCCTTTTTTTTATCCACTGCTGCTTTTGACCCTAAAAACTGCATAAAAATAGAAGCAAAACCTGAAATGTATAACAGCCCTATTAAAGGTTTTCACAAGAAAAGCAATAGTGAGCTAATAATGACATAATGTAATCTTGTGTTTTAGCTTGAATTGCTTATGTAAAATACAATTAATATAAAACATAAATAACACTAATAATGTATTATTCTTACATGGCTTCATTCTGCAGCAGGTCAATCTGTTGCTTCATAGTAGTTAATAGTTGTTCATTCTTTTGCTCTTGAGCATTCAAATGCTTTATCATCCTTTCTAAGTAATCTGTATTCCTGCTTCGAGCTGCTATTTCATTCAGCCTTTGCACGATATCTGTATTTGTGTTAGATGAGGTTACATGCATAATTCAGCTGTACACGATCTATACTATGTAATTCAAGCAATCACAAATTAGAGAATGAAGATATATAAAAAATTGCTTTTGTTATATTAAAACAAATAAAAAACTTTATTTGAGAACACAGTCTACTGTTTTTCAGAGAAACCATTACCTGCAAGTTTCTTTTTATTGGGATATATTTGAGATTAAGTAATGAAAGTGAGCACATAAATATATTTACACTACTTAGCTTCAAAAACTCTTGATGGGAATTTAATCTGTGAACTTTCACTGAGCAAAAAAAAATGCAGCGTCTTACAGTTCCAGGATGGAAGCTGGGATGTACAGAAATCTCATGCCCACTGCAGAGCATCTTTAAAATCTGAAACATGTCAATTACTCTTGCAGTACACTGAGTTTTATGTGCAGATTTTCAACATTGACTTACAGTAGTCATTGAGTCAACTTCTCCCCTTTTTCTCTACTTTCTGCTGTGATTTTCACCTGTTTCTTGCCCAAACTTGTTATTTGCCACAGGTGAGTTTGAACGAGCAATACATGCTTAAAACAAAGTTGTTTATCAACAATTTTTTTCTGGCCCATTGTTGAAGTTTTGTGTGAAATTATGTTCAATTTGCCTTTTTTCCTCAGTTTCTTTTGTGCTGTTCCAATACACACAAAAGAAATAAACATGGGCATAACAAAACATTTTTAACTGCAATAATTTTCTGGGAGAAACACTTAATTTTCTCGAACAATTTCAAGGGTGCCCACATTTTTGGCCATTACTGTACCATTGAGCACTGTGAAGACAGTCATCAAGAATATGCTTATATTTGTCACAACAGTGACAAACTGAACTGGATGTACCTAAAAAGTTGATAAAAAGACAAAAAAGAAATTTCTTACAGGTGGCTGCCAAGATGCCTATAGCAACATTAAAGGAATTTCTGACAAGTACTTGTGTGCTATATGGGACAGCAATCTCCCATATTCTTCATATGTCTGGCCTGTGGGGTATGATGGCAAGATGGAAGCCTTTTCTTATAAAGAAAAACATTCAAGTCCAGTACTGTTTTACTAAATCCTACATCAAGTCTGTCAAAAGCATATGGGAAGATGAGTTACGGTCTGATGAGACAAAGGTGGACGTATTTGGCCCTAATCCCAAAAGGTATTGTGACAGACTCAGCTTCGGCTGAGCCCATTTTTTGAGTGGACCCTCTGGGTCATGGCACCCACCCACCGAGGGCGAGCTTACCTTGTGAGAATCCACCCCCTATACAGGGAGTGTCAGGGGCAAGACCAAGGGGGTGAGCCACCACGACTGCTGGGACCAGACGGCCGGCTCAAGGGGACACTATGTGAGTGTCTGACGACCAGGGAAGCAGCAAGCAAAACAATACAAGACATAAGTTCAAGGTATCTTCATTAAGACAACTTCAGGAGAACATTCAGTGCAAAAGGTGAGAACAAGCAAACACGGCAAGGTGCATGCGTGGGCACGCCAAGGTCCATAGCATGGTATGTACCAGGTGGCACTCCTGGGTACAGGCAAAGGCACAATGGCATCGGATTCTGGACAGCTGACAACGATCGACATGATCAGGGCATCAGGTTGCGGACATCAGCTTCGGACATCAGGCCGCAGTCTTCAGGCTTACGATCTCTGGCAGCGATCGACAGGTCCCGGGCATCCGGCAGGCAAACCAGGGTTCAGGCAAGGAGGCACGACAGATCTCCAGACATGGTGCATGTTAGGGAACACGCCGAGGTCCAAGGCAGGATTCCTGTCAGGGTGCGTGCTAGGGGCACACCAGGATCCAGGACAAGGTGCAAAGCAGGGTGCATGTGTAGGGGACACGCCAGGGTTCAAAGCAAGGTGCAAGGCAAGGTGCGTGTGTAGGGGACACGCCAGGGTTCAGAGTTCAACAAACAAGACAGGGTGCGTGTATAGAGACACGCCAAGGCACAAGGTAGAGTCCTGCGCATGCCAAGGGGCACGCCAGGGTTAGGTTCAACATACAAGACAGGGTCCTGCGCGTGCAGAGGTGCACGCCATGGTCAGGGTTCAAAGGCAGGGTGCATGCTAGGAGCCACGCCAGGGTTCGAGGCAGGGTGCGTGCTAGGAGCCACGCCAGGGTTCGAGGCAGGAGACACGCCTCACTGGCCAGTGCACACGGCTGAGACACAAGCACGCGGTACGACTAAGGCACAGAAGGCGGGCAAGGGGCAATCTGTCACGTATGCCTGTCCTGTGTGACATGACCCACAGGTCAGTACTGAAACAACAAGACGACAGGTGACACTGTCCTGTGTGACGCGACCAACAGGTCGGTACTGAAACAACAAGACAAGGGGAAGGGAAAACCAGACAGGGAAAGGAGAGGACAAAGCAAGGAGCGGAACCTAGGCAGAAGCACAGAGCAGGGTCAGAGCGAGAAAAGGGCTAGCAGCGGAGCATAGGCAGAAACCCAGAGCCGGGTCAACAGAGAACCTTGAGACTAACGTGGAAATGTGCAAGAGAGCGCAATAGGACAGAGTCTAGCAGCGGACCGTAGGCCAAAGCCCAGAGCCGGGTCAAGGCAGGACCTTGAGACTAGACATGGAAATGTGCAAGAGAGCACCATAGGGCAGAGTACGGAAAACCAGGCTGAGACAAGAAACATGAGACGTACTACAAAGCTCAGAATAGCAAAGACCAGACATGGCGAAACAGGCAAGGCAGAGCAAGGACACAACATGGCGAAAACAGGCTAAGGCAGAGAACAGCGAAAGTACTACAAGGCAAAGCAAGGCAAGGACAAACAAGGCAGGAGAGACAACACAAAACATGGCACGAGACAAGAGGCAGAGTACAAGCACAGAGCATGTGCAGAGATGCATGACAGGGCAGAGTGCAGGGGCACAGAATACAGGGAGCGACCGAGCAGACCAAACAGCCATGCATGGATGCAACACAATAATCAGGCCCTGACCATAGGGAGGGGCGGTCTCTTATAGCACCATAGCACCAGTACTTCCGGGTCAGGACCAGGGAGGGACTTTGAGCTCAAATCCTCCTGGATCACAGAGAGCATTGCTAGAACAGCCTGGGTAGAACCATAGAGAAGGTCACATGATCAAGGAGTTCCAGGAATACAGCGGATTGCAGAACCAGAGCAGGGCTGGAACATAGGAAAGATCACATAATCAGGGGTTTTCAGGAATACACCGGATTGCAGAATCAGAGCAGGACTGGAACATAGGAAGGGTCACTTGATCAGGGGTTTCCAGGAACACAGCGGATTGCAGAGTCAGACAGAGACGGATGATTACCCAGCAACAGCGTGCAGCCATGAGGTAAGGCGCGCGTGCACACTGCTCCAGGCATCTTGCAGCATGACAGACATGGCGGACATGACAGGTATGTTTTTCGCACAAAGCCAACCCAGCACATCATCAGAACACCATACCCACAGTAAAGTATGGTGAAGCAGCATTATGCTTTGAGGCTCTTTTTTAGCAGCTGTATCTGGGACTTTAGTCAAGATGAAGGGAAATATGAATAGTTCCAAATATCAATAAATATCAATAAATTTTGCAACAAAACATCCAGGCCTCTGTTAAAAAGCTAAAGAGGAAGAGAAATTTCACCTTTCAGCACAGCAACGCTAAGATTACTTCCAAATCAACAAACGAATGGCTTCGTCAGAAGATTATCACAGTTTTGGAATGGCCCAGCCAGAGCCCAGACCTGATTCCAATTAAAAATCTGTGGATTGACCTAAAGATGGCATTAGATGGCTGTACACTGAAGATGCTCTCACAATCTGATCGATTTGGAATGCTACTGCAAGGGAGAGAGGGCAAAGATTGCTAATTCTAGATGTGCCATTGTGATAAACTTCTACCCAAAAAGACTGAATATTGTCATAAATTCATAGGGTACTTCAACAAAGTATTTGTTTAAGCGTGTGCATATTTATACAACAATATTATTTCATATAATTATTTTTCACAAAAAGATTTTCTGCAATTGAATTGCACAGATTATGGATGATATCAAAGGTAGAAACAGTTGTGATTTGATTTTTCTTAGTATGATTATTTTTGCATGACAAAAACCTGGCATTCTAATAAGGGTGTGTAGCTTTTTTTTATATCCACTATACATATACAGCACATGAATTTTGCACTCCAAATTACACATTATACATAAATGTGTACTAAAATACTAACATAGAAGGAATTAAATAAACTTCTTAAACAAAATATATATCTAATTTTCGGCGAGTTTTGTAACATACCATCTCTCTGTTTTTCCAGCATCCTGTTCTGAGACATAATTTCACTGATTTGCTTGCTGTGAGCTTCAGCCAGATAGTGAAGCTGCGTATCATTAGTTATTGTACTGGGCCCTGGTTCACCAACTGCATTCATCTAAAATGAGAGCATTTTCATTTAAACATCATTAGCTAGCAAGCTGATAGCTTAACTAAAATGCAGTGCCTCAAATCAGAAATCCTTTTTTTTTTTTTTTTTACAAAAAACAGATGTCAATTTTGTCCTTTTGATAGGTTGAAGTCCCTTATCGCACTTGTGTGAACCATCTGCCAAGATGCAATTATTCTTTGTACTAGAAATGATCACATTTTTTAAATTTCGAGTTTACTAGCTTCTGCAAATTTTTCCAATATTTTTGCCAAATCACAGGTATTCAAGATGCCCAGAAAAGACAGATATAACAATCTAAGGTCTAGGGATGAGCGAGTAGTGAAATACTCGGACTCGCTGTACTCGTTGCGAGTAGCTCCTAATACTCGGGTACTTGTAGCGAGTAGCGAGTCCAATGTGAGTCTACAGGAAATGCGAGTAATGGGCTGTGTGTGTGTGGGGCTGTGCCGGACTGTGCTGGGCTGTGCAGGGACTGTGCTGGGCTGTGCGGGGACTGTGCCGGGCTGTGCGGAAACTGTGCCAGGCTGTGCGGGACTGTGCTGGGCTGTGCGGGGACTGTGCCAGGCTGTGCGGGACTGTGCTGGGCTGCGCGGGGACTGTGCCAGGCTGTGCGGGACTGTGCAGGGCTGTGCGGGGACTGTGCTGGGCTGTGCCGAATATTGCGAGGCGAGTAGTGAAATTTACTCGCCAGGATTCGAATACCGCGAGTACTGCATTACTCGCCGAGTACCGAATCCTAACAAGTATACTAGCTCATCCCTACTAAGGTCCCCTAAAACTTTATGGAAACCCTTTCAAGCTGTTCAGTATAAACACAACCTTAGTAATTTCAAAGCCTCAATATATTCAAATATGCATAGGTCAATTCATTGCTCTGCCCTTTCACAGGAGCAAAAAAGCAAAAATTATGGCAGTGTCTATGGCCGTCGCCCCTGCATGGTGTCCTGTTCCTGTTTTCTTCCTGTAGTATGCACCGCAGTTCTCAGTTGTGTGCTTAGTGCATGCATCTGCTCCATTGTTCTTAAAGGGGCAGTGTGCACCATCGGTAAATGCCCGCAGACTGTTGCTGAGAGGCATTTAGTGAAAAGATTTCATCCTGTATAAAAGACTCGGTCCCCCTTAGGGAGTTGCCAATGTGTTCATTCATTAGTTAGTGTAGTGTTCCACCAGTGCAGTTGTTAGATCCCCATGTGGCCATTGTCCAGAATCCGAATCCCTGGTGCCGCTGCAGTCAGTGTCCTAAACCTGAATCCTGGGTCACAGTGTGGCCAGTGTCCTGAGCCTCATCACATGGTCTGAGTGAAACCGGTGCCTGAACATTGTCCACTGGCCCAGTGTGGCCAGTGCCTGAACATTCTGTATAAAAATCAACACAATAAAAATTCACACAGTGTTAACCAGGCCAAATTTTCCAATTCTGACCAGTGTAATTTATGTGGTCACAACTCTGGAACACTTCAACGAATTCCACTAATTCTGATACTGTTTTTCGTTACATATTGTACTTCATGATAGTGGTAAAATTTGTTTGACATGACTTGAATTTTTTTTGTGAAAAAATTGGAAATTTGGCAAAAATGTAGAACATTTTGCAATTATCAAACTTTTAATTTTTATGCCTTTAAACCAAAGAACTATGTCACACAAAATGCTAATAAATAACATTTCCCATATAACTACTTTATATCAGCACAATTTTTGAAACAATTTTTTTTTGTTAGGAAGATAGAAGAGTTAAATGTCCAGCAATTTCTCATTTTTCCAATAACATTTACAAAACCACTTTTTAAGGACCACATCACATTTGAAGTGACTTTGAGGGCCTATATGACAGAAAATACCCAAAAGTGACACCATTCCAAAAACTTCACCTCAAATTGCTCAAACCCATATTCAAGAAGTTGCTTCACAGGAATCTTTGCAATGTGGAAGGAAAAAATTAACATTTAACTTTTTTTACAAAAAAATTGCTTTATTTTCCCAAGGAAAACAGGAGAAAATAGACCCCAAAATTGGATGGCAATTTCTTCTGAGCATGCCGATACACCATACGTTGGATATGGAAAAAAAATGAACATTTACTAACTTTTTTCACAAAAAATTTACTTCAGATCCAACTTTTTTTATTTTAACAAGAGTAACAGGAAAAAAAGGACCCCTGAGCATGCCGATATGAGGGAGAAAACTACTGTTTGGGTGCACAACAGAGCTAAATGTGGTTTAAGCACACTGGGGCTCAGAAGGAAGGGGGCTTTTGGAAGCGCAGAATTTTCGGAATTTATTTTTTTAGGGTGAGAAGCCATTTTGCTTTTCCAGAGCCCTTATGTTACTAGTAACATGGAAGCCCCTATATTTCCATTCACAGATGATGGACCTGAGTGGGTTTTTTTTGGGGTGGATTGATTTGATTTGAAGCTTTTGTTAGGAACATTTTGCAAAACATTTGGGATCATGTTTATCTTGCACTCTAAGGCTACCTTCACACTAGCGTTGTGTGACGTACGTCGCAATGCGCCGTTTTGGAGAAAAAACGCATCCTACAAAGTTGCCCGCAGGATGCGTTTTTTCTCCATAGACTTGCATTAGCGACGCATTGCGACGTATGGCCACACGTCGCATCCATTGTGCGATGGATGTGTTGTGTTTTGGCGGCCGTGACGCACAAAAAAAGTTACATGTAACTTTTTTGTGCATCGTGTCCGCCATTTTCGACCGCGCATGCGCGGCCAAAACTCCGCCCCCTCCTCCCTGGACTTTACAATGGGGCAGCAGATGCGTTGAAAAACTGCATCCGCTACCCCCGTTGTGCAAATCTTTCACAACGTGCGGCGGTACGTCGGCCCGACGCATTGCGACGGGCCCGTACCGACGCAAGTGTGAAAGTAGCCTAAGCTAAGCATTAACATCAGGATTTCTCCATCCAAATCTCCGAGTGATGTGATTCAGATGAAACCCCCAATGGATCTATTCACTATAATGGGGCAGCAGACTTACTTTGGACACAGTCTGGCCTCTACTCTGCAGTGTCTTTCTTTTCAGAAGTGCACAATACTGTGGCCGACCGCACTTTTATGTACACCTAAAAAGATGGACACCGCCAGATCACAAGTCAGAGTCAGACGGCCTCCACAGTGCCTCCATCTGCTTCACTGTAGGGAATCTGCTGCCAGTGGTTCTGTCTGAATCACGTATTTCAGAGGTTTACATGGAAACCCCGATGTAAGCACTCGGCACATGAAGCCCCAGTGTAAGCGCAGGATAAATTTGAGCCGAGCATTACTGCAATCTTTGGGAGGCAGAATGAGCAAATCAACAGCAGGTGAAGAATTGGTTTTATTTATTTTTTATGCCGTTCTTCATGAGGTATAAGTGAATAGACAACTTTATTCTTTGGGTCAATGCGACTACAGTGATACCAGATTTATATCGGGATTTTTGTTCGGCTGTCACACACTAAAAGATGCTTTTTTCAAAAACAAGTTTTTGCATTGCCATTTTTGAAAGCTATAATTTTTCCATATTCATGCCAATTTAATAATATGGGGGCTTGTTTTTTGCAGGACGAATTGACATTTTTATTGTTACCAAATTTGGGCACATGACATTTTTTGATCACTATCTATTCCAATTTTTGGGAGGCAAAATTAACAAAAACCACCAATTCAGAAATTGTTTTTTTGGGGGGTTTATGCTGTTTCGTTTGTGGTAAAATTGATAAGGCAGCTTTATTCTAAGGAAGTATGATTGCAGGGATAACATATTTATATCTTTTTTTATGTTCTTGCGCTTTTATTCAATAAAAACAATTTTATAGAAAAAATAATTGTTTTTGCATCACTTTATTCTGAGAGCTATAACGCTTTTATTTTTCCATTGATAGCGCTTTCTCATGGCTTGTTTTTTGCAGGACAAGGTGACGTTTTCAGATATACAATTTTTATTTACATTTGTCTTTTTGATTGCATTTTATTCCACTTTTTGTTTGGTGGTATGATGAATAATCATTTTTTGCCTCTTTTGTTTACGGCGTTCACTGAAGGGTTTAACGAGTGTGACATTTTGATTATGTGGGTTGTTCAGTATGCATCAATAATGAATATATTTACTTTTCTTGTGAATTTTTTATTTTTTCATAAAAATATTTATTTATGGGTACAATATATACTTACTTAGTCTCACTATGGGACTTTGACTTTCAGCATTATTATTGTAGTTATAAAGCATAGGAATGCATGAGCATTGCTATGCTTTGTAACTGTCAGTGCTGGACTGACACAAGTTAGATAGATCATGCACTGTGCATGATCTAACTACAGTTGTGTTTAAAAGTTTACATACCCAGGTAGAATTTTTGCTTTCTTGGGCTTTTTTCAGAGAATATGAATGATAATACCAAAACTTTTCTTTGCTCGTGGTTAGTGGTTGGGTGAAGCCATTTATTGTCAAACTACTTTGTTTTCTTTTATTAAATCATAATGACAACCCAAAACATATCCAAATGACCCTGATCAAAAGTTAACATACCCACACACAAATGGGTCTGACTGGCTACTAAAGGTAACATCCTTTACCAGTGACCACTTTGCTTGTAATCAGTGTGTGCATAAAAGCTGAGTGCGTTTCTAGGATCCAGACAGACTCTTGCATCTTTCATCTAGCCACTGACATTTCTAGATTGTGAGACATGGGGAAAGCAAAAGAATTGTACAAAAAGATATCCAGGGAATTGATAATGCCAGTCAGCAGCGTTCAAACTGTGATTAACAAATGGAAAATAAGGGGCTCTGTAAAAACAAAACCACGGTCAGGTAGACCAACAAAAATTTCATCCACAATAGCCTTGAAAATTGTTCGGGATGCAAAGAAAAACCCACAATAACATCAGCAGAAATATTGGACTCTCTAAAAACTAGAGGTGTGGCTGTTTCAAGATGCACAATAAGAAGTCACTTGAAGAAAAATGGGTTGCATGGTGGAGTCCCCAGAAGAGAGCCATTACTGTGCAAATGCCACAAAGTATCACGCCTACAATACGCAAAACAGCACACAGACAAGCCTCAAAACTTCTGGAACAACGTAATTTTGAGTGATGAGACCAAAATTTAACTTTTTAACCACAACCATAAATATTACATTTAGAGAGAAGTCAACAAGGCCTATGATGAAAAGAACACAATTCCTACTGTAAAGCAGAGGTGAATCGCTAATGTTTTGGGGATGTATAAGCTACAAAGGCACAGGAAATGTGGACAAAGTTGAAGAAAAGATGAATGCAGCACGTTATCAGCAAATACTGCTGTTCATGGGACATACTTGGACGTTCCAACATGACAACGATCCAAAACACAAGGCCAAGTCAACCTGTCATTGGCTACAGCAGAACAAAATGAAGGCTCTGGAGTGGCCAACTCAGTCTCCTGATCTCAATATCACTGAGCCACTCTGAGGAGATCTCAAGCGAGCAGTTCATGCTAGACAGCACAGGAATTTACAGGAACTGGAGGCTTTTTGCCAAGAAGAGAGGTCAGCTTTACTATCTGAGAAAAAAAAAGAACCTCATCCATAACTACCACAAAAGACTTTAAGCTGATGTTAGAGGGGGCAATACACAGTATCAAGAAATGGGGTATGTAAACTTTTGATCATGGTAATTTGGATGTTTTGGGTTGTCATTATGATTTCAAAAAAGAAAACACAGTAGTTTGACAATAAATGGCTTCACCCAACCACTAACCATGAGTAGAGAAAAAGTTTTGGTTATCATTCATATTCTCTGAAAAAAGGCAAAGAAAGCAAAAATTCTGTTGGAGTATGTAAACTTTTGAGCACAACTGTAACTTGCTAAAGCCTGGTGACCCGGATGTTGCCATGATGACATCGGGTCACCATGTCAATGATCTGGATGTTGCTGGGATGACGATTGAAAGGCAGAGGGGACTATTTCCCTCTGCCTGCCTTCTCAATTGCTGCACTCAATGTCAATTGCAGCATTTAGGGGGCTAAACTGCCGGAAGTGGTGCGGGCACCATTCCTGGCAATGAGTGCCGGGTGTCAGCTGTCAGAATTGCTGAACTTCCGGCGGCGATCGCACACGCACAGCTCCTGGACATATCTATATATCCAAGGTCGGTACTTACTGACCTGGATGTATGGATAAGTCCAAGGTTGTGAACCACAATGAGTTCTAACTGGGACAGTAACAGTCAGAAATCTTTTTTCTTAAACTTATAGAGTTTTTAGATATTATGTAGGAGGATTTGGCTTTCCTAAATAGTATGTAATGGAACTGGTAGAATGTAAAAAGTGCTCTGTTTTTCTAGAATGATAGAAACGGAGGCTACGTAAGAATATGCATCATCTTATTTAGCAAACTCATTAGGATATAAAGCACAAGAAAGCACAAATTCATGTGAAAAGAGTCCATTTGGATCATTAATCCGGCTTACATTTGATAATGAGTTAGCTGTACTTACCTTCAGTGAATCAGACTTCTCTTCGTTAAGGTCCAACATGTGATTATGATCATTTATCATTTTGGTTTGATGATGCCGTTGCAGTTGGTCAGTCTTTTTTCGTCTGGCGTTTTGGAGTTGGTTTACCTAATTTACAGGGGAGTTAAAAACAAATAGTTGCAGCAACCACAAAATATATGCAAATCCTATTTCCACTTATCACTCAACAGAAAATAAGGGTGAATTCACACGTTGAAAATGTGAGTTAAAGAGACATCGGATACATGCTGCCCAAACCACAGGCGGCATGTATCAGACATTGGCTGTATGATCTCAGCCAGGTATGTTTGGCTCTAAAACACTGCAGCCTCTCAGGGGAAAAGAATGTAAAAGCCACATTGGTGATTAGTCGAAAAGGCCTGATCCCAGCGACTTCCCACTGCCTGCTCCCCTTAACTAACAAGTCTCTTCCTGCATGCATGTATCGGGTGAGACCTGTCAGTGACTGGATAGCGGAGAGAAGCCACCGGGGACAAACCTTTTCTACTAGTCACCCATTTGGCTTGGTTTATGGCAGCTTTTTCTCTCAAACACTGTAGAGTTTCCGAGTCAGCCCAACATGGCTGAAATCATGCAGTCGGTGTCTGACTCAAAAAAGAGATGGGGTTTAACCTGCTTGATCCAAATGGGTTAAAATTAGCAATTTATTTCAAACATTCACAATCCAGTAATGAATACTGATTTTCAACAGGTTTCAAATGCTATATTCATTTTAATCGTAATGAAAAATGTAAAACACGTTAATAATCAGTTTTATCAATCAATCACCACCTTGCAACAGTTTCTGCTCTCCAGAATACAAAGTTGAAAACCTAGGTGAGTGGGTGATTTCATTTTTCACTTTTATATAGCCAGTGTCTGACAACTGATGCCTGTGGTTTGAACAGCATGTAAGCACTGTTAAGTTCCCTTTAACAATACTTTTTCTGTAGTATATATCTCCATAAATTTCACATGGCCATGACAAAAATCTGTATAAACATGGTATCTAACACAACATTTTATGAAGAAAAATAATGAAATATACAGGAACTGGAGGAAGAAAATGAATGGATCTTTGTCATGTAGCAGCAACTTTGGAGATTACACATGGGTAAGCATATATGATCCATGGTGTCCTGGTCTGAACAACAGTATGCTAAGGTGATTACAGTACCATTCTAACTTAAAGGGAATCTGTTACCAGATTTATGCTACCTCATCTGAGAGCAGCACAACGTAGGAAAACAGGCCCTGAATTCAACCATGTATGACTTAGTTACTGCATGCAGCAGTTGTGACGCAATCAGAGTGCTTAGGCCTCTTTCACACATCAGGTTTTCTGCTTCAGGCGCGTTCCGGCGCTTTTGACTAAAACCGGATCCGTCGAAATGCAATGCCGGATCCGGTTTCCCCCCCATTGACTTGCATTAGAGCCGGATTGAGCCGGATGGCCATGCGTTTCATCCGATTTTCGCCGGATCCGGCAATGTGACGCGATCCGGCGTCTGGAAAAAACGTTGACTGTAACGTTTTTTGTATCCGTCGAAAAAGGCGGACACGCCGGATCCGGCGTGTCCGGCTTTTTCATACAATGAAAGCCTATGAGCGCCACAATGCGCCGGATCCGGTTTCTTTGGACTGAGCATGCTCAGTAGCTCTGCCCACAGGACATATATAAAAGCAAGACAATGGGACCCTCAGCCACACCCAACATGCCACCCAAGCCAAGAACCAGGAGCAGGAGAAGGCAGCAGACATCTGCAGCAGCAGCACCATCAGCACCACCCCAAATGGAGCAGCATGCTGAACAGCGGGAGGGGAGTCCAGCAGCAGATGAGAGACGGTAATTATCAAATCCCCCATTCCTCCAAACTAGGGCTATGGAATATCAAGATATTCATTGGCCCTTTGTTTCTCTTTATTCAACAGCCGCCCAATAGATGCAGCAGCAGCAGCAGCAATGGCAGCAGCAGAAACACCACCCACAGCCATGGAGTCTGGCCATGAGGAAGACAGCACATCTTCAGGGAGCCCTCCCTCGCATCGTCAGCGTTTGACGGTAAGTTTTTATTTCCAAAATCCATCATCTCTGTAATATATGTGTATTCATTGCCTTTTATTTCAAAACAGGAATCACAAGATGAAGAGGAGCTCCCAGAAGAAGAAGGAAGGGGTGGACAGACACTTGGAGTGGGCTCACAATTGGTAAGTTTTTTGCATCAAACGCAGAAACACAACATCACACTACACACAACACATAGAAAACAATGTTCTGCAGACCACACACAGCAAACAAATGCCTACATCCAAAGACATAACATTTTTTGTTTTCTTCTCTAGTCTTCCCAATCTGGTGCTCGGCCAAGAGGTCCTCGCAGTGCCTCCCAGGGTCGTCGGCGACAGCAACGCGGCGGTCACCAGCGTGTAAGTATAAATATTTTTGCTTTGTTTTTTTTGCACTTTTTATTTCATTTCTTTTGTGGAGGCTAATTATGTTATTTTTGTCTTTTTCTTTAACAGCCTTCACAGCGTGCTCCCGACTGACGGTGAGGATGGAGGGATTGATGTGGACCGCCTCATCGATCTCGTCAGAGAAAGGGAGCCGCTCTGGAATATGGCTGACCGACGCCACGCTGACCTGATCGTTACCCGACGACTCTGGGAGGAAATCTGTTCGCTCCTTGTGGACCGCTGGGAGGACCTCGAAGCTCGGGCCCAGATTAAAGAGCGTAAGTATATACAGTACCGGTTGCTTGATTTAAACCAGTGTTTCCCGAACTCCAGTCCTCGTGGTCCCCACGGATCATGTGTTCAGGATTTCTATTTACTTTGTAAATCCTGAAAACATGACCCCTGGGGACCATGAGGACTGGAGTTTGGGAAACACTGATGTTGTATACTAACCACTTTGTCCTTTCTCGTTTCAGGGGAGAGAATTGTGAAGCGGTGGCGGTCTGTGAGGGATCGTTTCAAGAAGGAGTTCAATAAAGAGATGCGGGCCCCGAGTGGATCTGGAGGACGCAGGAGCAAGTACAAGTACGCACGAGCCCTGTCGTTCCTCCGGGAGACAATGCTCACCAGAAGGTAAATATTACACACCACATGTGACAAAAAAATGTTTAGATGTAACTTTTTTTTTTCAGCCAGGGCCATACCATGTCACTATTTTAATTGTTTTTTTTTTCTCTTTATTCCACAGCACGGTGAGCAGCACTCGGGAGCCTGCACGATTGGACCCTTCTGAGGCGATCCCTGAGGAGACCGGCACCGAGGGACACTTCGACCGCCCCGGTACATCTGCACCTTCCCAGCCTTCCCACACATTCGACCCATCTGTCCCATCCACCAGCACAGGAGCATCATGGCCGCCTACATTACATGAAGCTGCTGGTGAGGAGATCGCTTTCCCTTTACCCCACCCTTCTGCCCCTGCCACCTCTAGTACACCTGCGGGTACTGGGCGGCAGCGGCAGAGGGGTCAGGAAAAGACTTATGCGCCAGAGTTCTTGCATCTGAATGCATCTTTCCAGAACTGTCTAAAAGTCTTGTCAGAGCAAATCTCCGCAGGCTATCAGCAGATCAACTCCAGCATTCTGGAGGTGAAGACACTTCTGCAAACCATGCATTCAGAAGCAAGATCTTCGCCAAACCACACCTTTTTCAGGTCTGTTGTGGAGCGCATGGAAACGCTCTCTCCTGCCCAGCAGATGCATGTAATGCATTCATGCCACGCTGCTCTCCAGCAAGTTACCTCCCAACCTCCTCCTCCCACCACAGTAGTTCCTCCACCTGCACCCCCTCCAGCCACTTTCCATCCTCCCCCTCCTATTACATCTACACCCCCTCCAGCCACTTTCCATCCTCCCCCTCCTATTACATCTACACCCCCTCCAGCCACTTTCCATCCTCCCCCTCCTATTACATACCATCCACCTCCCCAGCACCATCCACCTCCCCAGCACCATCCACCTCCCCAGCACCATCCACCTCCCCAGCACCAGCAACCTCCCCAGCACCAGCAACCTCCCCAGTACCAGCAACCTCCCCAGTACCAGCAACCTCCCCAGTACCAGCAACCTCCCCAGTACCTGCAACCTCCCCAGTACCTGCAACCTCCCCAGTACCTGCAAACTCCCCAGTACCAGCAACCTCCCCAGTACCAGACATCTCCCCACTTCCAGCAACCTGCCCCGTACCAGACATCTCCCCACTTCCAGCAACCTGCCCCGTACCAGACATCTCCCCACTTCCAGCAACCTGCCCCGTACCAGACATCTCCCCACTTCCAGCAACCTGCCCCGTACCAAACTCCTTCCCCATACAACTTGCCATCAACATCATCTGCTCCTACAGTCCCTGCCCAACCCTCCACTCCACCACCCACCACCTCTTCTGCTTCCCACATGTCCACCCATTCTGTAGTTTTTTCCACACCTTCACCTCTAACTGTTCCTTCCCCACCACGATCCCAGTCCTCTCTCCACACTCTCAGTGTCGAAGTGTCCCGCAGCCCCTACAGCAGTATTTCCACCACACACTACACAGATTTATAATGTGTGTATTTAAATAAAAATGACCAGTTTTATGGTTTCAAAGCTTTATTAAACAAGTTTATTAAAATTTTAAAAAAGTTTACTAAAAAAAACATTTTTCAATAAAAGTTAAATTATTTTACACTGGTTGTCTGTCATTTCTTTCTGCGGCGAAAAAGGTTAAATACAGGGTATTTAAAAGGTGAAATGGTATTCAAAACTAGGTATATAACTGTGGGTAAATTTTAGCTTTTTGCCACAGTTGTGTTCCTGGTTGTGTTTGAAGCAAAGTATTTCACCTAAAAAGTTGTGTTTATTGTTGGTGATTTCATAACAATGTACACAACTTTTGTTAAAAGGTGAAATACTTTGCATAAAACACAACCAGGTACACACCTGTGGCCTAAAGCTAAAAATAGAGACCATGACAAGATAGCCAACTTTGGTTGGCAAAGGTATATACTGTTGGTACAGAAGGTACACAAGTTTGGTTGGGCACAAATCTTTCACACTCTGTCATCCTGCCAGTGTACTCTGCCTTGAGGTGACATAAAGTATAGTGCAAAATTGTCCCTCATTACTGAAACCATCACAGAACTTCTAGTGGCAATGTCATGGTAATCTTGCAAGGTGGTTTCTTCAGAGGTGTCCTCAATGGAAATGGGTTCCTTGCAGATAACAAAATTGTGGAGTACCACGCACGCTTTGATCACCTCGTCCACAGTTTCTGTCTTGAGGTTGATCGCAGTCAATAGGACCCGCCATTTGGCTGTCAGAATACCAAAGGTACATTCAACCATTCTTCTTGCTCTTGTGAGGCGGTAATTAAAAATGCGTTTTGGTCTTGTCAATCCTCTGCTAGAGTACGGTTTCAAAAGGTGTTCTGACAGCTGGAAGGCTTCATCCCCTACACAGACAAATGGCATAGGTGGACCAGATGTTTGCGGCAGCGGTCTAGGTGTTGGGAACTGGAAGGTGTTTCCATACAGTTTACGCCCCATGGCAGACAGTTTGAAAATTTGAGAGTCATTGGAGCGGCCATAGGCCCCAATATCAACCGCAATAAATTTGTATTCCGCGTCAGCGATGGCCATGAGGACAATTGAAAAATATTTCTTGTAATTGAAATATTCCGATCCCGATCCAGCTGGCTTTACAATGCGGATATGTTTCCCGTCCACAGCGCCCAAGCAGTTGGGAAACTGACATATCTGTTGAAACTTGTCAGCAATTTCAATCCACCTCTCTGTTGTGGGCTCTGGTAAAAACTCTTCAGCTAAGGAGTCCCACAGTGCACGGCATGTGTACTTCACTATTCCAGATATGGTGGAAATCCCGAGTCTGTACTGGAAATGCAGTGACGAAAGGGATTCTCCAGTTGCAAGAAATCTGTGGGGAATTAAAAAACAATAAATTAGTTTTAAATCTCAGCATTACATACCAAAACTGAGCTATAACACTTGGAGATACAAACTACCACCAACAAGATTGCAGTGAAAGTGTGCTCTGATGCGATCACATCCAATAAATGTGGCTTACCTTAAAGTCACCATCAGACGCTCTGTGGGTGAAACAGAGAAGCGGCAATAGGTGTCCGCTTTTCTTATGAGGTGTGCAATGCGCTCCACCAAGTAATCAAAATTCTCCATTTTCATCCTAACATATCCAAAAAATTTATCCGGGTTTCGTCGAAGGTCCATGCAGAGTGTAGAATAGACCCCACGCGTCATTCTCTTGGCTGTGATGGGGTGGATCCACAAACGTCGTCTACGATGCCTGATGCGCTGCTGTCTCGCTCTCTCCTTCTCCAGAACAATCACCCTCAAACGATTCGCCTCCGCTATAAAATCCGCCAAATTCTTCAAAATATTTCCAATGACAACATCCATCTTCGCCAGTAACTTGCTCTTCTCTCCAACCTGCACTTTCTCCTCTACAATCTGTCAAAGAAGGGCTGTAGGAACATGCTATATATTGTTTTCCAGTAGCCAATCCCGTTCGGAAGGCCACAAGGGTCAATTTTAAAAACCGGATCCGGCGTAATCCGTCGAAAAACGGATAGAAAAACGGATGGACCGGATGAGACGGATCCGGTTTTGTCTGTCAAGAACAAGACGGATCCGGCAGAAAACCGGATCCGTCACATCCGGTTTTACTAAACATTTGCCGGATCCGGCGTTCCGGCATGACGCCGGATCGCGCCTGACGCCGAAAACCTGAAGTGTGAAAGTAGCCTTAGATGTTAAATGCAGCAGAGCTGAGGAAGCTAACCCCACCCACCCCTGGCTCTATGTGAACACAGACTATTGACAGTGAGCTGCTTATCACAGGTGGGGGGCAGAGTCGGACAACTGCTCATGAGCCTGCTAGTCACAGCAATGATAATGTCCTAGTGTTAAAACCTTCTTTTTATGAAAACAACAGCAAACAGCTTGATAAGTGACACATCACTGAATTCAGTATTTTAGCCCCTACCTCATGCTGTCCTCAGATTACATAGCAAAAACCTTCTGACAGATTCTCTTCAAATAGTAATTATGCTTCAAATGTCTTTTCCATAAATATATAGTGCAAGAAAAAAAAAGTGTTCAGCTCACCCTTTGTACTTCCATGCTGCTTTCAAGCACGGGCCACAGCTCTGTCAGGCAGTAGACAAAATATGGAAAAGACGGTCCAGCTCAAAAGGGTAAAATCCAAAACATTTTATTTAGATATCCATAAAATAGGTATACAAAATACAAAAAATGCATATAGCCGACCGGAAAACCGGAGGGAAGGTTGAGGAGACACTGTACGCGTTTCGAAGAAAAGTTCTAAGGCTATGTGCACATGTAGCAGAAAATGTCTGCTTAAAAACCGGACTCCCTTCCCAGAAACCGTGCGTTTTTTTTCTGCACATTTTTTGCGCAAAAATGCGCGGTTTTTATGCGTTTTTTTCCACGCGGTTCCAGACCCATTGAAATAGCCAGAAATGCGGAAAAATCCGCGAAATTAGTGAGCATGCTGCGATTTTTACCGCAAAGCGTTTTTTTTGCAGTAAAAAACGCATCAATATGAACAAAAATTGAAAAATGCATAGAAATGAATGGGAAGTGTTGTGAGTTCATTTTCCCCTTCACTACTGAGGCCCGAGGAACTCCCTCTTCTGGTGAGGAAAGGTGGTGAGCCTGATTGTCAAACACCTGGGGCTGATGATGATGACTGGCTGAGTGGAGTTAATGACTGGATATAAGGCTGCCGACGCCCTTCTGGCCTGCGGGTGATTTCTCTGTGGACTTCTAGGAGACCAGTCTGATTCCTGCTCATCTAAAGCTAAGATTTCTGCTTTGCTTTTTTGCATTAGTGTTTTGTTTTCCTTGCTTTTCTGGATTCTGCCATTCCCTGCTGGGGTGAGCTGAATCTCCTTTTGCCTGTTGCTCTGTCTTCAGAATATTCCTGAGTACTGACATAGCTTTTTGAAGCCTAGCGTCTTCAGGGCATTTTTTACTGTCAGTTGTGGGCTCTTGTTTTCATAGGGTTTTTCACGGATTGCAGACAGCAGCCTTCCTGTCCTTTCCTATCTAAAGCTAGCGTGGGCCCCATATTTGCTCAGTCTTTCTGTCTGTGTTTTGTTCTTTCTTCTTGCTTCACCGTCATTGTATGTTGGGGGCTGCCTTTTGCTTTGGGGTCTGCTCTGGGGCAGTTTAGATTTCCCTTTCTGTCTTTAGGCTATGTAGTCCTCCGGCTGTGATCGAGGGGCCTAGGGCATCGTAGGAGCCCCCCACGGCTACTGCTAGTTGTGTTGATAGGTTCAGGGGTCTGCAATCCGATAGCTGCCAACTTCTCTGGTTTTCTGGACTTAGCTAGCATTTCTATTTTTGCCTCCTACGGTGACTCAATCATAACAGGGAAGCTTATTTTTAGTATTTTTATAGCAGATTTATTGGCAAATCCGCTTAAAAAAATGCTAAAAAAAATGTTGCGTGCACACAGCCTTAAACTCAGTGTAGCTCCAAGGGAAGGGGTGTGAGAATATAACTAGTACACACAGGTGGCACCAATTAACATGTGATGCACATTTAAAACCATCAAATAAAACTAACACAATCAATAATGCAACATGAGTTCTTTCCGTAAATTCAATCCAGTGGGAACACATGCATCTCGAAGAAGAATCCATAAGGCTTCTTTGTCCTGTAGTTGTTTTTCTCTATTTCCTCCACGAATGTGTCTCTTTACCTGTTCAATAGCATTGACTATGCAAATAATCAAATTTATGAATGGGGCAGATAGGAAAGATCTGGTTCTTTCCCTAAATCTATTTTGAAAAAACGAACCTGCACTTTTTTTTTTTTTCTCAGAAAAATCAAGTCACTTTTTCCTCCCCTGACCCGGATTCATCTGATGTATCTACAGATAATTTACAAGATGTGTCTGTGGGAATACTGGTACGCAGGCCCTTTTTTCAACGTTAAAGGACATTAACAAATTTGTAAGAGAACTTACGGTTCGTAAACATTTTTTTGAATGCGAGGATTCTTTTTGTTCCAATGTTTCAACAGAAAATTTTTTTTTCTCAAATAAAAAATTTCAGGAACAATGCAGCTTGTTACATCTCACCGACTTGGATTCTTCTATGGACACCACTGAACCCATTAATTCGTCATTTCCTTTATGTATCAAAAATTCTTCGTTTTATCCAGTGAATACTCACACTGAAGCTATGGACCGCTTCCAAGAAAATATTGAAAGGGACATTAAAAAACTAGCAGAACATTCTGTCCCTTTTAAATCCAATTTGTCTACATCAGAAAAAGAAGCACTTGAAATTCTCAAAAGGAATTCGGACATAACCATCAAAATGTCCGATAAGGGGGAATCAGTGGTTTTGATGAATACTGCTGATGTAACTGCCATTGATAATATGTTGATGCAAGATGATATTTATTCTAAGCTGGATTTTGTTCCCACTTCGCGTTTTTTGCAGGACTGCAAAGCGATCATTGATACCAGTGTTTATAAAGGCTTTTTTTCCTCTAAACAAGCCGATTTTCTTTTTGTAACTAAACCTATTATTATTCCTATCTTACATGCCCTGCCAAAGACACACAAACAAATGTTTCCTCCTCCCATGCGCCCCATTGTCTCAGGTATCGGCTCTTTGGCCGGGATCACACACAGCGAGATACGGCCGAGTCTCGCAGGTTAAAACCAAGCTCTGGCGCCGGCACTCCGGAGCGGAGCGTGCAGCCGCACAGCAATACATGGAGCTGCACGTTGCGCTCTGGAGTGCCGGTGCCAGAGCTTGGTTTTAACCTGCGAGACTCGGCCGTATCTCGCTGTAGTGTGACTCCGGCCTTTGGGTGAACACCTGGGACAATGGTTAGACTCTCTTCTCCAACCTTTGGTTCGATGCACACCGGTTTTTTAAAAGACTCCAGTGATGTCCTAAAATTATTTCACAACATCATCTGGGATAAAACTTGGTCCTGGCTTAGTTGCGATGTAATGGCATTGTACACTAGTATACCTCATCATGTGGCTCTAACAGCTGTTACATTTCATTTACAGAAATATGGTCATTTTACCAGTGATTTCTCTGATTTTATTTTGCAGGTTTCGAGTTTTCTTCTTACAATTATTTTTCTTTCAATAACAAATTTTTTTACAGAATTCAGGTGTTTCCATGGGGGCGAAATTCTCCCCTTCTGTTGCAAACCTTGTCATGTCGTGGTGGGAGGAGCTGTACATTTATAATACTAGCAATCCTTTTACAGATTTTATTCAATATTATTCTAGATTTATAGATGACCTTCTGTTAATCTGGAAGGGAGCCGTGAATCACATACATTTTTTCATGGATTATTTAAATTCTAATCCCTACAATTTAAAATTTATGTTTTCGTCTGACAGCAAAACTATGTGTTTTTTGGATCTGTGTTTAGTAGGAATACCTTCTTGTACTATTGTCAGTTCTACTTATCGAAAAAAAACTGCAGGAAACACCATTCTGCATGCAGACAGTTTCCACCGAGTGCACACTATTAAATCAATACCTGTTGGTGAGCTTATTCTAGCAAAACACAATTGCAGTAACTCTCTCTCCTATGAACAGGAAAGTGTCTGCATTCAGAACAGACTGAGGAATCGCAACTATCCCAAATGGTCTCTTCATAGAGCGCATAAAATTGTGGGAAAAAAACGCGTGATTCCCTTTTAATTGTTGAACCAAGTTCACATGATGCATCTTTGTCTAATGAAGGAAACAGATCTGACTCTGGATCTAACTCTATGTCTAAGAATAACAGTCCCACTCTAGTGCTTACCTACAGCACTTTTTTTAAATCCATTTCAGATATAGTATCTCGCAATCTAAATTTACTCAGAAGTGATGACACTATGGACAAAATTCTAGCAAATGGGATTCAAATTGTTTCCAGAAGGGCTTCCACACTCGGTAATTTTCTGTCACCTCGTCTTCTTAGATCCAATAAGCGCACTAAAACGAATTGGCTGACAACCAAGGGCTTTTTCAGATGCAGTCATTTTCCATGTAAAACCCTGTCTTTTTCTAACTGTTTAACTAATAAAGTTTTTTTTATTAATGATTATTTGAATTGTAACACAGATCATGTAGTGTATATTATGGAATGCAAACAGTGCAATTTAAAATATGTAGGTTCCACCATCAGAAAATTAAAGGAACGTATCCGAGAACACATCTAGGATGTTATTAACCCTATCTAATGCTTCCAAACACTTATTATGTCACACAATAGAGATTTGTCATTTTTCAATGTTTTTGCTATTAAACAGGTAAGGCCTCTTTCACACTTCAGTTTTTTGAATCAGTCAAAATCCGCCAAAAGGATGGATGCTGGATCCATTTTAGAACTGATGACAACGGATGCCACCCATCCGTTTTTTTGACGGATCCGCAAAATGAAGAATTTTAAAGGAATCGCAGCATGGAAAAGGAGAGAGAGAGAGAATGAGAGAGAATTTTTTTTTTTTGGTCCGGCACCCAGAAAGAATTTCGGGTTAAATGAGTGTCTGGAGGATCCGCCAGAAAAAAAAACGTTGCAAGCTCCGTTTTGAAATCTTTGAGGATGGTGACGGACAGCAACTTTTGGCGGATCCTCAAAAAAAACGGATGCAACGGACGGCAATCCGTCACAATCCGCCATTAATGAAAGTCAATGGAGAAAAAAAACGGATCCTCAAAAGAAAATTGAGGATCCGTTTTTTTCAAAACCTGGCGGATTGTGACTGATTGTAAAAAACTGAAGTGTGAAAGAGGCCTAAAGAGACACATTCGTGGAGGAAATAGAGAAAAACAACTACAGGACAAAGAAGCCTAATGGATTCTTCTTCGAGATGCATGTGTTCCCACTGGATTGAATTTACAGAAAGAACTCATGTTGCATTATTGATTGTGTTAGTTTTATTTGATGGTTTTAAATGTGCATCACATGTTAATTGGTGCCACCTGTGTGTACTAGTTATATTCTCACACCCCTTCCCTTGGAGCTATACTGAGTTTAAGGCTGTGTGCACACAGCGTTTTTTAGCATTTTTTTTAAGCGGATTTGCCAATAAATCCACTATAAAAACAATAAAAATAAGCTTCCCATTCATTACTATGCATTTTTCAATTTTTGTTCAAATTGATGCGTTTTTTACTGCAAAAAAATGCTTTGCAATAAAAAAACGCAGCATGCTCATTAATTTCGCTGATTTTTCCGCATTTCTGGCTATTTCAATGGGTCTGGAACCGCGTGGAAAAAAACCGCATAAAAACCGCGCGTTTTTGTGCAAAAAACGCGCAGAAAAAAACGCACGGTTTCTGGGAAGGGAGTCCGGTTTTTAAGCAGAAATTTTCTGCTACACGTGCACATAGCCTTAGAACTTTTCGTTCGAAACGCGTAGAGTGTCTCCTCAACCTTCCCTCCAGTTTTCCAGTCGGGTATATGCATTTTTTGTATTTTGTATACCTATTTTATGGATATCGAAATAAAATGTTTTGGATTTTACCCTTTTGAGCTGGACCGTCTTTTCCATATAAATATATAGTGCAAAGAAAATAAAGTTTTTAATATATCTTTTTCAGAGAACTATGCTTCTTTTGTCACTTAACATTCACTTTTTCTTTAGGCTATGTGCCCACATAGTGTTTTTTAAACACTCAGGAAACGGGTTCTCCTTCTCAGAAAACGCGCTTTTTTTGCGCAAAAAACGTGCGTTTTTGATGCGTCTTTTTCTGCGCGTCTTTTGGACTATAGGAAATAGCCAAAAACGCGGACCTAAGTGGAAATTAATGAATATGCTGCGTCTTTTACCGCTAAGCGTTTCCTTAGCGGTAAAAAACGCATCCATTGGCACAAAAAGGCCAAAATGCATTTAAATGATGGGATGCTTCTTTTAAGCGTTTTTTATGCGGTTTGACCCCGAAAAACGCATCAAAAATGCTTAAAAAAACGCTACGTGGGCACACAGCCTGAGTGCACAGATCTTTCGCTCTCAAAAACTGCTGAAATGGGTATCCTGGCTTTGTTCACCTCTGCTCTGGAAGGTGATTGGGGCTAGTGATTACAGCGCCTGCCTAGAAGTCTATGGAGAGGGAAGAGCTGGAGGGAGAAAAAGGCAGTACACAGGAAAAGGAAACTGCTGATGGAAAAACTGCTAAAAATGCATGGATTAAATAATATATTGGCAAGAAATAGTAAATGTCAGTACATATAAAAGTGAGTACACCCCTCACATTTTTGTAAATATTTTCTTATATCTTTTCATTTGACAACACTGAAGATATGACACTTTGATACAATGTAAGGTAGTCAGTGAATAAAGCGATACAAAAATAATTATTTTTTCTATAAAATAGTTTTTATTGTATAAAAACGCTAAAACAATCGCTGTAATCATACTGACCCGAAGAATAAAACTGTCTTACCATTTTTACCACATGCGAAACAGTGTAAACGCACCCCAAAAGAAATTCGTTTGTGCTCATTCTGTCTCCCAAAAATCGGAATAAAAAGCGATCAAAAAATGTCACATGCCCGAAAATTATATCAATAAAAATGTCAGCTTGTCCCACAAAAAACAAGACCTCACATGACTCTCTGGGCCAAAATATGAAAAAAATGATATAGCTCTCAAAATGTGGTGATGCAAAAACTATTTTTGCAATAAAAAGCGTCTTTTAGCTTGTCAAACATAAAAACCCGTTATAACGCCTCTTTCACATGTCCATGATATTTCCGGTACCGGAGATGTCAATGTCTGTGTAATAATTGCAGCACACGTGTGGCATGTGTGTGCCACATCAGTACCACATGGATGGACGCCAGGGAAGAAGCGTTGCAGTAAGTGATGATCCCCGGCGCCGGGTGCTGAACACGGCTCTCATCATTCTCCCCTGCTCTGCCGGCAATGGACGTTACATTTAACCCCTTAACAAAAGCTGATACACCTTTTAACGGCTGTAGTTAAGGGTACTTAAACCACAGCATTGCTTTTTAACGGCGCTGAGGTTTATGGTTATAGCACCCCCCAGCGTCAGAATTTATCCAGGGTCTCAGTTGCTGGGGGTAGCCAAAACCCCAGAGAATATGATTTGTTAACATTATTAGGCTGGAGTCACACAGAACGAATAAAAAATCGGTCCCATTTTAACAGTCCGAAATCGCACAAAAGTATCTTAACCAGTGATCCGTTTTTGATGCGATTTTACCGCAACTCACACATCGGGTCCATTTGCAATCCAATTTTTTCTCGCCCCCATTGACTTGCATTGTCGAATCCGATCCGAAAATCGGTGACAATCGCAGCATGCTGCGATTGTCTCGGTCCGATGATCGGATCCGATCAAAAATCGCATGATGTGAGCTGCCCCATAGAATAACATTGGGACAAATGCAATGCGATTTTTTATCGCATTGCATTCGTCCGATTTAATCGCCAGTGTGACCCCGGCCTTAATGGTATAACGGCGACCGCAAAAAAAAGTCCAATTTTACATTTAATTTCTCTCTCCTCTGATGTGATCGCACATCAGAGGAGAAAGATCGCACATCAGAGAAGAGAGAAATAGGGTCCCCAGTCCCCCGATCACCCCCCGGCACCTCCGTTGTGTCTGCAGGCACCCCTGAAGTCTCCCGGGCTGCCGGCTTCTTCTTCCAGGAGAAAATGGCTTGCACATGTGCAGTGCGCCCACTGAGATCTGCCGGCCAGCACCCAGCAACAATAGATTTTTTCCAATTGGTTCATTTTGATCACTGTGATAGACCCTATCACAGTGATCAAAATAAAAAAAATAGTAAATCAAACCCCCCTTTATCACCCCATTAGATAGGGAAAAATAATACAAATAAAAAATGTATTTATTTCCATTTTTCCATTAGGGTTAGAGTAGGGCTAAAGTTAGGGTTAGGGTTGGGGCTAAAGTTAGGGTTATGGTTGGGGCTAAAGTTAGGGTTAGAGTTGGGGCTAAAGTTAGGGTTATGGTTGAGGCTAGAGTTGGGGTTAGGGTTGGGATTAGGGTTAGGGTTGTGTGGCGCCCCTGAGGCTCAGTCGCCACAGATGTACTGCACCTTCTCCTAAGGTGTAGTGCCCCACCATCCTGGTAAGTTGGGAGCTCCTTTCCACACTCCAACACCTACACCCGCACACAGGATAGTTCAGCAAAGGGACCAGATTGCAGCTCCATGCTTAGAGGGTAGCAGAGCACCTTTCGTGGGTCCTTGCTTCGTAACACGAGATGTGCTGGGAGGTGGGTGGAGTTTAGATTCATATAAAAGGTTGGGAAGGTTTAGAATTACAGGTCTGTCCCTTAGAGGGCAGTCTGACAGAAGGTCAGTCTGGGGTGAGTCCCATAGGAGAGAAGGACAGTCAGTCAGGAGAATCTGAGGACGGGTCCGAGGAGAAGGAGAGAGACGTAGAGCTGTAACCTAAGCATCCATACGAAGGCGAGACAAGTACGGAACGAAGGAGTAAAGAGAACAGAGAGGAGGAGTGGGTTGGATAGGAACCCTGCCTATAGGTTCTCAGCGCAAGGCAGGGGCCTGGTCCCCAAGGTTGTATGGACACTTATGGTTCTGCAGCAGACACCGGTGGAGTAGTTAGCTGTAAATGCACTACTCCCATCCAAGACTTGGGACACAACAGCAACACGGATAGAGAGCCAGGATCCAGGAGCATCCCCGAGCAGGCTACAGCTGTCTGTCATATAAGTAGAGATCTAGGAACATCTAGACCGGAGGTATTCCAGGGTAACTAAGTACTGCTTCACACCACTAGGCGCATTGGAGGAGTCGTTCAGGAAAGGAACATGTTGGTGGAGTGTTGGAGAGGAGAGCCCTGGACTTGCCCGGGAGGTTGATTGAGTCTTTACCCCAGAGGACACAGCACGGAGGCAGGCACCAGTGTGTACCACGAACTGTGAGTAAAGCTTTGAAACTGCAAGCTCTGGTGGCCTCCATTCCTTCGTCGCTAACACCTTCAGCACCGCTACATCTGGGTACCAGCATCCACACCATCCTGCACTACTCCAGATCCATTGCACCTACACTGCCCTGGGACTACAGCTCCACCTGTGGGGAGCTACACCATCTTTGCTGCATGACACCATCAGTGCGGGCGGATCTGCACGCAGCGTTGGCTTAAATTCTTACTTGCCAAACACCACAGGTGGCGTCACGAACTATTCCATTAACCATAAAAACCATCACATTGATATTGGGGGCCCAGGGCCACGGACCGGGTCACCGCCACCGCTGTGACACATCCCACCTGACACCGGCCCGGTACCGAGTACCCCACAGCCCTGGGAGGGCGACCCAGTTGTGATTAGGGTTAGGGGTGTGTTGGGGTTAGGGATGGAGTTAGAATTGGGGGGTTTCCATTATTTAGGGCCATCAGGGGCTCTCCAAGCGCGACATGGCGCCCTATCTCAATTCCAACCAATTCTACATTGAAAAAGTCAAACGGTGCTCCTTCCCTTCCGAGCTCTGCTGTTCACCCAAACAGTGATTTACCCCCACATGGGTATCAGCGTACTCAGGACACACTGGACAACAACTTTTGGGTCCAATTTCTAATGATACCCTTGTGAAAATAAAAAATTGGGGGCGAAAAGATTATTTTTATAAAAAAAATATGATTTTTTATTTTTACGGTTCAACGTTATAAACTTCTGTGAAGCACTTGGGGGTTCAAAGTGCTCACGAAACATCTAGATAAGTTCTTTAGGGGTTCTAGTTTCCAAAATGGTGTCACTTGTGGGGGGTTTCCAGTGTTTAGGCACATCAGAGGCTCTCCAAACACGGCATGGAGTCCAATCTCAATTCCAACCAATTTTGTATTGAAAAGTCAAACGGCACTCCTTCCCTTCCGAGCGCTGCCATGCGCCTCAACAGTGGTTTACCCCCACATATGGGGTATCAGCGTACTCAGGACAAATTGTACAACAACTTTTGGGGTCTAATTTCTCCTTTTACCCTTGGTAAAATAAAAAAATTGGATCTGAAGTAAAAAAAAATTTAAAAAAAGTTAAAAGTTCATTTTTTTTAAACATTCTAAAAATTCCTGTGAAGCACCTGAAAGGTTATTAAACTTCTTGAATATGGTTTTGAACACCTTCAGTGGTGCAGTTTTTAGAATGGTGTCACTTTTGGGTGTTTTCTATCATATAGACCCCTCAAAGTGACTTCAAATGTGATGTAGTCCCAAAAAAAAATGGTGTTGTAAAAATGAGAAATCACGGTTTAACTTTTAATCCTTATAGCTTCCTAACGAAAAAAAATTTTGGTTCCCAAATTGTGCTAATGTAGAGTAAACATGTGGGAAATGTTAATTATTAAGTATTTTATTTGACATATCTCTGTGATTTAAAGGCATGAAAATTCAAAGTTGGAAAATTGCAAAATTTTCAAAATTTTTGCCAAATTTCCATTTTTTCACAAATAAACGCAAATCATATCAAAAAAAATTTAAAAACTATCATGAAGTACAATATGTCACAAGAAAACATTGTCAGAATCACCGAGATCCATGGAAGCGTTCCAGACTTATTACCTCATAAAGAAACAGTGGTCAGAATTGTAAAAATTGGCCCGGTCATTAACATGCAAACCATCCTTGGGGGTAAAGGGGTTAATGTCTGAACAGCTGGCAACAAAAGTGAAAATGGCCAAATTGTGCCCAATTAGCCATTTTCCTTCCCCTATTTCACGTGACTCACTGTTACAAATTCTCAGGTGTGAATGGGTAGCAGGTGCGTTAATCCCTTAGTGATCGGGCTAATTTTATTAAAATCTGACGTGTCAGTTTATCTCTATATATAAAAATGAATGTGTGTGTGTGTGTGTGTGTATCACCAACCAATCACGAAGCATCTTTCATTTCACCAGAGCTGTTCAAAAGAAGCTGAGCTGTGATTGGTTGCTATGACGAACAGTTTTCCCACTTGACAAACACCTCAGCAGACACTGACATGATGGGAGAAATATAGCATCTTCGGGAACATAAGCTCCCAGCCATTGTCTGCCCCCTGAAAGGAGCAGAGAGCACATGGCAGAAATGAATCCCCCCTCCTGTGCCCATATACCATCACACATCCTCCATCCCATAGGCACATCTTCCCTCTTAAAGGGATCATTGGTATGGAAGTCAGAGCAAATCCATCCAGCACTTTGGTTTTGACCCCAGGCCTCTCTTAAAGGGATCCCTGGTATGGAAGTTAGGACTATTCCACTCAGCTTTGTGGTTCTGACCCCAGGGTCTCTTAAATGGATCATTGATATGGAATTTAGGGCAAATCCACTCTGCGCTTTGGTACTGGCCCCAGGCCCTTCTTAAAAGGATCTCCAGTATGGAAGTCAGGGCAAATCCATACAGCGCTTTAATTCTGACCCCAGGCCTCTCTTAAAGGGATCCCCAGTATGGAAGTCAGGGCAATTGCTTTCAAATGCTCTGGTACTGACCCCAGGCTCTCTTAAAAGGATCTCCTGCATGGAAGTTAGGGCAAATCCCTCAGCGCTCGGATCCTGACCCCACGGTTCTATTAAAGGGATCATTAGTATGCAAGTCAGGGCAAATCCACTCAGCGCTCTGGTTCTGATCCCAGGCTCTCTTAAAGGTTTCCCCAGTATGGAAGTTAGGGCAAATCCACTCAGAGCTCTGGTTCTGACCCAAGTCCCCTCTTAAAGGGATCCTCGGTATGGAAGTGAGGGAAAATCCACTCTGTGCTTTGGTACTGACCCCAGGCCTCTCTTAAAGGGATCTCCGGTATGGAAGTTAGGGTAAATCCCTCAGCGCTCTGATTCTCACCCCAGGCTTCTATTAAAGGGATCATTGGTATGGAAGTCAGGGCAAATCCACTCAGCACTCTGGTTCTGATGCCAGGCCCCTCTTAAAGGGATCCCCGGTATGGAGGTTAGGACCGTTCCACTCAGCTCTCTGGTTCTGACTCCAGGCTGAGGGGATGATGTGGGATATTAGTGGTAGTTGTCCGGTGGCTCTGGCTGATGGGATGATGTGGGATATTAGAAGTAGTAGTCCAGTGGCTCTGGCTGACGGGATGATGTGGGATATTATGAGTAGTAGTCCGGTAGCTCTGGCTGACGGGATGATGTGGGATGTTAGTGGTAGTTGTCTGGTGGCTCTGGCTGATGGGACGATGTGGGATATTAGAAGTAGTAGTCCAGTGGCTCTGGCTGATGGGATGATGTGGGATATTATGAGTAGTAGTCCGGTAGCTCTGGCTGACGGGATGAGGTGGGATATTATGAGTAGTAGTCCGGTAGCTCTGGCTGACGGGATGATGTGGGATATTATGAGTAGTAGTCCGGTAGCTCTGGCTGACGGGATGATGTGGGATGTTAGTGGTAGTTGTCTGGTGGCTCTGGCTGATGGGATGATGTGGGATATTAGGGGTAGTAGTCCGGTGGCTCTGGCTGATGGGATGACGTGGGATATTAGAAGTAGTAGTCCAGTGGCTCTGGCTGACGGGATGATGTGGGATATTATGAGTAGTAGTCCGGTAGCTCTGGCTGACGGGATGAGGTGGGATATTAGTGGTAGTTGTCTGGTGGCTCTGGCTGATGGGACGATGTGGGATATTAGGGGTAGTAGTCCAGTGGCTCTTGCTGATGGGATGATGCGGGATATTAGGGGTAGTAGTCCAGTAGCTCTGGCTGACGGGATGATATGGGATATTATAGTGAATGTGGCTATGTGGAGTGGGCGGGGCTCAACACTCAGCTTTATATATGTAGATAAAATCATTATAATCTATAATAATAATTGCACTAAGCAGCTGCCGGTTGTAACAACTTCCGTCCAGTTGTAACCGGTGACGTCACCGCACACCTCTTTCCATGTTAACCCTCAACACACACACTCCTCTCACCTTTCACCATCTCCACTCACGTCCACTCACTCTTTCACTCCACATACGACCCTTTCTCTCACTCCGTCTCTCATACTCACGCCGTCATCGCCGCTGATCCACGATCCCCGACATCTTCTTCCGCCGGCGCCATCCTGGATCCAGACATCCTCCACGCCGGCGACATGTTCTTGTCAGAATGTATACAGTAATATGTATATGTTTATTATAATTCCAGACAGTTACAATGGTTCCTTATTCATAAGATATTCCAACTGAACAAAATAAGGTTTCTTTGACGAACATGAACGTCTTATCTGGTTTTCTCCAAGACTATGAAATAAATACTGATGAATAGAGTTGAGCGACTTTTGGTTTTTTAGGGTCGCGTTTCGTTTCGTGAAACCCGACTTTTCCAAAAGTCGGGTCGAGCAAGATCGTCCGATTATAGGGAAAAGTCGGGGTCGTCCCGAAACACGAAACCCAATGTAAGTCAATGGGGAATAAAAGTCGCCAGTGAGAGGACAGGAAACACACCTACAGTGCCCATTTGAATGCCAAAAGCATCAATTCTTCTTACTTAAGCTTGTCAACCTTAATTAACTTCATAATACAAGTTACGCACTGAAAAATGGGGGTTATTTGGCTACAGTTGTGGGGGGGGAGGGCTGGCTCCAGGTTTTCATGTGCCCTGGGCGAAAGAGCGCCCCTTTAACACATACCACAACTCATCATGCTCCGATACGGCAGAGAAATAGCGGTATAGTACAATGAAAAATACTTCACTTTTTACATCTCATGATGAGGCCCATCTATTTCTCCATACAGAATCATTGGTCCCATATAATGTTTGAAACAGTATATGATGAGCTCCACATAATGCTACAGTATATGTTGGTCCCCATGGATGAAGCTCCACTGTCTTATGGGCCCAAATAATGCTCCAAACATAATGGGCCCCATTTCTAATGCTCTAGTGTATAATGGGCCCTGTAAATGCTGCTCCAGTGTCTGATGTCCACCTTTATAATAAAACTAGGAAACAAAAGAGCGCAATAGGGTCTTATCTGGTGATAAATGAAATAGATGTGAAAAAAGTCTACTCACCCTTTCCAGGAGAGGTATAAGCATATAGACTCGCCGTCAGCTTGCTGCACGCCCGAAGGTCCACTTCGTGACCTCCAATGCAAATCCTTAAGGATAAAGTTATTCTCGGGCTTACTGTGCGCTGCTTGACCGGAATAAAATCACCACAATATGAACTATTTGTCCATTTATTTCCCTACGCGTTTCAAAGTGTGAACCACTTCGTCTTCAGGGGTTGACGGGTGGGCAGAACCTGCACTTTCATCTGCAGCTTCCTCTTTGTCACCGTGTAAGATGGAACTGTATATGGGAAGGGTAACCTGAGTTTCATCAGGGTCAGATTCAGGCCGTGTAGCGTGCGAGGGGAATGTAGTGGTCTGGGTCAATGTACCAGCAGATTCATCGAGCAGTGGCTGGGCATCAGTGCACTTGTGTCGCCCCCAGGAGTACGGTCGCCACAGTGGCATTACCTTCCTCCTAGGGAGTGTGATGTCATGCTTGGGAGCAATGAAGGATCTCTCTAGCAGGTTAACTGATTGGGTGGCGTTATTCCCACGAGTCATGACCCTCCAAACAGCGTTCATGAAGGCAAAGTGTTTGTTTTACGTGGGCAGTATGGTTGTAAAGCTGAACCGTAAAGGAATGTCCAGAAGGGCACCACCAGGAGTGGAGCCTATGGTTAAATTCGACTCCACCTGGGAAACCTCAAACATGCCAGCTACAGAACAGACGCACACATTGCAAGCTTAATTCCGTTAACGAACGAGACTCCGTCATGCCCCGCGGTCCGAGTCCGGCTTACTAGAGGGACACGTGAGGCTCTGGCACATGAGATTGGCCAATAATACTGGTGTGTCATGCCCTTACATGTCCGTGGCTGCATGTGCGCTACACTGAAAAGGCCAGCGTTTGTCGCTTACAGGTGCAGATAACCCGCTGAACAACGTTAGTGATGGGGATCACTGATTACAATTATTACCCGCGAACAATGATTTCCCAGTAAGTGCAGGTCAACCGCAGTTCCGGAATTAGGCCTAACCGTCATTCCTGAAAAAATGAAAAACTTACGTATGCAAACCACAGGTGCTGTAGCTTGCTTAACAGCTCGCCAGCCGTTCTCACGCCCAGTATGGATTACACGTGATTGCACAAAGGTGAGAAAGGGTACCGTATCCCCAGATAACATGTATGGATAGCGTACACATTCAAAATATATGTCTATACATCAGGAGGCAGGCTCAGACGGTGTTAGGCCCAGTATGGATTGCACGTGATTGCACAAAGGTTAGAAAGGGTACTGTATCCCCGGATAACATGTATGGATAGCGTACACATTCAAAATATATGTCTATACATCAGGAGGCAGGCTCAGACGGTGTTAGGCCCAGTATGGATTGCACAAAGGTTAGAAAGGGTACCGTATCCCCAGATAACATGTATGGATAGCGTACACATTCAAAATATATGTCTATACATCAGGAGGCAGGCTCAGACGGTGTTAGGCCCAGTATGGATTGCACGTGATTGCACAAAGGTTAGAAAGGGTACCGTATCCCCGGATAACATGTATGGATAGCGTACACATTCAAAATATATGTCTATACATCAGGAGGCAGGCTCAGACGGTGTTAGGCCCAGTATGGATTGCACATGATTGCACAAAGGTTAGAAAGGGTACCATATCCCCAGATAACATGTATGGATAGCGTACACATTCAAAATATATGTCTATACATCAGGAGGCAGGCTCAGACGGTGTTAGGCCCAGTATGGATTGCACAAAGGTTAGAAAGGGTACCGTATCCCCGGATAACATGTATGGATAGCGTACACATTCAAAATATATGTCTATACATCAGGAGGCAGGCTCAGACGGTGTTAGGCCCAGTATGGATTGCACGTGATTGCACAAAGGTTAGAAAGGGTACCGTATCCCCGGATAACATGTATGGATAGCGTACACATTCAAAATATATGTCTATACATCAGGAGGCAGGCTCAGACGGTGTTAGGCCCAGTATGGATTGCACAAAGGTTAGAAAGGGTACCGTATCCCCAGATAACATGTATGGATAGCGTACACATTCAAAATATATGTCTATACATCAGGAGGCAGGCTCAGACGGTGTTAGGCCCAGTATGGATTGCACGTGATTGCACAAAGGTTAGAAAGGGTACCGTATCCCCGGATAACATGTATGGATAGCGTACACATTCAAAATATATGTCTATACATCAGGAGGCAGGCTCAGACGGTGTTAGGCCCAGTATGGATTGCACAAAGGTTAGAAAGGGTACCGTATCCCCAGATAACATGTATGGATAGCGTACACATTCAAAATATATGTCTATACATCAGGAGGCAGGCTCAGACGGTGTTAGGCCCAGTATGGATTGCACGTGATTGCACAAAGGTTAGAAAGGGTACCGTATCCCCGGATAACATGTATGGATAGCGTACACATTCAAAATATATGTCTATACATCAGGAGGCAGGCTCAGACGGTGTTAGGCCCAGTATGGATTGCACATGATTGCACAAAGGATAGAAAGGGTACCGTATCCCCAGATAACATGTATGGATAGCGTACACATTCAAAATATATGTCTATACATCAGGAGGCAGGCTCAGACAGTGTTAGGCCCAGTATGGATTGCACGTGATTGCACAAAGGTTAGAAAGGGTACCGTATCCCCGGATAACATGTATGGATAGCATAGCGTACACATTCAAAATATATGTCTATACATCAGGAGGCAGGCTCAGACGGTGTTAGGCCCAGTATGGATTGCATGTGATTGCACAAAGGTTAGAAAGGGTACCGTATCCCCGGATAACATGTATGGATAGCGTACACATTCAAAATATATGTCTATACATCAGGAGGCAGGCTCAGATGGTGTTAGGCCCAGTATGGATTGCACATGATTGCACAAAGGTTAGAAAGGGTACCGTATCCCCAGATAACATGTATGGATAGCGTACACATTCAAAATATATGTCTATACATCAGGAGGCAGGCTCAAACGGTGTCAGGCACAGTATGGATTTAACGGCCCAGACTACACAGCGGAGGAGCAGGGAGAGGTAAAGATTGCAAATGCTGGGGCCCTGCCCAAGCAAGGGGGGCCCACTCGTGGGCACCGGTACTGGCACTGGGCCCCTCATAGTACGGCGGTGTGTCTGACGGCGGGTGTGCACCACCACCGTCAGAGACACTTGATTGCACTATGAGGGACCCTGTGCCAGTGCCCGCGCCCAAGAGTCGGCCTACCCACCTGTCCAGGGCAACGGCACTCGCTCGGTGTCGTGCGCTAGGTGGTGACCCCGGCCATGGTGGGGGGGAGGCAGCACAGTTAGGGAGTTTTAGAAAGTGGCATATGTTGATGTTGGACATTCAGCTGATGCAAAAGGTGAAATAGGTCAAGTCCCAGGAAGAGGTGGACAAAAGCAAGCCATTTTTCTGTCACCCTATGTGTCATCAGGGGAAGGTGGGACAAAATCCTTGGAAACCCATGCGTGGTTCATTTTAATGAAGGTTAGATCATCCACATTTTGGGTTGACAGACGGGTCCTTTTTTCTGTCAGGATTGATCCAGCTGCACTGAAGACTCTTTCCGATAGCACACTTGCAGCTGGGCAAGCAAGCTTCTGTAAGGCATATTGTGCCAATTCAGGCCAGGTGTCCAGTTTAGCGGCCCAATAGTCAAAGGGGAATGACCTGTGTGGGAGAACATCGATATGGGAGGAAAAGTAGTTTGTAACCATAGTTGACAACTGCTGTCTCCTGTCACTTTCCATCGATGCAGTATTACCAGTTGTGTGAGCGGTATTTGAAAAATCAGTCCACAACATTGTCATGAAACCCCTGTCTCCAATGCCACTTCTGCTGTGTGCACCACGAACACCTCTGCCAAGCTGACCCCGGCCCGTACGGCTCGTGTGAGAACCATCACCACTGCTGTGTGATGGGAATGCCTCAAGCAACCGATTTACCAGAGTTGCTTGTTTATTAGCCAATATTAGGTCAAGGTTCTCCTGTGGCATGATGTTTTGTAATTTGCCTTTATAGCGTGGATCCAGGATGCTGGCCAACCAGTAGTCATCATCGTTCATCATTTTGGCAATGCGGGGGTCCCTTTTTAGGATCTGCAAGGCATAATCTGACATGTGGGCCAATGATCCCGGTGTCAATGATGCACTGCGAGTGCTGGTTGGAGGAGCACTTTCTGGCAAATCCACATCCCTCCAGTCACGCACAAACCCTGTACCAGACCTTGCCACGCCAACATTTTCACTTGCCCCACGAGATGCATCCTCCTCCCCTAAGTAATCATCCCCATCATCATCCTCCTCCTCCTCTTCTTCCTCCACCTCGTCCAGGAGAGGTCCCTGAGCAGACAATGGCTGAAAGTCATCAAGGATTCCCTCCTCCTCTTCCTCCTCATCAACATTGGCTGCAGAAGCCTGCTCCTTAAGGTGCGTCAAAGTTTGCATGAGCAGACGCATAAGTGGGATGCTCATGCTTAGGATGGCGTCGTCTGCGCTTACCAGCCGTGTGCATTCCTCAAAACACTGAAGGACTTTACAGAGGTCTTTCAGCTTCGACCACTGCACACCTGTCAACTCCATGTCTGCTCTCAAAGTGCCTGGCCGTGTATCCTCCCACAAATGCATTATGGCCTGCCTCTGCTCGCACAGCCGCTCCACCATGTGCAGGGTGGAGTTCCACCTTGTTGCAATGTCGATAATGAGGCGGTGGTTGGGAAGGTGGAGCAATCGCTGCAGCTTCTGCATACGAACGGAGTGTACAGGCGACCGGCGGATGTGCGCGCACAGTCTTCGCACCTTCTGGAGCAGGGCTGTTAACTCCGGATAATTTTTGAGGAAGCACTGCACCACCAGGTTCAAGGTGTGAGCCAAGCAAGGTATGTGGCTGAGTTTTGAAAGGGCTATGGCTGCCACAAAATTACGGCCGTTATCACTAACTACCTTGCCTGCCTCAAGATGTACACTGCCCAGCCATGACTCAGTTTGTCGCTGAAAGTACTCGGCCAGCACCTCGGTGGTGTGTCTGTCGCCCAAACACATCATCTGCAACACAGCCTGCTGACGCTTTCCACTAGCTGCTCGATAGGGGGACACCTCGTGTGCAACAGTGGCAGCTGCAGATGGCGTGCTCGTACGACTGCGCTCTGTGGACGAGCTTTCGCTTCTGGAGGAGGAGGAGGAGGAGGGTCGAACGCCTACAGCCAACTGTTTCCTATACCGTGGGCTAGGCAGCACTGTCCCACCACCGCTGTCCCCTGTGGACCCTGCATCCACCACATTAACCCAGTGCGCAGTGATGGACACGTAACGGCCCTGGCCATGCCGACTGGACCATGCATCAGTTGTGAGGTGCACCTTTCCGCTCACTGACTGCTTGAGTGCATGGACAATGCGGTCTTTCACATGATGGTGGAGGGCTGGGATGGCTTTGCGAGAGAAGAAGTGGCAACTGGGTAGGTCATAGCGTGGTACTGCATAGGTCATGAGTTTGCGGAAAGCTGCGCTTTCCACCAACCGAAAGGGCATCATCTCAAACGAGATTAGTTTGGCAATGTGGGCGTTCAAACCCAGTGTATGCGGATGAGAGACTGAGTACTTTCTTGACCTACTCATAGTGTCTGGGAGGGTGAGCTGGACTTGAGAGCTGCATATGGTGGAAGTAGCGGTGGACAGGGCGGACTGAGAAAGGGTTGATGATGGTGATGGAGTTGGTGTTCTTTCTGATGGCCTAGAATCAGTCTTTCGTTGATATAACAGTGGGATTCCCTGACTGCTGTGGCCTTGCAACGACACCTCAACATTTGCTGCTGTGCTAACCGGTGGGCTTACAGTGGGGGAAACAATGTAGCGTTGCTGACTACCTTCGTTGTGATCAGTTGCACATGTGGCACTTGAGGTTTGGTGTTGTGTCCACGCTTGCAAGTGCATGGTGTTTAAATGTCTAAGCATGCAACTGGTATTCAAATTTTTCAGATTTTTCCCTCGGCTAAAGGTCTTTGCGCACTTCTTACAGATAACCTTGGCCTGATCATGAGGATTTTGTTCAAAAAAGTGCCACACTGCACTCTTCCTACTTTGGCAGACATTTTGCGGCCTAGCACGCTGTGATGTTTTGACCCTCTGGACAAGCTGTCCAGCAACTCTTTTGATTTTTGGAACCTGTCTTTGAAGTGCTCCGGGCCTGCCAGATAACAGCTGTTGCGATGTCGATGTCTGCTGTGGATGCTCCTCATCTGAGCTATTGTAAGCAGCACCCTCTTCCCCCAATGGATGCCAATCTGGGTCAACAACTGGGTCATCCATCACCTCCTCTTCAATGTCATGTGCACCTTCCTCTGTGTCACCGTGTATGGTGGTATAGTGTGCGGGAAGGGGCACCTGAGTCTCATCAGGGTCAGAATCTGGCTCTGTACACTGCGAGGACAATGTAGTGCTCTGAGTGAATGTACCAGCAGAATCATCCATCAGCGGCTGTGCATCAGTGCACTCCATGTCAGATTCATCTTGGCCTAGGTAATTAACCATTTCACTTGATAATCCAGGCATGGTATGTGAAAACAGCTCCATGGAGTAATCAGTAGTATGGCCTGCGTCATCCTTCAATCTTGGTTGGGGTGAAGGACACAAGGAAAGGTGTGGTTCATGAACATGAGCCTCCAATGACGACTCAGTGCTTTTACTTTTTACAACTGAAGAAGAGGAGGCGAAAGAGCTGGAGGCTGAGTCAGCAATGTAAGACAAAACTTTTTCCTGATGCTCTGGCTTTAAAAGCGGTTTGCCAACTCCTAGAAAACTAAGCCTTCGAAGCCTTATGGAGCCAGACGATGACGCAGGCTCAACACCTCCTGCATTCGGTCCTATTTTGCTCTTGCCACTACCATCAGATCCACCACGAACACCATCATTACCAGCTGCCAACCCCCGCCCAATTCCACGGCCTCTTCCACCAGCCTTCCTCATTTTTGGTAGAAATGTAGATAAAATCCAACAAACTATATAGTAATGTAAAACAAGGTACAAGGTGTCTATAGGACAGGGGAGATTTTGAATTTCTGCTCACACTAGTGGACACTGGACACTTTTGGATTGTGTGAGGCCCACTGAATATCTGAGCGCTATGTCACAGGCTCGATGGCACAGCTGTGACCAAAGTGACTAGAGGATAAGGGAGATTTTGAATTTCTGCAGACACTTGTGGACACTGGACACTTTTGGATTGTGTGAGGCCCACTGAATATCTGAGCGCTATGTCACAGGCTCGATGGCACAGCTGTGACCAAAGTGACTAGAGGATAAGGGAGATTTTGAATTTCTGCAGACACTTGTGGACACTGGACACTTTTGGATTGTGTGAGGCCCACTGAATATCTGAGCGCTATGTCACAGGCTCGATGGCACAGCTGTGACCAAAGTGACTAGAGGATAAGGGAGATTTTGAATTTCTGCAGACACTGGACACTTTTGGATTGTGTGAGGCCCACTGAATATCTGAGCGCTATGTCACAGGCTCGATGGCACAGCTGTGACCAAAGTGACTAGAGGATAAGGGAGATTTTGAATTTCTGCAGACACTTGTGGACACTGGACACTTTTGGATTGTGTGAGGCCCACTGAATATCTGAGCGCTATGTCACAGGCTCGATGGCACAGCTGTGACCAAAGTGACTAGAGGATAAGGGAGATTTTGAATTTCTGCAGACACTGGACACTTTTGGATTGTGTGAGGCCCACTGAATATCTGAGCGCTATGTCACAGGCTCGATGCCACAGCTGTGACCAAAGTGACTAGAGGATAAGTGAGATTTTGAATTTCTGCAGACACTGGACACTTTTGGATTGTGTGAGGCCCACTGAATATCTGAGCGCTATGTCACAGGCTCGATGGCACAGCTGTGACCAAAGTGACTAGAGGATAAGTGAGATTTTGAATTTCTGCAGACACTGGACACTTTTGGATTGTGTGAGGCCCACTGAATATCTGAGCGCTATGTCACAGGCTCGATGGCACAGCTGTGACCAAAGTGACTAGAGGATAAGTGAGATTTTGAATTTCTGCAGACACTGGACACTTTTGGATTGTGTGAGGCCCACTGAATATCTGAGCGCTATGTCACAGGCTCGATGGCACAGCTGTGACCAAAGTGACTAGAGGATAAGGGAGATTTTGAATTTCTGCAGACACTGGACACTTTTGGATTGTGTGAGGCCCACTGAATATCTGAGCGCTATGTCACAGGCTCGATGGCACAGCTGTGACCAAAGTGACTGTTACACCGCTCCGCCATACTCACCCGGCCTCCGCTCCCATGCCGCAGTCGCCCTCCGCTCCCACGCCGCAGCCTCTCTCCACCCGACGGCCGCGGCGGTCACCTGAGACAGGCCCGCGACCGATGCCTTCCCTGCATGCTATGCGCATGCGCCATAGGCCGCGGCCGCGCCTCCTTCCTGCTTCTTATGCTCCGGCTGTGCCCTGACCCGGAAGCACCTTTGGACCAATGGCTGACCAGACGGGGCCATATCAGGCCGCTTCCCCCTGAGGGAGGCGCCTGATCGTTGTGTTTCCTGACACTCTGGCCTCGCTCCATCGTGCACACTCTGCTCCTGCAGTTCCTGTCTCGGCTGCTCCTCACAGCAGCTTCTCAGTCCTGCTACCCGTGTTCCTGGTTACCTACTCCAGTCCTGCCTTCAGTGTTCCTGTCGTCCTACTCCAGTCCTGCCTTGTGTTCCTGCCGTCCTACTCCAGTCCTGCCTTCAGTGTTCCTGCCGTCCTACTCCAGTCCTGCCTTGTGTTCCTGCCGTCCTACTCCAGTCCTGCCTTCAGTGTTCCTGCCGTCCTACTCCAGTCCTGTCTTCAGTGCTCCTGCCGTCCTACTCCAGTCTCAGTCTTACTCCAGTCCATCCTGAGCCGCCCCTCTCGGTACCGGCTACCGTGGTACTCGAACCCCTGGGCCTGCTCCTAACGGTCCCTGTATAGGGGTCGGTTCCACCTGGCAGCTCGCCCGGGGTCCCTCGGTGCCACGGTCCAGAGGGTCCACTCTCGGAGCTCCCGCTCCTGACCACCCACGCTAACAGTACGATCAGGCCATGGACTCCGCCGGTACTACGGCTGCTACCCAGAAAGAGTTGCTATTCCTACGGGAGAATCAGGGGCGCATTATGTCAATCTTGAAGTCGATGGACACCCGTTTGTCGGCCTTACAGGTGGCCGATCCTGGAAATGCCACTCAGCTGGCCAGACTCCAACAGGAGCTGGGTCAGCAGCAAGATACTCAAACCCACATTTTGTCCTACATGGCCTCCTTTGATAGTCGCTTGTCGGCCCTCCAGGCTGCCGCTGCAGTGCCGACTCCTCCCCCTGCGTCTGCTGCTCCTCCGACGCCCCGCCTCGCCAAGCCGCCTCGTTTCTCTGGGGATCCCAAGCTCTGTAGGGGGTTCTTAAATCAGTGTAGTCTCCACTTTGAATGGCTGCCGCAGCAATATCCCTCGGACCGGGCCAAAGTGGCCTTCATCATGTCCCATCTGGAGGGAGAGGCCCTTTCTTGGGTAAACCCGCTCTGGGAACGTGACGACCCGGTCGTTTCGAGTCTTCCGGTTTTCCTGGATACTTTTCGTAAGGTTTTCGATGAGCCGGGCCGGTTAGCCTCTCTCACTGAGTCACTCTTTAACTTACACCAGGGCTCTCTCATGGTCGGACAGTACGCTATTCGCTTTCGCACTATTTCCTCTGAGCTCGGCTGGAATAACGCAGCTTTGGTGGGGGCATTCTGGCGCGGTCTTTCTAGTAAAATAAAGGATGAACTCGCTGGTCGAGATACCCCGTCCACCTTAGAGGACCTTATCTCGCTGGCTACCCGCATTGACCTGCGCTTCCTGGAGCGCGCTCGGGAGTCAGTGAGAGACAGGTGCTCCTCCAGGTCAGTTTCTCCTTTCACTCAGTCGGCCAGCTCACGTTCAGTCGGATCTTCTTCCCTCTCTTCGGGTGAGCCCATGCAGATAGATCATCTCAGGTTGGCCGAGTTACGTCAGAGAGAGAGACGGGCACAAGGTCTGTGCCTCTATTGCGGTCATTCGTCACACTATATCCGCACCTGTCCTAAGAGACAGGGAAACGACTCCACCTAGGTCAGGTAAGAGAGGCCTTCCAAGGTGATGATGATGATTCCTCTCAACCCCTTACGATTTCTGTGCTTTTGGTTTCAGGAGGGAGGCGTGGTTCCGAGGTGGCCTACGTGGATTCGGGCTCAGCAGGTAACTTCATTCGGCCGGAAGAGGTAGACAAATACCAAATTCCCGTAGTCACTCTATCTAACCCAATTCAGATTGCCACCGTGGATGGCAAACCGCTACAGGTGACCGTCACCTTGGTCACTGAAGAGGTGGAATTGCAAATCGGAGCCTTACATCGAGAGAAGATAGCCTTTTACGTTTTACCTAAGCTCTCTCACGCCATTCTACTCGGTCTTCCATGGTTAAGAACTCATCAGCCTGTTCTCGACTGGTCTTCTGGGGAGATACTCCGCTGGGGGCACCCGTGCCAAGCTCGCTGTCTGACTCCTGTCCGCCTGGCGGCCGCTCCACGGTCACCTCCAGACCTCCCGGGTCTTCCTCCAGCTTACAGCTCCTACGCCGATGTTTTTGATAAGAAGGAAGCGGAGGTCCTCCCTCCACACCGGCCGTTTGACTGCCCAATTGAACTTGTTTCTGGTTCAACCCCCCCAAGGGGCAGAATCTACCCTCTGTCTCCCGCGGAGACCACCGCCATGTCCGAGTACGTCCGAGAGAACCTCGCCAAAGGCTTTATATGGAAATCCTCTTCGCCCGCGGGAGCCGGGTTCTTCTTCGTCAAAAAGAAGGACGGGACTCTACGACCATGCATTGACTATAGGGGCTTGAATGAGATTACCATCAAGAACAGGTACCCTCTTCCACTCATTCCGGAACTGTTTGACCGTCTCAGAGGGGCTCGGGTCTTTACCAAGCTGGACCTCAGAGGAGCCTACAATCTGGTCCGTATCCGTGCAGGTGACGAGTGGAAGACCGCTTTCAACACTCGAGATGGCCATTACGAGTACCTGGTCATGCCCTTCGGTCTTTGCAATGCTCCTGCAGTCTTTCAAGAGTTCGTCAACGAGATCTTCCGGGATCTCTTGTACTCATGTGTGGTCGTGTACTTAGACGACATCCTCGTCTTCTCGCCGGACCTCTCGTCCCACAGAAAGAGTGTCCGCCTGGTGCTTCAGCGTCTTCGGGAGAACCGTCTGTATGCAAAGATCGAGAAATGTCTCTTCGAACAGACCTCTCTGCCATTTCTGGGATACATTATCTCCGACGCTGGTCTAAGGATGGATCCCGAGAAGTTGTCTGCCATCCTCAAATGGCCTCGCCCCGTCGGATTAAAGGCGATACAACGATTCCTCGGGTTCGCCAACTATTACCGGCAATTTGTCTCCCACTTCTCCGCGATCACAAGACCCATTTCTGTGCTCACCCGTAAAGGGTCTACTTCCAAGGATTGGTCTCCTGAGGCAGAGGAGGCCTTTCTGTCCCTAAAACGGGCTTTCTCCACGGCTCCGGTCCTGCATCGCCCTGAGAGCGATCGACCTTTTGTACTCGAGGTGGACGCTTCCTCGACTGGTGCCGGGGCGGTGCTGTCCCAGAGAACCGCCTCCGGTCACCTGCACCCTTGTGGCTTCTTCTCGAAGGCCTTTTCTCCATCCAAGTGTAACTACTCGATCGGTGACCGGGAACTTTTGGCCATCAAGTTGGCCTTGGAGGAATGGTGCCACCTCCTGGAAGGAGCTGTCCATCCTTTTGTCATCTTCTCGGACCACAAGAATCTGGCCTATCTCCAGTCTGCCCAGAGACTAAACCCTCGCCAGGCCAGATGGTCTTTATTTTTTGCCCGATTTGATTTCGAGCTCCGATTCCGTCCCGGCAACAAGAATTCCAAAGCCGACGCCCTGTCCAGGGTCTTCCAACCACACGAATCCACGGAGGAACCGTCACATATCATTGATCCCACTAGGATCATCACCGTGGCTCCAGTGAACTGGCTTACTCCTCCGCCTGGCAAGATGCTTGTGCCAGAGAATCTCAAGCAAAAGGTTCTTCTATGGGGGCACTCCTCCAAACTGGCCGGCCATGCCGGAACTAAGAAGACCCTTGACCTTATCAAACGTCACTACTGGTGGCCCTCACTTCGCCAAGATGTACTCGACTTTGTGGCTTCTTGTCCATCCTGTGCAAAGAACAAGGTGCCGCGGAGATCTCCGTCTGGCTTGTTGCTTCCGTTGCCTGTCCCTACGGTTCCTTGGGAGAACATCGCCATGGATTTCATCACCGACCTACCCTGCTCTGCGAGCTGCTCAGTCATTCTGGTGGTGGTGGATCGTTTTTCCAAGATGGCTCACTTCATCCCTCTGCCAGGTCTTCCCTCAGCGCCAGAGCTGGCCGAAATCTTCATTCATCAAGTCTTCAGGCTTCATGGACTACCTCGACGCATTGTGTCTGACCGAGGGGTTCAGTTTACCTCCAAGTTCTGGCGTTCGCTTTGTAAGCTTATGAACGTTTCCCTCGACTTCTCCTCGGCCTACCATCCACAGTCCAACGGACAAGTAGAGCGTACCAACCAGACGCTTACGGGATACTTACGCCACTTCTCTAACGCCCACCAGAACGATTGGGTCAACTTACTCCCCTGGGCAGAGTTCGCTTATAACAACCATGCTGGTGAGTCTTCGGCCAAGTCTCCGTTTTTCATTGTTTTTGGCAGACATCCTGGTGTCCCTCTTCCGATAACCCCTGCCTCTGAGGTACCCGCGGCCAATGCCTTGTCCTCGGAATTTTCTAAGATTTGGGCTGAGACCAACACATCACTCAAGAGATCCGCTGATCAGATGAAGAACTATGCAGACAAAAAGAGGTTGGATTCTCCTCCGTATCGTGTTGGCGACAAGGTCTGGCTCTCCTCCAAATTCGTCCGACTAAAACTGCCCTCCTACAAGTTGGGTCCACGCTACAACGGTCCGTTTGAAATTCTGGGACGTATTAACGAAGTTGCCTACAAATTGAGGTTGCCTGCTTCGCTCCGGATCCCGAACACCTTTCACGTCTCTCTCCTGAAGCCTGTGGTGCTGAATCGTTTCCATTCCTCCCTTGATCTTGGTCCTCAGCCGGTGGGTGCCGACAACGTTTTTGAAGTGCAGGACATCCTCGCTGTGAAAAGGGTTAGAGGTAGGACTTTCTTTCTCGTTGATTGGAAGGGCTTTGGTCCTGAGGAGAGATCCTGGGAGCCTCGGGAGAATATTAATGCTCCCCCGTATCCTCAAGAGGTTTCTTGTTAATCTCCGGGGGGGGCGGCTTAGGGGAGGGGGTACTGTTACACCGCTCCGCTATACTCACCCGGCCTCCGCTCCCACGCCGCAGTCGCCCTCCGCTCCCACGCCGCAGCCTCTCTCCACCCGACGGCCGCGGCGGTCACCTGAGACAGGCCCGCGACCGATGCCTTCCCTGCATGCTATGCGCATGCGCCATAGGCCGCGGCTGCGCCTCCTTCCTGCTTCTTATGCTCCGGCTGTGCCCTGACCCGGAAGCACCTTTGGACCAATGGCTGACCAGACGGGGCCATATCAGGCCGCTTCCCCCTGAGGGAGGCGCCTGATCGTTGTGTTTCCTGACACTCTGGCCTCGCTCCATCGTGCACACTCTGCTCCTGCAGTTCCTGTCTCGGCTGCTCCTCACAGCAGCTTCTCAGTCCTGCTACCCGTGTTCCTGGTTACCTACTCCAGTCCTGCCTTCAGTGTTCCTGTCGTCCTACTCCAGTCCTGCCTTGTGTTCCTGCCGTCCTACTCCAGTCCTGCCTTCAGTGTTCCTGCCGTCCTACTCCAGTCCTGCCTTGTGTTCCTGCCGTCCTACTCCAGTCCTGCCTTCAGTGTTCCTGCCGTCCTACTCCAGTCCTGTCTTCAGTGCTCCTGCTGTCCTACTCCAGTCTCAGTCTTACTCCAGTCCATCCTGAGCCGCCCCTCTTGGTACCGGCTACCGTGGTACTCGAACCCCTGGGCCTGCTCCTAACGGTCCCTGTATAGGGGTCGGTTCCACCTGGCAGCTCGCCCGGGGTCCCTCGGTGCCACGGTCCAGAGGGTCCACTCTCGGAGCTCCCACTCCTGACCACCCACGCTAACAGTGACTAGAGGATAAGTGAGATTTTGAATTTCTGCAGACACTGGACACTTTTGGATTGTGTGAGGCCCACTGAATATCTGAGCGCTATGTCACAGGCTCGATGGCACAGCTGTGACCAAAGTGACTAGAGGATAAGGGAGATTTTGAATTTCTGCAGACACTTGTGGACACTGGACACTTTTGGATTGTGTGAGGCCCACTGAATATCTGAGCGCTATGTCACAGGCTCGATGGCACAGCTGTGACCAAAGTGACTAGAGGATAAGGGAGATTTTGAATTTCTGCAGACACTGGACACTTTTGGATTGTGTGAGGCCCACTGAATATCTGAGCGCTATGTCACAGGCTCGATGGCACAGCTGTGACTAGAGGATAAGGGAGATTTTGAATTTCTGCAGACACTTGTGGACACTGGACACTTTTGGATTGTGTGAGGCCCACTGAATATCTGAGCGCTATGTCACAGGCTCGATGGCACAGCTGTGACCAAAGTGACTAGAGGATAAGTGAGATTTTGAATTTCTGCAGACACTGGACACTTTTGGATTGTGTGAGGCCCACTGAATATCTGAGCGCTATGTCACAGGCTCGATGGCACAGCTGTGACCAAAGTGACTAGAGGATAAGGGAGATTTTGAATTTCTGCAGACACTGGACACTTTTGGATTGTGTGAGGCCCACTGAATATCTGAGCGCTATGTCACAGGCTCGATGGCACAGCTGTGACCAAAGTGACTAGAGGATAAGGGAGATTTTGAATTTCTGCAGACACTTGTGGACACTGGACACTTTTGGATTGTGTGAGGCCCACTGAATATCTGAGCGCTATGTCACAGGCTCGATGGCACAGCTGTGACCAAAGTGACTAGAGGATAAGTGAGATTTTGAATTTCTGCAGACACTGGACACTTTTGGATTGTGTGAGGCCCACTGAATATCTGAGCGCTATGTCACAGGCTCGATGGCACAGCTGTGACCAAAGTGACTAGAGGATAAGGGAGATTTTGAATTTCTGCAGACACTTGTGGACACTGGACACTTTTGGATTGTGTGAGGCCCACTGAATATCTGAGCGCTATGTCACAGGCTCGATGGCACAGCTGTGACCAAAGTGACTAGAGGATAAGTGAGATTTTGAATTTCTGCAGACACTGGACACTTTTGGATTGTGTGAGGCCCACTGAATATCTGAGCGCTATGTCACAGGCTCGATGGCACAGCTGTGACCAAAGTGACTAGAGGATAAGTGAGATTTTGAATTTCTGCAGACACTGGACACTTTTGGATTGTGTGAGGCCCACTGAATATCTGAGCGCTATGTCACAGGCTCGATGGCACAGCTGTGACCAAAGTGACTAGAGGATAAGGGAGATTTTGAATTTCTGCAGACACTTGTGGACACTGGACACTTTTGGATTGTGTGAGGCCCACTGAATATCACAGCGCTATGTCACAGGCAGAAATTGGCTAGTGTATCACAAACTACAAGGTGTATGTAGAATTGGGCAGAGTAGGAATCTCCCTAGAGTGCAGGTCTGTAAGAACGGAACATGTCCTCGACTTATTCTCACAGAGTGACACAGATAGCTTCACTGTGGCTGTGATAACAGCCATTACACGGTACTGTGTGAGGAGCGTACACCGCTGTATGGTGTGAAATAATGCACGCTCAGTACCTCAGCAGGACAAAAAAAAAATTGGGATTGCTTTTAAAAAAGCAGTTTGCAGCTCAGTACCTCAGCAGGACAAAAAAAAAAAATTGGGATTGCTTTTAAAAAAGCAGTTTGCAGAGCAGTGGGTAAACAGCAATGCAGCTGTCAGGAAGCCTTAGAAGGCAGCCCAACAACCAACACCACTGATACACCACAATATAGCCTCCCCTTGCACTGCACACACAGTGACTGGTGTGTTGTACAGGCACAATCGCTAGCAGCAGAAGCAGTTTTTTTTTCTTCTTCCCTGCCTAACGCTCTCCCTACAGAATCAGCAGCAACCTCTCCCTATGCTAAGATCGGCAGAAGTAAGATGGCGGTCGGCGTGCACGCCCTTTTATAACCCCTGTGACGCCCACCAAAGCAAGCCAATCACTTGCATGCCCTTCTGAAAGATGGTGGTGACCCGTGCCTATGTCATCACGTTGCCCACAGTGTCCGTGGATCCTGATTGGCTGAAAAAGAGCGCAAAACAAACTTTTGAAACGCGACTTTGGCGCGTAAGTCGCCGACCTCGTGGCCGACCTCATCCTAGGGTCGGGTTTCGTTTCATGAAACCCGACTTTGCCAAAAGTCGGCGACTTTTGAAATTTTTCGACCCGTTTCGCTCAACTCTACTGATGAATTTAGATAGTGAGTCCCAATGGGGACAGTGAGTTACAACAATGACTGTTCTGCACTTGGGAATATGTTGGTTCTATATAAAGAGGCAAAATAGAATACAGTACAAAATACATGACTACATTTTTAGGATCCACTATATATTCTATAGATATTTAAAAAACAAACACAAAACATATTATTAATAGGAAGACTAATAAAAGAAACTACCACGTAAAAACTTACCATGTCCTGAGGCGTCTGTGTTTCTCTTGCTCTGCCAATGTCTCCACCAATACAGAATTTGTCTCTGTGTTTTTGCAGTAATAATGAAGACTTGAAAGTCATATTGCAACTTGGGCAGCGTAATATGTCTGTCATCCTGACAATTCTGTTAGAGATTACTGTTAAAAGTTAAATATTTAATTCATTAATTTTCTCTTTTCCGTTTGGTCTCAGATGTTAAAATGTTGCACGTTTATATATTAAATAATAAACATGCAAAACACTTGAAATATATCCCTACAGGTTTTTCTTCAGTACTTAATCAGATCATATCCTTTGCTTGCTGTAGTTTCCCAGCTCCTGAGCTTAGCTGACCCCTCCCCAGTGTTATAACAAAGAGCTGGATGGCAACCTGTGTTTGTGTATAACTTCTCCTAACTTATCACAAAACCACAACTACAGATTTGGAAGGCTTCACAGCAGCATCTACAGGCAAGACTGGAAACTGCAGAGTGTACACCTTGTGAGGAGAAATGTCAGCGCCCACATCAATATTTACTTAATCTATATCCTTTTTATTCATTTATTTGCACCAGAAATCATTGTCGAATATTTCATGAGCTGGGCTAAGCCTTTCTGGGTCCCTGTGTGCTGTCATTGTGCAAAGTGCTCTGTGATTGTGCACATCGCACAATGACAGTGCGCAGGGACTAGACCCGCCCCTGAAACAAGCATCACAAGGTTTTTGTAGAGACTGTAGAAAGGGAAATATTCAAACAGTTCTCATGGCAGTAATCTCCCCACTCAATTATTTCCCCGGCTTGCCAATCCATCAACGGATTAGGTTTCACCAACCAGGGAAGACACAATACAATTGGGGTGGGAAGACCGTCCTGGACATTGCAAGGAATTATTTCAGAATGAACCAACCCCACCCTCAGTTTTATATTCTGTACAATTTGAGTGAGAGCTTTCTGTGCAAGTGGTGTTGAGTCGATGGTGAAGATGGGAATGAGCTTAGATAAAGCACAGCAAACTAGCCCGTGAGTTCTGGCAAACCTAGCATCAGCCATGCTGACTCCAGCTCCACTGTCAACAAACACATAAATCTCCTCAGTCTTGCTCTCCAGCACCACCTCTGCTGTCAGGACAAACAGGGAACTGCAGGTTGACGTAAAATGCACACTTTTCTTATTCCACACCAGACTACCAAGGGTTAAACGAGCCTCCTTTTGTTTAGGCATTAAAGGGCAGGCCTCAATAAAATGTCCCTTTTTTCCACAAAAAAAACACACAACTTATTTTTGCAAACATCCTGGGAAATGGATGATGCAGAGGCACCCCTTAACTGCATGTGTTCCACCACCTTCTCCTATTCGGATTCACCTCTTGACGGCTCCCCTGGCAAAGGGGCAGTACCCTGAAAAAGAGGCTCCAGAGAAAGTGGTCGTAACCACCTATATCGAAGACATCTGTCAACACGTATAGCCAATGACATAGCAGCCTCCAAGGACTCAGGGTTTTCATATACCCCCAAGGCATCTGAAAACTTTCAGTGAGACCCTGAAGAAATTGGCATCTGAGAGCCGGCTCATTCAACTTAGTATCAGTTGCCCACCTGCGAAATTCGGAGTTATACTTCTCCACTGACCGATTCCCTTGCTGAAGGTAACACAACCAGGACTCAGCCAAGGCGACTTGGTCAGGATCATCATAGATAAGGGCTAGAGCCTGAAAAATTGCCTCCACAGACTCTAGTCTGTGTCAGGACAAACTGAATCCTGCGGCAAAGTGAAAGCCCAGGACTGAGGATCTCCCTGTAGTAGAGAGATCACAATACCAACTTATTGCTTTTCATTTTTGGAGGAGTGAGGACGAAATGTAAAATAAAGTTTGCAAGCTTCCTTAAACTTAAAAAACTTGTCTCTTCCTCCAGAAAACCTGTCTGGGAGGGCAACCTTGGGTTCAGGTTGGACCGGCCTACCTGAAGACCCCAACATCAGTGACCTGCAGCCACCACATATCGGAGGTCATTCACCTCCAGAGACAGACAGCATGGCTGCTCTGTCAGCCCTGCGACCTGATCCTTACCAAGGGAGAAAAGAAAAAAAACAAAACACACCTGAAAAAACACACACACAAACAAAAAACACATGTCTGTTTTTATTTCCAGAAATATGCTCAGCCAGTGATAATGTCACACACATTGTAGGAAAGACTAAATGCAACACAAAGGGATGAGGGGAAGGGAGCTCAACACTAAGGAAGGGGGGAGTGGAGACCCCTAGGCCGATCTACAGTCGCCCTGTCTGCCCTAAACATCCCTATATTGGTTCTGCAACTATTGCCTAGCAGAAACCTAATCCCTGCCTTACCCTGGCAATAAGCCCTGAACACTAGTTAATCCCCACTACCACTAAAGATAGCTTGGGCAGACAAACAGGGGGAACAGTTAGCTTGAGAAGACTCAGAGATGCAACACAGACATCCTCCAGAAACACTAAAGAGGAAGACAGCCGACTGCTATAGCTCCAAGTCTCAACTGGGGGAAATAGAAATATCACTGTCAACTTCCAGCAGCAGACTGGGAGTCTATAAACACTCCAGTCCAGATGTGTCAATTAGAGCCGGAGAAAGGTTGCCACTGGGTCAAAGAGTCAGAAGGGGTAAGAAGGTGTCTGAAAAGCCAAACACAGAGACCTTCTGCAGTCTGCAGCCTCTGACATTCCTGTGACACCTGGTAGGTGGTAATTATACAAGAACAATGCCCAGGATGGGGGACATGATGGGGAACATTATACCATGAAGGGGGACAATATACCAGGAAAGAGTCCAGGATGAGGGACATTATAACAGGAAGGACATGACAAAGAGTAAGGACTGTGTCTGAAACGATTTTTTGTATGGTGGATTTTAAAATCTCACCTTTTTTCATCAGACTCTAGTTACGCTATTGGGTATTTATGGCCGTTGGAGAGTACTGAAATGGCCAATTAGGAGTCTGGATCTAAATCCCATTAAACACCTGTGTTGAGACAATAAAATTTCTGTTAGGAGAAGGCACCCTTCAAATATGAGAGGTGTAAGAAGCTTGTTTATGGTTATAGGAAGAAGTTGATTGCAATTATTTATTGCAAAGGGTGTGCAACCAAATATTAGCATGAAGGTGCCAACAATTTTGTTTGGCTAATTTTTGGGGTTCTGTGTGAAATTATTCGAATATGTTCAATCTGCCTTTTTTTTTCCTAATTTTTTTTGTGTTGTTCCAATATCCATAAAGAAAATAAACATGTATAATTGCAATAATTTTCTAGGAAAAATACTTAATTTTGTGGAAGAATTTCAAAGGTGTCAACACTTTCAACCATGACTGTATATAAATGCATACCAGCATCAAGCAATGAATAAATTGAACACAAAAGTAAATTTTAGCATGAAGAAACTGTACACATAAGTATATACTAGCATAAATAAACCAGCATGAATAAACCATACATACAAATATAGGTTAGCAAGACTGTAGGGAATAAACGACAAATGTAATCACAGTAAACATTGCAGTAATCATGCATCATCTTCCACATGAATTCAAATTAAAGTAAGTATTGCAGCAATCATCCATACCCCCTAAATGTAAAATGCTCGTTCATTGGGCGAAATCATGTTTAGGCTAGTTTAAAATTCATAGTTCTCGGTGCCACATGGTCCTTTGATCTTAAAGGGAACCTGTCATCAGGTTTGACCTTTATGAAATACAGCCACCACCTTTCAGGGCTGATATACAGAATTCTAGAATGCTGTATATCTGCCCCCAACCTTAACCTGTAAGGAAAGAAAAATACCTTTTATTATACTCACCTGGGGGCAGGGTCGGACTGAAATTTCTCCCTAGGATTTGAAAGCACACAGGCCCATGATGTCCCCGATCCTTAACTCCTTTACCACCCAAGCCTGTTTGCACCTTCATGACCAGGCCAAATTTTACAATTCTGTCCAGTTCTCACTTTTTGAGGTAATAACTCTGGAATGCTTCAACGGATCCCACTGATTCTGGGACTGTTTTCTCATGACATATTGTACTTAATGATAGTGGTAACATTTATTTGATATGACTTGTGTTTACTTGGGAAAAAAACAGAAAGTTGGCAAAAATGTTGAAAATGTTGCCATTTTCAAACTTTTAACTTGCATGCCCTTAAATCAGAGTTATGTGGCACAAAATAGTTAATAAATAACATTTCGCAAATGTCTAGTTTACATCAGCACAATTTTTGAAACATTTTTTTTGTTAGGAACTTAAAAAGGGTTATAAGTTGATCAGCGATTTCTTATTTTTTCAACAAAATTTACAAAACCACTTTTTTGGGACCACATTACATTTGAAGTGACCTTGATGGGTCTATATGACAGAAAATACTCAAAAGTGACACCATTCTAAAAACTGCGCTTCTCAAGTTTATTACCCCTTCAGCTCATTCCCAAGAATTTTTGTAATGTGGGAGGGAAAAATGAACATTTACCTTTTTCACAAAATTATTATTTTAGACCCAAATGTTTTTATTTTCAGAAGGGTAACATGAAAAATTGGACCCCAAAATTTGTTGCGCACTTTCTTCTGAGCATGTTGATACCCCATAAGTGAGGGAAAACCTATGGCTGGGCTTGAAAGGAGTGCCATTTGACTTTTTCAAGGCAAAATTTGCTGGAATTGAGATCGGATGCCCTTTCGCATTTGGAGAGCCCCTGATGTGCCTAAAAAGTGGAAAATGCTCACAAATGACACCATTTTGAAAACTAGACTGCTCAATAAACTTATCTAGATGTGTGAACCTCCAGGTGCTTCACAAAAGTTTACAACATTGAGCCGAGAAAAAATAAATCAATAAAATAAATAAAAATTTTCACCAAAAAAAGTATTAATTTTTATTTTCACAAGGGTAACAGGAGACATTGCACAATACAAATTGTTTTGCAATTCCTTTTATGTACACTGATAACCCATATGCGGGGAAAACTACTGTTTGGGTGCACAGAAGGCCTCAACAAAGGAAGGACTATCGTTTTGGAACGCAGACTTTGATGGAATTGTGTGCAGGTATCATGCCGTATTTAGAGAGCCCCTGCTGTGCCTAAATGGTGAAATAAAAACCACAAGTGACCCAATTATGGAAACTAAACCCCTCTAGGAATTTATGTAGATGTGTGGTAGCACCTTGAACCCTCAGGTGCTTTTCAGAATTTTACAACGTTGATCTGTGAAAATATTTAAAAAAAATCACATAAAACTGTTGTTTTAGCCCCAATTTTTTTAAATTTTTACAAAGATAGCAGGAGAAAACAGACCCCAAAATTTTTTGTGCAATTTCTCCTGAGTACAACGATACCCCATATATCATCTAAAACTACTTTTGAGGCACAGTGCAAAGTTCAGAAGGGAAGAAGTGCCATAATGGAGTTCAGATTTTGCTGCAATTGTTGGAAGTTGCCATGTCACATTGGCAGAGACCCTGAGGTGCAAGAGCAGCAACCCCCCCCCATATATGACCTCATTTTACAAACCACACTCCTCAATGAATTCATCCAGGGGTGCAGTGATCATATGGACACCACACAGATTTTATTCTATTATTATTTTAATTACATTTTTGCAACTAAAATGTTGTTTTAGCCCCAAGTTTTTAGTTTTAGCTAACAGCAAAAAATGGACCTGTTTGTTGTAGAAATTGCTTCTGAGTGCGCCAATACCCTACATGTAAACAGGAAATACTTTTTCATTCACAGGGCAAAGCTTAGAAGGGAAGGATCACCATATTGTAGTGCAGGAAGCCCCCTATATTTCCATTGACAGATGATGGACCTGAGATGTGACTTGCTTTTTTGTAGATTGAGCTGCTTTTATTGGGAACATTTTACATAATGTTTGGGTTCACATTTATCTGGCGCCCTACTATAATGAGGCAGCAGAGTTACTCTGGACTCTGTTCAGTGCTTTCCTTCTTTTCAGAAGTGCACAAAACTGTGTCAGACTGTGCTTTTATGCACGCCTAAAAAGATGGACACTACCAGACCACAGGTGGCCAAATTCACAATGCCTTCATCTGCATCATCATAGGGAATCTTGCGCCAAGTCTCTGCAGTGTTGGGTTTATGGGAATTAGGCTGCATACTTTAAGTACACTTATATTTTGGTATATTGTTCACCACTTTAACCCTGTCATTTGTTGATCTGTACAAAATATTGTGGATGTGGGGTCATTGCAGGGGCCTAACCCTCATGGGTTATGGTATAAATATGATTGCATTTTTGCAGTTGTAATTGTTTTTAATGTTTTTTTGTGTGTGTTCGGGTGTTCCAATAAAGAATTATTTGTTAATATTTCTTCGGTGATCCCTCCTATGTACATGCCTCTTTTTCTCTACATGGTTTCATGGCTTTTTAGCATGTAAGGCTGAGTTCACACGTACTGGAATTCTCGCGGAAATTACCGCGAGAGTTCCGGAATTCCATTCCGCGGGAAAATCGCATTTTAAATTCCCGCGATTTTCCCGCGGAAAGACTAGCATTTTGCAAGCGTAATTAGCTTGCAAAATGCTAGCGTTTTCCAAGCGATCTGTAGCATCGCTTGGAGAACTGATTGACAGGTTGGTCACACTCGTCAAACATAGTGTTTGACGAGTGTGACAAACTTTTTACTACTGAGGCTGCCTATGCAGCCTCAGTAGTAAAAGATAAAATGTAAAAAAAAAAATAAAAAATGGTGTTATTCTTACCTTCCAACGTCCCGCGCAGCCGTTCCCAGTAATCCTTTGCGAAAATGCCCGCGATGACGTCCGTTCTCGCGGGATCGCGATTTCTCGCGGTAATTCGCGATGACGTCGCGTGAATGACCGCGAGACTTCACGATCCCGCGAGAATGGACGTCATCGCGGGCATTTTCGCAAAGGATTACTGGGAACGAGAGCGTGGAGAGAGGCGGGAAGGCTGCACGGGACGCCGGAAGGTAAGAATAACAATATTTTTTATTTTAAATTCTATTTTTTACAGGGATATGGTACCCAAAGCCTGGAGGACAGTCTCCTCTCCTCCGGACCGTGGGTACCATCTGCAATTGTTCTGCTTACTTTCCGCATGGTGTGCACAGCCACATGCGGGAAGTAAGCGGAACAATGCATTCCTATGGGTGCGGGATCGCCGCGATTCCGCAAAATTAATGAGCATGCTGCGGTTTTTACCGCAAACCGATTCCGCCGCGGTAAAAACCGCAGCATTTGCACAGCATTGCGGAATCCCATAGGAATGCATGGGATATTTATTTTTCGCGTTTTCGCGGCAAAATCGAGCGGTTAAAACCGCCGCGGAAACGCGAACAAAACGCCACGTGTGAACTCAGCCTAACAGGTGATCCTTAGAGCAATGAGGGTAATATTCTAATGTTTAATGATTGAATAATAATAGAGATCCACAGCCCCTCCAAAAACATGGATGGCAGACCATCCGGTGAAAGAACCTAATACCACAGAGTATGGTGGAAGAAAATGCCGACAGGGTGTCAGATGGAAATGATATAAGCAGCAACACGTGAAAATAGATAAAAACACCTTTATTAAAATATATAAATGGGTGTACACTAGAATGAATAAAAAGGCATCCCAAATAAATGCGTAGTGTTGAATTTTAATGGACTTCAACAAGGGGTTAAATAAATACCCATGTAAAACAGGCTCAATGCTAAACAGGAAAAAAATGGCTATACACTTCTTAAAGCCCCTCGACGAAGGAAGATCTATTCCGAAACGCGCGTCGGGGCGCGTTCTCAGGCATTCCCAGGCACTTATTACCGGCTCATTAGGTATTTCCTTGCTCACTCCTAGCTCCCATTTTCTTTTTTCACATTTGGTGGCACTGTAGCAGTGTCATCCTTTATTTGTGCACTTCACATTATCTACTCACTATTCATTTTTTATTGCACAATTCTGTTCTATTGCACTCTGTATGCACAGCAGTGGTTATTATTTGTGCACTGTACATATATATATATATTTTGTTATTTATTTTTATTATTTTATTGTTTATTATTGTATTCTTTATTGCACAATCTGGTGTTATTACACATTGTATACACAATTGTCTTGGGGCTACAGGATGACCCTGTAGTACCTACCTTCTACCTCTTTCCAAAGGTACATAAATCTTTGGAAAATCCACCAGGTAGGCCTATAGTCTCCTGCATGGGGGGTTGTTTGAAAAACCTTGCACCTACCTCGATTTCTTCTTACAACCGCTGGCTACTGCTCTTAAATCTTATATACGAGACTCGACGCACCTCATCCAAATACTTAGCGACCTCTGTATACCACCACATACTTTGTTGGTCACGCTTGACGTCGAGTCTTTGTATACAAGTATTAGCCATGATCTTGGTTAGGAGGCCGTTTCATTCTATCTCAAACGGAATCCCCTGGGTGATAGGGACCATGATCGGTTTCTCCTTGATTTGTTGTTTTTTGTTCTTGATAAAAAAACGTTGTCTTTGACAGAAATTTTTATAGACAAATCACAGGCACCGCCATGGGAGCATGATGTGCTCCCTCTTATGACAACATATTTCTGGGGTGGTGGGAGGAGCTTGTTGTGTATCAACACAAGGACTTCAACTCATGTTGTTTTCAATGGCTACGATATATTGATGACATGGTGCTGTTTTGGACAGGCTCCGAAGAAAGCTGCGGGGAATTCATCATGGAGTTGAACACCAATCCATTCAACATTAGACTGACTTCTAACATCTCTTGTACTACGGCTGAATTCCTGGACCTCAGGCTCACCTTGGAAGGTTCGCACATTTCCACCAATTTATACCGTAAGCCAACAGCTACTAACAGCTTATTACATTACACCAGCTTCCATCCCAAACACTTCAATATGGTATCCCTACAGGTCAATTTCTCCAACTCAAGCAGAACTGTATCAACGCACCCGACTTCTTATCGGAAGCAAAATCATTAACAGACCGTTTTAGATGTCGTGGTTACCCCAAGAAGGTTATTTCCTCTTTGTACCAAAGAGCAAGAACAAGCATACGTTCTGATCTACTCCAGAGAAAGACATGTGAGTCACCTAGACCATTAGGCATTGTTACCACCTTCAATAACCAGTGGCGGGATATTCGAAAAATCCTAGACCATAGTTCGGTTTTCTTACTTAGTGAACCCAAACTGTCCCCGCATATTTCTGACTCCCCTAATCTGGTAGCGCGACAAGCTTGCAGCCTGAAAGTTTGGCTATGTCATAGCCACTATATTCGTCCTGCTGTAATATTAAACAGAGGCTTTAGGGTAATTGGCACCTATCCTTGCGGGAATTGCAATATCTGTCAACATATGATCACTCAAGACAGTTTTTCACTCTCTATCTTCCCCTTCCAGATTAAACCTAGAAGAACCTTCTTCAATAGTAAGACGCGGAATCTGGTCTATGCCCTTATTTGCAATTGCCCGAAGGTTTATGTAGGACAGACTACACAAGAACTTCGAAGGAAGTTACAGCAACATCTTTCTAACATTTCAACGGCAAGGAAGGATCGCGAGAAAGGTAAAAACATCTCAGTGGCAGCATATTTCTTGGATGTGCATCAGGGACGAATAACAGGATTGAAGATGATGGGTCTAGAGGAAGTGTCAACTAACATCCGAGGGGGTAACATTCTCCAAGAACTTCTTAGATGTGAATCCAAATGGATTCACTATCTTGGTAGCCTTACACCTAAAGGGCTTAACGAAGAATTACTCTTCACCGGATTCTATAAACAACTTTGATTCCTTCTACATACACAAAAAATTCCCCCTTTGCCTTTGCTTGCTGTTGACTTTGGGGCCTCAAAATATTGATTTTGATTCTTTTGATGATTTTTTATGACTTTTTTTTCTCTCAGATTCTAGTTATTGAGGACCTTATACCTCGTTCCTGGCATATGAAGAGAGTTGACTTAACGGTTTTGGACAATATGTACACATGTACTTTGGAAGCTCGTTCTATTTTGCCAAATCAGCCGGAATATTCTATATCTTGGTCATGGAACCTCCCTTTCCAACTATTCCTCTTGGAAGCCCTCCACCTGAGATTTTATATATTGCAACCATCTCCTTGGGTTTTTCATGGATCTGCACCATATCTGGAAACATTCCTCCTGGCTGTTTGTCATTGGACAACATTGACCCAAGATGTGTTAGGTGTTTTTCACATCTGACCAGACCAGCCGGGACACCCTTTATCCCGGGCATGTACATTTTCTTCATACAACCTTCTTGGTAGCTCTCATTTTATGTCACAATACATTGAGATCGCTCGCTTGGCCGTTGGGACCATATGGACTTGCACCGTTTCCTGAAACCCTCATATATAATACTTTGTATTGTGATTTTCTATTGCTACTTTATTGTATTGTATCTTGTATTATTAAATCGAGTATTTCTTTACAGCTTGTCGGACAGTCCCTATTTGATTCACGGTCCCTCTGTGATAATTTTCCCTGTCCCCCCCCCTTTATAGTTTGTACATTTATTACTTTCCCACATTTGGTCTTTTCTTTATTTATTTGCCTATTTTCCCATCCTCCTCCCCTTTTTTTTTGTTTACACTTTTCCTTATATATTTTTATTATCTTTCATCTATTTTCTTCATTAAATTTTTTATAATTTTTCTCTCTTTTTTTTCCATTATCTCATTTATTTTTATTTTTGTTTTCTAACTTGGCATCCTGTTTTTGGCCTCTCCTTTGGCAACTCAGCCAGTGGGCTCCATTAGTGGCTATATTAGTTCTGGGTCTCCTCCATTTCAGAACTGGGTATACTAACAAGATTTATTACAAAATGATTTCTTTCTAAATGATCCATTTCTGTTGATATGCAGATGAACTTGGTTCTATCTGCTTAAAAAAACATGTTTTTTTAACTAATAATATACACTTTCTTGTCTTATTTTGTTGGGGCGCTTTATTATTAATATTTTGGTTAAGGTCTGCCCTGTTTCGGCATATATCTCTCTCCTACCAAGCACGCGCTGATTAGCACACGTGCAGTAGTCTTTCTATAGCCAGTTTGCTATTTTGGACTCCGCTCATTGTTTTTGCATTGCTGCTCTGCTGAGCGCGCTGACCGGCGCATGCGCTGTATGTTATCCAGCGGCCATGTTGGTACACCACCTTCAATACTTCATTTTGTCATTCTGCGATTGTGCAGACTTTGTTTCCAACTTTGCTAAAGGCTGGTCATGGTCTTTCCTCATTTTGTCATTCTGCGATTGTGCAGACTTTGTTTCCAACTTTGCTAAACACCGGTCATGGTCTTTCTTCCCTTACACGCCGATGGCTCCCAGCTGTTCTCTGTCCCTCATAATTGAACCCAGGCATCTATATTCCACCCGCTCACACTCTGTCTATTGCTCCTGATGAAGCCAGCTTGACTGGCGTAACGCGTCGGGCATTTCTCCTGAGCCCCTGCCTTCTCTCCCCATACCTCTCCACTCACACTGCATGAGTGACCTTGGTTTTTAATCATCCATGCAGGCATTTGCCTCTGTGATACAGGTTGTATGCGGTGTCTTGCCCCCCTCCATTCTAGGGTAATCTCTTATTTCATTTCAACAGCAGAGTAGCACCTGCTGCATTCATTATTCAGTCTCTGCAGTGTTGGGTTTATGGGATTTAGGCTGCATACTTTAAGTACACTTATATTGTGGTATATTGTTCACCACTTTAACCCTGTCATTTGTTGATCTGTACAAAATATTGTGGATGTGGGGTCATTGCAGGGGCCTAACCCTCATGGGTTATGGTATAGATATCATTGCATTTTTGCAGTTTTAATTATTTTTAATGTTTTTTTTTTGTGTGTTCGGTGCTCCAATAAAGAATTATTTGTTATTATTTCTTTGGTGATCCCTGCTATGTACATGCCTCTTTTTCTCTACATGGTTTCATGTTTTTTTTAGCAGGTAACAGGTGATCCTGTGCAGTGGTGCCCTCTCCTGTTTGTTCATTCAAGGGTTCCATCTGAATCACATATTTCAGAGATTTACACGGAAGCCTCAGTGTAAGCGCTCAGTGTAGAGCGCAGGATAAATGTGTGCCGAACCTTACTGCGATCTTTGGGAGGCAGAATGAACAAATCAATAGTAGGTGAATAATTATTAAAAAAAAAAAAAACGCATTAAAACCGCATAAAAACCGCAGTACAACCACACTGCGGTTTCTGGCAGGAGATGCAGTTTTTGTGCAGAAAATGCTGCACACAAATCTGCAACATGTGCACACAGCCTTAGCGTATGACAGCTGCCATAACATAAAAACCTGCTATAAATAATAAATCAAACCCACTTTATCACCCCCCCTAGTTAGGGATAAAATAACAAAATTTTTTTAAAAAAGTATTTATTTCCATTTTCCCATTAGGGCTAGGGTTAGGCTTAAGGTTGAGATTAGGGTTATGGGTGTGTTTGGGTTAGGGTTGGAGTTAGAATTGGGGGGTTTTCACTGTTCAGGCACATCAGGTGCTCTTCAAACGCGACATGGCGTCTGATCTCAATACCAGCCAATTCTGCGTTGAAAAAGTGTGCTCCTTCCCTTCCAAGCTCTGCCATGCTCCCAAACAGTGGTTTACCCCCACATACGGGGTATCAGCATACTCAGGACAAATTGCACAACAACATTTGGGGTCCAACTTCTCCTGTTACCCTTGGGAAAATAAAATATATCATTTTTGCCAAAAAGAATATGATTTTTTTATTTTTATGGCTCTACATTATAAACTTCTGTGAAGCACTTGGGGGTTCAAAGTGCTCACCACACATCTAGATAAGTCCCTTGGGGGTCTAGTTTCCAAAATGGGGTCATTTGCGGGGGGTTTCCACTGTTTTGGCACATTAGGGGCTCTCCAAACGCGACATGACACCTGCAGACCATTCCATTAAAGTCTGGATACAGTAGTTTTCTCCCAGACATGGGGTATCAGTGTACTCAGGACAAATTGGACAACAACTTTTGGGGTCCAATTTCTCCAGTTACCCTTGGGAAACTAAAAGATCATGTTTGTGGAAAAAATATGATTTTTTTATTTTCACGCCCGGGCGCTATAAACTTGTTAAGCACTTGGAGGTTCAAAGTGCTCACCACTCATCTAGATAAGTTCCTTGGGGAGTCTAGTTTCGAAAATGGGGTTACTTGTGGGGGGTTTCCACTGTGTAGGCACATCAGAGGCTCTCCAAATGCGACATGGCACCCGATCTTAATTCCAGCCAATTTTGCGCTGAAAAAGTCAAACGCCACTCCTTCCCTTCAGAGTTCTGCCATGCACCCAAACAGTGGTTTACCCCCACATATGGGCTATCAGCGTACTCAGGACAAATTGCACAATAACTTTTGGGGTCCTTTCCCTTGGGAAAACAACAATTGGGGGTGAAAAGATCATTTTTTGGAAAAAATATGATTTTTTAATTTTAATGCTGTATGTTATAAACCTATTTGAAGCCCTTGGGGGTTAAAAGTTCTCACCACACATCTAGATAAGTTCCTTGGGCGTATAGTTTCCAAAATGGGGTCACTTGTGAGGGATTTCCACTGTTTAGGCACATCAGGGGCTCTCCAAACACGACATAGCGTCCGATCTGAATTCCAGCCAATTTTGCGCTGAAAAAGTCAAACGGCGCTCCTTCCCTTCCGAGCTCTGCCATGTGCCGAAACAGTGGTTCCCTCCCACATATCAGGTATCAGCGTACTCAGGACAAATTGCACATTAACTTTTGCAGTCTAATTTCTCCTGTTACCCTTGGTAAAATTAAAAAAATTGGACCTGAAGTAATTTTTTTGTGAAAAAAAAGTTAAATGTTCATTTTTTTTAAACATTCCAAAAATTCCTGTGAAGCACCTGATGGGTTAATACATTTCTTGAATGTGGTTTTGAGCACCTTGAGGGGTGCAGTTTTAGAAAGGAAGTCACTTTGAGGGGTCAATATAATAGAAAATACCCAAAAGTGACACCAAACAAAAAAAAAAAATTTGGTTCCAAAATTGTGCTGATGTAAAGCAGACATGTGGGAAATGTTATTTATTAAGTATTTTTTGTGACATCTCTCTCTGATTTAAGAGCATAAAAATGAAAAGTTTGAAAATTGCTAAATTTTTCACCATATTTGTTTTTGTTTATACATGAACGCAAGTCATATCGAAGAAATTTTACCACTAACATGAAGTAAAACATGTCACGAAAAAACATTCTCCGAATCATCGGGATCAGTTAAAGCGTTAGAGCTACAACCTTATAAAGTGAAAATGATCAGAATGGTAAAAATTGGACTGGTCATTAACACCTTTACTCCCAAGGGTGGCTTTCATGTTCATGACCGGGCCAATTTTTACTTTACATCAGCACATTTTTTTTTTTTTTTTTAGGAAGTTATAATGATTAACAGTTGACCAGCGATTTCTCATTTTTACAACACCATTTTCTTTTAGGGACCACATCACATTTGAAATCACTTTGAGGGGTCTATATAATAGAAAATACCCAAAAGTGACACCATTCTAAAAACTGCACCCCTTAAGGTGCTCAAAACCACATTCAATAAGTTGATTAACCCTTCGGGTGCTTCACAGGAATTTTTGGAATGTTTAAAAAAAAAAATGAACATTTAACTTTTTCACAAAAAAATTACTTCAGGTCCAATTTTTTTATTTTACCAAGGGTAACAGGAGAAATTGGACTACAAAAGTTATTTTGCAATATGTCCTGAGTACGCTGATACCTGATATGTGGGGGAACCACTGTTTCGGTGCATGGCAGAGCTCAGAAGGGAAGAAGCGCCGTTTGACTTTTTCAATGCAAAATTGGCTGGAATTCAGATCAGACGCCATGTCACGTTTGGAGAGCCCCTGATGTGGCCAAACAGTGGAAACCCCCCCACAAATGAAACCATTTTGGAAACAAGACCCCCCCAAGGAACTTATCTAGATGGGTGGTGAGCACTTTGAACCCCCAAGTGCTTCACAGCCGTACAATTAAAAAATAATTTTTTCCACAAAAATGATCTTTTCACCCTGAATTTTTATTTTCCCAAGGGTAACAGGACCCAAAAGTTATTGTGCAATTTGTCCTGAGTATGCTGATACCCCATATGTGCCATTTTACTTTTTTGGCTGGAATTCAGATCGGACGCCATGCAGCTTTTGAAAAGGCCCTGATGTGCCTAAACAGTGGAAACCCCCCACAAATGACACCATTTTGGAAACTAGACCTTCCAAGGAACTTATCTAGATGTGTGGTGAGCACTTTGTACCCCCAAGTGCGTCACAGAAGTTTATAACGTAGAGCCAAAAAAATTAAAAAAAAAATCTTTTTTTCCCGCAAAAATGATTTTTGCCAATTTTTTATTTTCCCAAGGGTAGCAGGAGAAACTGGACCTCAAAAGTTATTGTGTAATTTGTCCTGAGTAGACTGATACCCCATATGTGGGGGTAAACCACTGTTTGGGCGCATGGCAGAGCTCGGAAGGGAAGGAGCACCGTTTGACTTTTTCAACGCAGAATAGGCTGGATTGAGATCAGATGCCATGTTGCCATGAGAGCCCCTGATGGGCCTAAACACTGGAAACCCCCCTATTCTAACTTCACCCCTAACCCCAACACACCCCTAACCCTCATCTCAGCCCTAACCCTAACGGGAAAATGGAAATAAATACATTTTTTTAATTTTACTATTTTTCCCTAACTTAGGGGGTGATAAAGGGGGTTTGATTTACTATTTATGGCGGGTTTTTATGTTTAGCAGCTGTCGCACGCTAAAAGACGCTTTTTATTGTAAAAATAGTTTTTGCATCACCACATTTTGAGAGCTATAATTTTTCCATATTTTGACCCACTGTATACTACGAGTTATTTTTATGTGGTTTCAATCAGTTTAATATAATATACACTGAGATGAGGTAAGCAAAAGGTCACTGAAACTTCCTTAAGATAAAGGAATGTAAATTGCTGGTCATTTGTTTATCCATCAGCAAAGGACAATTGATATTCAAGGCAACTACCCTAATTAGCTTGGGTGTGTTAACTTTCCCAAGGATGTTATTCTTGTGCTCCGAAGCCCCTCCTCCAGCTTGCTGAATTTCTGCCATGTGGCACACATGAGGCCCCTTCCTCTAGCTTCCTGTATTATATACTGGTTAAAACAGGTATTGAGGGGATGTGTTTATAGCCAATGCACAACAGACTTGTGACATCATTCCCCACATGGTGGGGCTGGACACACCTTTTAGCTGGACATTTAAAAGAACTAGGACACATGTGCTCACTCTCTTTTTGGCTCCTCGAGGATGACTGGTCGACGTCTATCTGAATAATGTAACGTATGAATAATGCTCGTTTCTGATTAATGCATATGTATTTATAGTTTTATACTGATTATTTGATCTTATCATTTATTAAGTAAATCAATTTAGTAAATTCAATTCTTGTGTGAGCATTTTCTTATTCATCACAATCCATTGGAACCCTTACAAAACACCCACCGAGTCATGTGAGATCTTATTTTTTGCGGGACGAGTTGACGTTTTTATTGGTACCATTTTCAGGCACGTGACATTTTTTGATCACTTTTTTTTCCGATTTTTGGGACGCAGAATGAACAAAAACCAGCGTTTCATGAATTTCTTTTGGGGGGGTGCATTTACACCGTTCCGTGTGCGGTAAAATTGATAAAGCGGTTTTATTCTTCGGGTCAGTACGATTACAGCGATACCTCATTTGTCTTTTTTTTTATGTTTTAGAGCTTTTATGCAAAAAAAAATTATTTTTGCATAGCTTTATTCTACGAGCTATAACTATTTTTTTGCTGATAACACGGTATGGCGGTTCGTTTTTTGGCAGGACAAGATGACGTTTTCAGCGATACCATGTTTATTTATATACTTTTTTTAATCGCGCTTTATTGCACTTTTTGATCAGCGGTACGATAAAGCATTTTTTTACTTTGCTTTTTATTTTTAAGGGGTTCACTAAAGAGGTTAACTAGTGGGACAGTTTTATAGGGCGGGTCGTTAGGACGCAGCGATACCAAATGTGTACTATTATTGGTTTTTTTTTTATTTCCAAAAAATGAAAAAAAAATTTTTTTTTATTTAGGGATTTTTTTTTATAGATTTTTACACTTTTTTTAAAATTTTTTTACTTTATTATTTTGTCCCATTATGGGGCATCACTGTGAAGTGTCAGATCGCTTATCTTTGTAGTGCAGTGTCAGATCAACGATCTGACATAGGCATTGCAGCAGGTTCTCTCGGTGCCTACTCTCTTGCAGGCACTGAAGAAGCCGCCTCCCTGCAGGCCCCTGCGGCCATCTTGGCTCTGGGGGTCTGCAGGGAAGGATGCCCTCGGAGGAGCGCAGCACATCGCGCTGCTTTGGGGGTCTCAGGGAAGCGCGCAGGGAGCCCCCCTCCCTGAGCAATTCTTCCCTAATCCCCCGGTAACCCCAGGGGTTAATGTGCCGGGGCGGTCCGTGACCGCCCCTGACAGTGCCGGGTGTCAGCTGTGATAATCAGCTGACACCCGACTGCGATCAGTGGTGCTCCCCCCTGGGGGCACTGCTGATCGCTTAAACGTACTATCCCGTTCCTGGTCATATGGGCCCGGGTACCGTGGATGGGATAGTACATCTGAGGACCCCGTCACACATAGCGACGCATCAGCGATCCCGACAACGATATGACCTTGTCAGGATCGCTGGTGAGCTGCCAAACAGGCAGCTTCACCAGCGATACAGCGGGTTACCCACTGTGTACCTTAGTTACCAGCGTGCTGGTGCAGGGAGCTGGTAACCAAGGTACACATCTGGTTTCTAAGCGTTGCGCGCCGCTTAGAAACCCGGTGTGTACCTTAGTTACCAGCGCCAGCTCGCTGATCTCCTGCCTGCCACGCGCAGCGATGCGTGCTGGCCAGCGGGAGACCAGCGATCAAAAAAATGTCCTCGCCATTTCAGCGCGATCAGCGATACCCGGCAGGGGGGCCGGTCGCTGATAGGCGTCACATACAGCGATCTCGCTAATGAGATCGCTGTTGCGTCACAAAACTGTGACTCAGCAGCGATCTCGCTAGGGAGATCGCTGTGTGTGACGGGGGCTTGATGTCAGAAAGGGGTTTAGCTGCAAATTGGCTGTCACTAAGGGGTTAATTGTTTTTTATTGATAGATCAGGTGATTATGAACACGGCGATAGCGAATGTGTATGTTTGGTTTTATTTTGAAGGTGGCGATTTGAACTTTTTTATATTTTTAAACACTTTTCTTTTTTTTTTACTTTTGGCATGCTTCATTAATATCCCACAACAGACTAGCTGCTGTCACAACCCGATCGGCTCTGCTACATAGAGGCGATGATCAGATCTCCTCTATATAGCAAATTTACTCTGTTGCTATAAGCACCGACCACTGAGTGGCACTCATTGCAAACTGGCACTGTAACTATAGAGGTCTCCAGGAGACCTCTGGTTGTTATGCTGACACACTGGTGACCTGCGATCACGTGACGCGGGTCACCGGTGCATATTTCCAGCGCGATTGCCAGAAGCGATTGTTTAAATCCGCAGTCAGAGTTTGACAACATTTAACTGGTTAATAGCTGTCCCTTTATGAGGTAATAACTCTGAAACGCTTCCATGGATCCTGGTGATTCTAACAGTTTTCTCGTGACATATTGTAGTTCATATTAGTGGTAAAATTTCATTCAAATAACTTGCGTTTGTGAGAAAAACGGAAATTTGGCGAAAATTTCGCAATTTTCCAACTTTGAATTTTTATGCCCTTAAATCACAGAGATACGGCACACAAAAAACTTAAGTAACATTTCCCACGTTTACTTTACATCAGCACAATTTTGGAACCAAAATTTCTTTTTGTTAGGAAGTTATAAGGGTTAAAAGTTGACCAGCGATTTCTTATTTTTGCAACACCATCTTATTTTTACGGACCACATCATATTTGAAGTCACTTTGAGGGGTCTATATGATAGAAACTACCCAAAATTCACATTCTAAAAACTGCACCCCTCAAGGTGCTCAAAACCACATTCAAGAAGTTTATTAACCCTTCAGGTGCTTCACAGGAATTTTTTGAATGTAGAAAAAAAAAAAAAAAAATTAACATTTAACTTTTTTCACAAAAAAAATATTTCCGGTCCAATTTTTTTTATTTTACCAAGGGTAACAGGAGAAATTAGACTGCAAAAGTTATTGTGCAATTTGTCCTGAGTACGCTGATACCTGATATGTGGGGGGGAACCACTGTTTCGGCGCATGGCAGAGCTCAGAATGGAAGGAGCGCCGTTTGACTTTTTCAATGCAAAATTGGCTGGAATTCAGATCGGACGCCATGTCACGTTTGGAAAGTCCCTGATGTACCAGTGGAAACCCCCCACAAATGACACCATTTTGGAAACTAGACCTCCTAAGGAACGTATCTAGATGTGTGGTGAGAACTTTGAACCCCCAAGTGCTTCACAGAAGTTTATAACGTCCGGGCGTGAAAATAAAGAAATCACACTTTTTTCCTCAAAAATGATTTTTTTTGCCAATTTTTTATTTTCCTAAGGGTAACAGGAGAAATTGGACCCCAAAAGTTGCTGATACCCCATATGTGGGGCTAAACCACTGATGTGTGATGAGCACGCTGAAACCCCAAGTGCTTCACAGAAGTTTATAACGTAGAGCCATAAAAATAAAAAAAAATCATATTTTTTTTCCACAAAAATGATATTTTTGCCCCCAATTTTTTATTTTCCCAAAGGTAACAGGAAACATTGGACCCAAAAGTTGTTTTGCAATTTGTCCTGAGTAGGCTGATACCCCATATGTGGGGGTAAACTACTGTTTGGGTGCATGGCAGAGGTTGGAAGGGAAGGAGCACCATTTGACTTTTTCAACTCAGAATTGGCTGGAATTGAGATCAGACGCCATGTTGAGTTTGGAGAGCACCTGATATGCCCAAACAGTGGAAACCCCCCAATTCTAACTCCAACCCTAACCCCAACACACCCCTAGCCCTAACCCTAACGGGAAAATGGAAATAAACACATTTTTTATTGATTTTATTATTTTTCCCTAACTAAGGGGTTGATAATGGGGGGGGGGGGGGTTTGATTTACTATTTATGGCGGATTTTTATTTTTGGCAGCTGTCGCACGCTAAAGGATGCTTTTTATTGTAAAAATAATTTTTGCATCACATTTTGAGACCTATAATTTTTCCATATTTTGACCCAGAGTCATGTGAGGTCTTATTTTTTGCGGGACCAGTTGACGTTTTTATTGGTACCATTTTCGGGCGCGCTACATTTTTTGATCACTTTTTATTCCAATTTTTGGGACGCAGAATGAACAAAAAACAGCATTTCAAGAATCTCTTTTGGGGGGTGCATTTACACCGCTCCGCGTGCGGTAAAATTGATAAGGCGGTTTTATTCTTCGGGTCAGTACGGTTACAGCGATACCTCATTTATGTTGTTTTTTTATGTTTTGGTGCTTTTATGCACTAAAAACAATTTTATATAAAAAATAATTATTTTTGCATCGCTTTATTCTGCGAGCTGTAACTTTTTTATTTTTTCACTGACGACACTGTGTGGCGGCTCGTTTTTTTGTGGGACAAGATGACGTTTTCAGCGGACCATGGATATTTATATGCGTCTTTTTGATCGCGCGTTATTGCATTTTTTGTTCGGCGGTATGATAAATCATTTTTTGCTTCGTTTTTTATTTTTTTTAGGGGATCGCTAAAGGGTTTAACTAATGGGACAGTTTTATAGGGTGGGTCGTTACGGACGCAGCGATACCAAATACGTGCACTTTTATTGTTTTTTTTTTTATTTCCAAAAAATGAATTCGGGAATATATATATATATTTTTTTTAATTTAACAATTTTTTATTTTTACATTTTTTTGTAACTTTATTACATTGTCCCAGGGGGGACATATCTGTCATATCACAGATCACTGTGACAGATCAGCGATCTGTCACAGGCATAGAATTAGACTTCCTCATGCCTGCGCTTTGCAGGCACTGAGGAAGCCAGCTCCCTGCAGGCCCCCGAAGGTTCCCGTCGCCATCTTGGATCCGGGGACCTGCAGGGAAGGAGCCCCCCACAGCAGTGCTGCACATTGCGCTGCTGTGGGGGGCTCAGGGAAGCACGGAGGGAGCCCCCTCCCTACCGATGCTTCCCTTTAACCCCCGGTACACCGCGATCGTGTTTGATCGCGGTGTGCAAGGGGTTAACGTGTCGGGGGCGGTCTGTGACCGCCCCTGACACATAGTGCCGGGTTTCAGCTGTGATAATCAGCTGACACCCGGCCGCGATCAGCTGCGATCCCTCCGTGAGCGCAGCTGATCGCGCTAGACGTACTATCCCGTCCATGGGCATAGGGGCCCGGGTCCCATGGACGGGATAGTACATCTGATGTCAGAAAGGGGTTAATAGGTTTTTACTTGTTAAATCTGTGTGGAAGAAAAACTGTTACAAAACTCAATTCACAGTAAAACTGAATAGATTTTATGCAGTTTCTACTATGAAGTTAAAAAAAATTTAATTATGAAAACCCCTTTATGTACCACGATTCTCACGAAAAACTCATCATAAAAAGATACAAATGGAAATACAATGAATGTTAGTTTTGAAAAAGTTATTTTTTTAATATTTGTTTCAATATACAAAAACAATCGTTTCATGGCTTGTATATTTATTTACGGATTTACATTAGACAGCTAGTAAAATATTTCAACAGCAGAAAGGAAAAATATTATGTAAAAGACCCATGCAAGCCATGTTCTTGTGGTCATTAACTTACCAATATCCTAAATAAATGCAGGAAACTGTTTGCATTTAATTACTTATGTCACTTTAATGAGACTGGTACAAAAACAGGAAATTCACCTGGGTCAAAAAGATAAAGTCTTCAACCTTGATACAGATATCAGAAAGACAACTTGAAAAAGGTTAAATTTAAAAAAAAAAATTGAGATAAAATGAAATTGTGAGGCTTCCCAAAATATTACACTTTTACATAGTTTTAAACAGATAAATTCCCAGTATATCTTAAGATTTTTTTTTTTTTTGAAAGTGCAACCAAATTGATACTTTAAAAATAACCTGTAAACTTCATTGCAGTTTATGCTATATAAACTAATCCCTCCATACCATACATATACAGATGCCTCATGACAAACTGAAAACTTTTAATCTTAAGTATATTAATAATGTAGGCACTTAATGGGGTATTCCCGCCTAGCCATTTATGACCAAGATTGGACTACCTTTATTTAGTGACCAGAGGTGGACGGATTTACCTAAATAACAGACAAGTGGGTTGTATTACACCATTAGCAGAACTCCCAAATTAGGGAATGGGAGTTTTGGACACAGGGCAGCACATAATGCCACCCACCTCTGACTGTCGCATACAGACAAGTGTTCCCATCTCAATCATAAATTACCAATGGCAATATAACCCTTTTACATGAAATTTAAACAAAAAACAATTTGGATATGAAGCTGTGGAAACAAAATACAGAACTAATGTTCAGCAACCATAATAGGATTACTATGTTTATTATTGTGACATCTTTCGAAATCTGTTACAGTGAAATATTTTATAGAGTAGTAATAGGTTTTATTGAACTGGAGTAGTAGATGATTAAGGGTCTGTCACACTAAGCGATATCGCTAGCAATATCGCTATAACTAGTGACGTTATAGCGATATTGCTAGCGATATCGCTGTGTGTGATACTTACCTACAACCCGCTCCCCCGCTGGTTATCGCTGATCGCGCGAGAACAGGCTGGACTGTTTCTCGTCGTCAGCTTCCTGTGGAGAGACGAGCGTGGACGCGGGCGGGAGGACGCAGGATCGCCTGGTGTGACAGGTAAGTAGCGATCCCCGTCCCCAGCGATGTCGCTGGTGAGATCTGCCTGTGTGGCAGCTCACTAGCGACCACTTAGCGATGCACCAGCGATCCTGACCGAGTCATATTGCTGGTCGGGATCGCTGGTACATCGCTAAGTGTGACAGTACCTTTAGTCTCATGTGATCCTTCAGATCTTCAAAATCTGCTGCAGCATGTTAGAGTCCACAAAACAGGAGATGCCAGAAGTCCTGCTATCAAAACGTAATGGAACAATATTAAGCAATGGTTATACGATTATGGGTCTGCACATGACAGTGATCACCTGCACTTCCTCCAGGACTAGATATTAATAATTGCGGGGTCTCAGTTCTTTCACTCTCGTTGTACACTTCAAAATAATTGCTTGGTAAAATCACATAGCCAGCACCGTTTTTATAATCAAACACTTCTTTCTCCAGTTTTTCCAGATTTCGCTCTTGCCTTCTGCACCTCTGGTTTGCAATTCTAAGCTTTTTCCTCAGTTTATCAACTTGTTCTTCCAGCTGTTGTATTCTCCTCCTCTGATGGACTGTATCTTCCACTGTATAATTGTGGTCACATATCACTGCTATGTGACTAGGGGTGTATGGAGGAGGCAAAAGCAAACCAATAGCAGGATCTATTTCTGGGATTGTAGGGACCGGTGGATTTTGGTCTTCCTTTTTTATAGTCTTTGTGGTCTAAAGTAAATGACAGAAATGTAGGTTAAATACTTACAGAACATATGTGATTTATAGCTATCTGGAGAGAATTTTTATTTTCCAGTTTAATATGGTAAAATGAAAGTCCTCTATTAGACTGAAGTCAGAAAAGTCCCATTTGGGGCTTTTTTTTTTTTTTACTGAAATAAAAGTGGTGCCCAAGCGATTAAATATACAGTTGGGAGAATAAGTATTTGACACACTGCCTATTTCGAGTTTTCCCACCTACAAAGAATGGAGTGTTCTGTAATTTTTATTGTAAGTACATTTTAACTGTGCGAGACAGAATCTAAAAATAAAAAACAGAAAATTCACATTGTATGATTTTTACATAATTAATTTGCATTTTATTGCATGAAATAAATATTTGATACAATAGAAAAACAGAACTAATTTTTTTTTTTTTTATAGAAAGCTTTGTCTGCAATTACAGAGATCAGACATTTCATGTAGTTCTTGACCAAGTTTGCACAGTCTGCAGCAGGAATTTTGGCTCACTCCTCCAAACAGATCTTCTCCAGATATTTCAGGTTTCAGGGTTGTCACTGGGCAACACTGAGTTTCAGCTCCCTCCAAAGATTTTCTATTGGTTTCAGATCTGGAGACTGGATAGGCCACTCTGGGACCTTGAAATGCTTCTTATGGAGCCACTCCTTAGCTGCCCTGGTTCTGTGTTTCGGGTCATTGCTTGCTGGAAGACTCAGCCACGACCCGTCTTCAATGCTCTTATTGAGGGAAGGAGGGTGTTGGCCAAAATCTTGCGATACATGACACCATCCATCCTCCCTTCAATACAGTGCAGTCATCCTCTCCCCTTTGCAGAATAAATCACCCTCAAAGTATGCTTCACCACCGTGGGTCACAATTGGGATGATGTTCTTGGGGGTTTTACTTCTTCCTCCAAACACAGCGAGTGGAGTTGATTCCAAAAAGTTGTATTTTGGTCTCATCTGACCACATGACCTTCTCTCATGCTTCCTCTGGATCATCCAGATGGTCAATGGCAAACTTCAAACAGGCCTGGACATTTGCTCTCATGAGCAGGGTGACCTTGCATGCCATGCCGGATGTTAATCCGTGATAGCATACGGTGCTTCTAATGGTAATGTTTGAGACTGGGCTCAGCTCTCTTCAGGTCATTGACCAGGTCCTCCTGTGTAGTTCTGGGCTGATTCCTGTCCTTTCTCAGAATCATCCTTACTCCACGAGGTAAGAGCTTGCATGGAGCCCCTGACCGAGAAAGACTGACAAGTCATCTTGTGTTTCTTCCATTTTCTAATAATTGTGACAACAGTTGTTGCCTTCTCACCAAGCTGCTTGCCTATTGTCCTGTAGCCCATCTCATCCTTCTGCAGTTCTACAATTTTGTCCCTGGTGGAGAGGTTGGCGTGTCATTGACTGGGTGTGTCTTTTATACAGGTAACAAGTTCAATTAATAAAGAAAATGAGTGCAGAGTAGGAGGGCTTCTTAAAGAAAAACCTAACAGGTTTGTGAGAGCCAGAATTCTTGCTGGTTGGTAGGTGATCAGATACTTATTCCATGCAATAAAATGCAATTAAATTATGTAAAAATCATACAATGTGATTTTCTGGATTCTTTTTTAAGATTGTCTCTTAGTTGAAGTGTACCTACAATAAAAATTACAGAAAACACACACTGAAAGTAGAAAATACTATACATCAGCTAAAAAAAAATTTACCTTAGATAGACTCCAATGTGGGATGAGTGATTTATATTTGCTGGATGCATGAATGGTGGACCCTGACGCAAGACACATTCCAAAACGCCTGTCGGGGTGTGCACCACACTTGCGACATGGTCCACCCAGATACGCCAATATTGACTGCTTTGTTATCTCTAAACTATCTCCATGAGTTATATTTACTCGCCGAATTTTGGCTGTCAGCTAGGTGTATGTGACCACCACTTATTTCAGAGGGACCATCTCAATTTTGGTTGTCTCCTCATTCATTGATTGCTAACATAACCATCATTCTCACCTTACCCCTATGGTCTTTTGGCCATCTTCTGACATCTTTTTAACCACACTTGAACATTCCCCCTTTTTACACCCTATTATTCATGGTTTACCCTTTCATCTTTTTACACTTATTTGTGCTTCAGGCTATATACATGTACAACCGTCTATCTTGGTCTATCACAACCACTCTTTTTTGTCAATTACCTACGTCGATTAGAAAAATACTTAGATTAAATATTTCATCTTCATCTAGTGGTCCGTGTTTTGTTTTTTGGTTAATCAACCACATATTTATGTATATCTTTTAACCCTTTGTATATGACTTAATGTTTTATCCAAGGTTGGGCCCTCCTTTGCACGTAGTGCATCCATTCCTGTCAGCAGGCAGGATTTTGGTCAGTAACCTAGAGATAATGTCAGGTTGGCGCAGTTATACTGATTAAAATGATACCTGGGTTGATAAAATCCATCTTGTGGTTGTTGTTTAATCTGTTTTTGCAGTTTTCAGTTAATGATATGCTCGTGCTCCGGAGTGGCCAGTGGGTGGGGCTTTGTGCGACTTGTCATAAGCAGATAAGGATGAATATGTGCCTCCTATTTTACATAATGCATATAATATTGTTGGCTTAGAAAAAAAAAATTCAGCAAAATGGTGCCGGAGAATGTACAGTAGCATCTATCGCTTCTCGATGGATGTTACTGCGCATGCGCCTACATTTTGTTGGAGGGAAAAAAAGATATATCGCTGAAGCAAAATGGCACCAGCACTCGCGCAGTAGCATTTATCGGTCGCCGGCGCTATTTTGCTGAGGTTACTTTTTTTCCTGAGCCAAGAATATTTTATGCATTATGCAAAATAGGAGGCACGTCACTGAAGGATCGGTCATAAGCCCATAAGAATGAATATGTGAACAGAGCACCAAATAAAGCACCCCCCACACACACAGTCCCGCCCCAAAGCATGAGCATCTCATTAAACTGAAAATATAGATTAAACAATCATAAGACGGATTTCATCAACCAAGGTATCATTTTAATCAGTATATCGGCGCCGACCTGATATAAGGCTAGTTTCACATTTGCGCTTTTGAGCGCAGCGACGGCCTGCGCACGGCCGCCACTAAGCCCCGCCCCCTGCTGCGCCTCTGCCGGTAGCTCCGCCTACCGGCGCATGACGCTGCATGCGTCCCCTATCTTTATCACTGGGGGTGAAGGCCGTGCGCAGTATGCGTTTGGCAGTGCATGCGTCCTTTTCACGGTGCGCCGAGCGCAACCAAACTGCAGCAGGTTGCATTTGGCGCTGGTCGGCGCACCGTGAAAAGGACGCATGCGCCGCCAAACACATACTGCGCCCCCAGTGATAAAGATAGGGGACGCAGGACTCATGCAGCGTCATGCGCCGGTAGGCGGAGCTACCGGCGGAGGCGCGGGGCTTAGCGGCGGCCGTGCGCAGGCCGTCACTACACTCAAAAACGCAAATGTGAAACTAGCCTTATCTGTATGCTACTGTGCACAATCCTGCTGACAGGTTCGCTTTAAACTACATATTCCAGCTGCCCACTGCTTTTCCTCAATGATGCAGTCACCTCCCTCCCTCTCCTGTGTGTACACGAGTAGCCCTAAAGCCCCCGTCACACTAAGTGAGATCGCTGCGGAGTCAGAAGTTTTGTGAGGCAACAGCGACCTCGCTGTGTGTGACACCTATCAGCGACCGGTCCCCCCACCGGGTATCGCTGATTGTGCAGGAGTGTCCTGGGCCTTTTTTCAATCTTTGGTCTCCCGCTGGCCAGTACGCATCGCTGCATGTGGCAGCGGGAGACCATCGATCAGCGAGCTCGTAAGCAGATGCTGGAAGCTGGTATCCAGGGTACACAGCGGGTAACTAAGCGACGCGCGCGCTTAGTTACCCGCGTCCTCGATGGTCCTGATCTCTGGTGAGTCTGCCTGTTTGACAGCTCACCAGCGATCATGTAGCGACACACCAGCGATCCTGACCAGGTCATATCGTTGTCGGGATCACTGGTGCGTCGCTATGTGTAACGGGACCCTACCTCTCTGGGTTGATTACTCAAGAGTTGTACTGGAAGCAGGCTGACTGATGAATATGTAAAATAGCACTGGCTTCCAGGAAAGCTCTGCTATACTATGCCTAGTTATTTCAAGCGATTACTGTACAACACCTGCTTAAATACTACAATGCCCCATAGAAAATAATATATATATGTCAATCACCTTTCCAAGCGATGCTTCAAATCGCTTGGAAAGAGCAAGCATTCTGCAAGCTAAAAACGCTTGCAAAACACTTGTGTTTTGCAGGAAAACGCATGCGAATAACGCATGCGTTTTACCCGAGGCAGGGAGCTGGGGACATGCTGCGGACATTTCTGCAATGTGGGCACATAGCCTAAAGGCGAGACTGTTAGCCTCAAAATGCATCAGGGCCCTGAAGAAGCTGTTTTTACAGGGATACACGTAGGGTGTCTGGAATAACCTGTACCATGGACTTTCTTGGGTGACTTTGCTCTATACATAGGGTTACAGCTTATGAGTTTATCCAGCCTGTTCTATTGTTTTTGTTACTAATGAATTCACATTCAGACTTATGCCTCAGCTGCTCAGCTGTCTTACTGACTAAAAAGCATATTTGTCAATATTGCTACGTTTGACCGCCACATATAACAAGCTCTATATCAATTGCTTTGCTCAATATTACTGTTAATACTTTGTGATACTATTGTTATATCAGTTTGTTTTTTTTACTCTTTATATCATTAATTACCACAGGGAGGGAGTGTAATCCCTTTCCATGGCTGTGTTTTTGTCAAAATGTGTATACGTGTGTTACGTCAAATGCTGGATCGCTATACTGCGCAGTCGGGACCGATTTCCTTGTACTAATTGATACTATACTTTATTCACTAGTATCTGGAATGACATTATATATGCCCCACTAGGTTAGGCTCTCACCAGAATTGTTGCCATTGCTATAAAACAAAGTACACAACCTGACCCTGTAAGTTTTATGATTGTTGTTTAATACATTTTTCTATTTTTACTCATAGTGTTGTCTAAATGATATCCTCTTCAATAATGGTGTAAGAAGTAAAGTTATGGTGTCTAAAATGTACAGATGTATCACACAGATAGGTGCCAAATCTTCTCATTCAGGTGTTAAAACATGGTTAAAAGGCAGTAGGATTTAAGTACTGTGTCAAACATGGTGACAATGATCCTCTAAGATGAAGCACAAGCAAAACTTTTAACTTACCACAGGCTTATTTTCAGTGTAAGAGAACACAGTAGGAACAGCATTATCCTTGAGTAGTTTATTGTTACAAGCCCTCTTAAAGCTGTCGGGTGTAAAGTGGTCAGAACAGATGCTACTGTATTTGGTTGGTTTAAAGTCGGCTCTTCTGACTGCAGCCTCCCATTTCTTACAAAGAATTGGTCGTGTTAAGGGAAATCTAAAGAAAAAATAAAAGTGAAGCAGATGTAGTAATAAAAAAAAGTATAGGTAACTCTTAAAAGGTATTTATACATCTAAAGCCTTATTTAGATGGCCAAAAAGAGGACAATTCAACAGTTTGAGCAGTAGTTGCTGGTTGATATTCTTAGGCTGTGAAAGGGCCAACCAATATCCATGGATCTTTCGCAGCCTGATAATTTCAGCCCCCGGCTGTCTGCTTTAACTATGCTGGTTATCAAAATTAGGGCAGGACCCATGTTGTCTTTTTTTTTTGTTGTTTAAAGCACAACTCCAGCGTGTTTTGTTTTTTTGTTTTTTCCAGTGCTGGAGTGGCGCTTTAAATCTAAGCCCCCTGCCCCAGTCATATACTCACCCTCCGGCGTCTTCACTTTATGTGCCGCTCTGGTTCCCCCTCGCCATCTTATGACAGTAGCTTCTGACTGGCCCGAAGTCAGAAGCTACTTTACACACTCTCTATACAAGTCTATGAGAGCCAGAACTAGGCACTCTTAGACTTGTATCAAAAAGTGACCTCCGCATAGTTCCATGAAACACTGCAGGAAGGTCCATTTTCACCGGAGTCCGACCGGAGCAACGCTGGAAATGGATACAGGCGGCAGGGGACTTACATTTAAAGCACCACTTAAAGCATTTAAACGCTGGAGTGGCTTTAATTATCGTAATACAAGTGCAGTAAAATACACACGCAAGGCACTAATTACATACCTACTGCAATAGAACGCAGAATAGAAATAGATGTTTAGGCATTAGATGTGCAAAGATCAAGGTAGGTAAATAAGATAGATATTTGTGAATTCACAAATATCTATCTTATTTACCTACCTTGATCTTTGCACATCTAATGCCTAAACATCTATTTCTATTCTGCGTTCTATTGCAGTAGGTGTCACAAGGACAGGTATACGAACGTCCCACTTAAAGTCATCCTTGTCTACGTGGGCGGAACGTATCAACAGCCTTGTGAACACATGGAGAAGTGCGCAGCCCCAAAGATTTTGCCCCAGCGATTCTGACAGCTGACACCCGTCACTCAGTGCCAGGATTGTGCTTGGTGTACTGTATACAAAGGTGTTGTTGTGGTCAAACAATAAAGACTTGCCTTGTTTGGTTTATCTTATTTTATGGAGATTTTTCCTTCGCACTGTGCCTCACAAGTAGTAGTATTATTATTTTTATTATTATTTATTGTTATAGCACCATTTATTCCATGGCTCTTTACATGTAAGGAGGGGTATACATAATAAAAACAAGTACAATAATGTTAAACAATACAAGTCATAACTGGTACAGGAGGAGAGAGGACCCCGCCCACGAAGGCTCACAATCTAAAAGGGATGGGTGAGAATACAGTAGGCGAGGGTAGAGCTGGTCATGCAGCGGTTTGGTCGATCGGTGGTTACTGCAGGTTATAGGCTTGTCGGAAGAGGTGGGTCTTCAGGCTCTTTTTGAAGGTTTCGATGGTAGGTGGGAGTCTGATATGTTGTGGTAGAGAGTTCCAGAGTAGGGGTGATGCGTGAGAGAAATCATGTATGCGATTGTGGGAAGAGGAGATAAGAGGGGAGTAGAGAAGGAGATCTTGCGAGGATCGGAGGTTGCGTGCAGGATAGTACCGGGAGACGAGGTCACAGATGTATGGAGGAGACAGGTTGTGGATGGCTTTGTATGTCATGGTTAGGGTTTTGTACTGGAGTCTCTGGGCAATGGGGAGCCAGTGAAGGGATTGACAGAGGGGAGAAGCTGGGGAATAGCGGGGGGACAGGTGGATTAGTCGGGCAGCAGAGTTTAGAATAGATTGGAGGGGTGCGAGAGTGTTCGAGGGGAGGCCACTGAGCAGGAGGTTGCAGTAGTCAAGGCGAGAGATGATGAGGGCATGGACTAGGGTTTTTGCAGATTTTTGGTTGGGGAATGAACGGATTCGTGAAATATTTTTGAGTTGAAGTCGGCAGGAAGTGGAAAGGGCTTGGATATGTGGTTTGAAGGAGAGATCAGCGTCAAGGATTACCCCGAGGCAGAGCGAGCTTGTGGGACTGGGGAGAATGGGCAGCCATTTACTGTAATGGATAGGTTCGTTGGTTTCACGTGAGATGGGGGAAAGATGATGAATTCTGTTTTGTCCATGTTAAGTTTCAGAAATCTAGCGGAGAAGAAGGATGAAATAGTGGACAGACATTGAGGGATTCTGGTTAGTAGGGAGGTGATATCTGGTCCAGAGATGTAGATCTGTGTGTCATCAGCATAGAGATGATACTGAAAGCCATGAGATTCTATGAGCTGTCCCAGGCCAAAGGTGTAAATGGAGAAGAGCAGGGGTCCTAGGACTGAGAAAAAACTTTGTCCAGCTCCACGATGTAGTGAAAAATATTCTTTATTCACTCAATAGAAATGAGGTTTAAAAGCCAGCATAAGTTACAAGGCATGCGATCGATCTGCGCGTTTCGAGTGGCTAGGCACTCTTAATCATGATACGCAGCTTTGTCCATGGGTAGATCTTATATACTCTATCCGGTCTACACACCGGTTAAATAATTAATTAAAACAAATATAAAACAAATAGAGAGAAAACTAACAATCACAATTACATATAACAATTTGATTCATTAAGATACAATATTATCGCCTTTAGTAGTATTTTATCTTTATTTTATTTCTTAATTTTTATTCATTATTCTCGTTATTATCCATGAAAAAATGAAGCAAACTTCTGAAATAGAAGAGAAACATAACAGAACTCAATGTTGCAACCATTCACAACAGTAAAATTCACATAGATACAATTTTTTTCAAAATGCATGCAGTTTTCAATTACATGTTAAATTTTTATTTCTTTTTTGTGCAATGTTAATTTTAGCACAACAGAACATTTTTTAGTATACACATGTATACAAAGAAGGGGGAAAAAAAAAAAAAAAAAAAAAAAAAAATTTAAAATTGAAAAGATTTTTTCAGGGATTATTTCAATTAGCGCACCAAATGTGCACACAGCCATAATACGTTCGTTTAAAGGGGGAGATAAAAAACTCCAATTTGCACTGTTCTAAAGAATTTTTTTCAGTGTATATGATTTTTTTGGTTATATGCACAGCCAAAAAAAATTTAATTCTTTTATTCCCCATCATACACCAATCATAAAAATCCGTTCTGATGCATTTATTGAAAAGTCATTATCATAAACTTTTTTTTGTTATATTTAATTTTTAGTTTATATCTGAAAAAAAAAAAAAAAAAAAACTTCATGCACTGAAAAAACCGTTCTAATGCATATATAGAAAGACTATTGTCATAGACTTTCCCAAATAAATGAAGTATTTCTTAAGTAACTGTACAACATAAAACTATGTCGAATATTTTGGTTTTTATATTTTAAACATGCAGATTCGAAAAACGGCGTGAAAATACAGTTCTGTGCACAAAAAATACCCCATGAAAAACCTAGCAAAAAAACTGCCATATTTCCACATATTTTAGTATATGTTTAATCAGAACATGAAGATTCATTATAAATGTGATAAGATAGATGTTTCAAAGAGGAAAGGGTTGATAAGTGCTAGTCTAATAAAAGAGCATGGTGTCTTTTCTCTTATTCAAGCCTTGTGGCATACTGGTGTTTAATTTGAACATCCACCACGCCTCCCTGTTCTTAAGCACAGGTTCTAGGTCCCCACCTCTAATCCGATTGTGGACTTTCTCAATCCCATATACTTTTAATGAGTCCAGTTTTTTACTATGAGTCTCAATAAAATGTCGGGAGAGCTGCGATATGTTTCTATTCATATTAGCATTCTCTACATCGAGAATGTGCTCTCTAATCCTAGTTTTTAACGAGCGTTTTGTGCTACCCACATATTTTAGTCGGCATGAAGCACATTCCATGATATAAACTACATTTTTGGTTCTGCAGTTTATAAAATCTTTGATGTCAATTAGATTACTGTCATCAAAATCTCCAAATGTATCACACCTTTTGGTATAGGTACACATCTTGCACTAACTGGCAGCACATTTGAAAAAACCTCTCGTTTTCAACCAATTGCCCGTATGTTCTTGCCGAGTACAAAGAAAACTTGGTGATAAACTGTTTTTTAAGGATGGTGCTTTTCTGGAAACTATCCTTAGTCCTTTTATTATTTTTTCAAGATCTGGATCTTCTTTTAAAATTGCCAAGTTATCCTCAACTATTTTTTTAATATTGGAAAACTGATTACTAATTTGTAACACCATTGTTATAGGATTAGGAGAATTTTTGGACAGTTTATGCGAGTCTTTAAAAAGAGATTTTTTTGAAACAATCTTTTCAGCCCTGTCTAGACTCCATCGATCATAACCTCTCCTACCCAAACGTGGTCTAATGTCAGAAACTTCTTTTTTATAATCAGAGGGACAACTACAATTTCTCTTAGCACGCGTCATTTCACCCACAGGAATACCCTTAATTGTGTGCTTGGGGTGATGACTTTTTGCGTGGAGAATTGTGTTCCCAGCTGTCTCCTTGCGATATGTACGAGTAATAACGGATTTATTAGGTATGCCAGTCAGATTTAAACCCAAAAAATCAGTAGTGGTCTTTTCATGTCGTGTTAGAAATCTTAAATTCAGAGAGTTGCAATTGATATACGCATCAAACTTCTGTACTGTTATTATATCTGAATTCCAAATAATGACAATATCATCAATGTATCTACCGTAAAACTGTATACAATCAGTGTAAGGATTATCAAGATTGTAGATATACATTTCTTCCCACCAACTCATAACGAGATTTGCTAGAGAAGGGGAATATGTAGCTCCCATGGATACGCCATTTACTTGTATATAGTAATTCTCATTGAATATAAAATAATTGTTGGAAATCAACAAAAAAGTGACATCCAAGATGAAATCTTGGAAGTCACACAAGAAATTACTATATTTTTGTAGATGAAATTTTAATGCGCTAATTGCTACTGTGTGTGGAATCGATGTGTAGAGAGAAACATCAGTAGTTATCCATGAGAATTTGGAATCCCAGATTAAACCATCCATTGAATTTAATACTTCTGTACTGTCTCTGAAAAAACGCATGGTGTGAATTGTGCCTGCAGTAACTACTGATGTTGTTTCTCTTTACACATCGATTCCACACACAGTAGCAATTAGCGCATTAAAATTTCATCTACAAAAATATAGTAATTTCTCGTGTGACTTCCAGGATTTTATCTTGGATGTCACTTTTTTGTTGATTTCCAACAATTATTTTATATTCAATGAGAATTACTATATACAAGTGAATGGCGTATCCATGGGAGCTACATATTCCCCTTCTCTAGCAAATCTTGTCATGAGTTGGTGGGAAGAAATGTATATCTACAATCTTGATAATCCTTACACTGATTGTATACAGTTTTACGGTAGATACATTGATGATATTGTCATCATTTGGAAATCAGATACAATAACAGTACAGAAATTTGATGCGTATATCAATTGCAACTCTCTGAACCTAAAATTTCTAACACGACATGAAAAGACCACTACTGATTTTTTGGATTTAAATCTGACTGGCATACCTAACAAATCCGTTATTACGCGTACATATCGCAAGGAGACAGCTGGGAACACAATTCTCCACGCAAAAAGTCATCACCCAAAGCACACAATTAAGGGTATTCCTGTGTGTGAAATGACGCGTGCGAAGAGAAATTGTAGTTGTCCCTCTGATTATAAAAAAGAAGTTTCTGACATTAGACCACGTTTGGGTAGGAGAGGTAGATCCCTAGACAGGGCTGAAAAGATTGTTTCAAAAAAATCTCGTTTTAAAGACTCGCACAAACTGTCCAAAAATTCTGCTAATCCTATAACAATGGTGTTACAAATTAGTAATCAGTTTTCCAATATTAAAAAAATAGTTGAGGATAACTTGGCAATTTTAAAAGAAGATCCAGATATTGAAAAAATAATAAAAAAGGACTAAGGATAGTTTCCAGAAAAGCACCATCCATAAAAAACAGTTTATCACCAAGTTTTCTTTGTACTCGGCAAGAACATACGGGCAATTGGTTGAAAACGAGGTTTTTTCAAATGTGCTGCCAGTTAGTGCAAGATGTGTACCTGTACTAAAAGGTGTGATAAATTTGGAGATTTTGATGACAGTAACCTATTTGACATCAAAGATTTTATAAACTGCAAAACCAAAAATGTAGTTTATATCATGGAATGTGCTTCATGCCGACTAAAATATGTGGGTAGCACAAAACGCACGTTAAAAACTAGGATTAGAGAGCACATTCTCGATGTAGAGAATGCTAATATGAATAGAAACATATCGCAGCTCTCCCGACATTTTATTGAGACTCATAGTAAAAAACTGGACTCATTAAAAGTATATGGGATTGAGAAAGTCCACAATCGGATCAGAGGTGGGGACTTAGAACCTGTGCTTAGGAATAGGGAGGCGTGGTGGATGTTCAAATTAAACACCAGTATGCCACGAGGCTTGAATAAAAGAAAAGACACCATGCTCTTTTATTAGACTAGCACTTATCAACCCTTTCCTCTTTGAAACATCTATCTTATCACATTTATAATGAATCTTCATGTTCTGATTAAACATATACTAAAATATGTGCAAATATGGCAGTTTTTTTGCAAGGTTTTTCATGGGGTATTTTTTGTGCACAGAACTGTATTTTCATGCCGTTTTTCGAATCTGCATGTTTAAAATATAAAAACCAAAATATTCGACATAGTTTTATGTTGTACAGTTACTTAAATACTTCATTTATTTGGGAAAGTCTATGACAATAATCTTTCTATATATGCATTAGAACTTTTTTTTCAGTGCATGAAGTTTTTTTTTTTTTTTTCAGATATAAACTAAAAATTAAATATAACAAAAAAAATTTATGATAACGACTTTTCAATAAATGCATCAGAATGGATTTTTATGATTGGTGTATGATGGGGAATAAAAGAATTAAATGTTTTTTTGGCTGTGCATATAACCAAAAAAATCATATACACTGAAAAAAATTCTTTAGAACAGTGCAAATTGGAGTTTTTTATCTCCCCTTTAAATGAACGTATTATGGCTGTGTGCACATTTGGTGCGCTAATTGAAATAATCCCTGAAAAAAATCTTTTCAATATTAAAATTTTTTTTTTTTTTTTCAGAAAAATTTTTTTCAAAAAGTTTTTTTTTCCCCCCTTCTTTGTATACATGTGTATACTAAAAAATGTTCTGCTGTGCCAAAATTAACATTGCACAAAAAAGAAATAAAAATTTGACATGTAATTGAAAACCGCATGCATTTTGAAAAAAATTGTATCTATGTGAATTTTACTGTTGTGAATGGTTGCAACACTGAGATCTGTTATGTTTCTCTTCTATTTCAGAAGTTTGCTTCATTTTTTCATGGATAATAACAAGAGAATAATGAATAAAAATTAAGAAATAAAATAAAGATAAAATACTACTAAAGGCAATAATATTGTATCTTAATGAATCAAATTGTTATACTTAATTGTGATTGTTAGTTTTCTCTCTATTTGTTTTAATTAATTATTTAACCGGTGTGTAGACCGGATAGAGTATATAAGATCTACCCATGGACAAAGCTGCGTATCATGATTAAGAGTGCCTAGCCACTCGAAACGCGCAGATCGATCGCATGCCTTGTAACTCATGCTGGCTTTTAAACCTCATTTCTATTGAGTGAATAAAGAATATTTTTCACTACATCGTGGAGCTGGACAAAGTTTTTTCTCATTGCCTTGGATTGTGCGCTTTGACACAGCGGTCTCGTGCTCCGATGTTGGAATGCTGTATCTGGTGAGCTGGATTTGTATCCTGATTTATTGTCCTAGGACTGAACCTTGTGGGACTCCGACAGATAGGGGGCGAGGTGAGGAGGTGGTGTGTGAGTGGGAGACGCTGAATGTCCGGTCTGTTAGGTATAATGAGATCCAAGATAGGGCCAAGTCTGTGATGCCAAGGGATGAGAGGGTCTGTAATAATAGGGAATGGTCCACTGTGTCAAAGGCAGCCGACAGGTCCAGGAGGAGGAGGACAGAGTAGTGTCACTTGCTCTTGGCGGTTAAGAGGTCATTGGTGACCTTAGTAAGGGCAGGTTCAGTGGAGTGGTGTGACCGGAAGCCATATTAAAAGCGGTCGAAGAGGGAGCAAGAAGAGAGATGAGAGGACAGTTCAAGGTAGACGTGTTGTTCCAGTAGCTTGGAGGCATAGGGGAGAAGTGATATAGGGCGATAGCTAGATACAGAGAATGGGTCAAGAGAGGGCTTTTTGAGGATAGGTGTGATGGAGGCATGTTTAAAGCTTGAGGGTCAAGTGCACAGGTGGTGAGATGTGATCTTGAGAGTAGAGTGGAGAGTCGATCTTGGAGGTGGAGGGCTGGGAGGTCAGGAGGAAGGGCTCTGGGGGTTGTTGACCAAAACTGTCTCTGATGTTATCAATCTTCTGCTTGAAAAATGAGGCAAAGTCTTCAGCTGAGATGAGTGGGGAGGGAGGAGGTGCTGGGGGACGGAGGAGAGAATTGAAGGTGTTGAATAACTGTTTAGGGTTGTGAGACAGGGAGGATATGAGAGATGAGAAGTAGGTTTGTTTAGCTGTGGCGAGTGTGGTCTTGAAAGTACTGAGGGACTGTTTGAATGCAATGAAGTTTTCAACCACATATGAGGTATCGGTGTACTCTGGAGAAATTGCACAACAAATTCTGGGGTCCATTTTCTCCTATCCTTGTGAAAATGAAAAAAAAAAAAAAAAAAAAAAAATGGGGCTAAAACTTTTTTTGTGGGAAAATATATATTTTTTCATTTTCACAGATCAACGAAGCAAAATTCTGAAAAGCACCTGGTGGTTTAAGGAGCTAAAAACAATTGTAAGTACATTCCTTGAGGGGTCTAGTTTCCAAAATGCTGTCACTTGTGGTGAGTTTCCACTGTTTAGGCCCATCAGGGGGCTCTCCAGAAGCGACATGGCATCTAATTATTACAATAAATTTTGCATTCAAAACGTGAAATGGCACTCTTCCCCTTCCGAGCCTTGCCGTGCGCCCAAACAGTAGTCCCCCCCCCCACACGTATTGGTGTCCTCAGTAGTGATGAGCGAGTATACTCGTTACTCGTAATTTCCCGAGCATGCTCGGGTGATCGCCGAGTATTTGGATGTGATCGCAGATTTAGTTTCTGATGACGCAGCTGCATGATTTGCTGCTGCTAGCCTGCCTGAATACATGTGTGGAATGCCTGTTTGTTAGGGAATCTCCACATGTATTTAGGCTGTCTAGAAGCCGCAAATCATGCAGCTACGGCGACAAAAACTAAATCTCCGAGCACAGCCAAATACTCGGCGATCACCTGAGCATGCTCGGGAAATCTCGAGTAACGAGTATACTCGCTCATCACTAGTCCTCAGTCAAAGTTGCACAGGAAGTTTTGGGGTCCATTTTCTCCTGTTACCTTTGTGAAAATAAAACCATTTGAGTCTAAAGTCTTTTGAATGTGGTTTTGAGCACCTTGAGGGGTGCAGTTTTTAGAATGCTGTCACTTTTGGGTATCTTCTTTCATATAGACCCCTGAAAGTGACTTCAAATGTGATGTGGTCCCCAAAGAAAAACGGTTTGGTAAATTTTTGTTGGGGGGGGGGGGGGGGGAGAGAGATCGCCAGCCAACTTTTAACCCTTCCAACTTCCTAACAAAAAGTCTCAAAAAATTGTGCTGATGTAAAGTTGACATGTGGAAAATGTTATTTATTAATTATTTTGTGTGGCATGACCAATTAAAGGGCATATAAATTAAAAATTGTAACATTTTGGCAAAATTTCCGTTTGTTTTTTTTTTCCCCCACATATGGACGCGAGTTATATCGAACAACTTTCACCACTATCATGAAGTAAATGTCATGAAAAGACAATCTCAGAATCAGTGGGATACCCAGGCTGAAGTGTTCCAGAGTTATTACCTCATAAAGTGACACTGGTCAGATTTGCGAAGTGTAGCCTGGTCGTGACGCTGAAAGGGTTAATGGCTGCCGAGGATCGAGCTGCACTAGTGACTGGTAGTATTAGTGGGTCCTTGGCAGCTTCGCTCTGCCCGCTGACAGTGACGGTCAAGTCTCATATGTGCACGTAGCAGAACTGCCCAGCGCATCCAAACTGGTGCGAACAGGTGCTAACATAACAATTCCATACCTCCCAACCTTTGAAGAAGGCAAAGAGGGAGAAAGGCTGCGGCGCAGCGTGCCGCGGCAAATTTTAAGCCACACCCATTTTAGTAGTCACGCCCATATCCACGCCCCAACCGCACCCATTTAGCACTGATGATCACATTGTTTCATAAACAATAATTATAAACAGAAAAAAAAAATGGAGCGCTGATGCCCCGCCGCCGCTTCTCTGTCCTACTGCGGAGTCCCGAACGATTACCTCCTCCTGAGGTGACATGCTCTAAGCTGAACGCCGGAAATGAGGTCAGCAGTCATTTCCGGCGGTCAGCTTAGGCCTGTTTCACACATCCGTTTGTCACCATCAGTCAAGATCCGTCGATTTGCAAAAAAAACGGATCCGCCATTTTTCTTGGCGGATCCGTTTTTTTCCCTCATAGACTTGCATTATCGGCGGATCTTGACGGATGGTCATCCCTTCGATCCGCTATTGTATGGATCCGCCAAGATTTTGCCGTCCGCTAAGCGGACAAGACGGAGCATGAAAAGTTTTTTTCATGCGCAGATCTGCATTTTGCGCTTGTCCGGGTGATTTAACCCTATATCCCGGCTGCGAAATCTCTCTCTCTCTGAAGGATAAAACACGATGTAACAGCAGAATAGTGAGTTCACCTCTGGAGGTGACTGGAGGATAAGACACAATGTTATAGCAGAATAATGAGTGCAGATTCGGAGGTGACTGGAGGATAAGACACAATGTTATAGCAGAATAATGAGTGCAGATTCGGAGGTGACTGGAGGATAAGACACAATGTTATAGCAGAATAATGAGTGCAGATTCGGAGGTGACTGGAGGATAAGACAATGTAACAGCAGAATAGTGACTGCAGCTCTGGGGGTGACTGGAGGATAACAGGATGTAACAGCAGACTAGTGACTGCAGCTCTGGAGGTGACGGGAGGATAAGACAGGATGTAACAGCAGAATAGTGATTGCAGCTCTGGAGGTGACTGGAGGATAAGACACGATGTAACAGAATAGTGATTGCAGCTCTGGAGGTGACTGGAGGATAAGACATGATGTAACAGCAGAAAAGTGACTGCAGCTGTGGAGGTGACTGGAGGATAGGACACAATGTAACAGCAGATCTCTCTCCCCCTTCCTCCTCCATTCCTCGCTCACCCGACTTCCTCCCTGTGTTCTCCGCCTCCTCCATTCCTCGCTCACCCTACTTCCTCCCTATCTTCTCCGCCTCTCCATTCCTCGCCAGATCGCGGCCCCATATCGCGGGATAAATAGCTTCCCGGCCGGGATGGCGGGTTATGGCCCCCAATTGGGAGGGTTAGGACCTATGCAATTCTAAGAAAACAAAAGCTGTACTCTGGAAAGTTACGAATAGTAAATCTAGAAAATTGGACCTGCATTACTGCCATGGAAACATTTTTGTTACACGCGTGCAGAGGCTTGTCAGTGTCAGCGGCCAGGGACCTGCCTGTAGAGTGCACGGTGTGGCGCGGACCCAACAGTTATTAGAGGTTTTCCTCTGCCACCCCGCAACGTTCCAGCGCCAGACACACCTGTCTGACACACACCGCCCGGGCGCCTTGGGCATAACACCCGTCAGGCTGCTGCTTGGAAGATGCTCACTAGTTTATACAAGGAAACAAAAAATGGCGGCAGCAAATTAGTCACAAACAACGAAAACTATCAAAAAACAGGCTTTATGACAAAACCACAGGTGTCCTGAAGCATATTCCTTCCCAAAAACACGGCAGGTACCCATATTCCCTAGAATTAGGCCACCAGGGAACATAACACGTATAACTATATGAAGTTTGTGGTTTTATGTACAAAAATCCACCATGTAGGAAGCGCAGAAAACAGCAGCAGCCATATGAACGACGTTTCAGCATGGCCGGCTTCTCCCGGTAGTCACTGCTAGCACCAAGCAGGTAGCACAGCACGGGGTCAGAGAGCAAGGACCGGCCTCAGCCACTCCTACGGGAGCGCGCAGCACACAGAGCTCGCCCCCGCTCAGCTGCGCGCTTTACAGCGCATGCGCACATCAACGTATGGCGGGAGCGCGGCGACTACTATGGCTTCACAGAAAACGAAAAGCCATCGCCCCCTTACCGCCTTCCCGTGTATCACTCACTTGTGGAACGAGATGGGTTTATCCTTGTCATATCGGTTTTTGCAGCCGTACGCAGAGCAGGACTGCACCATCGCGTCGGCTCACTCCGCCGCTTGTTTTTCAGTGATGAGCTGACCCGTTTTTTTTCCTTCTAGACAGAAACAAAAGATTAACGTCTTCTTCTCGGTTCACCGTTCCGAAGGGTATTGGTTTCGCCCACCGCCGATTACCGTTTAGTAAAAGAGCGAGAAATTAGCGGGTACTGCTCCTCCCGGCTCCAAGATGGCTGACACCGCTTCAACTGTCGTCACGTTTGCTAGCTCAGCGCACGCCAACCATTTGCCAGCTGAAGTCACGTGATGATACGCCACGCCCAGGTTTCGTGTAGGCCTCGAACATAATTGTGAGATCATTTTCAGGGAGGGGCCGAGGAAAGTGACGTCAGAAGCGGGAGCGCTCATAGTAGAGCCGTGCTATAGCCGGGGCTTGCGGTTCCTCTGCCGGAGTAGGAAAGAGTTTAGCACTGTGGGGGATCACTTGGTGATCGGGGGATCGCACTTCTGGAACCTACAGATTGCTACTCCTTTCATTCTCTGAGGCTGCAGGGAGGGAAAGTGTAGTGTAGGGAATGTAGTGAGCAGTACCATTCTAAGGCTGGGTTCACACCATGCTAGGTGCCATCAGTTTAACGCATCCGTTACTAAGTGGCACTAACGCTATGTAGCAGATGTGATAACGCACCTATTGGCATTTATTATGGTAACGCATCCTAATGAATGTCCAAATCAGCATGTGTTAGCGATGACGCTTTGTGACGCACCTTCGAACGCGGTCTACTGTGTTTTCGGGTGCGTTAGGTCTAGTGCACAACGAAAGGACACGTACGCTGTGCGTAGACCTCATTGCTAACGCAATGCTACCAGATTTTACAGCATAGTGGAGGGGATTTCGTGAAATCCCATCTCCACTATGGCTAGTTTCACATTGGCGTTTCACAGACCTGCGCGCGGCCGCCGCTAAGCTCCGCCCCCTGCCACACCTCCGGTTAGCTCCGCCTATGGGCGCAGGACGCTGCGTGCGACCTGCGTCCCCTATCTTTAGCATTGGGGACGCAGGCCGTGCACAGGTATGCGTTTGGCGGCGCATGCGTCCTTTTGTCGGTGCGACGAGCGCACCAAAATGCAACAGGTTGCGTTTGGCGCACCGTCAAAAGGACGCATCATCTACAAGCTCTGCTATATCCGGATGTCATGCATCCAGATGTAGCAGAGCTGGGCTCGTCGTGGGACACTCGTTATTAAGGACTACGTCAGACAGGGAGTATTTGTGTTGGTTTGTTTGTTTTATTTTCATGAGATCAAGGGATTCACTTGGATTTGGGCGTACAATAAAAATATGGAAAACTGTAGTGTTTTATTTCATTAACCCCTTAACGACCGCCGATACGCCTTTTAACGGCGGTAATTAAGGGTACTAAAACCACAGCGCCGTTAATTCACGGCGCTGTGGAGAAAGTACATAGCGCCCCCCAGTGTCAGATTTTCTCCGGGGTCTCAGCTGCCAGGGGTAGCCGAGACCCCAGAGAACGTGAATCGGTCGGTTTTTACCGACCCCGCTTTTGCGATCGCCGTTATTAACCCTATAACGGCGACCGCAAAATAAAAGCTGCGATTATGCATTAAATTTCTCTTTCCTCTGATGTGATCGCACATCAGAGGAGAGAGAAATAGGGTCCCCGATCCCCCCCCCCCCCCCCCCCCGGTACCTCTCCGTGGTCCTCACTTCCCTCCCGGTGGTCCCGCGTCCCGCCGGCGTCCTCCGATGATCGCCGCCATCTTGAAAATGGCGGGCACATGCGCAGTGCGCCCGCCGGGAATCTGCCGGCTCCGGCTGGCAGATTCCATTCATTATTTTGATCACTATGATAAACGATCATAGTGATCAAAATAAAAAAAATAGTACATAACCCCCCCATTTATCACCCTCTTACATAGGCAAACATAATTAAATAAAGAAAATATTTTTTTTTTCAGTTTTCCATTAGGGCTTGGGTTAGTGTTGGGCTAGGGCTAGGGTTAGGGCGAACTAGGGTTAGGATTAGGGGTGTGTTGAGGTTAGGGTTGGAGCAAGAATTGAGGGATTTCCACTATTTACCAACTTTGGGGGTCTAAAAAATCACTTTTGTGGGAATAAAAATAACTTTTTATTTTCACGGCTCTGCGTTTATAAACTTTTGTGAAGCGCTTGGGGGTTCAAAGTGCTCACCACACATCTAGATAAGTTCCTTAGGGGGTCTAATTTCCAAATTGGGTCACTTGTGGGGGGTTTCCACTGTTTAGGCCCATCAGGGGCTCTGCAAACGCAACATGATGCCCGCAAACCATTCCATCAAAGTCTGCATTCCTAAATGGCACTCCTTCCCTTTCCGAGCTCTCCCATGTGCCCAAACAGTGGTTCCCCCCCACATATGGGGTATCAGCGTACTCAGGACAAATCGCACAACAACTGTGGGGGTATGATTTCTCCTGTTACCCTTGTAAAAATAAAAAAATTTGGGGGCGAAAAGATCATTTTTGTGGAAAAAAGATGGATTTTTTATTTTCACGGCTCTACGTTATAAACTTCTGTGAAGCACTTGAAGGTTCAAAGTGCTCACCGCACATCTAGATAAGTTCCTTAATGGGTCTAGTTTCCAAAATGGCGTCATTTGTTGGAGGTTTCCACTGTTTAGGCACATTAAGGGCTCTCCGAACGCAACATGGCATCCGATCTCAATTCCAGCCAATTCTGCGTTGAAAAAGTCAAACGGCGCTCCATCCCTTGTGAGCTCTGCCGTGTGCTGAAAAAGTGGTTTACCCCCACATATGGGGTATCGGCATATTCAGGAGAAATTGTACAACAAATTTTGTGGTTGATTTTCTCTTTTAACACTTGTGAAAATAAAAAAAATTGGTTCTGAAGTAAATTTTTTGCAAAAAAAAAGTTAAATGTTAATTTTTTCCTTCCACATTGCTTTAGTTCCTGTGAAGCACTTAAAGGGTTAATAAACTTCTTGAATGTGGTTTTGAGCACCTTGAGGGGTCTAGTTTTTAGAATGGTGCCACTTTTGGGTATTTTCTGTCATGTACACCCCTCAAAATGACTTTAAATATGATGTGGTCCCTAAAAAAAATGGTTTTGTAAATGTTGTTGCAAAAATGAGAAATCGCTGGTCAACTTTTAACCCTTATAACTTCCTAACAAAAAAAAATTTTGCTTCCAAAATTGTGCTGATGTAAAATAGACATGTGGGAAATGTTATTTATTAAGAAATTTGTGTGACACATCTCTGATTTAAGGGCATAAAAATGTAAAGTTTTAAAATTGCAACATTTTCAAAATTTTTGCCATATTTCCGTTTTTTTCATAAATAAACACAAGACTTATCAAAGAAATTTTATCACTAACATGAAGTACAATATGTCACAAAAAAACAGTCTCAGAATCAGCAGGATCCATTAAAGCGTTCCAGAGTTATAACCTCATAAAGGGACAGTGGTCAGAATTGTAAAAATTGGCCTGGTCTAATGATTAAGCTGCAAACTGGCTCTGTCGCTAAGGGGTTAAAATACTTTTTTCTGGCTGTCTTTTTTTAACCCTTTAACTATTGGATTAATAATGGAGAGGTGTCTTATTGACACCACTCCATTATTAACCGGGCTTAATGTCACCTTACAATCAAAGGTGATATTAACCCCTTATTACCCCATATGCCACCACTACAAGGCAGTGGGAAGAGAGAGGCTAAGAGCCAGAATTGGTGCATCATAGAGATGTGCCATTTCTGGGGCGGCTTCGGGCTGGTATTTGTAGCTGGGGGAGCAATATCCATGGACCATCTCTAGGCTATGAATATCAGCCTGCATCTGTGCATAGCCTTTCTGGCTATAAATTATAGTGAATTCCACGTCATTTTTTTGGGGGGGAGGGTTTAATAGCCAGATAGATATATCTATAAATAGATATACCAAAAGAAAAAAGCAGCACAAAGAAACAAGGTTCGTTAAGGGTGCAGAACCCTCCCAGGTATGTACCAAACCTTATATGCAAGATCCAAAAAAAAAAAAAATGGAGGCAGGACACCGTTCAATTCCACTGACCGATCCCAGGCGAGCTGACCTGGTGGAACCGACCTCTATACAGGGACCGTTAGGGGCAGGCCCAGAGGAAAGATATGCCGTGATAGCTAGTGCCAGAGGAAACTCATGATCCCAGTGCAGGTTTTTGAACTGTACGTCAGGGGTTAATGTCTGGAGCTCAGTGCAGGTTTTGACCTGCACACCTGGGGTTAGTGATTGTGGCCTCTTTGGTTCTGGGAGAGCTTCTTAAACACCTGGGAAGCTCCGATCCCTGTCAGTTATACTTTTGCCTTTGGCAGAGTGTGGTGACCTCTGTGTGCCTGTGCGTTATAGCTTGCTTATATGGTTCTGACCCGGTTCTGTTCCCCGTTGTGAGTTTGCCTGTTGATTCTGTACTGCGCTACTCTCCCTGTGTATGACTCATTGCCTGTGATCTGACTACTCTCTGCTCGCCCCTCTTGTACCTTACAGCTATCTCTGTGTATGACTCATTGGCTACATCCTGACTATCCTCCCTGTCTATGCCCCTTGGTAACTTTGTCTCGCAGTTACCCTGCTAGGAGTTCTCTTGCAGCTCCTAGCTCTCTGGAGTTTAGGCCACGCCCCAGCAGTCACGTGCTTCAGGTCCTGCTGTTCTGAAGTACGCACCGACTTGGCTGCTGCCCGCTCCACAGGTAGCTTTGAGCACTGTTCGCTTTACTCAGGACACGTGCACTGACTCAGTGAGCAAGTTCAGTGCGGTGTTCGTGACAGAAACAGAAAGAACCAGGGTACTCACCAAGAACAATATGGAGCAGCGCATTCACCGAGAGTCACCAGGACCAGGAAGAGTACACAGCGGGTACAGAATTCTGGATAGGGCAGGATACTCACAGGGAGGACCGAGATCCAAGGCAAGGCAGAGTGCACACAGGGAAAAGTAGAGTGACAGGGATGGAGCAGAGTACATACTGGGAAGCGTACAGAGGCAGGGACAGAGCGGAGCACGCACAGGGAAACACAAAAATGGGTGGAGAGCAGAGTATGCATTGGGAAGCGTACAGGGACCTGAGCGCTAGTCTGCACAGGACAAGTGCAGGAAAACAATAATCAGGCTCAGATGCACGACTGCAGCTGCCAGATAAAACGGACACCGAGTAAGGTCACTTCAGGGTCAGAACTCAGGCTGCGGCCTAAGGCACCCAGCAAGTGCGCATGTGCAGACGGCGGGGAACCCGAGGACGCCGCCCGGGGGGGGAGAGATACGGCAGTAACAATTATACTATTTTTACTCTGATGAAATTGATGCCACTTTGGTGGTGTCTGCAAATAATTTTTGAAAATGTGAACACTCCTGGGTGGGTATCCATCTGCTGTGTTGGCTGTCGTAGAAGAGATGTCGCTCCCCATTATATTTCTACTGTGGTAAAATTGGTGCCACTTTGTTGATGTCTCCACTAATTTTTTGAAATGTCAACACTACTCGTTGGGTGCCCGTACGATCCCTATTATACTATTTCTCATGAAATTGATGCCACTTTGTTGGTGTCTGCCACTAACTTTTGCAAATGTGGAGAGTCCTGATTGGGTCTCCATCTGCAGAGTTGGCTGTAGTGGAAGAGGTGTTGGTCCCCATTATACTAGTTCTACTCTGGTGAAATTGATGCCACTTTGATAATGCCTGCTACTAATTTTTGGAAATGAGTAGACTCCTTTTTGGGTCTCCTTCATGTGTGTGTTGCCTGTAGCAGTAGACCTCCGAGACCAACAAGCCTCCACTTCCTTTGCATCAGCTACCCGTGTTACCATCCTTAGATTTTTCTGACAAGAGTAGTCTACAAAACTGATATTTGTGCCACCTGAGTGTGGCTGAGCATGAAAGCAGGTTGAGCTGTTGCATGTGGTATCAGGGCTCCCAGCACAGGAGGCCTACACCGATCCCTCACCCATCTCGTCTTAATTTGAAGTTCAATTGAAAGCTGTAAATGCTGTTCCAAACCTCGATACCTCATGTATGGCTGACTGCTGCAGTGCCATTCTAAAATTTTTACTGTGGGTGAACTGAGGCCACTTTCCTGGTGTCTGTCCCTCATTTGATGTGTTTGGCAGCTTTTAGGCCCGTTTGAAAGTGTTGTGTATGCATTTGTTTTTACCTTCCTGTGATAAAACGCTCCGGGATCGCCTTTGCTGGGGTCAAAGGTCACGTGGGTTTAGCATGAAACTCAGATGCACAGCCGGGATCCGGTCATAACTGACACTGGGTCAGGTTTATTTCAGGTGAAAGCAAAACATGCAGAAAAATAAAGCATAAAACAAAAACCTTGCCTGTCCGGCACTAGCTAAAACAGGGTCCGATGTAACTACCAACTGGAGGGCTTCTTCTGTCCAGCTAAACCACGGTTACCATGAGCACTGCTTTCACTCACAAGTGTCGCTCACATAGACATGCTCTCTATGTTCTCCAGGCTGAGCAACTAACACACCACCTGGCATCCTTTTATACCCACCTGCCTCTGCTCATTAGTCATCAGGTGAGATACTGACCAGACTAGGCAACATAGGAAAGGTATCTGGGCGAGATATACCTGCCTTCATCCACTATTTCCCCATGATTCTCACATATCCCCCCCCCCTGCTCAGACCACTCTGGTCAAGCAAGAACCTCTGCCAAACAGTGCACTCGGGACAGGACATCTGCATTCCCCATCTGTACCCCCGGGCGGTGCTCCACCGTAAAAGTGTAGGCCTGTAGGGCAAGGAACCACCGGGTCACTCGGCTATTCCGTTTCTTGTGCAAGTGCATCCACTTGAGAAGGGCATGGTTAGTGATTAGCCTGAACTTTCTGCCCACCAGATAATATTTAAGGGACTCTATTGCCCACTTAATGGCTAGGCACTCTTTTTCCACTACCGCATACTTTTGCTCATGTTTATTCAGCTTCCTGCTGAGCTAGAGGACCGGGTGTTCCTCTCCGTCCCTCTCTTGTGACAGTACGGCCCCGATACCAGTCTCAGAGGCATCAGTTTGTACCACAAACTCGCTGCGGAAATCCGGAGTCACCAGTACGGGCTGAGAGCAAAGTGCCCGTTTTAGGCTATGGAAGGCTTCTTCAGCCGCTGAGTTCCATTTAACCATGACGGAATCTTTCCCTTTGGTAAGATCCGTTAGGGGGGGTAGCGATGGCTGCAAAATTGGGGATGTACCGGCGATAATAGCCGGCGATCCCCAGAAAGGCTTGCACCTGCTTCTTGTTAACTGGTTGCGGCCAGTTCTGAACCGCTTGAATTTTATCGACCTGGGGTTTAACCATACCCCTCCTAACTATGTAACCCAAATACCGGGCTTCTTCTAGCCCGATGTGACATTTATTGGGGTTCGCCGTTAGACCTGCCTTCCCCAAGTCCTCAATCACAGCTTGCACTTTCTGGAGGTGAGTCTCCCAGTCCACGCTGTAAATGACAATGTCATCCAAATAGGCAGAAGTGTACTGCCTATGTGGCCTCAGAACTCGATCCATCAGTCTCTGGAATGTCACTGGCGCTCCGTGCAGTCCAAATGGCATATACACATACTGAAATAGACCTTCCGGTGTAGCAAATGCCGTCTTCTCTCTGGCAGCCTCCGCCAGAGGGATCTGCCAATACCCCTTTGTTAGATCTAGGGTCGTTATGATATCATGTTTCATAAGCGTAGTGTGCCCAGGTTTTTCCGAGAAAAACTTTTGGTTGTGAAGTAGAAACTGCCTGACCTCGGTCTTTTGCCGCTTTGAGAGAGTCTCTGCAACCCGTACCTCCGGTACGGTATACGAGCAGACGGGCCGGGCCAAATCCGCTGATAAAACCCTGGAAAGATCGGTCTGCTTTATCAGATTCACATGATAAATCTGTTCAGGTTTCCTTTTACCTGCCTGATACACTTTGTAGTTTACTTCACCAACTCTTTCCTTAATCTCAAAGGGGCCCTGCCACTTTGCCAGGAACTTACTGTCGGCCGTGGGGACCAGGATCAACACCCTATCTCCGGGCGTAAACGTACGGATCTTGGCTCCCCTATCATAGATTCTTTTCTGGGCTCCCTGAGTCTGCATCATGTGCTCTTGGACGATGGGCATAACAGCCGCATTACAATCCTGCATTTGTGTTACATGATCTATCACCATTTTAAACGGGGTGACCTGACCCTCCCAGGTTTCTTTTGCGACATCTAACAGTCCGAGGGGATGTCATCGCCTCTGAGCATCTGCTTCAGAGTTTTATTGAACCGTTCGACCAGCCCGTCTGTTTGAGGGTGATACACGGATGTGCATAACGGTTCGATTTGTAGCAGCCTGCAGAGCTCCCTCATTACCCGTGACATAAAGGGAGTACCCTGGTCAGTGAGTATCTGTTTTGGAATACCGACCCGACTAAACACATGCACCAGTTCCTTTGGCAATCGTCTTGGTGGCCTTGTTACGCAAAGGGATGGCCTCCGGGTAACGAGTGGGATAATCCAAGATGACCAGGATATGTTGGTGACCACGGGCAGACCGTGGAAGGGGCCCAACTAAATCCATCCCAATCCTCTCAAACGGGACTTCAATAATAGGTAGGGGTACGAAAGGGCTACAGAACAGGGGTTTAGGCGCAGAGGCTTGGCAGTCAGGACAAGACTCACAATATACACGAACATGATGCATTGCTGGCCAAAACAAAACAGTGTAATATCTTTTCGGTGGTTTTCTGGACTCCCAGGTGCCCTCCCATCTCATGTCCGTGGGCCAGGTCCAGCACTTTCCGCCGGTAGGGTCTTCCCCTTTTTTCTCTATCTGATATAATAAATCATTCTCCAGGACCATGTACGAAATATGCCAGCCTAGTGCCAGGTTCTATGGGTACCCCATTTATCATTGTTACATTTGTCCTAGCCTGAGAAAGGGTAGGATCCTTTATTTGCTCGCTTTGGAAGTCATCTTTCTGGACTTCCACATCCGGCAAACGGTGAGATGGTCGGCTGCCTGCCCCCTCCTCTTCCCTGGTCTCCGTATCCCCTGCCATGACTGACAACGGGAACTGAAGTTCATTTCCAGTAGACTCTTCACTAGTCTCCCTGGGGAACCTCCTCCAGGGGTTCTGGACCCACACGCGCCCTGGGAGAGGAATTCCGTACACTGTTACCCTGGGGCATCAACTGATTCTCCCACAATTGCCAGAAGTGGGCGAAATCCCGGCCCAAGATAACATCATGTAACAAGGTGGGGACAAGTCCCACTTTACGTTGCACAGACCCATAGGAAGTTGAAATGCATATGACCGCAGTGAGGTACGAACAGGTGTCTCCATGCACACACGTTACAGAAAATTAGTCTGATGGTCCAGTCGGGGCTGACACCAGACTGGCCTTCACCAGAGTTACCACACTTCCCAAGTCTACCAATGCCACCACCCTTTTTCCATCCACTGTTACATCACACAGGTGTTTTTCCACCTTACTTTGACCGGCATTCACCCTCACTACCCAGGCAACCAAAGGCATAAGTTTGAGAGTCTGTGGCATCGCACTGCATGGGTTCAGTAGTGACCTGACAGTTTGCAGCGATGTGGCCCATCTCTTGGCAGCGAAAACACTTAACGGGCCCCGTGCCTAGACCAACGTTCGTTACCCTCACCGTGCGGGCAGTCCCGTTTTCCTCCCCCACTGTCTTAGGGATTTTTCCTTCTCCCCTACTCCCAGGAACAGTCTTACCGGTTCCACGTGGAGATGATGAAGACTGAAGTGGGGTAGCGTTGTCTCGGAGTGCGCCACGGAGTAACGCTCAACCATATCCACCAATTGATCTGCTGTCGTAGGATTTCCATGGCTTACCCACTTCCTCAGGGCTGGCGATAGAGCTCTCAGGTACTTGTCCAGGACGACTCTCTGGATTATCTCTGGCGCCGTCAGCACCTTGGGTTGTAGCCACTTCTTCGTCAGGTGGATCAGGCTGAACATCTGTGACCGCGGTGGTTTATCTGGCTGATAAGTCCATTGATGCACTCTTTGTGCACGGACAGCGGTCGTCACTCCCAGCCGGGCCAAGATCTCGGCTTTCATTTTGTCAAAGTACTGCGCGGCTTCAGGTTCTAAGTCATAATAACCCTTTTGGGCCTCACTGGAAAGAAACGGGGCAACCGGGCCGGCCCAGCGGGCCTTTGGCCATTTTTCTCGCACCGCCGTCCGTTCAAACGTCGTCAGGTATGCTTTGACGTCATCTTCAGTCGTCATCTTCTGCCAGTACCGACTCACGTGAATCACTCTCGACTCGGCTTCCGGGTTAACCTCAGGTAAGGCCGCCAGGCGCTGCGCCACCTGCTGGAGAAGCGAATGATCCGTACCTGTCATGTCCACCAACTTCTTCAGCTGGGCCATCATCGCCCAATTAGCTTCTTGCTGCACGGCGGTGGACTGTACCAGCGCTTTCCCCACGTCCTCCATGTTCATACTTTCAACGTGGTGCCCACATTCTCCACCAATTTGTGATAAAACGCTCCGTGATCGCCTTTGCTGGGGTCAAAGGCCACGTGGGTTTAGCATGAAACTCAGATGCACAGCCAGGATCCGGTCATAACTGACACTGGGTCAGGTATATTTCAGGTGAAAGCAAAACATGCAGAAAAATAAAGCATAAAACAAAAACCTTGCCTGTCTGGCACTAACTAAACAGTGTCCAATCTAACTACCAACTGTAGGGCTTCTCCCGTCCAGCCAAACCACGGTTACCATGAGCACTGCTTTCACTCACAAGTGTCGCTCACACAGACATGCTCTCTGTGTTCCCCAGGCTGAGCAACTAACACACCACCTGGCATCCCTTTATACCCACCTGTCCTCTGCTCATTAGTCATCAGGTGAGATACTGACCAGACTAGGCCACATAGGAAAGGTATCTGGGCGAGATATACCTGCCTTCATCCACTATTCCCCCATGATTCTCACATTCCATTGACTCCAATGGTGTTCGGCGAATATTCGACAAATAAATCGTACTCCTAACTGAACATTGAAATATTCACTCATCTCTAATTGTAATCTTCTGTGTGTTTACTGCATCCTGAGGCCTCCTCTACCTAAGGTTGCCAAGGTATGCACCAAGCTGAGTACTGCCAGCAATGGACTCCTCTATAACCAGTGAAGCATGCTTACAGGAGAATAGATTAGTTCTCACATCCGTAACCTAGTGATGACTAGCTCTCTCTGAAAAATATCTCTACATTTCTTTGTAATAGGTGAGGTGTTTGTTTAGGCATCGAGGCTCTGTGATTAAAGAGAGTGTGTCACCCCCAAAACTCAATTTTAACTAATCTGAGATATAAGGCATATACAAGACTTAGAAAATCTTACCTGTAGTGTAGTTTTCTCTGCCTTCTTCATGTAGAAATTGTTCTTTATTCATTACGCAATTTAGGATGCTCGGTGTACCCTTGGTGTGGCCAGACAACAAGTGCATCATTCTGTCTCCCTATTTGCCACCTCTCGCCACCAATGTAGACTGACATTGCTTGCATACACAGAGCAGGAAAGAGCAGCTGGAACTGAAACTTGTCCCGGTGTGTGTGTAAATGCATGAGCCGAGCACATGCAGTGTCGGAGTGGACACAGCAGCTATTCCCGCATCTGCTGCGCCTGCTCAGCTCCAGGACTGACACTGGTTGTGATTGGCTCCTACAATAATGGGTACATCCAGATAAGGTTGACTCTATTACTGTTTGGGTGCCACTGGGGAGTCTTCCATTACTGTTGTATTTGAGCATAAAGAGCAACATTACTAATGTATGGGGGAACAAAGAGTAATTTTAATATTGTACTAAGCCCACATATGCATTTGTAATACTGGGGTCCCTGCATCGCTCCTCTTTCTCCCAGCAGGGATGCTGACATACTCGCCATCATGGCTGCTTGGTGGCATCTCCTGCTCTGGCCCCGCCGTGGCTTCCTTGTCCCTTGCTCACGCATGTTGCGCAAGCCCCCCCCGCAGCGTGCTTAGGGCTTGCACTCCTCACTTCTTGAAGGGATAACATGCACACTCAGTAAATGTCCCCAGATTATACATGGGTGACATAAAGTATTTAAGGCACCCATTCCTGTAGGGAGGTGCCTGAGCAACTGCAGTATTTAGTTACTCTTGTACTCACTGGTTCGTCGACACGTTCCTGAGCCCATTCTGCTACCCTGTACCAGAGTCGGTTCTGTTATCTTGAATCCTCCCTACCAGAACCTAATCCTGTACCTGAACCTGTCCTGTCTGTATTAGTCATACTGTCTGAACCTGTACCATCTGAACCAACACCATACCACCAGTGATGCTGTTCAATGGCCTTACTGACACTGCTAGTCCCCTATGGTCAGCTGCTGCAGTACCGTGGACTGCCCTGGAGTGGTACCTGGCAGCTACCTGCAGCTCAAGCTTGGCACTGGGCAGCCCCCCTATATGGTGTTACTAAGAGGTTGTGAACCAGAAGCCCTGCATTGCCTGTGTGAACACTGCCACATGCGGATTATTTCTTCTGCACTGGTGTACCACACGGCCAATCCCTGATTGTAGGCTGGCTGTTTCATTTGGTATTTATGCACCTGTGCAGCTGCCATTTTACTTGGGTCCGCTGCACCCTGGATTAGTGCAGATGCATTTGGGCCTGTCTGGTTTGTATCTGAATTTTTTGGAGGATTTTTTCCTCTTTTTGAGGTTTTCATGTTAGAGGAGGACTGGCAAGTGTAAGGAACTTTGGCGCAGTTTGCCAGCTTTCGTATTAAGGCTTTAATATCAACCAATACCTTACATATATTGATATGTTTATTGTGCACTTTTTATATTTCTTTCAGGGTGCAGTTGGGCCCAAATGGTTCTGCAAACTTGTGGCCTCTGTTCACACGGGATGCATTCTAGTAGGCACTGGGCAGCCCCCCTATATGGTGTTACTAAGAGGTTGTGAACCAGAAGCCCTGCATTCCCTGTGTGAACACTGCAACATGCGGATTATTTCTTCTGCACTGGTGTACCACACGGCCAATCCCTGATTGTAGGCTGGCTGTTTCATTTGGTATTTATGCACCTGTGCAGCTGCCATTTACTTGGGTCTGCTGCACCCTGTATTAGTGCAGATGCATTTAGGCCTGTTTGGTTTGTATCTGAATTTTTTGGAGGATTTTTTCCTCTTTTTGAGGTTTTTATATATACTATATATTATACAGTATTTCTGTGTATAATGTTACCAGTGATTAATTTACTTGTACATTTACACTGTATACTATCTACAGAGTTGCTATGTCACACTAACATTAATGTTAGCATTATGGTTTTTGTTAAAGGAAACCTGTCATCAGAAAAAAAAACACTATTAACCTACCAACAGGTAGTCAATTGCAACTTACCTGCCTGTTTTGCATGATGATTCGCTCTTCCCTGGCACAGAGTGGTCACAGACAGCTCCTGCCGGGGATTCAGAAGCCTCTGCTGACGCGACTGGGCGGGACTTCCGGTGTCATTCTGATTGACAACCGGCTCCCCCAGTTAAGCAGCGGCGATCTGGCTGTCAGAGAGACCTCGGAGGTCCTGCCACAGAGCTAAGTGGAGCAGAAAACAAGCGTCCGCTCTATAGATGTGACGTCAGCAGAGGTTTCTGAATCCCCGACAAGAGCGGTCTGTGACCGTTCTGTGCCAAGGAATAATGGTGCCAGACACAACAGGCATGTAAGTTGAAATTGCCTGCCTAGGTACATTTTTTGCTTTTTTTTTTATAGAGTCCGGGATATCCCTTTTAGGCTGTGTGCCCACGTTGCGTTTTTTTAAACGTTTTTGATGCGTTTTTCAGGGTCAAACCACATCAAAAACGCTTAAAAGAAGCATCCCATTCATTTTAATGCATTTTGGCCTTTTTGTGCCAATGGATGCGTTTTTTTACCGCTAAGGAAATGCTTAGTGGTAAAAAAACGCAACATGTTCATTAATTTCCGCTTAAGTCCGCGTTTTTGGCTATTTCCTATAGTCCAAAAGACGCGCGGAAAAAAATGCATCAAAAACATGCGGTTTTTGCGCAAAAAACGAGCAAAAATCACGGCAAAAAACGCACAGAAAAAAACGAGCGTTTTCAGGGAAGGAGACCCGTTTCCTGAGCATTTAAAAACGCTAACGTGGTCACATAGTCTTAATCTGCAGGTTAATGGTGTTACTAACCTGCCCGGCGCCTGCACATAGCCGAATACTGTGGGAGGAAAATTAACCTTTTTCTCCCCAACAGCATTCAGTCTCAATCACGGGGGCGGCACCAGTGTTGGTTCAGTGACCAAATACAGAGCTGCGGATGTAACTGTGTCACCAACCCTTGCTCCTCATTAGGGCTGGCTGTCAGTGTCCTAAGTGTCAGTACTGGCAATACTGTGCAGCTATTGTCCATTATATGTGGATTCTGATTTAGGTGCTACTACGTGGGACCATAATCTAAGTTGCAATTACTCCATACAAAAAAAGCAAAACAATAACAGATGTACAGTTGTCACCAAAAGTTTAGCATTTTTGTAAAAAGTGTGATTACTTTTGTCTGGTTGTTGTGATGCTATTTTGCATATGATTTTAGTAAACTGGAAGCAAATGGTTGTCAGCTATAAAGTTGAAAATTGTGTTTGACATTGTTTTGTCCCTTTATGTGTCAGTTTTCAACGTTTGCTGGGCCAAATGTTTTGCATATTTTGTCATAGGCTGTCGAATTTTGCTTAAAATTTTTTTCATGTGTGTATTTTTCAGTTAAAACATGGCAAAGACAAATTTATCACCCAATGTCAGGAAGCTAATTATTCTGAGAGTGAAGTCAGGCAAAAGGGAAAAAGAGGTAGTAGCTATGGAATTCAACTGCTCTCAGAGTCAAGTTTCACATGTAATAAAGAAAGAAAAAGGTTATGGAACAACGATGGGAAACTTCCTCCAAAGCTGACCACATTATTAAGGAAAAGTCAGTATCTGATGTCCAAAAAAGTGCTGTACCTATTTTGCACAAAATGAACAAAGAATATGGGGTTAAAGTGAGTCACCAAACTGTGGTGCGATGGCTAAGAGCAGTAGGGTTGAATGCCCAAGTTCCAGTCAAGAAGCCTTTTATCTATGCTGACGAAGGGATGAAACGCGCGTTGGGGCGCCTGAGGATGCCACATACAGGAGACCATCACTAATGTAAGTGCTTTCCTAATTTCTCTTTTTAAAAAGCCTGATTTGGACATGGCTGGTACCTGAAACAGGAAACTATTTTGGCTATAGGGAAGGATTCTATATGGGCACTGTTTACATGAGTCTTAGGTCTATCTATGTTGGTTATTTCCCCTACTATTGAAAGTAGTGACCTTATTTATTTACTGGGAATTTTTTGTATGATTATTTGTGTGAACTACTCTGTATGAGTTCACATAAAGGATACATTTTATTGGCACTTTATACTGGATCTCTTTTTTGTAAATTTAAAGAATTGGAAGGTCCTACTTGAGTTTGCCAAAGAACACAGCCAATGGAAAGAGTCAGATTGGTCTAAGGTGTTGTGGTTGGATGAATCCAAGTTCGATCTGTTTGGCAGTGATGGCAAGCACCATATATACCGCCCAATTGGATGACGTAATGATGTAAGGTATCAAACACCTACAGTGAAACATGAGGGTGGAAATGTCATGGTTTGCGGCTGCTTTTCTGCATCTGCCATAGGCCCTCTGCATAGAATTGATGGAAATATGAATCCTACCTTGTACAAGGATATATTGGAGAATGTAATGTTGCCACATTGTAAAACCAAAGTAGGCAGGGGCTGGAAATTCCTGCAAGACAATAATGCTAAGCACACTTCCAATTTATTCAAAATTGGTTAGCAAAGAAAAATGCTTTCCTGTAGCAATGGCCAAGTCAATCACCTGATTTATACCTTATAGAGCACTTTTGGGATGAGTTAGGGCGACGAGTTGGGGCCCGTACCCATAGCAAGAAAGATGTATTGTTTGCAGATTTCCAAATGGAATGGAGCAAGATCCCGCAGGATGACTTGAATACCCTAATGACTGTGCGGTAATTAAAGGAAGAGGTTATGCTACAAAATACTAAGTTATGGCATTGTAAACAATGAATTACTCTCTATGTTGTGATCAATAAATAGTGTCTGCAAAACGTTTGGTAGTCAGTTTTATTTAATTAAATGACCATATGTATAGTCGAAAGCATTTTGGTTAAAATTAAGAAAGAGAAATCTGCTTCTTTCTCCACCTTGATTTATCTTTCTCAAGTCAGGGGTAAAATTGGCACTTCATGAAGACATATTTTACCACTACCGTGATAGATGACTGTTGGTGCGATGTGATGTGAAGAAGAAAATATGGAGACGTCTTGGAACGGCTAATTATCGAAAGCACCCCACATCCTTTGCAAAACATGGTGGAGTTAATGTTACATGGGTATGCATGTCTTCCAATGGCACTTGGTCACTACTGCATATTGATGATGTGACTGAAGATAGAAGCAGCTGCATAAATTCTGAATTGTACAGGGAGATACATTCTGCTCAGATTAAACCCAATGCAGAAAGGTTGATTGAACTGTGGTTCACAGTACGGATGGACAATGACCGAAAACATACTATGAAAGCAACCCAGGAGTTTTTTAATGCAAAGAAGTGAAATATACTACAACGGCCATGTCAGTCACCAGATCTCAACACCATTGAGCATGCATTTCACATGCTTAAGGACTCTTTCACTCATCCTGGTATTTCCCATACTGGAACCAGTACCGACGATATTAGAGTCCATGTATATGTGCGTGTAACACTTGTGGCATACGTGTGGCAACCGCGTGCCGCATCAGTACCACACATACCGGTGTCTGAGAAGCATCACTACTGTTCGTGCATCATTCTCCCCTGCTCGCATTGTGATCAGCGCTAGCAGGGGAGAATGTTAAGAGTTGTATTCAACTGCAGTTCAGCCCAGCTGGGAATGCAGCCTCAGTGACACATGGTAAGTAGTGATGAGTGAGCATGCTCACCACTACTCTGTGCTCACCCAAGCATCTCACTGCTCAAGTTTCTCGGAGCTCACCGAGTATTTCCGGGGTTGCTCGGTGGGAGCTCGGGTCCCTGCACAGCATGTTTGGCACTCTTTAGAGAGCCAATAAACATGCAGGGATTTTCTGCCACACACTGTAATGCCGCAGAAATGTTGTCTGTGGCATTATAGTGATTGACTGGCCGCACAGCGTCATCAGATCTATATCAGACTTGGAGCGGCCATGCTCGTCTCAGTCTGATTCGGAATCAGGCAGTGTAGGGAGAGTTGCTCCTGAGCTAGGGAGAGAGTGTTTGCTTGGTAGTTATTGTGGGTATACCACAAATAATACACATATCCATCTCAACTAACAGTCCTTCTGAGGACTAATCCAGCTGCATAGATATCAGTGCTAGACAGGCAGGCAGTGTATATGGCAGAATTCATTGCATATAGTAAGAATGTATATTGCAGTTCTGCCTATTACAGAAATTTCTAGACATAGCCCCAGGTTTTAGGTGCAAGGAATATTTTTTGGATCTTAATCCTGATTATTTGCTTTAAAAGCAATCCAGAGAACACCATTTTTCTACTCCATTTGCTTGTTCGCACTGATCCTTTCCTTATTACAGCACTAAAAATAGTTTGCTGAGAAAAAAAATTGTTACCAACAGGCCAGATATTTGAAACTGGGGTTTGTCGGTCACATGGATCACATATCAGTGCGCTAAAAATTGTGCCATTTCAGGCCTCCATTTACATTTTTTTGCAGTGCCTTACCCAAGTTATTGACACCCATTTGCTGAGAAAAAAAAATTGTTACTTACAGGCCAAATATTTGAAACTGGGGTTTGTCTGTCAGATGGATCACATATCAGTGCGTTCAAAATTGTGCCATTTCAGGCCTCCATTTAATTTTTTGCAGTGTCTTACCCAAGTTATTGATACCAGTTTGCTGAGAAAAATAAAAAAAAGTTACCTACAGGCCAGATATTTGAAACTGGGGTTTGTCCTTCACACGGATCACATATCAGTGCGCTCAAAATTCAGCCATTTGTAGTGAAAGTGGAAAATATTATCTTCCATCTAAAATGGACAAGGCGCGTGACAAGGGACGGGGAACTGGACGTGATGGTGATGGTGCATGCAGTGGCCGAGGCCGTGGGCAAGCTGAAATTGTGCCACAACAAACACCCACATCTTCTCACCCGACCTTCCAATCCCAATTACTAGGGGATGCCAGCAGCATACCACTATTGAACTCAGAGCAGTCTCAAAAAGTTGTTGGTTGGATAGTGGATAATGCTTCCAGTCACTTTTCCATCACCACCAGCCCACTCTCTTCCACACGCACGGTCAAGTCTCAGTAGCCGTGAGTCTCGACCACAAATTCCTCACCCTGATCCTCCTTCCTTCCACCATGCCGAGTGCCTGGAGACAACTGATCCCACATTTAGACACTTAGAAGAGCTGTTCACTTTTCCATTTATAGTTTTGGGCCTCTAGCCTGGTCCCCTTGAAGCGGGGCAAGAGGAGATCACATGTAGAGATTTCCAAATATTTGAGCAGCCACAGTCACATGAAGGCGATGGTGTGAAAGTGTCACAAGAGGTGGACAATGATGAGACACAATTTCCAGAAAGTCAGGAGGAGGACCAGGGTGTGGGAAGTGGAAGACGAGGAGGTGGATGATATAGTAACTGACCCAAGCTTGCAGCAGGACATGCAGATTGAGGACAGCAGAACATAGGAGGAGGGAGACATAGCACCCCAACAGACAGGAAGAAGCAGTGTGGTGGCTGCAGACAGAAGGCGGGCAACAGTTCCCCGTAACACCAACATGACGGAAGTTGTCAGTACAACTGTTAGGTCTTCCTGAGTCAGGTTGCCTTTTAAAGAATCTGCCGATAACCCCAAAAATGCCATTTGCACCACCTGCCAGGCCAACATCAGCAGGGGTAGCAAAACTACCAGCCTGACCATCAGCAGCATGATCAGGCACATGGCAGCAAAGCACCCAACTTTGTGGGCCGAACACCAGGGTCCAGGAACAATGTCTGTGGGTGACACCACTGCTTCTTCTGCTCTTGTGCGTGCAAGCCAATACCCTGTCCATAGTGCATGCGAAGATGTCTCCTGCCCTGCACCTGTTGTTGCACACACTCAACTAGCACCATCATCAAGCACGTCCACGTCCTTGTCCCAACACAGCGTTCAGTTCTCGACACTACTAAATTCACACATTTTGCTACTGCTTGCACTCGAAATGTTGCCTTTTAGGCTCGTGGAGACGGAAGCTTTCCGCAACCTGACGGCGGCAGCCATCCCGTGGTACTGGGTCCCAACCACCACTATTTCTCCCGGTGTGCCATCCCCACATTACACAAGCAAGTGGCCCACAACATTAGCCGTGCCCTCAGCAATGCAGTTGCTGGGAAAGTCCATCTAACCATGGACACGTGGACAAGCGCTTGTGGGCAGGAACAGTACATTTCACTGACAGCACATTGGGTTAATATAGTAGAAGCCAGGACCCAGTCGGACCTTGGGATGGAACACATCCTCCCGATGCCGAGGATTGCAGGCCCTACGTCAATCGGGGTTACCCCCACAGTCTACAGATCCTGCACCTCATCTTCCTCCTCTTCCTCCATCTCCGAAAAGACCACATCAGTCACAAGCTGGAAGCACTGCAGCACTGCCTCAGCCAAGCAGCAATAGGCTGTGCGGAAGTTACTATGCTTACTTAGATGACAAATCGCACAACGTTGAAGAGTTGTGGACAACTCTGATAGAGCAGGCAGATCTGTGGCTGACACCACTGAACCTACAGCCAGGTATGGTCGTGTGTGACAATGGCCGGAACCTGGTGCTGGCTCCGAGGTGAGCTCACACACATACCATGCCTGGCCCATGTGCTTAACCTCGTTGTTCAGCGGTTTCTAGAAACCTACCCGGAGCTGCCGGATCTGCTTGTCAAAGTATGCCATCTGTGTGCCCAGTTTAGAAAGTCAGCTACAGTTTCCGCCACACTTGCCGTACTTCAGCAGCGTTTGAAGCTTCTGGCTCAGCGACTGGTGTGTAATGTCCCCACGCATTGAAACTCTACATTGCAGATGTTGGAAAGGATTTGTGAGCAGAAGAGGGCAGTTGTTGACTACTAGCATCACCAAGGCCGTCGGTATTCAGATCAGATTCCACACATAAGTCCTCAGTAGTGGCCATGGATGTCAGACATATGTACCATCCTCCAAAACTTTGAGTACTCCACCAAGATGGTAAGCGGCGATGACTAGAGTTGAGCGACTTTGGTCGGATCGGGTTTCGTGAAACCCAAATGAAACAAAATTTGTTTCGGATGAAACTGGTCCGACTATGGCAAAAAAAGTCGGAGTTTTGTCTGAAACCCGACCCCAATGCAAGTCAATGGGAAATAAAAGTCAGCATTGAGCAGATGCCAGAGAATATGGGAAGCAAGATGTGCCACAGTCCGTGCTGCTGAATCCACAAAATCACCTGGGATGCAAGATGTAGTAACAAAGTACTTCTTTATTCCTTCCTACGCGTTTCGGCGCCCTTCCTGGCACCTTCCTCAGGGATATTACACCAGCCATAGGAGCAGGGAATTTATAGCCCCTTCCATTAGCAATTATGGGTGTGTTCTGTTTACATATGATGTCATAATGGTCATCACTGGGGTAGGGGCCAGCATTTTTGGCACAATTTCACACAAATAACATAATAAAACAAGAAAATCCTTCAAAATATTTGCTAAAATGTACATAAAAATCCTACCAGTAAAATGATATAAAGACCTTCATAAAAATTGCAGCGGAAACATTACCAAAGTATCCAGACTGTCAATGCAAAAACAAAAAAAATTTTTTTAAAAACATTATCTCCCGACTTTCAGGGTAGTAGAACCCATTTGTTTACTGGTTTCATTGTCTTCTCTTGTGACTTATGTTGAGCGCCACCGTTCTGCTGGTATCAGTGCCTTTGGAACATAGGTTCTATGAACTATTTTTTCACAAAACTATCCTGTTAAATATGTGATACTATGGTTTGTTAAAAAATTATTATAAAAAATTGCAATGAACAATTTTCTTTATTTTTGTTTTGTAGGAGGGAATCAAGGAGCGATGCCACTATTAAATAAAATGGATTATTTCTAAAATTAACTGCTTTTAAAAAACTTTTATTTTTATTATTTATTATCAATAAAGAATTATCTAAAAATTACTATTATATAATCGTATTATTAAAAATGGCCTGAAGAAAGTATCTATCATCTTCCGTATAGTTATGGTCACTATTTTATATATTAATTGTGGTGGTGTCACCCATGAAACGTGTGACTTTTGTTCTAGCGCACCTGGGTTCTAGTCCCCAGGAAAGCCACAGGTCTCCATGCAGGCATAAATGACATTGTCTTTTGTACTATCAGGAAAAATTATAAATTGTTATGAGCCTATGCATATCAAACTAGGGAACCGTGAAATTCCAGATAGGATACCAACCTTGATATATATTAAAACAAAATAAATGTGTCATTAGGTGTATGTGAGACATTAAGTGTTTAGATATACCTGTGCGATCAAAAAAGTAGTCAGACGAAAAAATAAATAAAATGAAAAAAGATAGAATGAAAAAATAAAGTGAGGTTTGCTTAAGTGTGTGACATAAGGATGCAGGAATTCCTCCTACTATGGTGCGCCTTTCTTACCCACTCAGGATGTGACCAAGAGAGGGGGGGGGGGGTTGGGGGATTATAATTTATATTAGTTCTGAAATTATGTTTAGCCCTCTCGGTTTTAATGTGTCCAGTTTAAACATCCAATATGTTTCACGTTTTTTGAGCAGCTCGAATCTGTTGGGTATATTCACTGCTATATGATCGATCGGGGTTATCTTGATTGCTGTTGCATCTCTGTTATGATACGTGTCATAATGGAATGACACTCCATGTGCTCTATACCCACTCTTTATATTTGAACGATGTTTGTTTAGCCGCTCATTAAGTGGTCTGATAGTTCTGCCAACATACTGCATGCCACATGGACACTCAAGCAGGTAAATTACAAACTCTGTAGAGCAATTCATGTCATGTTTAATGGTAAAGGATTCATTCGTTGATGCGGATTTAAAGCTGCTTGTCTGTTGGATGCTCCGACAACAAAGGCATCTATTTTTTCTACATTTTGATGTCTTTTTCTGCAGTACTTTGGCATAATTCGTGGTTGTCTTCTGTTTGAGCCTACTAGGAGCTATTATCCCTTTAATGTTTGGCGCCCTGCGGAAAGTAATTCCTGGTCTATCAGGTACAATGGATTTTAATATTGGATCACTTAGAAGTAAGTGCCAGTGTGTATGAAGGCATTTTTTGATTGACTTGTGACAATTATTATAAGTCGTTATAAAATTAAATGCTTTGTTCTTCTCTGTCCCTTTTCTGTCTTTCTGTATAAGGAGGGTTTCTTGCGGGATTTCTCCACTGTGCTTTTGTGTGCTGGATATCAATTTTTTTGGGTATCCTTTCTCTAGGAATCTTTTTCTGAGTATTTCAGATTGAGAAGCGTAGTCATCCTTGGAAGTGCAATTCTTCTTAATCCTTCTAAATTGATTGGCCGGTATATTACGCAGCCATTTTGTGTAATGTCCACTCCTGAAGTCAATATATGAATTCCTGTCCGTAGGCTTAAAGTATGTTTTTGTATGTATCCTTGTGCCATCAGAGAAAATTGTTAGGTCCAGGAAATTGATGCTTTCTTCATGTATTGTTCGTTCAAAATTTATCCCCCAGTGGTTATTAATTATGTCACTGAAAAACTCCTCCATGTCACCAACTTCCGTGTCCCAGATCAGGAATAAGTCGTCAATAAACCTTTTATATAAAACCAAGCCATTCTTGTATTTGTTTCCATATATATGTATGTCTTCAAAAGGACCCATAAAAAGATTAGCGTACGAGCAAGCTGTTTTCGAACCCATAGCTGTACCATACTTTTGATGGTACATGTCACCATCAAAGGTGAAAAAGTTATTGTTTAATATGAAATTTAGGCCATCCAGAATGAAGTTGATGTTCCTTATATCCAATTGTATGTCTCTTTTTAGATAGTATTCAATACAGAGTAATCCTATTTCATGACCTATATTCGTGTACAATGATGTAACATCCATGGTGACAAATCTATATGATTTTTTCCATGTGATTCTTCCCAAAATCCTGATCATATCCGTAGAATCCTTAATATAGCTTTCTAATTTCACCACGTATTTCTGTAAATTTCTATCAATATAGGTGGCAAGGTTACCTTGGTGAAATTAGAAAGCTATATTAAGGATTCTACGGATATGATCAGGATTTTGGGAAGAATCACATGGAAAAAATCATATAGATTTGTCACCATGGATGTTACATCATTGTACACGAATATAGATCATGAAATAGTATTCAATACAGAGTAATCCTATTTCATGACCTATATTCGTGTACAATGATGTAACATCCATGGTGACAAATCTATATGATTTTTTCCATGTGATTCTTCCCAAAATCCTGATCATATCCGTAGAATCCTTAATATAGCTTTCTAATTTCACCAAGGTAACCTTGCCACCTATATTGATAGAAATTTACAGAAATACGTGGTGAAATTAGAAAGCTATATTAAGGATTCTACGGATATGATCAGGATTTTGGGAAGAATCACATGGAAAAAATCATATAGATTTGTCACCATGGATGTTACATCATTGTACACGAATATAGGTCATGAAATAGGATTACTCTGTATTGAATACTATCTAAAAAGAGACATACAATTGGATATAAGGAACATCAACTTCTTTCTGGATGGCCTAAATTTCATATTAAACAATAACTTTTTCACCTTTGATGGTGACATGTACCATCAAAAGTATGGTACAGCTATGGGTTCGAAAACAGCTTGCTCGTACGCTAATCTTTTTATGGGTCTTTTTGAAGACATACATATATATGGAAACAAATACAAGAATGGCTTGGTTTTATATAAAAGGTTTATTGATGACTAGAGTTGAGCGATACCGTCCGATACTTCAAAGTATCGTATCGGATGGTATCGGCCGATCTTTAAAAAAAGTATCGGTATCGCCGATTCCGATACCGGAAGTCCCATTCAAGTCTATGGGACTTCCGGTATCGGAATAAGAAAAACCCTTTCCTGCCCTTGTACAGCCTCTCTGGGGTCTGTACGGGCCTTTCGGGGGGCTGTGCCGGCCTGCCAGGGGGTCTGTGCAGGCTCCGGTGGTCTGTGCCGGCCTGCCGGGGGGCTGTGCAGGCTCCGGTGGGCTGTGCCGGCCTGCCGGGGGGCTGTGCCGGCCTGCCGGGGGGCTGTGCAGGCTCCGGGGGGCTGTGCCGGCCTGCCGGGGGGCTGTGCCGGCCTGCCGGTGGGCTGTGCAGGCTTCGGGGGTCTGTGCAGGCATCGTCCGATGGGACTACAAGTCCCATCGGGCGATGCCTGCTACCATGACAGTGATTGACACATTAGCCAATGATGGGACAGTAGTAGTCCCATCATCCGGCTAATGTGTTAAATGTAAAAAAAAAAAAAAAATTACATGCTACATACATACAACATGCATACTACATACATGCTACATTCATACTACATATATACTACATAAATACTACATACATACTACATGCTACATACTACATACATACTACATGCTACATACATACCACATATATACTACATGCATGCTACATACATACTACATGCTACATACATACCACATACATACTACATACATACTACATACATACTACATACATACCACATATATACTACATACATACAATACATTCATACAATACATACATAGACATACAGTACATATAACATAGAGTAACATACTTACCAATACTTGTCACATTGTTCCCCGAAGCCATTGTCGTCTACGGAATAAATATTAACATAACAAACCACAAAAATACTCACCCACGATCCGAAGCAGTCCACGAGTGTGTCCCACGACGATCTTGGGTAGAGAACTGCAGCATCAGATGATGCTGCCGTTCTCTACGGGCTGCAGGAATCCAATGACGGAAGGTAGGTATCCTTCCGCACTGTATTCCTCTGCCACTTAAAAAAAAAAAAGTCCCTAGTCTCACTTTATGCCATTGCTGTGTGGGAATTTCAAGCAGCTTTAAATCCGCATCAACGAATGAATCCTTTACCATTAAACATGACATGAATTGCTCTACAGAGTTTGTAATTTACCTGCTTGAGTGTCCATGTGGCATGCAGTATGTTGGCAGAACTATCAGACCACTTAATGAGCGGCTAAACAAACATCGTTCAAATATAAAGAGTGGGTATAGAGCACATGGAGTGTCATTCCATTATGACACGTATCATAACAGAGATGCAATAGCAATCAAGATAACCCCGATCGATCATATAGCAGTGAATATACCCAACAGATTCGAGCTGCTCAAAAAACGTGAAAAATATTGGATGTTTAAACTGGACACATTAAAACCGAGAGGGCTAAACATAATTTCAGAACTAATATAAATTATAATCCCCCAACCCCCCCCCCCCCTCTCTTGGTCACATCCTGAGTGGGTAAGAAAGGCGCACCATAGTAGGAGGAATTCCTGCATCCTTATGTCACACACTTAAGCAAACCTCACTTTATTTTTTCATTCTATCTTTTTTCATTTTATTTATTTTTTCGTCTGACTACTTTTTTGATCGCACGGGTATATCTAAACACTTAATGTCTCACATACACCTAATGACACATTTATTTTGTTTTAATATATATCAAGGTTGGTATCCTATCTGGAATTTCACGGTTCCCTAGTTTGATATGCATAGGCTCATAACAATTTATAATTTTTCCTGATAGTACATTTATGCCTGCATGGAGACCTGTGGCTTTCCTGGGGACTAGAACCCAGGTGCGCTAGAACAAAAGTCACACGTTTCATGGGTGACACCACCACAATTAATATATAAAATAGTGACCATAACTATACGGAAGATGATAGATACTTTCTTCAGGCCATTTTTAATAATACGATTATATAATAGTAATTTTTAGATAATTCTTTATTGATAATAAATAATAAAAATAAAAGTTTTTTAAAAGCAGTTAATTTTAGAAATAATCCATTTTATTTAATAGTGGCATCGCTCCTTGATTCCCTCCTACAAAACAAAAATAAAGAAAATTGTTCATTGCAATTTTTTATAATAATTTTTTAACAAACCATAGTATCACATATTTAACAGGATAGTTTTGTGAAAAAATAGTTCATAGAACCTATGTTCCAAAGGCACTGATACCAGCAGAACGGTGGCGCTCAACATAAATCACAAGAGAAGACAATGAAACCAGTAAACAAATGGGTTCTACTACCCTGAAAGTCGGGAGATAATGTTTTTAAAAAAAATTTTTTTGTTTTTGCATTGACAGTCTGGATACTTTGGTAATGTTTCCGCTGCAATTTTTATGAAGGTCTTTATATCATTTTACTGGTAGGATTTTTATGTACATTTTAGCAAATATTTTGAAGGATTTTCTTGTTTTATTATGTTATTTGTGTGAAATTGTGCCAAAAATGCTGGCCCCTACCCCAGTGATGACCATTATGACATCATATGTAAACAGAACACACCCATAATTGCTAATGGAAGGGGCTATAAATTCCCTGCTCCTATGGCTGGTGTAATATCCCTGAGGAAGGTGCCAGGAAGGGCGCCGAAACGCGTAGGAAGGAATAAAGAAGTACTTTGTTACTACATCTTGCATCCCAGGTGATTTTGTGGATTCAGCAGCACGGACTGTGGCACATCTTGCTTCCCATATTCTCTGGCAGTTTTTCCACTTTGGAGTGGTCGGTGGAGGTCCTGCAGCAGCTGATACTGTGTTATGTCTTCAAGCCAGTTGTGGGTCACACAACTGGAATAGGTGAGTGGAACTGCATTACACCACTCACATCGTAGTGTCACTAGTGATAGGTGCAATAGTGCCCTCTTGTTCCCCCACCCTTTTTGTATTGAAGCATTGAGCAGATGACATTCATCCACTCAATGCTGACTTTTATTCCCCATTGACTTGCACAGGGGTCGGGTTTCAGACGAAACTCCGACTTTTTTTTACCCTAGTCGGACCAGTTTCATCCAAAACAAATTTTGTTTCATTCTGGTTTCACGAAACCCGACCCGACCAGAGTCGCTCAACTCTAGCGATGACGCCATAATTAGTGTCACCATCCCGCTTCTCCATGTTCTGAAATGCTCTCTGCTCACAATCAAAGAGGATGCATTGCAGGTGGAGCACAATTATCAGGATCCTGACAGCGCCGGCGTACAGCCTCCGCTGAGCAGGGACTCACCCGCACTGTAGGGACCCCTGGGGACCAGAATAGCCAGAAAGTATAGGTGCACAGGACCTTAGTGATGAAGTTTAGCAAGCCGGCACGGGACCTACGGTCATGTGACTGCAAGGGGGTGGGGCTTAGCGTCCTACTTTCACAGAAGACAGCAAACTCAGAGTCAGGCAAAACGGAGGTCGTTCACAGTACGGACAGCGAGGTACAGAAGGGGTAAACAGACGGGAGGTCAGACAAAGCCAAAGGTCATACACAAGAGGGCGACGCGGTACCAAGGGGATGAGCAGAGAGAAGTCGGGTCACAAGCAGAAAGTCATACACGAGAGGTAGCGCAGTACAAGAGGGACAGGCAGAACTCGTAACAGGGACAGTACCGAATCAAAAACCAAACAAGCAAGCAAGATATCAGGCACAAGGCAGACGTACGCACAAGGTCAACTAACTCAGCCGAGGGCAGGAGTATAACTGACACCGGACCTAGGTCCAGTGAGCATTAAATAGCCGCCCTCTGCCAGGGAGAGGCGGAATAATTAACCCCCAATCAGACCAGGACGGGCCAAAGCGAAACCCCGTCCTGGATCATGACAACAATGACATGGAGCAAGGAATCATACAAAGTGATTACACACAGCCCAGCCTCATGTCATCCCAACGTGGATTGGGTGACAATGAGGAAGAGGAGGAGGAGGAAGAACAGGAGCTAGTTTCATGTGCTATAGACGGAACTACCTGCACAACTGTCATACCGTCTGTTCAGCATGGATGGCCTGAGAACAGGGAGGAGGAGGTGGAAAGCATGGTGAGTCATCCTCTTGGTGAGGACATGAAAGTCTTGCCAGTTAGCAGTCTGGCATGCATGGCTGAGTTTATGTTACACTGCATTTCCCGTGACCCTCGCATTCTTCAAACTTTGGGTGACAGTCATTACTGGTTGGTTACACTTCTAGACCCACTCTACAAGGAGAACTTTCTATCTCTTATTCCCAAGGTGGACAGGTCTACTAAAATGGAGCAGTGTCAGAGAGCCCTTGTTAAAAAAATTCCCATCTGAAAACGTTGGCGGCAGAGGTCACAGTTCACAGGACAACCAAGGAGTACAGGCGAGAGGGACACATTTCCAACCCAGCAGAGGCCGGGGACTTTCATCGCACCGTCCCTGAGGCATGGTATATTATTAGGTGTCGGGTTCCTGCAGCGGCTCAGAAGGAATCCAGAGCCTCACATTCTGCGGTCTCTCATGTCTATCGACCGCAGAGGAGATTGCTCAGCAGTCTCAGCGTCCCGGACGCTCTGCCCAGACCTGCTCTGTGGGTCTGGCTGTTGCTGCCACCTTTGGGTCAGCAATAGCAATGCAGGCTGCTTTGCAGCAAAACGCTCCAGAGGCTAAGTCCTCTCGTCGTGCTTTCTGGGCATGCTCACGAGACTACCTCCCATTGGAGCATAAAATAGAAAATTGGCACACAGCACTTGCAGGATAAGAGATGCACGCTCACCGTCCAGAGACCCAATTGGACAACAGGAATCCCAATGAAATGAAGAAGAGCAGCATCCAATCCAGGTGAGAAATGTATAAATTTATTCAGCCATGCAGAAATGCAACGTTTCAACCACCAAGTGGTCTGATGCTTGAAAAAGACCACTTGGTGGTTGAAACGTTGCATTTCTTCATGGCTGAATAAATTTATACATTTCTCACCTGGATTGGATGCTGCTCTTCATTTCATTGGGGTACCTCCCATTGGAGATCGGGAGTCACGTGCTCAGGTCCTTCTCCTGATCCGATTGGTCCATCTCAGAAATCTGGAAGGTCCCGGAAGAGCACGGCTATAAAAGGCCCGCATGGCCGCTCGGCCATGCGCTAATATAGTCTCTATAGTTGCTACTGTGTGAATGATGATAGATGCATGAACCTGCGAATGACTTAAGATCTCCTTCCTCTGATATTACGAGTGTGTATAGGCACTTAGCTTTAGAGTCCGCGTCAGCCAGTGGCAAGCTACAAGCCACAACAGCATCCTCCACAGTGCTAGCATCCGACAGTGCGCCTGCTACCTGGCATTGTCGATTAGCGGCAGTGTCTGTTGCCGCGCTGCAGTCTGCAGCTCTTCTCGGTGTCCGCAGTTGCGATGCCGCATGCACGGTAGGTCTAGATGGACTCTGACACTCTGCCTAGGGTTGAGCTCCTGTGACCTTATACCGTGTGTGCACTTCTCTGAGACCTGTGAACCCAACAGTTTCAATATTTATGTCAATGCCTTTGGCGTCTCTGTGAAGCCAACAGAGTACGCCCAGCGCACATCGGGTGACGTCCAACCCGCGTGCAATAATACCGCCATATTTAGTGTTCGCCATTATTTAGCAGCAGTGTTAACACCTCCTGCACGGTGGACCCCGAGCGGCGAAAACACTTTATTATTTAATTTAGTGCGTTCCGCCGTTCCTAACAGTATACTCTCACAAGCAGTGCAAAGTTCGGGAAGATGCTGGGGAGTACCTTGCTGACCGTACCAATGTCCTCCGTGATTCCTCTGTGCCTTATAATTATTGGGTATCCAAGCTGGACACGTGGCATGAATTGGCTCTCTACGCCTTGGAGGTGCTGACCTGCCCTGCCACTAGCATTTTGTCAGAGCGAGTTTTTAGTTCCGCAGGTGGAATTATAACTGATAAGCGCATCCACCTGTCTAATGAAAATGCAGACAGGCTGACTCTTACAAAAACGAACAAGGGCTGGATTGGGCCAGACTTCTCAACACCGCCGAATGATAGCAGCGTAACAAACTCTAATCCAGTGTTTTTTGGGAGGTCTGTTACCATGCACCTCTTCACACCCACACATGTGTATACGCTTCCTGATTTTGGCTATTTGCTGTTGTCCTCCTCCTCCTCAACCTCCACCACCATATCACCAGGATGACCGTGATGCAACCCCCACATAATTTTTTTTAAAGGGTGTTTATCATGCTCATACCAAAAAAAATAGTTATACAGTATGTTCATGTATACCCCCCAGGGGTAAATGTTTGTCAACCCATACACTTACTTTATGGACATTACAAGTATAGGAGACCCACTTCTTCATAATGGGAACATTTTTCCATGAAGCCCTCCTCTACATCTCTTCAAAGGGGCATTGGAATGGCTCCAAATTTTTGGCAGCACTTGCATTATCTGCATAGGCAAACAATATGGGAGACCCACTTCTTCATAATGGGAATATTTTTTCATGAGGCCCTCCTCTACGTGTCTTCAAAGGGGCATTGGAGTGGCTCCAAATTTTTGGCAGCCCTTGCATTCACTGCATAGGCAAACACTATGGGAGACCCACTTCTTCATTATGGGAATATTTTTTCATGAGGCCATCTTGTACGTCTCTTCAAAGGGGTATTGGGGTGCATATAAATTTTGGCCAGGCCTTGGATTCACTGCATAGGCAAATAGTATGGGAGAATAACTTCCTTAATGGGAACATTGTTTTCAGGAGGCCTTGTTGTACGTCTCTTCAAAGTGGTATTATGTGGCGTACAAATTTTTGGCAGCTCTTGCATTCACTGCATAGGCAAACACTATGGGAGACCTACTTCCTAAAAATGGGAACATTGTTTTCAGGAGGCCCTCCTGTACGTCTCTTCAAAGGGGTATTTGGGTGCATCTAAATTTTGGCAAGGCCTTGCATTCACTGCATAGGCAAACAGTATGAGAGACCCACTTCTTCATAATGGGAACATTTTTATCATGAGGCCCTCTTGTACATCTCTTCAAAGGGGTATTGGGGTGCATCTAAATTTTGGCCAGGCCTTGCAATCACTGCATAGGCAAACAGTATGGGAAAACCACTTACTAAGAATGGGAATTGTTTTCAGGAGGTGCTCTTGTGCGTCTCTTCAAAGGGGTATTGGGGTGCGTCTAAATTTTGGCCAGGCCTTGCATTCACTGCATAGGCAAACAGTATTTGAGAACCACTTCCTAATAATGGGAACAATTTTTTCAGGAGACCCTCTTGTAAGTCTCTTCAAAGGGGTATTGGGGTGCATCTAAATTTTGGCCAGGCCTTGGATTCACTGCATAGGCAAATAGTATGGGAGACCCACTTCCTAAAAATGGGAATATTATTTTCAGAAGACCCTTCTGTACGTCTCTTCAAAGGGGTTTTGGGATGCGTCTAAATTTTGGCCAGGCCTTGCATTCACTGCATAGGCAAACAGTATGGGAGAATGACTTCCTAAGAATGGGAACATTTTTTCAGGAAGCACTCTTGTACATCTCTTCAAAGGAGTATTGGGGTGTGTCTAAATTTTGGCAAGGCCTTGTATTCACTTTATGTTGCACTGCCTTTCCCGTGACCCTCGTATTGTAAAAATATTGGGTAATAGTCATTACTGGGTAGTGACACTTTTAGACCCACGCTACAAGGAGAACTTTCAATCTCTTGTTGCAGAGGCAGACAGGTGTACTAAAATGGTGCAATACCAGAGGGCCATTGTAGCAGAATTATTTAAAAAAGTCCCATCTCAAAACGCTGGCGGCAGACATAACAGTTCGTTGGACAACCAAGGAGGACAGGCGAGAGAGACACAGCTCCAATCCAGCAGACACAGGGGAACAGTGGCAAAGTTCTGGCACAGTTTTTTCAGACCCTCCCATCGCCCTGGCCCTGAGGCACAGGGTAATGTCACAAGGAATGCAATGTTTTATAAGATGCTGAGGGAATACCTTGCTGACCGTACCAACGTCCTCAGTAGAGTTGAGCGAAACGGGTCGAAAAATTTCAAAAGTCGACGACTTTTGGCAAAGTCGGGTTTCATGAAACGAAACCCGACCCTAGGATGAGGTCGGCGACTTACGCGCCAAAGTCGCGTTTCAAAAGTTTGTTTTGCGCTCTTTCAGCCAATCAGGATCCACGGACACTGTGGGCAACGTGATGACATAGGCAGGGGTCACCACCATCTTTCAGAAGGGCATGCAAGTGATTGGCTTGCTTTGGTGGGTGTCACAGGGGTTATAAAAGTGCGTGCACGCCGACCGCCATCTTACTTCTGCCGATCTTAGCATAGGGAGAGGTTGCTGCTGCTGATTCTGTAGGGAGAGCGTTAGGCAGGGAAGAAGAAAAAAAAACTGCTTCTGCTGCTAGCGATTTTGCCTGTACAACACACCAGTCACTGTGTGTGCAGTGCAAGGGGAGGCTATATTGTGGTGGATCAGCGGTGTTGGTTGTTAGGCTGCCTTCTAAGGCTTCCTGACAGCTGCATTGCTGTTTACCCACTGCTCTGCAAACTGCTTTTTTAAAAGCAATCCCAATTTTTTTTTTTTGTCCTGCTGAGGTACTGAGCGTGCATTTTTTCACACCATACAGCGGTGTACGCTCCTCACACAGTACCGTGTAACGGCTGTTATCACAGCCACAGTGAAGCTATCTGTGTGTCACTCTGTGAGAATAAGTCGAGGACATGTTCCGTTCTTACAGACCTGCACCTACTAGTTTTGTCTAGCTTTCAAACAGTTAAATATATTTGCTGTTTGATCACATTCAAAACTATAGAGAGACAGCGTGTGTCAGTCCGTATACTTAAAAAACACGGAGCTTGACAATTTTACGTACACCGGACAGCCGTGTACGTGCACGCTCCTCTCAGTACCGTGTAACGGCTGTTATCACGGCCACAGTGAAGCTATCTGTGTGTCACTGTGGAAGGATAAGTGGAGGACTTGTTCCGTTCTTACAGACCTACACTCTAGGGAGATTCCTATTCTGCCCAATTCTACATACACCTTGTAGTTTGTGATACACTAGCCAATTTCTGCCTGTGACATAGCGCTCTGATATTCAGTGGGCCTGACACAATCCAAAAGTGTCCAGTGTCCACTAGTGTGTGCAGAAATTCAAAATCTCCCTTATCCTGTAGTCACTTTTTTCACACCTGTGCCATCGAGCCTGTGACATAGCGCTGTGATATTCAGTGGGCCTCACACAATCCATAAGTGTCCAGTGTCCACAAGTGTGTGCAGAAATTCAAAATCTCTGTGATCCTGTAGTCACTTTTTTCACACCTGTGCCATCGAGCCTGTGACATAGCGCTCTGATATTCAGTGGGCCTCACACAATCCAAAAGTGTCCAGTGTCCACTAGTGTGTGCAGAAATTCAAAATCTCCCCTGTCCTATAGACACCTTGTACCTTGTTTTACATTACTATATAGTTTGTTGGATTTTGTCTACATTTCTACAAAAAATGAGGAAGGCTGGTGGAAGAGGCCATGGAATTGGGCAGGGGTTGGCAGCTGGTAATGACGGTGTTGGTGGTGGATCTGATGGTAGTGGCAAGAGCAAAATAGGACCGAATGCAGGAGGTGTTGAGCCTGCATCATCGTCTGGCTCCATAAGGCTTCGAAGGCTTAGTTTTCTAGGAGTTGGCAAACCGCTTTTAAAGCCAGAGCATCAGGAAAAAATTTTGTCTTACATTGCTGACTCAGCCTCCAGCTCTATCGCCTCCTCTTCTGAAGTTGCAAAAAGTAAAAGTCATCATTGGAGGCTCATGTTCATGAACCACACCTTTCCTTGTGTCCTTCACCCCAACCAAGATTGAAGGATGACGCAGGCCATACTACTGATTACTCCATGGAGCTGTTTTCACATACCATGCCTGGATTATCAAGTGAAATGTTGAATTACCCAGGCCAAGATGAATCTGACATGGAGTGCACTGATGCACAGCCGCTGATAGATCATTCTGCTGGTACATTCACTCAGAGCACTACATTGTCCACAGTGTACAGAGCCAGATTCTGACCCTGATGAGACTCAGGTGCCCCTTCCCGCACACTATACCACCATACACGGTGACACAGAGGAAGGTGCACATGACATTGAAGAGGAGGTGATGGATGACCCAGTTGTTGACCCAGATTGGCATCCATTGGGGGAAGAGGGTGCTGCTTCCAATAGCTCAGATGAGGAGCATCCACAGCAGACATCGACATCGCAACAGCTGTTATCTGGCAGGCCCGGAGCACTCCAAAGACAGGTTCCAAAAATCAAAAGTTGCTGGACAGCTTGTCCAGAGGGTCAAAAGATCACAGCGTGCTAGGCCGCAAAATGTCTGCCAAAGTAGGAAGAGTGCAGTGTGGCACTTTTTTGAACAAAATCCTCATGATCAGGCCAAGGTTATCTGTAAGAAGTGCGCAAAGACCTTTAGCCGAGGGAAAAATCTGAAAAATTTGAATACCAGTTGCATGCTTAGACATTTAACCACCATGCACTTGCAAGCGTGGACACAACACCAAACCTCAAGTGCCACATGTGCAACTGATCACAAAGAAGGTAGTCAGCAACCCTACATTGTTTCCCCCACTGTAAGCCCACCGGTTAGCACAGCAGCAAATGTTGAGGTGTCGTTGCAAGGCCACAGAAGTCAGGGAATCCCACTGTTATATCAACGAAATATTGAATCTAGGCCATCAGAAAGAACACCAACTCCATCACCATCATCAACCCTCTCTCAGTCCGCCCTGTCCACCGCTACTTCCACCATATGCAGCTCTCAAGTCCAGCTCACCCTCCCAGACACTATGAGTAGGTCAAGAAAGTACTCAGTCTCTCATCCGCGTACACTGGGTTTGAACGCCCACATTGCCAAACTAATCTCGTTTGAGATGATGCCCTATCGGTTGGTGGAAAGCGCAGCTTTCCGCGAACTCATGGCCTATGCAGTACCACGCTATGACCTACCCAGTCGCCACTTCTCTCGCAAAGCCATCCCAGCCCTCCACCATCATGTAAAAGACCGCATTGTCCATGCACTCAAGCAGTCAGTGAGTGGAAAGGTGCACCTCACAACTGATGCATGGTCCAGTCGGCATGGCCAGGGCCGTTACGTGTCCATCACTGCGCACTGGGTTAATGTGGTGGATGCAGGGTCCACAGGGGACAGCGGTGGTGGGACAGTGTTGCCTAGCCCACGGTATAGGAAACAGTTGGCTGTAGGTGTTCGACCCTCCTCCTCCTCCTCCTCCAGAAGCGAAAGCTCATCCACAGAGCGCAGTCATACGAGCACTCCATCTGCAGCTGCCACTGTTGCACACGATGTGTCCCCCTATCGAGCAGCTAGTGGAAAGCGTCAGCAGGCTGTGTTGCAGATGATGTGTTTGGGCGACAGACACCGCCGAGGTGCTGGCCGAGTACTTGAAGCGACAAACTGAGTCATGGCTGGGCAGTGTACATCTTGAGGCAGGCAAGTTAGTTAGTGATAACGGCCGTAATTTTGTGGCAGCCATAGCCCTTTCAAAACTCAGCCACATACCTTGCTTGGCTCACACCTTGAACCTGGTGTTGCAGTGCTTCCTCAAAAATTATCCGGAGTTAACAGCCCTGCTCCAGAAGGTGCGAAGACTGTGCGCGCACATCCGCCGGTCGACTGTACACTCCGTTCGTATGCAGAAGCTGCAGCGATTGCTCCACCTTCCCAACCTCCGCCTCATTATCGACATTGCAACAAGGTGGAACTCCACCCTGCACATGGTGGAGCGGCTGTGCGAGCAGAGGCAGGCCATAATGCATTTGTGGGAGGATACACGGCCAGACACTTTGAGAGCAGACATGGAGTTGACAGGTGTGCAGTGGTCAAAGCTGAAAGACCTCTGTAAAGTCCTTCAGTGTTTTGAGGAATGCACACGGCTGGTAAGCGCAGACGACGCCATCCTAAGCATGAGCATCCCACTTATGCGTCTGCTCATGCAAACTTTGACGCACCTTAAGGAGCAGGCGTCTGCAGCCAATGTTGATGAGGAGGAAGAGGAGGAGGGAATCCTTGATGACATTCAGCCATTGTCTGCTCAGGGACCTCTCCTGGACGAGGTGGAGGAAGAAGAGGAGGAGGAGGATGATGATGGGGATGATTACTTAGGGGAGGAGGATGCATCTCATGGGGCAAGTGAAAATGTTGGCGTGGCAAGGTCTGGTACAGGGTTTGTGTGTGACTGGAGGGATGTGGATTTGCCAGAAAGTGCTCCTCCAACCAGCACTCGCAGTGCTTCATTGACACCGGGAACATTGGCCCACATGTCAGATTATGCCTTGCAGATCCTAAATAGGGACCCCCGCATTGCCAAAATGATGAACGATGATGACTACTGGTTGGTGAGCATCCTGGATCCACGCTATAAAGGCAAATTACAAAACATCATGCCACAGGAGAACCTTGACCTAATATTGGCTAATAAACAAGCAACTCTGGTAAATTGGTTGCTTGAGGCATTCCCAGCACACAGCAGCGGTGATGGTTCTCACACGAGCCGTAGGGGCCGGGGGCAGCTTGGCAGAGGTGTTCATGGTGCACACAGCAGAAGTGGCGTTGGAGACAGGGGTTTCATGACAATGTTGTGGACTGATTTTTCAAGTACCGCTCACACAACTGGTAATACTGCATCGATGGAAAGTGACAGGAGACAGCAGTTGTCAACTATGGTTACAAACTACTTTTCCTCCCATTTCGATGTTCTCCCACACAGGTCATTCCCCTTTGACTATTGGGCCACTAAACTGGACACCTGGCCTGAATTGGCACAATATGCCTTACAGGAGCTCGCTTGCCCAGCTGCAAGTGTGCTATCGGAAAGAGTCTTCAGTGCAGCTGGATCAATCCTGACAGAAAAAAGGACCCGTCTGTCAACCCAAAATGTGGATGATCTAACCTTCATTAAAATGAACCATGCATGGGTTTCCAAGGATTTTGTCCCACCTTCCCCTGATGACACATAGGGTGACAGAAAAATGGCTTGCTTTGGTCCACCTCTTCCTGGGACTTGACCTATTTCGCCTTTTGCATCAGCTGAATGTCCAACATCAACATATGCCACTTTCTAAAACTCCCTAACTGTGCTGCCTCCCCCCCCCCCATGGCCGGGGTCACCACCTAGCGCACGACACCGTGCGAGTGCCGTTGCCCTGGACAGGTGGGTAGGCCGACTCTTGGGCGCGGGCACTGGCACAGGGTCCCTCATAGTGCAATCAAGTGTCTCTGATGGTGGTGGTGCACACCCGCCGTCAGACACACCGCCGTACTATGAGGGGCCCAGTGCCAGTACCGACGCCCACGAGTGGGCCTCCCTTGCTTGGGCAGGGCCCCAGCATTTGCAATCTTTACCTCTCCCTGCTCCTCCGCTGTGTAGTCTGTGCCGTCAAATCCATACTGTGCCTGACACCATCTGAGCCTGCCTCCTGATGTATAGACATATATTTTGAATGTGTACGCTATCCATACATGTTATCTGGGGATACGGTACCCTTTCTCACCTTTTGTGCAATCACGTGCAAGCCATACTGGGCCTAACACCGTCTGAGCCTGCCTCCTGATTTATAGACATATATTTTGAATGTGTACGCTATCCATACATGTTATCCGGGGATACGGTACCCTTTCTCACCTTTGTGCAATCACGTGTAATCCATACTGGGCGTGAGAACGGCTGGCGAGCTGTTAAGCAAGCTACAGCACCTGTGGTTTGCACACGTAAGTTTTTAATTTTTTCAGGAATGACGGTTAGGCCTAATTCCGGAACTGCGGTTGACCTGCACTTACTGGGAAATCATCGTTCGCGGGTAATAATTGTAATCAGTGATCCCCATCACTAACGTTGTTCAGCGGGTTATCTGCACCTGTAAGCGACAAACGCTGGCCTTTTCAGTGTAGCGCACATGCAGCCACGGACATGTAAGGGCATGACACACCAGTTATTGGCCAATCTCATGTGCCAGAGCCTCACGTGTCCCTCTAGTAAGCCGGACTCGGACCGCGGGGCATGACGGAGTCTCGTTCGTTAACGGAATTAAGCTGGCAATGTGTGCATCTTTTCTGTAGCTGGCATGGTTGAGGTTTCCCAGGTGGAGTCGAATTTAACCGTAGGCTCCACTCCTGGTGGTGCCCTTCTGGACATTCCTTTAAGGTTCAGCTTTGCAACCATACTGCCCACGTAAAACAAACACTTTGCCTTCATGAACGCTGTTTGGAGGGTCATGACTCGTGGGAATAACGCCGCCCAATCAGTTAACCTGCTAGAGAGATCCTTCGTTGCTCCCAAGCATGACATCACACTCCCTAGGAGGAAGGTAATGCCACTGTGGCGACTGTACTCCTGGGGGCGACACAAGTGCACTGATGCCCAGCCACTGCTCGATGAATCTGCTGGTACATTGACCCAGACCACTACATTCCCCTCGCACGCTACACGGCCTGAATCTGACCCTGATGAAACTCAGGTTACCCTTCCCATATACAGTTCCATCTTACACGGTGACAAAGAGGAAGCTGCAGATGAAAGTGCAGGTTCGGCCCACCCGCTATCAGACACACCACCGTACTATCAGGGGCCCTGTGCCAGTGCCGTCGCCAATGAGTGGGCCCCCCCTGCTTGCTCAGGATCACAGCACTTGCAAGGTTGAAATACTGTGCAGTGAGATGGAAGATGGGGACGACGAGGAGTCCAGACTAGTACAGGGATTCCCTAGCGGGGAGACTTATTTGATTGTTTTCAATGTTGGGACAGCAATTTTTGGGGATCACTATACTCTGGAGAATGCCGTATCGGAGCATGATGAGTTGTGGTATGTGTTAAAGGGGCGCTCTTTCGCCCAGGGCACATGAAAACCTGGAGCCAGCCCTACCCCCCCACAACTTTAGCCAAATAACCCCCATTTTTCAGTGCGTAACTTGTATTATGAAGTTAATTAAGGTTGACAAGCTTAAGTAAGAAGAATTGATGCTTTTGGCATTCAAATGGGCACTGTAGGTGTGTTTCCTGTCCTCCTCTCACTGCCGACTTTTATTCCCCATTGACTAAGGCTGGTTTCACATTTGCGTTTTTTAGCGCTGGAAAAAAACGCTAACCTGCGCATGCGTTTTTTCCCCTATATTTAACATGGGTGCGCATACCTGCGCGCTTGTAAGCGCATGTATGCGATTTTCGTGCGCTGCATTTTTTTGGGGTGTGCGATTGGATTTTCCAGACGCATCATGTTGCATTTTTTGGCCCTGCAAAAAAGCGCATGCGCACATATGCGCACGTTTTGCGCTAAAAATGGCCATTATAGCCTATGGATGCGCATATGTGCGCACTGGCATGCTCATGTAAGCGTTTTTTTGCATATGCGTTTTTTTTTTTTAACCATGGAATTTAGGGGTTTGAGTTAGAGTTAGGGTTAGTTAAGGGGGTTTAGGGTTAGGGTTAGGGTCAGGGTCAGGGTTAGGGTTGGGTTTTGGGTCAGGGTTAGGGTTTAGTATGGTTTGGTTAAGGGTTAGGGTCAGGGTTAGGGTCAGGATTAGGGTTAAGTATGGTTTTGTTAAGGGTTAGGGTCAGGGTTAGGGTTAGGGTCAGGGTTAGGGTTAGGGTTAAGTATGGTTTTGTTAAGGATTAGGGTCAGGGTTAGGGTCAGGATTAGGGTTAAGTATGGTTTGGTTAAGGGTTAGGGTCAGGGTTAGGGTCAGGGTTAGGGTCAGGGTTAGGGTCAGGGTTAAGTATGGTTTTGTTAAGGATTAGGGTCAGGGTTAGGGTCAGGATTAGGGTTAAGTATGGTTTGGTTAAGGGTTAGGGTCAGGGTTAGGGTTAGGGTTAGGGTCAGGGTTAAGTATGGTTTTGTTAAGGGTTAGGGTCAGGGTCAGGGTTAGGGTTAGGGTCAGGGTCAGGGTCAGGGTTAGGGTCAGGGTTAGGGTCAGGGTCAGGGTTAGGGTCAGGGTTAGGGTCAGGGTTAAGTATGATTTGGTTAAGGGTTAGGGTCAGGGTTAGGGTTAGGGTTAGGGTCAGGGTTAGGGTTAGTAAAGTCATGGTTTGGGTAGTGTGAGGGGCCACCTAAAAATGTTGGAAAAAAACGCAAACGCGGTAAAAACGCGCTAAAAACGCATACAAACGCATAAAAACGCTGCGTTTTTTTCATGCATGCTCATAAAAATGCTTGAAAAAAACGCAGCAGTTGTATGCTTATGTATGCGTTTTTTCAATGCGTTTTTTTGCGGGAAAAACGCGTTGCAAAAAAAAGCAAGTGTGAAACTAGCCTTACATTGGGTTTCGTGCTTCGGGACGACCCCGACTTTTCCCTATAATCGGCCGATCTTGCTCGACCCGACTTTTGGAAAAGTCGGGTTTCACGAAACGAAACTCGACCCTAAAAAAAACAAAAGTCGCTCAACTCTAGTCCTCAGTGATTCCTCTGTGCCTTTTAATTATTGGATATCCAAGCTGGACACGTGGCATGAACTGGCTCTCTACGCCTTGGAGGTCCTGGCCTGCCCGGCCGCTAGTGTTTTGTCAGAGCAGGTTTTTAGTGCCGCTGATGGAATTATCACAGCGCATTCACCTGTCAATGGAAAATGCAGACAGGCTGACTCTTATAAAAATGAACAAGGGATGGATTGGGCCAGACCACCAAATGATGAAAGTGAAACATAACCTCCAATGCAGTGTCTTTTTGCGAGGCGTATTCCCATGCACCTCTTCACACCCACACATGGGTATATGCTTCCTGATTTTGGCAACTTGGAGTACTCCTCCTCCTTCTCCTTATCCTCACCATCCACCATCACTTGAACACCAATGTGAACGTATTCCGTCATGCTCCAGCCACACTATTTTTTGCAAGGGTGTTATGATGCCCGTCACCAAATTTAAAAAAATATGTACCCCCAAGGGGAAATGTTTTTCAGCCCATACACTTAGTGTATGGGCATTACAAGTCTAGGAGACCTGCTCCTTTAAATTGGGCCTATTTTTTTAATCAGGCCTTCCTCCACGTCTCATCATCCACCGCAACTAGATCACCTGGGTTAACATGTTCCGTGCTGCTACAGCCAGTGTTGAATTATTAACAAGGGTGGGTGGTTATGCTGGGTGTAAAATACTTGTTTTGAAAAAGTTTGAGGTGTACCCCAAAGGGGAAATGTTTTTGAGCCCATACACTTAGTGTATGGGTATTACAAGTCTAGGAGACCCACTCCTTTAAATTGGGCCTATTTTTTAATCAGGCCTTCCTCCACGTCTCATCATCCACCACCACTAGATCACCAGGGTTAATGTGTTCCACCTACGAAAGCCAGTGTCGAATTATTAACAAGCAAAACGCCTTAAAAATGCTATGTGTGAACATAGCCCAAGGGGTGAACATTTTTGCTTTGGGTGAATTATTTTGGCTTAGATAAAAGTCATTAACCTTGGAAGAATGTTCTTTAACATATTTCTCAGCAAAATCCATTTTGGTTTCGTTTTTGTAGTTTTTTTTGTGCGACTGTAAAAAGGGCGTGAAACTGACATTGTTCACAGCTGTGACCTGGGAGTCAGAAATGCTTTCAGGGGCATTTGCCATGATGTTCCCGTGTCATTTGAGCAGTGTTTCCATCATTTTCAGACGTTTTTAGACCTTAATCCCTTTGTGACATCAGACATACTATCCTGTCCACGGTACCCGGGCCCCTATGACCGGGGCTTGGATAGTATGTCTCAGCGATCAGTGGCGCTCCCGGGGGGGGGAGCTGTGATAATCAGCTAACACACGGAAGGTTAACCCCTGGCACACTGCAATCAAATATGAACGCAGTGTGCTGGGGGATTAGGGAGGCATCGGCAGGGAGGAGGCTCCCTCCGTGCTTCCCTGAGACCACCGGAGCAGCGCGATGTGCTGCGCTGCTCCAACGGTCTCCTTCCCTGCAGGCCCCCCCGGATCCAAGATGGCCGCGGGGACCAGCAGGGAGGTGGCTTCCTCAGTGCCTGCTGAAAGCAGGCACGAGAAAGCCTGCATCAGCGCCTGTCAGATCGCTGATCTGACACAGCGATCCGACACTTCACAGTGATGTCCCCCCGGGACAATAAAATAAAGTAAAAAAAAAAGTGTAAAAATTATTTATAAAAAATCCCCAAATAAAAAAAAAATTATTCCCTAATAAATTTGTTTTTTGGAAATAAAAAAAAATAATAATAAAAGTACACATATTTAGTATCGCCACATCCGTAACGACCCGCCCTGTAAAACTATCCCACTAGTTAACCCCTTTAGTGAACCCCTTAAAAAATTAAATTAAAAAACAAAGCAAAAAGCAATGCTTTAGCATCATACCACCGAACAAAAAGTGCAATAACGCGAGATAAAAAAGACGGATATAAATTACCATGATACCACTGAAAACATCATCTTGTTCCGCAAAAATGAGCCGCAACACAGCATCGCCAGTGAAAAAATAAAAAAAGTTATAGCTTGCAGAATAAAGCGATGCAAAAATTATTTATTTAAAATTGTTTTCATTGCATAAAAGTGCCAAAACATAAAAAAAGACATAAATGAGGTATCGCTGTAATCGCACTGACCCAAAGAATAAAACCGCTTTAATAATAATAATAATAATAATAATACATTTTATTTTTATAGCGCCGACATATTCCGCAGCACTTTACATTTCAGAGGGGATTTGTACAGACAATAGACATTACAGCATAACAATAATCACATACAGTAGATTATAACAAATAACAAGAGGAGTGAGGGCCCTGCTTGCAAGCTTACAGTCTATGAGGAAAGAGGTAGACACGAAAGGTGGGTGGTAACAGTTGCTCTGATTGTATGGACCAGCCATAATGTTAAGTGTGTAACAGTACAGACACAGAGGGCTAATGGATGCATAAAGCATGTGGGAAAGCTTTATCAATTTTGCCGGACGGGGAACGATGGAAATGCACCCCCCCAAAAGAAATTCTTGAAATGCTGGTTTTTGTTCATACTGCGTCACAAAAATCTTAATAAAAAGTAAATAAAAAATGTCACATGCCCTAAAATGGTACCAATAAAAACATCAACTCGTCCCGCAAAAAATAAGACCTCACATGACTCAGTAGGTCAAAATAAGAAAAAATTATAGCTCTAGAAATGTGGTGATGCAAAAGCAATTTTTACAATAAAAAGCGTCTTTTATCGTGTGATAGCTGCCAAACATAAAAACCTGCCATAAATAGTAAATCAAACCCCAGTTTATCAACCCCTTAGTTAGGGAAAAATAATAAAATAAAAAAATGTATTTATTTCCATTTTCCCATTAAGGTTAGGGTTAGGGCTAGGGTTAGGTTAGAGCTAGGGCTAGGGTTGAGATTAGGGTTGGGAGTGTGTTGGGGTTAGGGTTGGAGTTAGAATTGGGGGGTTTCCACTGTTTGGGCACATCAGGTGCTCTCCAAAAGCAACATGGCTTCTGATCTCAATTCCAGCCAATTCTGCGTTGAAAAAGTCAAACGGTGCTCCTTCCCTTCTAAACTCTGCCATGCACCCAAACAGTAGTTTACCCCCACATATGGGGTATCAGCCTACTCAGGACAAATTGCAAAACACCTTTTGGGTCTAATGTCTCCTGTTACCTTTGGGAAAATAAAAAATTGGGGGCAAAAATATCATTTTTTGTGGAAAAAAAAAATATGATTTTTTTTATTTTTATGGCTCTACGTTATAAACTTCTGTGAAGCACTTGGGGTTTCAGTGTGCTCATCACACATCTAGATAAGTTCCTTGGGGGTGTCTAGTTTTCAAAATGGGGTCACTTGTGGGGGGTTTCAACAGTTTAAGCACATCAGAGGCTCTCCAAACGCGACATGACCATTCATCAAAGTCTGCATTCCAAAACGTCACTACTTCCCTTTCGAGCCCTGATGTGTGCCCATACAGTAGTTTTCTCCCACATATAGGATATCAGCGTACTCACTACAAATTGGACAACAACTTTTGGGGTCCAATTTCTCCTGCTACCTTTGGAAAATAAAAAAAAAATATTTTTGGGGTCACTTGTGGGGGGTTTCCACAGTTTAGGCTCATCAGGGACTCTCTGTTATGATTGAGTCACCGTAGGAGGCAAAAGCAGAAATGCTAGCTAAGTCCTGAAAACCAGAGAAGTTGGCAACTATCAGATTGCAGACCCCTGAACCTATCAACACAACTAGCAGTAGCCGTGGGGGGTTCCTACGATGACCTAGACCCCTCGATCACAGCCGGAGAGATACATAGGCCTAAAGAAGGAAAGGGGAAATCTAACTGCCCCAGAGCAGACCCCAAAGCAATAGGCAGCCCCCCACATATAATGACGGTCAAGCAAGATGAAAACACTTACACAGACAGAAAGACAGGCTGAGCAAAGACAGGGCCCAAAACTACCTAGATAGGAAGGCTGCTGTCTGCAATCTGCCAAAACCCTATCAGAGACAAAAGCCAACAAGCTGATATAAAAATGGCCCTGAAGCAACTAAGCTTCAAAAACTAAATCCGCACTCAGGTACTTTCAGAAGACAGAGCTCACGGAACACTGCACACTCCAGCAGGGAGTGGCAGAATCCAAAAAGCAAGAAAAACAAAAAAACAAATCTTAGATTCAAAAAGGCAAAACAGAAAACTTAGCTTTAGGAGAGCAGGAATCAGACTGGTGTCCACAGAGAAATCACCCACAGGGCAGAAGGGGCGTAGGCTGCCTTAAATCCAGTCAGTGACTCCACTCAGCCAATCGTCTTCATTAGTCCCAGGTGTCTGATAATCAGGCTCACTACCTTCCTTCACTAGAATAGGGAGTTCACCAGGCCTCAGTGACGGAGGGGAAAATGAACTCACAACAACTCTCCAAAGGCAACATGACAACCGCAGACCATTCCATCAAATAAAAATTGGGGACTAAAAGATCAGCACGGTGGCTCAGTGGATAGCACTGCAGCCTTGCAGCGCTGGAGTCCTGGGTTTGAATCCCACCAAGGACACATCTGCAAGGAGTTTGTATGTTCTCCCCGTGTTTGCATGGGTTTCCTCCCACATTCCAATGACATACTGATAGGGAATTTTAGATTGTGAGCCCCATCGGGGACAGTGATGATAATGTGTGCAAACTGTAAAGCACTGCGAAATATGTTAGCACTATATAAAAACAAAGATTATTATTATCATGTTTGTGGAAAAAATATGATTTTTTAATTTATTTTCAGGCGTTATAAACTTCTGTGAAGCCCTTGGTGCACTTGGGGGTTCAAAGTGCTCACCACACATCTAGATAAGCTCCTTAGGGGGTCTAGTTTCCAAAATGGGGTCAATTGTGGGAAGTTTCCACAGTTTAGGCGCATCAGGGACTCTCCAAAGCAACATGACACCCACAGACCATTCCATCAAAGTCTGCATTCCAAAACATCACTATTTCCCTTCCGAGCCCCGACATGTGCCCAAACAATAGTTTTCTCCCACGTATGGGATATCAGCATTCTCAGGACAAATTGGAAAACAGCTTTTGTGGTCCAATTTCTCCTGTTACCCTTGGGAAAATAAAAAAATTGGGGACTAAAAGATCATGTTTGTGGAAAAAATAGGAGTTTTTTATTTTCACGCCCAGGCGTTATAAACTTCTGTGAAGCACTTGGGGGTTCAAAGTGCTCACCACACATCTAGATAAGTTCCTTGGGGGGTCTAGTTTCCAAAGTGGTGTCATTTGTGGGGGGTTTCCACTGTTTAGGCACATCAGGGACTTTACAAACGCGGCATGGTGTCCGATCTCAATTCCAGCCAAATAAGTCAAATGGCGCTGCTTCCCTTCCGAGCTCTGCCATGCGCCCAAATAATGGTTTACCCCCACATGTGGGGTATCAGCATATTTAGGACAAACTGCACAATAACTTTTGTGGTCCTGTTACCCTAGGGAAAATAAAAATTGGGGGTGAAAAGATCATTTTTGTGGAAAAAAATATGATTTTTTAATTTTACGGCTGTACATTATAAACTTCTGTGAAGCCCTTGGGGGTTCAAAGTTCTCACCACATATCTAGATAAGTTCCTTGGGGGGGTCTACTTTCCAAAATGGGGTCACTTGCAAGGGGTTTCCACTGTTTAGGCACATCAAGGGCTCTCCAAACCTGACATGGCGTCCGATCTGAATTCCAGCCAATTTTGCAGTGAAAAAGTCAAACGGAGCTCCTTCCATTCTGAGCTCTGGCATGGGCCGAAACAGTGGTTCCCCCCCACATATCAGGTATCAGCGTACTCAGGATAAATTGCACAATAACTTTTGCAGTCCAATTTCTCCTGTTACCCTTGGTAAAATAAAAAAATTGGACCTGAAGTAATTTTTTGGTGAAAGAAAGTAAAATGTTCATTTTTTTTAAATATTCAAAAAATTCCTGTGAAGCACCTGAAGGGTTAATAAACTTCTTGAATGTGTTTTTGAGCACCTTGAGGGGTGCAGTTTCTAGAATAGTGTCACTTTTGGGTATTTTCATATAAACCCCTTAAAGTGACTTCAAATGTGATGTGGTCCATAAAAATAAAATTGTGTTGTAAAAATGAGAAATTGCTGGTTAACTTTTAACCCTTATAACTTCCTAACAAAAATCTCTGTGATTTAAGGGCATAAAAATTCAAAGTTGGAAAACTGCAAAATTTTCAAAATTTTTGCCAAATTTCCATTTTTTTCACAAATAAACCCAAGTTATATGAATGAAATTTTACCACTAGCATGAAGTACAATATGTCACGAGAAAACTGTCAAATTCACCGGGATCCATTGATGCGTTCCAGAGTTATTACCTCATAAATAGACAGTAGTCAGAATTGTAAAAATTGGCCCGGTCCAGAGCTTGCAAACCACCCTTGGGGGTAAAGGGGTTAAAAGGACCCCCGGGAGGGATTGCGGTAAAAATGTTCTAGTCTCCCATAGACTTACATTGGGCTCGCTGTTTTGTCCAAGTACCCAAGTATTCCAATTTGCTCGACCCGAGCAACGAGCACCAAAGCATTTTAGTGCTCGCTCATCACTAGTCAACGTATTTGGCCCATAGACACACGATCCGTGGAAACACACTAATATGTGCACAGACCATTTACTTGAGAGGTCTACTTGTGTATGTGTCTCTGGTACGTGTGGAAACTGTCACCACATGTAGGGGACACACTGACATCTGAAAAAGCCCTATAACAAAACTTAAGGCAGAAAGATCCATAAATGAGCAGAAACTGAAGTCAGCTGCAGTAAAGACCTGGCAAAGCATCACAGGAGGAAGGAGGAAACTAAGCGTTTGCTGACATTCATGGCTTTCAGACTTCAGGCGGTCTTTCCTTGCAAGGATTCTTTACAAAGTAGTAAAAATTACCATTTTATTTATGGTAAAATTAATTTGTCCAATTACTTTTGAGCCCCTGAAATGAGAAGTCTTTGTGGAACAAAGGTAGCAATTCATAAATGTTTCACATATTTTTGTTCAATACCTTTAATTAAACCTGAAAGTCTCCACTTCAATTGCATCTCAGTTGTTTCATCTTAAATAAAAAATAATGGCATGCAGAAAACAAATCATGATTCTGTCAATATCCAAAATGTCTACATCTTACTGTAATATACAAGAACTCTTTGTACTTTAATATGTTATTGGGGAAGATTTTTACCAATATTAAACTTTTTTGCACTGTAGTAAGATGTTCCAATTTTTTTTAGTTTGTACAAACTTCCAAATAAATTTGGTCCATTTTTCACCAGTACAATTTTTTTTGTTCTTGTGAAAAGTGGACAAATGTAAAATAAATAGTACATTTAAGTGCAAATATATTCTAAATTATATATTATATTAAAATTGCCGCAAGGATAATAATCAATCTCCACCGATGCTTCCTTGTTTTTTGCTTTTATATGCTTCACTCAAAGGAAACTGTTGATATAAGAGTATTTCTTCTAAACTGTTGAAAATTTAGATATAAGAATGCTGACCTTTAACATGCTGCATGGTTTGTATCACACAAGTACAACATTTGATGAGGTCATTTCTACTGCTGCCAAAAAAACTGATGTAATAAGATTTGATAACGATTTTCATATGTGTTTCCTTGGTTAGGACCCAAATAGTTCACATTATTCCATTACAAGCTTAAGCAAAAGCATTTGATTTTGTTACCTTGCCAAAAATTTTTATCATGACATCAGCCATACTAAGTACCAATGTTTTCATAATTTACCTTTCTAAAATAAGTTATTACTTAAGGTGGAAATAAGACTTTTGAATAAAGAAGTTTAATTAATATTCATGAACATGCATGAGTTAAAAAGGACCTGACACTTGCTTAAAAAATTGTGTTAAATACCTTTGTAAAAATCCCCAAGTTCACCTGATTCTGCTGCTGTTTTCCGTTTTGTGCTGTGTTGCTCCATTACAAAGATATTCACATTTGTTGCTTTTGGAGCACACTATGTGAAATCTCTGCTTGTAGACCAACTGGGCATTTCTTCAGAATCTTCTCTGGGGTCTTGTTCTTTTACCCCTCACTCCCAGATGCTGCCAATCTCATTTCGGCAGCTAATGTATTGGACTCTGACACTGTTGAGCTATGATTGGCGTTGTCAGGGTGGTGTGAAAGGGAATGCCCATGGAGAAGACAGAAGAAATGCCCAGTTGGGCTACAAGAACTCACTGGGCAAAATCCAATTAAAAGAATGGTTGCAAATATGTTTTTTTACAAGTTTATCTCCTGTCATTTTCAGAATACTACACACCAAGGCCTATTGTTACTTGAAGAATCCATGATATAGCCAACTTAAATTTTTCTAGATTGACAAGGGCTTACTGAGGCAGCGTTGGCCTCAAACTTACAAAAAGCCCTTTTAAGCTATCCTTATTAAAAGACATATTAAAAAGTCAGATGCCAATAATGAGTACTTGTTAAAGCCATAGTTGATTCTTAAATGACAAAGGTCATTACTATCATTTTACTAACTTTTCTTAATGATTTCTTGATGAAACAAACTTTTGAATCTAATCCAGCACCTTAAGGAGACATTAAATAGCAATGTGTTAATAACAAGCAGCTGTAACTCCACTAAGTCTTGGCCATGAGCTTGAGCATGGTTGTGGAATATACAACACAGCTTAAACACAGAAACAACTGTGGCCTGGTCCAACTGAATGGCCATGTTAAGATCCTCACCTGCACTAAGCATGACTCTGAAGTTGCACCCCATACCTGGCTTATATAGGCAGCAGGTATTGGGATTGGAAGTGTGGATCCCAGAATAGGCATGAGTATTATGCAATCTCAAAGAAATTGCAGTCCAGTCTTTGATGTACATAATAATAATAATCTTTTTTATAGCACTAACATATTCCACAGCACTTTACAGTTTGCACACAATTGTCATCACCGTCCCCGATGGGGCTCACAATCTAAATTCCTTATCAGTATGTCTTTGGAATGTTTGAGGAAACCGGAGAACCCGGAGGAAACCCACGCAAACACGGGGAGAACATACAAACTCCTTGCAGATGTTGTCCTTGGTGGGATTTGAACCCAGGACTCCAAGGCTGCAGTGCTATCCATTGAGCCACCGTGCTGACATCTTGTCTCTCAAGATAGATTAACTGCATGAAAATAACACATCATGTGCATTTACCCTTACTAGAAGACTGTTTTCTCTATCTCTTTCTCTCTGTCTCTTTCTCTTTCCCTCCCCTCTTCACACCTTTGTTGTGTTTAAGCGAAATAAACTGACTTATTGAAGTATGCTTAATTTTAGAAACTGGGCAAAGATTGTGAAAACAATGGGAAACCGCTCCCGCCGCAACAATATTAAAATCAGGGGTATATCGGAAGATATTTCACCTGTCCAGCTTTCTGACTTTGTTGGGGAGTTTTTGGGAGGATGATTCCCAATCTTTCGGATACGAATCTTATCATTGATCGTATCCATCGTCTTCCTAAGCCTCCTTCCATCCCTAAAGACCTACCCAGGGGTGTAATTATGAAAATTCATTTCTACCACATAAAAGAGAAAATTCAGAATTTGGTCAGAATTAAGGGAGGCTTCCTGGAACCATATCATCATCTAAAGTTGTTTTCTGATCTATCTAAAGCAACTATTGAAGGTCAGAAACACTTTCGATCACTGACCTCCGTGTTGAGGGAGCGAAGCCTTCCTTATAAGTGGGGCTTTCCTCTACGCCTACGCCTCTTTTTTAATTACAAAGGGAAGAATGCAACTTTTCTTTCACCTGAAGAGGGGTTCCAATTTCTGAAATCTCAGGGTGTCTTGTCCTCTGTTCCTGCAGTTTCTTCTGCTGGTCCAGGACTTGTCACCTAAGCCTATTGTGATGTGTCTATGGGTTATCTGATATTATATGATTTAATATTGTACTTAGCTTGTATATTTGTCTATTTGATTTAGGTGCTAACGAGGGTTTCCTTAGCCTTGTGCAGCACTGACTTTTTCCCCGGTGCAAGTAGGAGAGCCATTTTCTGTGGTTTCCCTCTTAGGGTTCTAACACTGTACAATTTTAAGTTTGTACTTATTCTTTGGTTATTTAGTTTTGTAGTGTTTTCTTTTTTTGACATTTTCCGGCTGGTGATTGTTTTTTAACGTCAATTTTTCTCTTTTTTTATGGTACTTACATTAGTTACTTATAACGTTAAGGGGCTTAATAGTCGAAATAGGCGTTTTTCCTTTCAGAGAGAAATTAATAAATCTGCAGCAGATGTCGTGTGCCTCCAGGAGACTAAATTTAAAATTAATAATCATCCCACGTTTTCCCTAAAAAATTTTCCCTCATGTTTTTGAGGCCTCGGGTCCCTCTAAAAAGGCAGGTGTCATGACCTTAGTCAGGGACTCCTTGTTGTTCAAACTGCTGGAGGAATTGGTTCATGTGAACGGTCATTTTCATGTCCTTGTCTGTTCTATAGACTCCCAAATTTATACCATTGTCAATATCTACGCTCCTACTAAAGGTCAAATTAGGTTTTTGAACAAATTACAGTTGTGGCCAAAAGTATTGACACCCCTGCAATTTTGTCAGATAATACTCAGTTTCTTCCTGAAAATGATTGCAAACACAAATTCTTTGGTATTATTATCTTCATTTAATTTGTCTTAAATGAAAAAACACAAAAGAGAATGAAGCAAAAAGCAAAACATTGATCATTTCACACAAAACTCCAAAAATGGGCCAGACAAAAGTATTGGCACCCTCAGCCTAATACTTGGTTGACGTTTTTTGTTGTCTCAATTCCACCTCAAAGGAATATACATTTTTTTCTGACTCTCATTTATCTGCCTCTCGTATTGACCTCATTTTGTCAGAAGTATTTTCTCTGCCTAGATTTTCCTCAGTTTCAATTGGAAATAAATCTATTTCAGATCATGCTCCTGTTATTGCCAAGTTGGTGAGGGGCACTCTGTTAATAATCAGCAGTTGTGGAAGTGTAAGGCTGAGTTCACACGTGGCGTTTTTTTCGCGTTTCCGCGGCGGTTTTAACCACGCGATTTTGCTGCGAAAACGCGAAAAATAAGCATCCCATGCATTCCTATGGGATTCCACAATGCTGTGCTAATGCTGCGGTTTTTACCGCGGCAGAATCGATTTGCGGTAAAAAACGCAGCATGCTCATTAATTTTGCGGAATCACGAAGATCCCGCACCCATAGGAACTCATTGTTCTGCTTACTTTCCGCATGTGGCTGTGCACACCATGCGAAAAGTAAGTAGAACATTTGCGGATGGTACCCACGGTCCGGAGGAGAGGAGACTGTCCTCCGGGCTTTGGGTAACATATCTGTTATGAGCTCATTTTCTGCTCCACCAGTTGAGAGTTCCCATTCCGTTCTCCCTCTGGTGGTGACGGGAGGTGGTAAGGTTGATTTGAGTGGTAGTGATCTGCCACCTGGTGAGGAAGATAGTGATTGGATCTCTGGAGTATCAGACTGGATATAAGACAGCCAATGCCCTATCCTGTTGCTGGTGATTCAGTCTGTTTCTCAGGTCTAGGACTCAGCTCTGTTCTAGTCTTCTAAAGATAAGTTTATTTTTTGCTAAGGTTCACACTTGGTCTTGTTGGTCTTTTCAGTTTTTTGTGTGGTCAGCCAGCCCGGCTGGGCTGTGCTGAATTTCCACTCTTATTTGCCAAATTGCCTTTTTTTTTTGTCCCTTTTTAGATTGGCCTCTTTTTGCTCTGTCTCAGAATATTTCAGAGTGCTGATATAGTGGGAGAAGTCTAGTGACTTCAGGGTTAATTTTGCTATCAGTTGTGTTGGACATTTTGTAGGGTTTTTTGGCAGACTGCAGACAGTGTCTTTCCTTTCCTGTCCTTTCTAGTTAGTCTGGCCCCATCGTTTGCTCAGCCTATTTCCTGCCTTTGTTTGTGTTTTCATATTTTTTCACCGTCAATACATGTGGGGGGCTGTCTCTCCTTTGGGGTCTGCTCTGGGGCAGTTAGTTTCCCCTTTTCCTGCTTTAGGCTTATTTAGTTTCTCCGGTTGTGACGAGGCATCTAGGACCACCATAGGAACGCTCCACGAATGCTGCTAGTTGCGTGTTAGGATCAGGGGTCTGCAGTCTGCATAGATACCAACCTCTTTGGTTTTCTGAGACTTAGCTTGTGTTGTTTTTTATTTCCTCCTCGGCTACCCGTTCATAACACATATCCCTGTAAAAAATAGAATTTAAAAATGTAAAATAAAAAATATTGTTATTCTCACCTTCCGACGTCCCACGCAGCCTTCCCGCCTCTCTCCACGCTCCCGGTCCCAGTAAGCCTTTGCGAAAATGCCCGCGATGACGTACGTTCATCTTAATATTATACTGCTAAAATTAATTTCCACGGACCAAATTGGCTTTATCAAACATCGGCAATCCATTGAAGGGACCAGACGGCTGATAAATATTATAAAGTTAATCAATTCCCAAAAACTTCCTTCTGCTCTAATTTCATTAGATGCAGAAAAAGCATTTGATCGCTTGAATTGGACCTTTCTCCGATGCTCCCTACTAAAATTTGGATTTAATTTAGACTTTTTCACCAAAATTATGGCCTTATATTCTGACCCTCAAGCAAAAATTTACATTAATAATCACTTTTCCTCCCCATTTCCAATTTCTAATGGTACCCAGCAGGGTTGTCCCCTCTCTCCATTGCTTTTTGCCCTTCCAATAGAACCGCTAGCCCAATTAATCAGAGATCATTCCTCCATAGAGGGTGTTCGAACAGATCGTCAGGAGTTTAAGATCAGTCTATATGCTGATTATGTCCTCCTGTTCTCTCACTAATCCCTGCTCCTCTATTCCACATTTACAATCCCTTCTTCAAAAATTTTCCTCCCTTTCCTATTTTAAGATTAATGAGTCCAAATCCAAAATTTTCCAATTTAATCTCACTAATTCTCAAATCAGAGGTATAAAGGCTGTCTATTCTTGGGGTTGGGCGGAGAGGGAAATTGTTTATTTAGGTCTGCGGTTTTCTAGAAACCATGGATCTCTGATTTCCACTAACCTAGATTCCCTAATCGCCTCCATTTCTAAAGGCCTTAATTTTTACGCGGACAAAGAATTATCCTGGTGGGGATAATGTCTAGTAGCCAAATCAATATTCCTTCCCAAAATCCTTTATGTTTTCAGATCCCTTCCCCTGCTTGTTTCCACTTCTTATTTAACTAGTCTGCAGACACGCCTAAATTTATTTATTTGGGGAAATAAAAAGGCCCGTATTGCTTCTAATCAGTTATGCAAACATAAGTTACATGGAGGTATGGGACTGCCTAACATCTCAGCTTATCGTTACTCTAATCTTATTAAGCAAAGTCTATGTTGGTGGTCAACTGACCATATACCTTCATGGGCGGACTTGGAATTTTATTTTAATAAAAATTCCCCTCCTTATTCTCTTATTTTGAATCTATTGACATCTAAGCATTTATCTCTGTTTAATCATCCAATTTTTATGGCTGCTATTGTGACTTGGAGGAAGTTTTTTAAATTTAAGAGTGGTTTTTCTAGGATTCAACTCCTGTTGAGGCTTCCTCTCTCTTTTCTGGCCTCTGTTTATTCATTCGATTTGCATTCTATTTGGGCTGACTGGGGTATTTCTAAATTAAATGACATCTTTGATGGTCATAAATTTGTATCTTTTTCTCATCTTAAGAATAGGTTTGGGGTTCCCTCCTCTGCTTTTCTACACTTTACTATGTTGAAAGAATTTTTGTCTCCACTGGTGACTCATTGCCCTCCGCTATCGGAGCCAGCGATCAATATTTTATGCAACTCAGGCCATAATATTTTTGGTCCACTCGTTATATCTACCAGTGGTTCAACAACGATTCTGCATTTATAAAATCCACATATATGAAAAAATGGGAATCGGTTTTGAATTTTTCTGTTACCCCAGATGTTTGGGAACTGACCATGTCTCTAACCTATTCTGCTACCATGTCTATGGCTCTCCATGAGTCCTACTTTAAAATCATATCGAGATGGTACTATTCGCCATCTCGTCTAGCTTTTATCAACCCTTCCACCTCCCCTCTCTGTTGGAGGGATTGCGGGCATCATGGTAGCCTTTCCCATTTATTTTGGTTTTGTCCACGTCTTCTGCATTTTTGGGACGACATCTCCTCTCTTATTTCTCATATTTTAAATCAATCAGATTTTTCACTGACTCCTCAGTTCGCCCTGCTCTCGTTGGATGCAAGTCATTTGAATCCTTCTGTTAGGAAATTGGTTATTCATTTACTTTTGGTTTCTAAAAATGAAATTGCATTTTATTGGAAATCCACTCGAGTGCCCACTTCACTTGATATCACTGCAAAGCTGACTTTACATAAGTCATATGAGCAAAAATTGGCGTTGCTGAATGGCTGTCTTCCTTCCTTTATAAAGAAATGGTCTCGCTGGCTGGAAATGTTTCCATGAGTTCTTCTTATTATTATTTATAGTCTGATTGTGTTTTTTTAATTTTTTCTTTCATGTGTCATGAATGCCTCATGATTAGTGTTGAGCATTCCGATACCGCAAGTATCGGGTATCGGCCGATACTTGCGGTATCGGAATTCCGATACCGACTTCCGATATTTTTTCAATATCGGAATTCGGCATCGGAATCGGAAGTTCAAAGTTGATTGACAGCCTGACGTCATCATGATGCGCGGTGTGTGCGCATCATGATGCGCCGTCATTTCGGGCCTTCCGGGGGTCTCTGCCGGCCTGCCGGGGGCTGTGTGGACTGCCCGGGGTCTGTACCGGCCTGCCGGGGGGCTGTGCCGGCCTGCCGGTGGTCTGTGCACCCTGTGGGGGTCTGTACCGGCCTGCCGGGGGGCTGTGCCGGCCTGCCGGTGGTCTGTGCACCCTGTGGGGGTCTGTACCGGCCTGCCGGGGGGCTGTGCCGGCCTGCCGGTGGTCTGTGCACCCTGTGGGGGTCTGTACCGGCCTGCCGGGGGGCTGTGCCGGCCTGCCGGGGGGCTGTGCTGATGTCCGGGGGTCTGTGCAAGCATCGTCCGATGGGACTACAAGTCCTATCTGGCGATGCCTGCTACCATGACAGTGATTGACACATTAGCCAATGATGGGACAGTAGTAGTCCCATCATCCGGCTAATGTGTTAAATGTTAAAAAAAAAAAAAAAAAAATACTACATACATACTACATACATACTACATGCATGCTACATACATACTACATGCTACATACATACTACATATATACTACATGCATGCTACATACATACTACATGCTACATACATACTACATGCTACATACATACTACATATATACTACATACATACTACATACATGCTACATACATGCTACATATTGCATGCTACATACATACTACATACATACTACATGCATGCTACATGCATGCTACATACATGCTACATACATGCTACATACATACTACATGCTACATACATACTACATATATACTACATACATGCTACATGCTACATACATACTACATATATAGTACATGCATGCTACATACATACTACATATATACTACATGCATGCTACATACATACTGCATGCTACATGCATACTACATACATACTACATACATACTACATGCTACATACATACCACATATATACTACATACATGCTACATGCTACATACATACTACATACATACTACATACATGCTACATGCTACATACATACTACATATATACTACATGCATGCTACATACATACTACATATATACTACATGCATGCTACATACATACTGCATGCTACATGCATGCTACATACATACTACATACATACTACATGCATGCTACATGCATGCTACATACATACTACATATATGCTACATACATACTACATGCTACATACATACTACATATATACTACATACATGCTACATGCTACATACATACTACATATATAGTACATGCATGCTACATACATACTACATATATACTACATGCATTCTACATACATACTGCATGCTACATGCATACTACATACATACTACATACATACTACATGCTACATACATACCACATATATACTACATACATGCTACATACATACTACATACATACTACATACATGCTACATGCTACATACATACTACATACATGCTACATGCTACATACATACTACATATATACTACATGCATGCTACATACATACTACATATATACTACATGCATGCTACATACATAATGCATGCTACATGCATGCTACATACATACTACATACATACTACATGCATGCTACATGCATGCTACATACATACTACATACATGCTACATACATACTACATGCTACATACATACTACATATATACTACATACATGCTACATGCTACATACATACTACATATATACTACATGCATGCTGCATACATACTGCATGCTACATGCATACTACATACATACTACATACATACTACATGCTACATACATACCACATATATACTACATACATGCTACATACATACTACATACATACTACATACATGCTACATGCTACATACATACTACATATATACTACATGCATGCTACATACATACTACATATATACTACATGCATGCTACATACATACTGCATGCTACATGCATGCTACATACATACTACATACATACTACATGCTACATACATATCACATATATACTACATACATACAATACATTCATACAATACATACATAGACATACAGTACATATAACATAGAGTAACATACTTACCAATACTTGTCACATTGTTCCCCGAAGCCATTGTCTTTTACGGAATAAATATTAACATAACAAACCACAAAAATACTCACCCACGATCCGAAGCAGTCCACGAGTGTGTCCCACGACGATCTTGGGTAGAGAACTGCAGCATCAGATGATGCTGCCGTTCTCTACGGGCTGCAAGAATCCAATGACGGAAGGTAGGTATCCTTCCGCACTGTATTCCTCTGCCACTTAAAAAAAAAAAGTCCCTAGTCTCACTTTATGCCATTGCTGCGTGGGAAATTCCCACACAGCAATGGCATAAAGTGAGACTAGGGACTTTTTTTTTTTTTAAGTGGCGGAGGAATACAGTGCAGAAGGATACCTACCTTCCGTCATTGGATTCCTACAGCCCGTAGAGAACGGCAGCATCAGCTGATGCTGCAGTTCTCTACCCAAGATCGTCGTGGGACACACTCGTGGACTGCTTCGGATCGTGGGTGAGTATTTTTGTGGTTTGTTATGTTAATATTTATTCCGGAAAAGACAATGGCTTCGGGGAACAATGTGACAAGTATTGGTAAGTATGTTACTCTATGTTATATGTACTGTATGTCTATGTATGTATTGTATGAATGTATTGTATGTATGTAGTATATATGTGGTATGTATGTAGCATGTAGTATGTATGTAGTATGTATGTAGCATGCATGTAGCATGCAGTATGTATGTAGCATGCATGTAGTATATATGTAGTATGTATGTGGTATGTATGTAGCATGTAGTATGTATGTAGCATGCATGTAGTATGTATGTAGTATGTATGTAGCATGCATGTAGTATATATGTAGTATGTATGTAGCATGTAGTATGTAGCATGCATGTAGTATATATGTAGTATGTATGTAGCATGTAGTATGTATGTAGCATGCATGTAGTATATATGTAGTATGTATGTAGCATGTAGTATGTATGTAGCATGCATGTAGTATATATGTAGTATGTATGTAGCATGTAGTATGTATGTAGCATGCATGTAGTATATATGTAGTATGTATGTAGCATGTAGTATGTATGTAGCATGCATGTAGTATATATGTAGTATGTATGTAGCATGTAGTATGTATGTAGCATGCATGTAGTATATATGTAGTATGTATGTAGCATGTAGTATGTATGTAGCATGCATGTAGTATATATGTAGTATGTATGTAGCATGCATGTAGTATATATGTAGTATGTATGTAGCATGCATGTAGTATGTATGTGGTATGTATGTAGCATGTAGTATGTATGTAGCATGCATGTAGTATATATGTGTTATGTATGTAGCATGTAGCATGCATGTAGCATGCATGTAGTATGTATGTAGTATGTATGTAGTATGTATGTGGTATGTATGTAGCATGCATGTAGTATGTATGTAGTATATATGTGGTATGTATGTAGCATGTAGTATGTATGTAGCATGCAGTATGTATGTAGCATGCATGTAGTATGTATGTAGTATATATGTAGTATGTATGTTGCATGTAGTATTTATGTAGTATGAATGTAGCATGTATGTAGTATGTAGTATGAATGTAGCATGTATGTAGTATGCATGTTGTATGTATGTAGCATGTATGTAGCATGTAATTTTTTTTTTTTTTTTTTTACATTCAACACATTAGCCGGATGATGGGACTACTACTGTCCCATCATTGGCTAATGTGTCAATCACTGTCATGGTAGCAGGCATCGCCCGATGGGACTTGTAGTCCCATCGGACGATGCCTGCACAGACCCCCGAAGCCTGCACAGACCACCGGCAGGCCGGCACAGCCCCCCGGCAGGCCGGCACAGCCCCCCGGAGCCTGCACAGACCACCGGCAGGCCGGCACAGCCCCCCGGCAGGCCGGCACAGCCCCCCGGAGCCTGCACAGCCCCCCGGCAGGCCGGCACAGCCCCCCGGCAGGCCGGCACAGCCCACCGGAGCCTGCACAGACCACCGGCAGGCCGGCACAGCCCCCCGGCAGGCCGGCACAGCCCACCGGAGCCTGCACAGACCACCGGCAGGCCGGCACAGCCCCCCGGCAGGCCGGCACAGACCACCGGAGCCTGCACAGACCCCCTGGCAGGCCGGCACAGCCCCCCGAAAGGCCCGTACAGACCCCAGAGAGGCTGTACAAGGCAAAAACAGGGTTTTTCTTATTCCGATACCGGAAGTCCCATAGACTTGATTGGGACTTCCGGTATCGGAATCGGCGATACCGATACTTTTTTTAAAGATCGTCCGATCCATTCCGATCCGATACTTTGAAGTATCGGACGGTATCGCTCAACTCTACTCATGATATTGCATTTATGTATGCTCTGTTATAAAATGTTAATAAAATTGTTTGGAAAAGAAAACAATGGGGAAGTTTTATTCAGCTTAAAAATTCTAGAATTCGAACACAATTTGCACAAAAAACAGTTTTTCATGACATACACCATATTTATTGTGTTTAACTAATGGTAAGAAAAAAAAAATTCTGCTAGCAATGATCTGTGCAAGTGAAAGATTTCAGAATTCCAGTTGCTTGAATCAGTTCCAAATCTGCAGCATGTCTATTCTTGTAGTGTTTTTCAAATGAACGGGGAAAAAACACATGCAAAAATAGGAATAAGGGCCAAGGTCAAAACCAATAAATCCGGAACAGTATCAGAAATGCCAAGCAGGTGGGATGGTCAGAATATTGCCCAATGTCAAAACCAATAGATCCGGAACAGTATCAGAAATGCCAAGCAGGTTGGATGGTCAGAATATGGCACAAGGTCAAAACCAATAGATCCAGAACAGTATCAGAAATGCCAAGCATATGGGATGGCCAGAATATGGCCCAAGGTCAAAACCAACAGATCCGGAACAGGATCAGAAATGCCAAGCAGATGGGCTCAAGGTCAAGATCTGCAAGGAACAAAAAGCTCCCGACCAGGATGGTACCACAAGTTCCAGAATCGCACATGAACTGCATTGCAGAAACAGAGGGGCAGCACAGACATGGATGTCACACTTGTCTGACAAGGGGCAATGCCTTGCTAAAGAGCTTATTGGTACAAATTGGGCAAGTGGATGAAGCATAATCAATGTGTTAATTATCCATGGTACTGTAGGATACTGATAGAGGTAGTCACCATTGACTAGGGCCACCAACATTGTCTATATTGGGTTCCAATTTGTACAGCATGACAAGGGTCAAAACATGTTAATATAGATTTCTATTGATATAATTATCAGATCTCCTCTTCGCTGTATTGAATATAACCTGTATTTTAAAGAATTACTTGTATTTTTGGATGATTAGCATTTGACCTCTCTATACTGTCACTTCTTCTTTGACTTGTTATTGGAAAACAGATGACACTTATGTTATTATGACATATAGCCTCAATGTGGATGATTGCGGCTTAGCTTTTTTACATTGACCTTTTATCTGTGATCATATGTAGGATAGCTGTCGTTATTTGGTATCTCATAATACTCATTCATTTCGCACAACTGTTTGGAGTGATTCATTTTATACTTGTACATTTTGATTTACTTTTCCTGGGGAGCTGACATAATTTCCTGTTTCTATGTTCCATTTTGTTGGTATTGATTCACATGAAAATGCATCAGAAATGTAGACAATGCAGCTTTCAAAAGTTGTTGACTTCTCCATTGAACTTAATAGCAAAAATATATCTTAAATGCAGTATAAAAGCAATTTATATTGGCAACCTGTTGATTTTAAAGTTCACAAAGCAAATCCATTTACACATGGAAAATAAATGCATTGTGCAATTGGATTTCAGAAAATCTCATTGGCTTTTATGGAACTGTGAGTTGCTACAGTTTTGATGTAAAAAAATACATAGCCAAATCCAAATCTAGAATACAGTGTGTGCCTTTTACCCATTATTTACCAATTTAAGTGTTTTATCTAACCCTGTTGCTGGATTTACAGGTACACTGCTCAGTGATCATGTATAATGTCCTCAAGTGCGATCTCCTTTTCTCTTGGAATAATATGTATTGGAGACATTATATCAATTATTATCCATCAATTAGCACGGGGAAAACTTACCTTAAGGCTGCGTTCACACGTTGCGTTTTTTTCGCGGCGATTTTCTGCTGCAAAAATGCTAAGAAAACGCATCCCATACAATCCTATGGGATTCCACATTGCTGTGCTAATACTGCGGATTTTACCGCTGCGGAATCACATTGCGTTAAAATTCGCAGAATGCTCATTCTTTTTGCGGAATCGCAGCGATTCCGCACCCATAGGAATGCATTGATCCGCTTACTTTCCGCATGTGGCTATGCCCACCATGCGCAAAGTAAGTGGATCATGTGAGGATGGTACCCAGGGTCTGGAGAAGAAGAGACTTCTCCAGTCCCTGGGTACCATAATCCTGTAAAAAATAGAATAAAAACAAAAAATAGTGATATACTCACCCTCCGGCGGCCCCCGAAATCCTTCTCGCCTCTCACCACTATCCCGGCATCTTCCAATCCCAGTAATGCTTTGCGCAAATGACCTCGATGACGTTGCGCTCTCGCGAGCGTGATGTCATCTCAGGTCCTTCGTGCAAAGCATTACTAGGAGCGGAAAATGCTGGGAGCGCCGCAGAGCAGATCGGGGACTGTCGCAAGGTGAGAATAACAATATTTTTTTATTTTTTTTTATTTTAACATCCTACCTATCACATTCCCAGCTATGCTAATCGCTTGGAATGCGCAAGCATTCCGCAAGTGAAAAAAGCTTCCAAAAAGCTTGTTTTCCGCGGGAAAAACGCATGCGAATTCGCATGTGTTTTACCTGCAGCGGGAGTGCAGAAATGTTGCAGAAATCTCACCAGCATTTCTGCAACTTGGGTACATAGCCTTAGAGATGGAGTCTGCAAATCAATTGGTGGTAAAGTTTCATTTACATTTCAAAACCTAGATCTTATGTGGACAGAGGGTACATAGATATGAGGCACAATTCATCAAAGCTTTCAGCTGATGAACACTAATGGCCACGTTTTTGCTGCATTTTTGCTGTTTTTTTGTTGCTTCACTCATTGCTTTCTATAGGTGAAAAAACTGCACAAAGCACTGAAAGAAGTGACATGCTGCTGTTTTAAAAAAGGAACATTTTTCCAATTCAGTCAGGAAAAAAAACAATGCGTGTGCATGAGATTTGTAAAATCTCATAGCTTTTGTTGGTACTGTAAAAAGCAGCTTTTAATTTCCATATAAAAGCAGCAAAATATAGTGAACATAGCCTTAGACAGCCTTGGCTTACAGTAAACGGGATCCAGATCTAACTACTTATCTTAGAGATCAACCATTCATTGTAGTGAAAAGAGCCAAAACATTGGGTAATATCCTAACATATAATCATTATGCTGAACGACAATTCTAATCTTTAACCCCTTTCTGACATCAGGCGTAATAGTACGCCAATGTCAGAATCCCTCCCTTGGATGTGGGCTCCGGCGGTGAGCACACATCTTTCCCGGCAAATGGCAGCTGTTTTGATCAGCTGACATGTGCTTTGAACAGCCGCAGGTGGAATCACGATCCACCGGCGGCTATTAACCCGTTAAATGCCACTGTCAAACGCTGACAGCGGCACTTAACATGCGCCCACCGGTGACCTCCGTCATGTGATCACTGGTCACCGATGGGTTGGTGGGTTGTCACTGCCAGCTTGCTGTGAGCGGCCACCCAGTGATCGGTGCTCATAGCAAGTTAATCATTCAGTTAAATACAGGAGAACTGATCATCGCCTGTATGTAGCTGAGCCGAACGAGTTATGTCAACTTCTAGTCTCCCATGGAGACCATTGAAGCATGCCAAAAGTAAAAAAAAGTTTTTAAAACTAGTCACCCGATCTATCAGTAAAAAGGATTAACCTGATTGCTAAACGGCATAGCGATAAAAAAAGTCAAAACTCCAGAATTAGTTTTTTTGTATCGCCGCGACAATGCATTAAAACGCAATAACGGGCGATCAAAAAATAGTATCTGCACCAAAATGGTATAATTAAAAATGTCAGCTTGGCACACAAAAAATAAGCCCTTAGCCAACCCGAGATCATAAAAAATGGAAACGCTACGAGTATCAGAATATGGCGCAATTTTTTTGTTAACAACGATTGGAATTTTTTTTCATCACTTAGATAAAAAAAAATAGACATGTTTGGTGTCTATGAACTCGTAATGACCTGGAGAATCATAATAGCAGCTCAGTTTTATTATTTAGTGAACCTAGTAAAAAAGCAAGACAGTAAAATTATACCTTAATATCTACATTCTGATGTCTTATTCCAGAGAACTCCATGTTTTTCTTACAGTAAATGTCAATGAGCTGTTTAAATCTATGTGCTGGACACTGATCTGCATGAGAATCTGTCCCCAGAGCTTATTAGAAAGGAAAGAGGGAGTTACAAGTGTGAAACACATAATGGTTACCAGTGTGATGTGTAATGGCCACTCTCTGCTCTCCTGATCTCACTGCAGAGCTGTGTGTGAGGATAACTGACACATTTGCAGGTTCCTCTCAGTGTTTTCGCTTCTATCTCACAGGAAGCCAGTATTGTTGCATTACAGCAGAGCTGCTGCTGCTAACGTGTTTGTTATGAGATAAAGTTCAGTTCTACTATATTGTATGCTGTGCATGTCTCACACTGGTAGCACTCACTTTTATTCAACCCCTTTACTCCCAAGGGTGGTTTGCATGTTAATGCCAGGACCAATTTTTACAATTCTGACCACTGTCCCTTTATGAGGTGACAACTCTGGAACGCTTCCATGGATCTCGGTGATTCTGATATTGTTTTCTCATGACATATTGTACTTCATGTTAGCGGTAAAATTTCATTCATATAACTTGCGTTTATTTGTGAAAAAAAGGAAATTTGGCGAAAATTTCGCAATTTTCCAACTTTTAATTTTTATGCCCTTAAATCACGGAGATATGGCGCACAAAAAACTTAATAAATAACATTTCCCACATGTTTACTTTACATCAGCACAATTTTGGAACCAAAATTTAATTTTGTTAGGAAGTTATAAGGGTTAAAAGTTGACCAGCGATTTCTCATTTTTACAACACCATTTTATTTTTAGGGACCACATCACATTTGAAGTCACTTTGAGGGGTCTATATGATAGAAAATACCCAAAAGTGACACCATTCTTAAAACTTAACCCCTCAAGGTGCTCAAAACCACATTCAAAAGTTTATTAACCCTTCAGGTGCTTCACAGGAATTTTTTGAATGTTTAAAAAAAATGAACATTTAACTTTTTTTCACAAAAAAAATTACTTCAGGTCCAATTTTTTTATTTTAATAAGGGTAACAGGAGATATTGGACTGCAAAGATTATTGTGCAATTTGTCCTGAGTACACTGATATGCTGCCCCCCGTATGAAAGAGCAGCAGGTTTCAGTAAGAGCCAGGAGGTTAAGAGAATTAGAAAGGAAAAAGTCATGAGTGAAGGAGAGTTTGTTACACACTGAGCGAGAATTCCAAAGTGCAAAATTAAGAGCGACAGATGGCATGCAGGGAATATTAATAAGATTAGAGGGGTTTCTGAGTGTAGCAGTTGGGGGGTATGACTTTCTATAACATGGGGGACCAGGGTTGGGAGCAATGACTCCTGCAACTAGGAGGAGGATAGAAAGAGTGAGCAGATGGTTAACTGATTTGTGAGAGCGTCTCTTATGTTGAATGGTGGGACTGACAGGATCTGTGCAATTTAACAATGTGAAAAGAGCATGAGTGCTATACATAGGAGAGGAAAGGCGCGAGGGGCCGATATGGATGGAGTGTATAGAGATAATGCCAGGGTGGTGGATGTGTGTGAATGCAGCAGCCAGGATATAAATTACACAAATTCATATGATATATATTTGTTGTACTCCAAATGTACAGGGAGTAGATGTATATAAATGTCTTACCTGTCTCCTGCCCTCTCTAACTGCCATGTTATAACTGCCAGTACTTTGATAAACTGTACATCGATAAAGTGTGCATAAATGCCCCCTGCATAAATGCTTTCCCCAAACTATGTCTGAATATATAGGAGGCTAAGGATTGTTTTTTTTTTTCTCTCCTCGTTAATCAATCAAACTAAATTGAGACAGCAGGGCCCAATAAAATGTTGTGGTCAGATAAAAGGATGTCCAGCACTACATGGATCATAAAGCACTTTGAAAAGTTTCTTGACCTCACAACATAAGGGGACAAGCAGAGTAAGTTGAAATAACTATATACCAGATATAAGCTTGCATAGTTGAAAACACATATACAGTAGAGCATTCAGGATTAACTGCTTGCTGACATTGAATGGAGCAGTTGATTCAGAGCAGAGATTGAAAGAGGTGGTTACCTGTATGAAGAGAATAGAGATGCATGTCACATTTCATCCATGTTATAACTGCCAGTACTTTGATAAACTGTACTTCGATAAAGTGTGCATAAATGCCCCCTGCATATATATGAAGTATGTATGTATGTTGTATGAATGTTGTATATATGTAGTATGTATGTAGTATGTATGGGTTTTTTTTTACATTCAACACATTAGCCGGATGATGGTACTACTACTGTCCCATCATTGGCTAATGTGTCAATCACTGTAATTGTAGCAGGCATAGCCCGATGGGACTTGTAGTCCCATCGGACGATGCCTGCACACACACACCACGCCCGGCAGGCCCGCACAGACCCCCGGCAGGCCCATACAGACCCCCGGCAGGCCCGCATAGACCCCCGGCAGCCCACACAGACCCCCGGCAGGCCCGTACAGACCCCCGGCAGCCCGCACAGACCCCCGGCAGGCCCGCACAGACCGCGCATCATGATGCGCACAGACCGCGCATCATGATGACATCATTTCAGCAGCCAATCACAGCCACAACACTGGCTCATTGCATTATGGGAACTTCTGATTCCGGTATTCGATATTGTAAAAATATCGGTACTCGGTATCGGAATTCCGATACAGCGAATATTGGCCGATACCCGATATTTGCAGTATCAGAATGCTCAACACTACTGAAGACTCTTTCAGATAGCACACTACCAGCAGGGCAAACGAGCTCCTGTAAGACATATTGTGCCAATTCAGACCATGTGTCCAGTTTTGAGGCCCAATATCAAAGGGGAATGACCTGTGAGGGAGAACCTCGATATGGGAGGAGAAGTAGTTTGTAACCATAGTTGACAACTGCTGTCTGCTGTCACTTGCAATCGATTCTGTATTAGCTATCGTGTGCGCGGGACTTGAGAAATCAGACCACAACATGGTCAGGAAACCCCTGTCTCCAACGGCAGTTCGGCTGTATGCACCACGAGCACCTCTTCCATTTTGCCCACTACAGCTCGTGGGAGAACCAGCTCTGCTGCTTTGTGCTGGGAATGCCTCAATCAACCTGTTTACCAGAGTTGCTTGTTTGTTAGCCAATATTAGCTCTAGGTTCTCCTGTGGCATGATGTTGTGTAATTTGCCTTTATAGCATGGATCGAGGATGCTGGCCAACCAGTAGTCGTCATCCCTCATCATTTTGGCAATGCAAGGGTCCCTTTTTAGCATCTGCAAGGCATAGTCACACATGTGGGCCAATGTTCCAGGTATCAATGCTGAACTGCCAGTGGTGGGTGGAGGTCCACTTTCTGGCAAATCCACATCCCTCCAGTCACGCACAAACACTGTACCTGACCTTGGCATGCCCACATGTTCTCTTGCCCCCTGAGAAGCATCCTCCCCAAAATAATCATCCCCCTCATCCTCCTCCTCATCTTCCTCTTCTTCCTCCACCTCGTCCACGACAGTTCCCTGACCAGACAATGGCTGACTGTCATCACGGCTTCCCTCCTCCACCTGTTGCTCCTCAGCTGTAGACGCCTGATCCTTGATGTGCGTCAAAGTTTCCATGAGCAGACGCATAAGTGGTATGCTCATGCTTATGATGGCGTCGTCTGCGCTTACCAGCCATGTGCATTCCTCAAAACACTGAAGGACTTTACAGAGGTCTTTCAGCTTTGACCACTGCACACCCGACAATTCCATGTCTGCCCTCAAACTGCCTGCCCATGTATCCTCCACAAATGCATTACAGCCTGCCTCTGTTCGCACAGCCTCTCAACCATGTGCATGGTGGAGTTCCATCTTGTAGCAACGTCTATGATTAAGTGGTGCTTGGGGAGGTTGAGTGATTGCTGCAGCTTCTGCATACGACTGGAGTGGACGTTTGAGCATCGGATGTGCGAGCACAGTCTTTGCACCTTATGGAGCAGGGCCGTTAACTCCAGATAATTATTTAGGAAGCACTGAACCACCAGGTTCAAGGTGTGAGCCAGGCAAGGTATGTGTGTGAGTTTTGAAAGGGCTATGGCTGCCACAAAATTCCACCCAATATCACTGACTACCTTGCCTGGCTCAAGATGTAGACTGCCCAGCCATGACTCAGTTTGTCGATGCAAGTACTCGGCCGTACCTCCATGGTGTGTCTACTGTTGCCCAAACACATAATTTTTAAAACAGCCTGCTGCCGCTTAAGCTGTTCGATAGTGGGACAACTCATGTGCAACACTGACAGATGTGGATGGAGTGCTAATGCGAAAGCGCTCTGTCAACGAGCTTTCGCTTCTGGAGGAGGAGGAGGGTCGAACGCCTACACTCAACTGTTTCCTATACCGTGGGCTAGGCAGCACTGTTCCACCACCACTGTCCCCTGTGGAGCCTGCATCCACCACATTAACCCAGTGCACATTGATGGACACGTAATGGCCCTGGCTATGCCTACTGGTCCATGCATCTGTTGTGAGGTGCATCTTTCCACTCACTGATTGTTTTAGTGCATGGACAATGCGGTCTTTCACATGCTGGTGGAGGGCAGGGATCGCTTTTCGAGAAAAGAAGTGCCGACTGTGTAGGTCATAGCGTGGGACAGCGTAGGCCATGAGCTCTCAGAAAGCTTCGCTTTCCACCAAACGGAAGGGCATCATCTCTAATGAGATCAGTTTGGCAATGTAGGCGTTCAAAGCCAGTGTACGCGGATGAGACAATGAGTACTTTCTTGTCCTACTCAGAGTGTCTGGTAGGGTGAGTTGGACTTGACAGCTGCATATGGGGGAACTAGCATTGGACATGACGGACTGAGAAGGGGTTGGTGATGGTGAGGGTGTTGATGGCCTAGATTCAGTGTTTCCTCGTGAACATATTGTGTTTGCGTGACTGGTTTGGCCTAGCGGTGACACCTCAACATTTCTTGATGGTGGTGTGCTTAGCGGTGGCCTTACAGTGGGGGAAGCGATGGAGCATTGCCGGCTAACTTGAGTCAGAGCAGGTGCACATGTGCTACCTGAGCTTTTGTAGTCCGTCCAAAAGTCCGCTTGCAAGTGCACGTTGGTTAAATGTCTAAGCATGCAACTGGTATTCAAATTTCTTAGATTTTTCCCTCTGCTAAAGGTCCTTCGGCACTTCTTACAGATAACCTTTGCGTCATCAGAAGGATTTTGTTCAAAAAAGTGCCACACTGCACTTTTCCTACTATGGTACAAATTTTCAGGGCTTGCATGCTGTGCTAATTTGACTGTCTGGCCAAGCTGTCCTGCAACTGTTTTAGTTTTCTTGCCAAGTTTTTGACAGCTACGGGCCTGCCGGATAACCGCTGCTGCGATGACGATGCCTGCTGCGGATCCTTCTCCTGTTCTGACCTATTGTCACCAGCACCCTCTTCCCTCAATGGATGTCAATCCGGGTCAACAACTGGGTCATGCATGACCTCGTCTTCAATGTCATCTGCACCTTGCTCTGTACCTTCCTCTGTGTCACCGTGTAAGGTGGTACAGTATGCGGGAAGGGGCACCTGAGTTTCATCAGGGTCTGATTCAGGCTCAGTAGACTGCAAGGGCAATGTAGTGCTGTGGGTGAATGTACCAGCAGATTTGTCTAGCAGTGGCTGTGCAACAGTGTACTCCATGTCAGATTCATCTTGGACTGGAGAATTCAGGATTTGACTTGATAACCCAGGAATGGTATGTGAAAAGAGCTCCATGGAGTAATCTGAAGTGTGTGCTGCAGCATCCTTCACTTTTGGTGTGGGTGAAGGACACAATGAAAAGTGTTGTTCCTGACCAGAGGCCTCCACTGACGACTCTGTGCTTGCAATTTTTGTAACTTCAGAAGAGGAGGCAATAGAGCTGGAGGCTGTTTCGGCAAAGTAAGCCAAAACCTGTTCCTGATGCTCCGGCTTTAAAAGCGGTTTACCTACTCCCAGAAAAGGGAACCTTAAAGGCCTTCTTGTGCCAGATGATGACACAGGCTCAACACCTCCTGCCTTAGCTGCTATTGTGCTTTTGCCAGAACCAGCTGATGCACCACCACCACCATCAGTACCAGCTGCGCCCCCCCACCCACATCCGCAGCCTCTTCCACCAGACTTCCTCCTGTTTGGGAAAATGTACCAAAAATACCAGCAGAGAAATGGTACAGTATGAGTAGCGTACAGCTGTGTAACGTGTATGTAAAAAGTGAAATCTCTGTATATATTTTGTGAGTCACAGACGCTCACCTAGTATGTATTTCACCTTAATCCAACAAGCAGATATACGGTACTGTATCAGAGGTGTACAGCTGTATACGTTGTTGGTGAAACTGTTAGTCTCCGTATATGCATTTACGGAATGCAACACACACACGCTGACTATGTTTAGATGTGACCGTAATAAGAACACCAGATATCCAATACTGTTAGACAATCAGACTTCTCAATATGGTGTATAGAGAAATGGAAATGTCCGTATATGTATTTATGGAGTGTCACACACACACGCTGACTCTGTGTAGATGTGACAGTAATAAGAACACCAGATATCCGATACCGTTTGACAATCGGACTGCTCAATACGGTGTATAAAGAAATGGAAATGTCCGTTTATGTATTTATGGAGTGTCACACACACGCTGACTCTGTGTAGATGTGACAGTAATAAGAACACCAGATATCCAATACTGTTTGACAATCGGACACCTCTATACGGTGTATAAAGAAATGGAAATGTCTGTATATGTATTTATGGAGTGTCACAAACACACGCTGACTCTGTGTAGATGTGACAGTAGTAAAAACACCATATATCCGATACTGTTTGATAATCGGACACCTCTATAAGGTGTATGTATGGAAAAATGTTAATCTCCGTGTATTTTTTTAACGGAGTCACACACATATAGCATGTATTTGTCCATGATACCAGCCGGTACACGGTAGTGTGTGAGGAGTGTACACCTCTATACGGTGTGTGAAAAAATGTACGCTCAGTATCTACTGTGCAGAAAAAAAGGAATAAAAGGATTTTTGCTTTTAGAAAAGCAGTCTGCACAGCAGTGTGCAAACAGCAATGTAGCTATCAGGGAGGCTTATAAGGCAGCCTAGTAACCAACAGAGCTGCTGCACACAAATATATCCTCCCGTCACTGCACACTATACAGTTGTGTTTTACAGTGACATTCGCTATCAGCACAAGCAATTTTTTTTTTTTTTTCCCTGCCTAAACACTCTCCCTATTGAGAACGATCAGCAGCAACCTCTCCCTATGCTAAGATCGGCAGAAGTAAGATGGCGGTCGGCGGTCACGGCCTTTTATAGGCATTGTGACGCCACACAAAGCCAGCCAATCACTTGCATGCCCTTCTCTAACATGGTGCGGGCCGCTGCCGATGTAATCGCAATGCCCACAGTGTGCATCCTTTATGATTGGCTGAAAATAGGTGCTGTATAGAACCAGAAAACAAAAAAATCCCTAAAAGATAACTTTTATTTACCTAATACACAGGGGATCAGGGATCAGAGTCAAATCCAAACAATCAAATAATTAGCAAAATGGAGGGCAAAAAGCTACTTTTCCCTAGTAAGCCCTAATAAGGCCCTTCCTGACCGCGAAGGTTGGCACCCTAGTTGTTGACGATATGGCGTCCCTAATAAAGCCCTAGACCACCCTACATATACAAAAAATATCCACACTCACACCCACAATACCGAAAATACAAAAAGTGAGGAGACAATTAATGTCTCCTGCAAAAAAGTGCTAGGTGCTCTAAACTTATCTCGTAGTATGCACACTGTAAACTTATCTCGTAGTCTAAAAAGTCTCTTACAATCAAGTTCTTATTTCAAAAATAGAAAAATATTCAGGATTGAGAGTCCTCAGTCGTTGATACCTTTTAATGGCTAACTGAAAAGATGGTAATACATTGCAAGCTTTCGAGACTACTCAGGTCTCTTCATCAGGCTAGACTAATACAAAATCTGAAGTCACATATTTATGCACAATACAGCCTAGAAAAAATGCAATAGATAAGACAAGTGACGTGAAGCAGAACTATCAATATGGGAGAGGGAGAAACATAAATATAAACATTGGACCAGTTCATAGATAAGGAGTCTGGATGTTTTATGGTCCTCTGATTGGGGTCTAGTTCTGTGTTGCCCCGCAAGGTTTTAAAAGGAAATTCCTTAATTGATGTAAAAAGACATAAATCCATGCGACACATTCATTCCAGCACTGAGAGTGTCAAAGTTCGTCATAAATTTGTACTCCCAAACTCGTCTCTCTCTCTGAGATGTGAAGTTACCTTTCAATACCAGTAATTTCATATCCATGCTGCTGTGATCAGGGATACAGAAATGTTTTGCCACAGGTAGATCCATTCTTTTTTCTCTTATAGTGTGACGATGAGCATTCATCCTTGTTCTAAGCTTTTGCCCTGTCTCCCCCACATACAGACCCCCAGTTGGACATTTAGTACAAATAATTAAGTACACCACATTAGATGTAATGCAGGTGAAAGTACCTGGGATCTTGTAGTCCTGATGTGAGTTGGGGATTTTTATCTTGTCCGTGGTCATTATAAATGGACAGGTTTTACATTTTTTCTGGTTGCAAGGAAAGGTTCCTGCAGCTGTTGGAGAGGACAGGGAACTTCTGACAATGATGCTTCTTAAATTTGGGGGCTGCCTAAAACACAGTAGTGGGGGGTCTGGAAAAATGGATTTTAATCGGGCATCTTTTTGTAGTAAAGGTTGTAATTTCCGTGCAGCTCCCCTTAGCACCTCCAGATTTGGGTTGTAGGTGACTACTAGAGGCACTCGGTTATTTTCTTCTTTAGCTTTGTAATGTAGCAGGTGATTCCTTGACAATCTGGTGGCTCTTGTAATTTGGTTTTCAATTGTTCTTGGATGGTAACCCTGATTCAAAAAGGTCTTTTTGAGGCGACCAAGGTGTTTGTCTCTATCCATGGGGTTGGAACATATACGATTGTATCTGATGGCTTGGCTATAGATAATAGAGTTCTTTATGTGTTTTGGATGGAAACTGTCCCATTTAAGGTATGTTGGACTGTCGATTGGCTTCTGATACAGGGATGTCTCTATTTCATTGTTTTTTAGCTTAATGATGGTGTCCAAAAAATTAATCTCGGTACTGGAGTAGTTGAGTGTTAAATTGATGGTGGGATGAAATTGATTAAACTGTTCGTGGAACGTCTTTAGCTGTTGCTCAGACTCCGTCCAGATGATTAAAATATCATCAATGAAGCGGTAGTAGCCCAGGGGCCTGATGGGGCATGAGGACAAAAAATCGTTTTCAAGCTTGGCCATGAAAAGGTTTGCATACTGTGGAGCCATTTTACTTCCCATAGCTGTGCCAGTCTCCTGTAGATAGATCCTGTTGTCAAATTCAAAGTAATTGTGGGTGAGGATGAATTTTATAAGTTTCACCACAGCATATTTCAAAAATATGCGTTTCAGCAGGTCAAAGACTTATCTCGTAGTCAAAAATGCTAGTCTGCTGCTATAAACCAGACCCATAAAAAGAAAAAATTTGGGAGAAAAACGTCTACAGAGAGATCAATATCTATAGTCGACAGTATACAAAAAAATATCTTTGTCCAAAATTGAGGACCAGCACAAAAAGATGAACTCTGCACATTTATATTAGATCAAAATACAAAAAACTGACTACCAAACAACTGTTGCACATGCACAAAGGTTTATTCAACCTAATATATCCTGAGGCTTAATCCACCTCATCAAACGTGCATATGGTAGCCATGTAAACAATATTCCAGCAACAGCATGCGTATACGACAGTACTTAATGAGGTTTAGAGTTGCATCACTTCAAAAAGCCTTATTCCTCATGTGGCAAATAAAATAAAGCACAATACAATAGCCCTTCCAAAATGCAAGCACATTGTATGAATAAACTGTGCTAAATATACTCCCCATGATAGTACGGAAGACAGTGCAAATTCATATCTAAAATAACACTGCAATGCTCAGTATTTCATATATCAAAAAATGCAAAGAAATCTCCGTCTCAAAGGGTTAATATTGTTCACTGAAAAAAAAAACCACATGGAGTCTGTCAAAAGCATAATGTGCAGCATATACTTATCAGCCATAGATGCAAACAGGAACCTGAAAATAGGTGCTGGAAGGATTGTGGGAAACGCGACTTTGGCGCGCAAGTTGGCGACCTCATGGCCGACCTCACGCTATGGTCGGGTTTCGATCGGCGAAACCCGACTTTAGCAAAAGTTAGCGGATTCTGAATTTGGCCAACCCGTTTTGCTCAACTCTAGTTGTGTGCATAAATTAATAAAAATAATAAAGTGAAAAAATTAAATAAAATAAATACAAAGTGACAAATAAGTAAGTGAAAAAACATGCTACTACAATTAAAGAACACATATATATGGTAAATCCATGGTGTAAAAGAATAAGAATTAATCAAATAAATATCTATACACCAATATATCCAACCAAACATACATGAAAATTCCTGTGCATACGTGAAACACTATAATAAAAAAAAGCAAAAAATGAAAAGGAGAAAAATGAGGGATCATAGGTATAAATACATACATGTTAACAAGGAGGACATGGAGTCAAAAATAGGCTAAAATATTAGAATTTTGTTATAGTTGCAAAAAAAGGAAAAATATACTTTTTATCTAACAACATAAATCAACATTTATAGGTACCATTATGATGTATTCCCAAGGTATAAAATAGTGACCAACGCACAGATTTAGGACATAATAAATGAAAATACGTGCAGTAAAAAGACCTGTAGTTTTAAGAGGAGGACATATGAGTAGTTTGAAATAAGTAATTCATATAATCCCTAAATGAAAAAAGGATCTGAATAATACAACAGTTAATCAGTGTCCGTTTGTAAATATCAGAAGGTTCATTCTGGACGCATCGTGTATAAAAAAAGGGAGTGATTAGTGAAGTCTCCTAAAGAATGGACATGGCTAGATTTCCTAACAAAACTGCAATTCCCTATCCCTAAAACTCTCTCCAAATTTTCACACAACTGTATACATGTATATTATTGAGGATATGGGGAGGCCCAGTCCAAATCTTGCACTGAGGCCTCTCAGACTCTAATTCCGCCACTGATCAAGTCTATTTTTTATATATGTATGTAGTCTGTATTTTTCATGGATGGAATACATACCTATTTTTGTCTGTGGAACAGTTCACTAATCTAGGTTTATTTGCATACTAGGTGTTTGCAAAAATTAACACGTACAGTTTTGATTTGAGTCATGGATGAATCTTGCCATGGCATGTCTGTGGGGCCATGAAAAACCCAGGCAATACACTGAAGGTACCCTACATCCTGGTGCTGTCCATTCTTTACTGACTGCTTGCTAGGAGAAGCTGGAGAATCCTCCATCAGTTTTTTCGCATACAAGAAGTGACACATTGAATACTGATGAAAATCTGATGTAAAACAGTCATTTTTTCCGAGTAGAAAAAAAAGTGAATGCCTGAAGCATTCCGCATTCTCCCTACCTTTCTGCAATCTATCAAACTCTCTATCCTGCTGACACCCCCAATACTTGGATTCTTGGTTCCCAACTTGCCACCATTATTGTTCCTGCTAGGTTGTACAATACTCCAAATAAATACTATTCTTTATATACAATGGTGTCAGAGCTATAGTTACCCCCATAAAAAGTGACACATAAACAGTCTCTCTGGAAAGAACACCCCAAAATTATAGTATCCAACAAGTAGGGCTGTACTGTACTACAGACATTAGTTGTGCCATAGAGGGTAACAGTAAACTATAACACTAAGCAATACATATTCTCTTAGTGTCCCCTTTAACACCACACAGTGCTCGTACTCTTCTTCTTAATGATCCTTTAAATAATACCCCCCATGGGCCTCATAACACAGCACTGATTTCCCCATTGTACCTCTACAAAGTATTCATGCCCCTAGACCAGTGGTCCCCAACTTTCCTGACCTTGAGAGCCACATTCAGCTCTGAGAGACGGTCACGAGCCACATCCAGGTACTGACCCCTCACAGCAGTGGCAACCAAAGCCCCCTTTATGGGTGCAATGATAACCAAAGCTTTTCCACAGAAATCATACTGAAGCAAAATACCAAGATCCAAGGGTTCCCACAATACCCCCATTCAGTTTTCTCCCAACACACTGTTACATCCAGCTTCAAGCATCTCCTCTTATAGGTAGTATCATCCTGTCTCCAGCCTACCATACTCAAATTATCTCTAAACCCCCAAGACCAGTATATGTGCATCCAGATCTGCTCTTCTGTGCAGGGGTACTCACATAAATCACCATTTTGAGATGTGCTCTTCATACCTGTTTTCTAGACCTGGAGCTAATGCTCCAAGCTGGCAGACAGCCGCTAGCCACAAGGCATGGGAACGCGAGCCACATGTGGCTCCCGAGCTACAGGTTGGGGACCCCTGCCCTAGACAGTAATAATGCAGTCTTAACAATTCATGTGCCCCTTTTCTGTCTCATACAGTAATGATGACTTTTTTGTGCCCACTACAAAGAAAAAATGCTCACTTTTGCATCCCTACAAAGTAATAATGCCCAATTGCATCTCAGAGAAAAAAATACAAATGGGCATTTTCATTGTTTGAGGAAACACAGGGGTTGTTAATGCTGTTTGGAGACTTAAAGGGGTATTCTTACATACATTACATAAGATCAAAAAGGAGTCCAATATTGTGGTATCATACACAAGAATGTAAATCAAGAATGTCGCCAATTCAAAAGGGTTATATACAAAAATAATATATTTTATTGATCAAATTGTAAAAATAGACAAAACAACCAATTATATTAAAACAAAAGGTGCCTCTTTTGAGGGACTGCACAATAAATAACCTCTTCAAATACTGGCTGTGGTTAATTAATTTACATAATTTTTATAGGATCCAAAAAGGATTAGAAACTCATCAGGCAATATGTAGAGTGGTTATAAAGTTGTAACCCCAATAATTAGAAAATCAAAGAATATATTTCTAAGAAAAAGCTCCATATAGATTCGCTCATGTCAAAAAGCGCAAGTGCATAGGAACGGGGGTTTGGATTTATCCCCAGGCATAGGTCGAGTGGCCACTGCTGTGGTGCTATAGAGACCTGCTAGACTACATGAGAGGTTTTAAAACAGAACATTACCTATTGGTGCCAGAATCTGTTGAAATCCTGTGAGTTGCCGCAGGGTCTATGTGCTTTCCTCTGCCCCAACATGCGTTTCGCAAGCACTTCCTCAGGGGGCTTCTTACATTACATTTAAAACTTTACTAGTTTAAATGTTTAATAGTTTAATAGTTTAATAGTTTAATGTAGTTTAATGTTAAAACTTTACTAGTTTTAACATTACTGTTAAAACTGTCTGTAGAACTTTGTAAGTTTATTCTGCTGTTGTATTATTTCACTGGAAATTGATCATAATTGAATCTTTGTAGTAATGAAGCTATTGTTCCATTATTGTACAAATTTTATTACTGCTATTTTTTGCTATTATGAGAAATCTCCGTTTGTCTCCAGTAGTAAGACTTTTTTTTAGTATGATACATGGTAATCAGTTTTGTCCCATGTGGTTCCCTTGTTTTAAATGTTCAGAGATTCCTGAAGAAGCTTGAATAAAGCACCTTCACGAGGATCCTGATACAGTTGAAAATGCCCTTTGGAGTTTTAGTCCATGGTCAATTGATTATCCTTCTATCCTGCCCACTTATGCCAGCCTTGTTAATAATGTATTTTTTGCTTTTGATTGAGCCCAAAAATATCAATAATATACCAAATAAAATGATTAGATTTTATAACGAGGGTATTTTTCCTCATGCATTTTACTTAAAACTAATGTTGAAATTTGAATACCTTATTAAAACAAACACTTATTCTTGATTCAATTCCAAGATAAACAATTGATTTGTGTCTTTGATACTGGAACTTTAATGAGTTTTCTTGGAGAAAATTGTATTTTTATTTCATTGTATTTTAAAAGACAAAGGAGCTCTTCACAAATGAGATGTGCTTTGTGTTCCAGACATTTCTCTGAAAGATGAAGCGTTGAAACTACAGAGAATTCTAATCGAAAAGTTATTACTATGGTAATTTTGTGTCTTAGAATTTTGCTATTCTTCTGGTTGCATAAAGATGGTTATCTCACCAAGAAATTCTTGTTTCATTTTTTTCTGTAAAGGCATGGGATGGAGTCTCTTACTATGACCGCCCCTTAGGACTCAGTCATGCAGCAGAATTCTGTTCAAAATTTTGCATTGGCATTTGTAAGCCAAAATCAATAATGGAACCATCAAAGGGAAAAAATATACGGTAATTGAAAAATTTGCACTGTGGAAATAAGGCCCCATACAGGTTCAATGTGGCTGAACCCAGTGATTTTGTCAGGACCCTCTGACCAACTGATGTGTATGGAATCCATCAATTTTCACAGACAACTTAGGTCGGGGGGAAGAAGACTCGGGCTGTCTATCCTTTTGTTTTCAGTGGAGATATATCGATGCCAAACATCTATAAGCAGCTTTCTCCTCTCTACCCACTGAAAACACGTATATGGAGGAGTATGGAGAAAATATATGCCAAATGAACATGCAGCTGACATTTTCTCATGTGTACGGCCAGTTAAAGTCAAAGAGGTGAACAGGTGGCCTAATGAATCTCATCTTCTGGCAAATTGTGCCATTCTATATATTCCATGGTCAATAATTCAGTTGAATGACCAGCCTATAAGATTCTTTAGGCAGTCAGCTTTCATTTACATCATGTATATGGGAACATGGATGTAAGTACAGATTATTATGCATTTTTATAATGTTAACTGAACTAGCTCAGATAGAAAAATAGAAAGATTAAAGCCCACATTTTTCAAGCGGTTGAAGCCAGCTTTAGAAGTAAACTAAACTCTACAAGTCACAGTTTGCACAAAACTTGCAAAAATTTGCACCATGCTTGCCAAAAGTTGAAACCATGGGAGTGCAGTACCAACTAGGGTCCAGGAGGGGGTTTGTTCAATAACTTATAGTCAGATTTATTTAGCTTTACTCCAGAAAAAGTTGCACATTTTTCCACATATTAAGTGGTGTGAGCTTTTTTTTTAATTAAATTTGCAAACACGTATAACTTACATGCAGGAGACTAAATACTAATCAATTAAAAATTAGGATCACATTTATCAAACACTGCATAATTTGCGCTAAATTTTTCTGTGCTCACTTCAACTCCACCACTTCATATTTATCAAATGTATCACTCTAATGATAAATTTGGCGTACATTGCATTCGCACAACTTTTTATGCATGGTAGTACACTTTCCAATGTTAGATAATAGCCTGGAATCAATCTCAAAATGTCCCAAAATCGTAAATTTTACGCATGTTTAAAATGTTTGCAGCACATATATGCATTCCTTGAGGAAAAAAATAGAAAATGGAGGGCACCACTACACAATAATGAGAAAATGGGTTCTCCATGGGCATGCTAATAAATATGGGACAGGACAGAAACAAATAAAAAAAGCACCATGCCCACACAATTGGGAACCTCCAAAATTTGATAAAAGATGTATAATTTTATTGACAAGCAAAAACACACACAACAAAACAGACTCAATAAAAACATTTAAAAAAACACCAACAGTGGTAAAATAACTAGTTATGCCCATGATGTGGCAATAACTAACCCACACTATATCCAAATCAGCAATATACAGTATATATCATAATGAGTCTCCAAAAAATGAAGAAAACACAATAAGGTAAAATACCAAATAAAACAACTCATGTGAATACAGCCCTACAAAAAAGGTATACCTATAAGAGTTTATGCATGAATATAACATAATAACAGAATTAAAAAAAAAAGAGTACAGAGGATTTCTTTTTTGGGATTTATTTTGTCCCCGTCAACTATTGAAATGGACTCGGCCAAGGTACAGGCCATTCACGATTGGGTTCAGCCCACTTCTTTGAAGGCCCTCCAGAAGTTTTTGGGTTTTGCTAATTTTTATCGGAAAATTATAGCAACATTTTCTAGTATTGCCAAGCCATTGACTGATTTGACTAAAAAGGGTGCTGATGTGTTAAATTGGTCTCCGGAGGCTGTTTCTTCCTTTCAGGAGCTGAAGCGAAGATTCACCTCCGCCCCGGTTTTGCGGCAACCTGATGTCTCACTTCCATTCCAGGTAGAGGTGGATGCTTCTGAGATTGGTGCAGGAGCTGTTTTGTCCCAAAAGGATCCTGTAACATCTAAAATGAATCCCTGTGCTTTCTTTTCCCGAAAGTTCTCTCCATCTGAACGTAACTATGATGTGGGGAATAGGGAACTGTTGGCCATGAAATGGGCATTTGAGGAGTGGAGACATTGGTTGGAGGGAGCTAAGCATCAAGTCATGGTCCTCACTGACCACAAGAATTTGATTTACCTAGAGTCGGCTAAGCGCTTGAACCCTAGACAGGCTAGGTGGGCCTTGTTTTTTACACGTTTTGATTTTGTGGTTTCTTTTCTTCCTGGAACAAAGAATGTCAAGGCAGACGCCCTCTATAGGAGCTTCTTTGCTGATTCTCCTGTGGTGACCAAGCCTGCTACCATCTTAGGCGAAGGGGTAGTTCTTTCTGCCATCTCGCCCGATTTGAGACGTGCTCTGGAAGAGTTCCAGGAGGACAAACCTGAGCGTTGTCCCAGAGGAAAGTTGTATGTTCCTGACCAGTGGAAGAAGAGAGTGATGTCTGAAGTTCATTGCTCTGCTTTGGCTGGTCATCCAGGTATTTTTGGTACTAGAGATCTGGTGAGTCGGTTTTTTTGGTGGCCCTCCTTGTCTCATGATGTCAGGAATTTTGTGCAGTCCTGTGGGACGTGCTCCCGGTCTAAATCGTGTTCTCGCTCTAGTGGGTTGTTGATGCCTTTGCCTTTCCCCAAGAAGCCATGGACCCATATTTCAATGGATTTCATCTCTGATATGCCTGTCTCTCAGAGGATGACTGTTATTTGGGTGATTTGTGATAGGTTCTCTAAGATGGTTCATCTTGTACCACTCCCTAAGTTGCCGTCTTCCTCTGAGTTGGTGTCCCTGTTTTTACAACAGGTGGTTCGTTTGCACGGGATTCCTAAGAACATTGTATCTGACAGAGGAGTCCAGTTTGTGTCTAGATTTTGGAGGACTTTCTGTTCCAAGCTGGGAATTCAGTTGTCCTTCTCCTCTGCTTTTCACCCTCAGACCAATGGGCAGACAGAGAGAACAAACCAGACCTTGGAGTCATATTTGAGATGCTTTATTTCTGCTGATCAGGATGATTGGGTTTCATTTTTGCCCTTGGCCGAATTTGCTTTAAATAATAGAGCTAGTTCTGCCACTTTGATGTCACCTTTTTTTTGTAACTTTGGGTTTCATCCTCGATTTTCTTCAGGGCAGGTGGAGCCCTCTGCCTGCCCAGGTGTTGACACTGTGGTGGAGAGAATGCACCAGATCTGGGACCAAGTGGTGGATAAGTTATCTCTCTCCCAGGAAAAGGCCCAGCGGTTTTCCAACCGACATAGGACCATTGGTCCCCAGTTTAAGGTTGGTGATATGGTGTGGTTATCATCAAAAAATATTGCTATGAAGGTGGCTTCTCCTAAGTTTAAACCTAGATTTATTGGACCTTACAAGATTGTGGAGATTATTAATCCGGTCTCTTTTCGTTTGGCTCTTCCTGTCACATTTAAAATCCATAATGTGTTCCATAAATCTTTGTTGAAGAGGTTTGTTGAACCTGTTGTTCCGGGGGTGGCACCTCCAGACCCTGTATTGGTTGAAGGTAACATGGAATATGAGGTAGAGAAAGTACTGGATTCCCGTCTGGCTAGACGGAGACTCCAGTATTTGGTTAAGTGGAATGGTTATGGTCAGGAGGATAATTCCTGGGTCTCTGCCTCTGATATTCATGCCAAAAGATTGGTGCGTGCCTTTCATCGGGCTCACCCTGATCGCCCTGGCGGCGTAGTTGAGGGTTCAGTGACCCCTCCTCAAGGGGGAGGTACTGTTGTGAGTTCATTTTCCCCTTCATTACTGAGACCCGGGGAACTCCCTCTTCTGGTGAAGAAAGGTAGTGAGCCTGATTGTCAAACACCTGAGGCTGATGATGATGACTGGCTGAGTGGAGTTGCTGACTGGATATAAGGCAGCCGACGCCCTTCTGCCCTGCGGGTGATTTCTCTGTGGGATCCTTGGAGACCAGTCTGAATTCCTGCTCCTCTAAAGCTAAGTTTGCTGCTCGGCCTTTTGCTTTGGTGTTTTGACTTTGTTTTGCTTTGTTTTTCTGGATTTCTGCCATTCCCTGCTGGGGTGTGCTGAATTCATTTAGCTCTGTCTTCTGAAAATACCTGAGTGCTGATTTAGTTTTTGAAGCCTAGCTGCTTCAGGGCCTTTTTCATATCAGCTTGTTGGCTTATGTCTTTGATAGGGTTTTGGCAGATTGCAGACAGCAGCCTTCCTGTCCTTTCCTATCTAGGTAGTTTTGGGCCCCGTCTTTGCTCAGTCTATCTTTCTGTCTGTGTTAGTATTTTCATCTTGCTTCACTGTCATTATATGTTGGGGCTGCCTATTGCTTTGGGGTCTGCTCTGGGGCAGTTTAGATTTCCCCTTTCTTTCTTTAGGCCTATGTAATTCTCTGGCTGTGATCGAGGGGTCTAGGGCATCGTAGGAACCCCCCAAGGCTACTGCTAGTTGTGTTGATAGGTCCAGGGGTCTGCAATCTGATAGTTGCCAACTTCTCTGGTTTTCTGGACTTAGCTTGTATTTCTGCTTTTGCCTCCTACGGTGACTCATTCATAACACTGAACCCAGTGATTTTGTCAGGACCCTCTGACCAACTGATGTGTATGGAATCCATCAATTTTCACAGACAACTTATGTCGGGGGGAAGAAGAATCAGGCTGTCTATCCTTTTGTTTTCAGTGGAGATATATCGATGCCAAACATCTATAAGCAGCTTTCTCCTCTCTACCCACTGAAAACACGTATATGGAGGAGTATGGAGAAAATATATGCCAAATGAACATGCAGCTGACATTTTCTCATGTGTACGGCCAGTTAAAGTCAAAGAGGTGAACAGGTGGCCTAATGAATCTCATCTTCTGGCAAATTGTGCCATTCTATATATTCCATGGTCAATAATTCAGTTGAATGACCAGCCTATAAGATTCTTTAGGCAGTCAGCTTTCATTTACATCATGTATATGGGGACATGGATGTAAGTACAGATTATTATGCATTTTTATAATGTTAACTGAACTAGCTCAGATAGAAAAATAGAAAGATTAAAGCCCACATTTTTCAAGCGGTTGAAGCCAGCTTTAGAAGTAAACTAAACTCTACAAGTCACAGTTTGCACAAAACTTGCAAAAATTTGCACCATGCTTGCCAAAAGTTGAAACCATGGGAGTGCAGTACCAACTAGGGTCCAGGAGGGGGTTTGTTCAATAACTTATAGTCAGATTTATTTAGCTTTACTCCAGAAAAAGTTGCACATTTTTCCACATATTAAGTGGTGTGAGCTTTTTTTTAATTAAATTTGCAAACACGTATAACTTACATGCAGGAGACTAAATACTAATCAATTAAAAATTAGGATCACATTTATCAAACACTGCATAATTTGCGCTAAATTTTTCTGTGCTCACTTCAACTCCACCACTTCATATTTATCAAATGTATCACTCTAATGAAAAATTTGGCGTACATTGCATTGCACAACTTTTTATGCATGGTAGTACACTTTCCAATGTTAGATAATAGCCTGGAATCAATCTCAAAATGTCCCAAAATCGTAAATTTTACGCATTTTTAAAATGTTTGCAGCACATATATGCATTCCTTGAGAAAAAATAGAAAATGGAGGGCACCACTACACAATAATGAGAAAATGGGATCTCCATGGGCATGCTAATAAATATGGGACAGGACAGAAACAAATAAAAAGAGCGCCATGCCCACACAATTGGGAACCTCAATTAAAACAGAACAGAATTAAAAAAAAAAGAATAATTTTGAACCAGGAGGCGGAGGTCCAAGTGGAGGAGGTGGACAGGGTGGTGTAGGTGGAAGAGCCAGAGGAGAAAATATCCAACACTGTTTTAGTGGGGGTTTTTTGGTTAGGGAACACACTTAAAAGAACATACAGTAGAATAAAAAAATAATAATCTAGAACCAGAAGGTGTAGGTTCAAGTGGAGGAGGAGGAGGTTGAGGTGTAGTTAGACGTGGCGTTGAAGGAGGAGGTAGCTAACATTTGTTTTTCTTTGTGACTTGTCTTATCTACTGCAATATTTCTCTGCTGTCTTGTGTATAAATATGTGATTCTTCAGATGTTGTATTAGTCTAGCCTGATGAAGAGACCTGAGTAGTCTCCAAAGCTTGCAATGTGTTACCATCTTTTCAGTTAGCCATTAAAAGGTATTAACCACTGAGGACGCTCAATTCTAAATATTTTTCTATCTACTGGCTAACATGGTACAAAGATATATATCTTTCCTGTATCATACTGTACCTAGGGAGTTATTTGTGGGTGCATACTGTATACAGGAGGCTTTATAGGGGCTCATACTTTATCGAGGCAGCTGCCCCTGACTGAAGAAGCCTGTGAGGCGAAACGGCGCTGTCGGGGTGGCTGTGATAGCCCAGAGCAGTACCTGTAACATATGTAAGTTCAGGAGATCATTATGCCCTTAGGTGACTAGCGTTTTATATGCAGCAACATAATGAGATGTAAGTGGCTAGCAGTTCTTCATGCAGCAAGTGAATGAACATTCCTAATGAAACTGAATCACCTTTTTTCTCTCAGTTGTGACTTGGTAGGTGCACTGAATATAGGACTGTGCTTTTTCAATACGGTGGTTAGCATTTATTTGCAGCAGGCAACTATTGGCACCTTTTTATGCACTTTTCCTACATATTTTGCACACAAAATCAATTTTATTGCATAAGCACTTTATTTTTCTAAGATATAGGTGACTGGAATTTATATGAAATAAGTGAATGCTCATTCTGAGTGGCGCTATACTCCATTTTCTCAACAGTGGATTTTTGTGCATTTAATAAAAGGCTGTGCTTTTTCCAGTAGGGTGACTACTAGAGTTGAGCGATACCGTCCGATACTTCAAAGTATCGTATCGGATGGTATCGGCCGATCTTTAAAAAAAGTATCGGTATCGCCGATTCCGATACCGGAAGTCCCATTCAAGTCTATGGGACTTCCGGTATCGGAATAAGAAAAACCCTTTCCTGCCCTTGTACAGCCTCTCTGGGGTCTGTACGGGCCTTTCGGGGGGCTGTGCCGGCCTGCCAGGGGGTCTGTGCAGGCTCCGGTGGTCTGTGCCGGCCTGCCGGTGGTCTGTGCAGGCTCCGGGGGGCTGTGCCGGCCTGCCGGGGGGCTGTGCCGGCCTGCCGGGGGGCTGTGCAGGCTCCGGGGGGCTGTGCCGGCCTGCCGGGGGGCTGTGCCGGCCTGCCGGTGGTCTGTGCCGGCCTGCCGGTGGTCTGTGCAGGCTCCGGGGGTCTGTGCAGGCATCGTCCGATGGGACTACAAGTCCCATCGGGCGATGCCTGCTACCATGACAGTGATTGACACATTAGCCAATGATGGGACAGTAGTAGTCCCATCATCCGGCTAATGTGTTAAATGTAAAAAAAAATAAAAAAAAAAAAAAAAAAAAAATTACATGCTACATACATACAACATGCATACTACATACATGCTACATTCATACTACATACTACATACATGCTACATTCATACTACATAAATACTACATGCAACATACATACTACATATATACTACATGCATGCTACATACATACTGCATGCTACATACATACCACATATATACTACATACATACTACATGCATGTTACATGCATGCTACATGCTACATACATAACATATATACTACATGCATGCTACATACATACTACATGCTACATACTACATATATACTACATGCATGCTACATACATACTACATGCTACATACTACATATATACTACATGCATGCTACATACATACTACATATATACTACATACATACTACATACATACTACATGCATGCTACATGCATGCTACATACATACCACATACATAACACATATATACTACATGCATGCTACATACATACTACATGCTACATACATACCATATACATACTACATGCATGCTACATACATACTACATGCATGCTACATACATACTACATGCTACATACATACTACATATATACTACATGCATGCTACATACATACTACATGCTACATACATACTACATATATACTACATGCATGCTACATACTACATGCTACATACATACTACATATATACTACATGCATGCTACATACATACTACATACATACCACATGCTACATACATACCACATATATACTACATACATACAATACATTCATACAATACATACATAGACATACAGTACATATAACATAGAGTAACATACTTACCAATACTTGTCACATTGTTCCCCGAAGCCATTGTCTTTTCCGGAATAAATATTAACATAACAAACCACAAAAATACTCACCCACGATCCGAAGCAGTCCACGAGTGTGTCCCACGACGATCTTGGGTAGAGAACTGCAGCATCAGCTGTTGCTGCCGTTCTCTAAGGGCTGCAGGAATCCAATGACGGAAGGTAGGTATCCTTCCGCACTGTATTCCTCCGCCACTTAAAAAAAAAAAAGTCCCTAGTCTCACTTTATGCCATTGCTGTGTGGGAATTTCCCACGCAGCAATGGCATAAAGTGAAACTAGGGACTTTTTTTTTTTTAAGTGGCGGAGGAATACAGTGCGGAAGGATACCTACCTTCCGTCATTGGATTCCTGCAGCCCGTAGAGAACGGCAGCAACAGCTGATGCTGCAGTTCTCTACCCAAGATCGTCGTGGGACACACTCGTGGACTGCTTCGGATCGTGGGTGAGTATTTTTGTGGTTTGTTATGTTAATATTTATTCCGGAAAAGACAATGGCTTCGGGGAACAATGTGACAAGTATTGGTAAGTATGTTACTCTATGTTATATGTACTGTATGTCTATGTATGTATTGTATGAATGTATTGTATGTATGTAGTATATATGTGGTATGTATGTAGCATGTAGTATGTATGTAGTATGTATGTAGCATGCATGTAGCATGTAGTATGTATGTAGCATGCATGTAGTATATATGTAGTATGTATGTAGCATGCATGTAGTATGTATGTAGCATGTATGTAGTATGTATGTGGTATGTATGTAGCATGTAGTATGTATGTAGCATGCATGTAGTATATATGTAGTATGTATGTAGCATGTAGTATGTATGTAGTATGTATGTAGTATGTATGTGGTATGTATGTGGCATGTAGTATGTATGTAGTATGCATGTAGTATGTATGTAGCATGCATGTAGTATGTATGTAGTATGTATGTAGTATGTAGCATGTATGTAGTATGTATGTGGTATGTATGTAGCATGTAGTATGTATGTAGCATGCATGTAGTATATACAGTATGTAGTATGTAGTATGTATGTAGTATGTATGTGGTATGTATGTAGCATGTAGTATGTATGTAGCATGCATGTAGCATGCATGTAGCATGCATGTAGCATGCATGTAGTATGTATGTAGTATGTATGTAGTATGTATGTAGCATGCAGTATGTATGTAGCATGTATGTAGTATGTATGTAGTATATATGTAGTATGTATGTAGCATGTAGTATGTATGTAGCATGCATGTAGTATGTATGTAGCATGTAGTATGTATGTAGCATGTAGTATGTATGTAGCATGTATGTAGTATGTATGTAGTATATATGTAGTATGTATGTAGCATGTAGTATGTATGTAGCATGCATGTAGTATGTATGTAGTATTTTTTTTTTTTTTTTTTTTTAACATTTAACACATTAGCCGGATGATGGGACTACTACTGTCCCATCATTGGCTAATGTGTCAATCACTGTCATGGTAGCAGGCATCGCCCGATGGGACTTGTAGTCCCATCGGACGATGCTTGCACAGACCCCCGGACATCAGCACAGCCCCCCGGCAGGCCGGCACAGCCCCCCGGCAGGCCGGTACAGACCCCCACAGGGTGCACAGACCACCGGCAGGCCGGCACAGCCCCCCGGCAGGCCGGTACAGACCCCCACAGGGTGCACAGACCACCGGCAGGCCGGCACAGCCCCCCGGCAGGCCGGTACAGACCCCGGGCAGTCCACACAGCCCCCCGGCAGGCCGGCACAGCCCCCCGGCAGGCCGGCAGAGACCCCCGGAAGGCCCGAAATGACGGCGCATCATGATGCGCACACACCGCGCATCATGATGACGTCAGTCTGTCAATCAACTTTGAACTTCCGATTCCGATGCCGAATTCCGATATTGAAAAAATATCGGAAGTCGGTATCGGAATTCCGATACAGCAAGTATCGGCCGATACCCGATACTTGCGGTATCGGAATGCTCAACACTAGTGACTACACTTTATATGCAGCAGACAATTATTGGCACCTTCTTGCATGTAGCACTTTTTTCATTGTGAATTTTGCACATAATCTGTCTATTACAGCAAGCATTTTATTATAATTTTTGCTATCTATCAAACAATAAGTTTTTGATTACATGAGTTTTATGGTGTTTTCCTGTCATATTTTCTGATATGGTTTCTGGTCTATTTATTATCATGGCTTTTTGTGCATATTCCCTTGTTTATTTTATGTATTGAGTAAATAATAAATTTTGAATACATTTTATTATCATGCTTTTTGCCTCTTTTTCTGCTATTTACTAATGGTAGTTATGGTTATGAATAACTTTTGAGGTGGTATTTATACATCTTGGACATTTTTTTGATATATAATAAAGTATGAGCCCACACATAGCCTCCTATATACAGTGGGGAAAAAAAGTATTTAGTCAGTCAGCAATAGTGCAAGTTCCACCACTTAAAAAGATGAGAGAGGCGTCTGTAATTTACATCATAGGTAGACCTCAACTATGGGAGACAAACTGAGAAAAAAAAATCCAGAAAATCACATTGTCTGTTTTTTTTTTCATTTTATTTGCATATTATGGTGGAAAATAAGTATTTGGTCAGAAACAAAATTTCATCTCAATACTTTGATATATCCTTTGTTGGCAATGACAGAGGTCAAACGTTTTCTGTAAGTCTTCACAAGGTTGCCACACACTGTTGTTGGTATGTTGGCCCATTCCTCCATGCAGATCTCCTCTAGAGCAGTGATGTTTTTGGCTTTTCGCTTGGCAACACGGACTTTCAACTCCCTCCAAAGGTTTTCTATAGGGTTGAGATCTGGAGACTGGCTAGGCCACTCCAGGACCTTGAAATGCTTCTTACGAAGCCACTCCTTCGTTGCCCTGGCGGTGTGCTTTGGATCATTGTCATGTTGAAAGACCCAGCCACGTTTCATCTTCAATGCCCTTGCTGATGGAAGGAGGTTTGCATTCAAAATCTCACGATACATGGCCCCATTCATTCTTTCATGTACCCGGATCAGTCGTCCTGGCCCCTTTGCAGAGAAACAGCCCCAAAGCATGATGTTTCCACCACCATGCTTTACAGTAGGTATGGTGTTTGATGGATGCAACTCAGTATTCTTTTTCCTCCAAACACGACAAGTTGTGTTTCTACCAAACAGTTCCAGTTTGGTTTCATCAGACCATAGGACATTCTCCCAAAACTCCTCTGGATCATCCAAATGCTCTCTAGCAAATTTCAGACGGGCCCGGACATGTACAGGCTTAAGCAGTGGGACACGTCTGGCACTGCAGGATCTGAGTCCATGGTGGCGTAGTGTGTTACTTATGGTAGGCCTTGTTACATTGGTCCCAGCTCTCTGCAGTTCATTCACTAGGTCCCCCCGCGTGGTTCTGGGATTTTTGCTCACCGTTCTTGTGATCATTCTGACCCCACGGGGTGGGATTTTGCGTGGAGCACCAGATCGAGGGAGATTATCAGTGGTCTTGTATGTCTTCCATTTTCTAATTATTGCTCCCACAGTTGATTTCTTCACTCCAAGCTGGTTGGCTATTGCAGATTCAGTTTTCCCAGCCTGGTGCAGGGCTACAATTTTGTTTCTGGTGTCCTTTGACAGCTCTTTGGTCTTCACCATAGTGGAGTTTGGAGTCAGACTGTTTGAGGGTGTGCACAGGTGTCTTTTTATACTGATAACAAGTTTAAACAGGTGCCATTACTACAGGTAATGAGTGGAGGAAAGAGGAGACACTTAAAGAAGTCTTACAGGTCTGTGAGAGCCAGAAATCTTGATTGCTTGTTTCTGACCAAATACTTATTTTCCACCATAATATGCAAATAAAATGAAAAAAAAACAGATAATGTGATTTTCTGGATTTTTTTTTCTCAGTTTGTCTCCCATAGTTGAGGTCTACCTATGATGTAAATTACAGACGCCTCTCATCTTTTTAAGTGGTGGAACTTGCACTATTGCTGACTGACTAAATACTTTTTTTCCCCACTGTAAGTATAAACCATCACATAGCTTCCTATATACAGTATGAGTCTTCATATAGCCTATTTACAGTATGAGCTCACACATAGCTCTTTATATACAGTACTACATGGAGGCCCAATGCTATCTCATTGGGAGGATATTTGCTTTTTAAAGGGGTTTTCACATGAACGAAAGTTCATTTTAAAAATTGTCTGTGTCTGACTGTGTACAGAACATACCACATCTCCTGGGCAGGGAAGGAAGCAAAAGACAATACTGACATTACAGCAGATCGCAGAGGATACATTTTGTGAGGTAACATATTGTTTAAAAACAATCAGTGAAATATTTTACCTGACAAAATGAATCCTCTGTGACCCCCTGCTGTAATGTCAGTATTGTCTTTTGCTTCCTCCCCTGCCAAGGAGATGTGGTATGCTCCATACACGGTCAGACACAGACAATTTTTAAAATGGACTTTAATGTGAACGGCTTCCTCTACCTGTAGAAATGTTGCGCATCTGCCGCCGGGATCAGCTGAGTGATTCACTGCGCCTGCGCGGAATTCACGCAGGGACAGTAAATCAGACTGCCATGATCTTTGTGCAGACAGATAACGCCGGTCAGATTAAAACTGCCCATGCGCTTCTGTACAAAGATGGTGGTGGTCAGTGAATCATTCAGCTGATCCCGACAGCGGCGTATCCACGCCTGTGTTACTCTGGTGGTACCGCGCAAGAGGCTGCATACGGCGTATACAGTGTGTGTGTGTGTGGTGCATATGGCGTATACAGTGTGTGTATGGTGTGTACGGCATATACAGTGTGTGTTTGTGTGGTGCGTTCGGCGTATACAATGTGTTTGTGATGCGATGGTGGTCCATTGGTGGTACCGCGCAAGAGGCTCGAACCACCAGTAGTTTCCATATTGAGACACCCATCACTGGGGTGTCCCAATATGGCGGTCGGTGAACTTCCGCCGCTTGGAATTCTGGGATCTGGACACATCTGGACGAAACAGGATGTGAAGACATTACAAGGTAAGTATATATTAAGATGAGCTCCCACATAGTCTCCTATATATAGTATGAGCCCGCACATAGCTAGTATGCGCCCCATATAGCCTATTACAGTATCTAGGGAGCTATGTGCGGTCCCACACTGTATATAGGAGACTATATGGGAACTCATACTGTTTATAGGGAGATGTAAGCATAATTAATTCTGCTCAATATTAAGTCATACAGTTATTAATATTTTATTAATATTGAGGAAAATTAATTTTAGCCTATTGGTTCGGCCTCCCCAATAGTCATGGTCTGTTATGTGGCCCCTTGGGAAAAGTTATCTCCTTCCTCTGTGGGAAGGTGTGTATAAATGGTTGGCCCTGCCATGATGCACCGAGCGGTGGGACTTAGTTTGAATCGTCATTCTGTGCTGACAGTTGGAAGGGACAAGAATGCAATAGTGCGTTTTTACCGCGTTTGCGTTTTTTTCCAACATTTTTAGGTGGCCCCTCACACTACCCAAACCATGACTTTACTAACCCTAACCCTAACCCTAACCCTGACCCTAACCCTAACCCTAACCCTGACCCTAACCCTTAACCAAATCATACTTAACCCTAACCCAAACCCTAAACCCTAACTAACCCTAACCCTAACCCTAACCCTGACCCTAACCCTAACCCTGACCCTAACCCTAACCCTAACCCTAACCCTGACCCTAACCCTAACCCTAACCCTGACCCTAACCCTTAACAAAACCATACTTAACCCTAACCCTGACCCTAACCCTAACCCTAACCCTAACCCTGACCCTAACCCTAACCCTAACCCTAACCCTGACCCTAACCCTAACCCTAACCCTGACCCTAACCCTTAACAAAACCATACTTAACCCTAATCCTGACCCTAACCCTGACCCTAATCCTTAACAAAACCATACTTAACCCTAACCCTGACCCTAACCCTAACCCTGACCCTAACCCTAACCCTAACCCTGACCCTAACCCTAACCCTAACCCTAACCCTGACCCTAACCCTTAACAAAACCATACTTAACCCTAATCCTGACCCTAACCCTGACCCTAACCCCAACCCTAACCCTAACCCTAACCCTGACCCTAACCCTAACCCTAACCCTTAACAAAACCATACTTAACCCTAATCCTGACCCTAACCCTGACCCTAACCCTTAACAAAACCATACTTAACCCTAACCCTGACCCTAACCCTAACCCTGACCCCAACCCTAATCCTGACCCTAACCCTGACCCTAACCCTTAACAAAACCATACTTAACCCTAACCCTGACCCTAACCCTAACCCTGACCCCAACCCTAACCCTAACCCTGACCCTAACCCTAACCCTAACCCTGACCCTAACCCTTAACAAAACCATACTTAACCCTAATCCTGACCCTAACCCTGACCCTAACCCTTAACCAAACCATACTTAACCCTAACCCTGACCCAAACCCCAACCCTAACCCTGACCCTGACCCTAACCCTAACCCTAAACCCCCTTAACTAACCCTAACTCTAACCCAAACACCTAAATTCCATGGTTAAAAAAAAAAAACGCATATGCAAAAAAACGCATACATGAGCATGCCAGTGCGCACATATGCGCATCCATAGGCTATAATGGCCATTTTTAGCGCAAAACGTGCGCATATGTGCGCATGCGCTTTTTTGCAGGGCCAAAAAATGCAACATGCTGCGTCTGGAAAATACCAACGCACACCCCAAAAAAACGCAGCGCATGAAAATCGCATACATGCGCTTACAAGCGCGCAGGTATGCGCACCCATGTTAAATATAGGGGAAAAAACGCATGCGCAGGTATGCGTTTTTTTCCAGCGCTAAAAAACGCAAATGTGAAACCAGCCTTAATCATATATGAACCTTAAATCTATGAAGCCACTAATACAGTGAATGCTGATGATCAGTGTGTGGAAATGGGTTTATCAGCTTATTGATGTCTCGCATAAAAGTCCAAGCTGTATCTCTGATATGCTGTTCTCAAATAGGGAATCAGTATACATTATATCACACGGTGTGCACAATTATTAGGCAAGTGAGTATTTTGACAATGTCATAATTTTTATGCAGATTTTCCAACTACAATCTATATAAACTTTAATGCTTATTGGATAAACCATATCAGGTGATGAGTACTTGTGTAAAAATAGAGGGTGTGTCCTAAAAATACAACACTCTTTATTAAGGTGAGTAGAATTATTAGTCAGCTTGGTTTTCTCAGGCAAAATGGGCCCCCAAAAATGTAGCTGACTCATAACAAATTTTGACTTTTCAAAGTCTTACAAAGGGATACGGTGCTTTAGAAATGTCTGCGATATTGGTGTGATCACAGAACCGGCAAAAGTTTTGTTGCAAATGGTCAACAGGGTCTTTTGAGAAAAAAAAGACCATGATCTTTATGCAGGACAATGCTCTATCGCATGCATTGAAGTCTTCACTGCTCGTCTAGCCAGTAAAGGCCTTAAGGATGACATAATAAACAATGACATGGCCCCTTCCTCAACTGAACTAAACTCTATTGAGAACTTGTGGGCCCTTCTAAAATTGCAGATTTATTATGAAGGAAAACAGTACCCCTTTCTGAATAGTGTCTGGGGGGCTGTGATTGGTGCTGGACAAAAAATTTTATGAACAGATTAAGAAACTGACAGGCTTCATGGATGGATAGCTTATGACTGTTATTGAAAAGAAGGGTGTCTATAATGGTCACTAAAATATACTGCTAAAAAAAATAAAGGGAACACCAACAGGCTGTTGCAAATGGAATAGTGTTCCCTTTATATTTTTGAGCAGTATATTTTTTGAATTGTCAGAATTGTATTTTTGTACATTTTAAGTTGATTCACTTTAATAGATGAAAATAAACCATTGAGATGTGAAAATTTACATTTTAGTTTCTTGATAATTCTGCACACTAATAAATGCCCAATAATTATGCACACACATTTTCTCCTAAGAAAGACCAAACCTCACGTTTACTTTCTTAAATATTCAGGTTTTTTAACCTTTTTGGATTGATTGACAGCACTGGAGTTGCTCAATAATAAAATGAATCATCAAAACTACAAATTGCTTAATAAATGTGCACACAGTATAACAGATTCAAGTGAGGAGTTAATATATTTCTTTTCTATTGGACTACAACCAATGTATTTTACTATAATATTCTGTGTTTGCCTTTGACAGTCCATAGTAAAAACAGTTAGATCTGGATTGCCCTTCTAGATTACGATCTCCCACTGCTGGCCAGCAGTACAAGTGACCCAGCGAAGAGGGAAATTTACATCTAGGTTCTCTTTATTGGTAAATCCGTTAAGACGTTACATGTAAGGTTCCATGATAAACCTCTCATTGTTATCATTGTTACATGTGACTTTTTATCAGATTTACCAATAAAGGTAAACAAGTTTTCATTTTCCCTGGAGGACCAGCTTTCATTCTTTGTCGCTTCATTTGCCTTTGACAGTCTACATTGTTTTGAGTTTTTATTCAATAAAAATAGAAAAAATTATATTATTTATTGGTTGTCTCCACTCCTGGTCCTACACAGAGACAGCGCAATCACCAAGTGGTCACTTCACCATGAGAACAGCACTATTATTTTTTCCATCTGAAGTAATGCTGGTTTGCAGATTATAGTACAGTAAAGGGTAGACATGGCAACTGTTATTAGCTCATGATGACTCAATGCAGGGAACACATTGCTTGTGCTTTGGATAACATGAAGCTGCACACTCAGCCTCTTTAAAGGAAATATGTCAGCACAGAATGACTGTTCAAACCAAGTACAGGCGCTTGGTGCATCATAGTGGGGCCAACCATTTATATGCACCTTCCCATCTGCTTGTTTTCCCTCAGTCTCCACCCCCCTATTATGATTGACAGCTCTGGCTTCATAGAGCTAGAGAAGGGAGAGATAGATGGAAAACAAGCAGGTGGGAAGGTGAATATAAATTATTGGCCCCACCGCGATACACCGAGTGCCTGCACTTGCTTTTAACAAACATTTTGTGCTAGCAGTCCCTGTTAACTAGACTGCTACAGGTACAACAGTGTACTTACCTTTGCCTCTGCTTTGGTAATGGTCCTTTGACCAATGTTGGACTGGGGTGCCAGGAATGTACCAAAAAAATTGACTCTGGGATTCCACTGTTCAGCTACTATCAAATCTTACATTACTTTCATTTACCCCTGTAGTGCAGAGGGTTGGTGCAGTGTGATAGACAGGCAGTGACCACAGTACAGTTCCAAAACAAAAGTGTCATGATCCAGTGTTGGATCTGGCGGTATTAAATTGCACTGGGTGAACTTTTTTTACTTTGGAAAGTTCCAAGGTGTCTTGACTGTCCCCGGTGGTGGTTAGCAGTATTGCACTTTAGGTTTTTGTGCACTTAATTAGGGATCAGGTGTTACACCCTATAAAGGTGTGCTAGAGGTGTGCAATCACTGCCTGTGATATTGTGAGTATGTGTCCACTCTGTTTTTGGAGAGCCTGGATGAAGGATGGAGCTGGTGAGGAGTCCTGCACAGCTTAGCCAGGGGGGACGTGTTGCAGCTATGGTGTCTGGACGAAGGGCTGGCATGGCGTGGTGGGGTCGCAGTGATGGTGTCAGCGGGAAGTGTCTGCATGGGCTGGTCGAGTGGCGACTATGGAGAGTGGCACTCACCATGTGGGACTTGGCCGCTGAGCTGGACTCAAGCATGCTCGACTTCGTGTCAGCAGCTGAACTCGTCCTTGGGACTCTGGTTCTAAGCAGCTGCAACTGGTGTTGGACTCTGCTCCAAGTTTGCACTAAGGTGAAGGATCCTGTTATGGTGATGGATCCGGGTGGAGAAGATGCACTCAGGTGGAGGGCTCTGTTGCTAGGAGCGCACGCAACAGAGCAAAGCTAAGTGGTGTTTCCCCTGTATTGTCTCTTTCCTCATGTGTGTTATTAGTGCAGTGGTGGGATTAGTCTCCGCACCGACCCATTCCCTAGTGAGGGTTTAGGGTCAGGGTGAGCAAGGGCGTTAAGGTACGCGTGCGGCGCCCGGTGCGAAACCGGCATAGGGAATGTTAGGAGTGCAGGGACACTGGCTCAGGGGAGCTCAGGAGGTCTCCAATTCCCTTTTCCCTATAGCAGGGCCCACCATTGTTAATGTTTCCCAGGTCCCCCTTATTATTTAAATTCGCCATATTGGAGGCGGGGTTTCCAGAATGTTTATTAACATGTAATACCTAAATTCGCCAGGTGGAGGCGGCGTATCCACCTGCACGTATTATTATTTAAATGCGCCCCACTGGAGGCGGTGTATCCAGGGTCACGTGTGTCACATGGGTTCGCCTTGCGGAAACATCTGCGTCCTGACACACGTGACCATGACAAAAAGTCTCTTTAATGTTCAGAATACTTACAAAGTAGAAAACAAAAAAAGGATATCCTCCGGATCACAGCCAGGAAACAAGAGAGTCAGTCAGATTGCAGCCAGTAAACACGCCAGTCCACCTTCGAGGCCAGTTGCCGTGGGAGACTGCACCGCTGTGTGCACTGTGGGTGCCAGGCCTTTCAGCTACCCTGGCTGTTTGGCTCCGCTTGCCTGTGTTCTCACACAGGTGGAGCTCTTCAGAATCTCATGCTCTGCACGCTTTCCAGACAAGACTGACACTGACCTTGACACACCCAAACCCTATAATGCAGGGTTTTTAACTGGAATCTGTGGCCATGGGCCACATGGAGAACCCAGGATGAGGGAAAGGAAAAGAAAAGGACTGCCCCACTACCATCCTGTAGTAAAAACCCAGCAAAAACCCAGCAAGTTTTCTGAAATCTGCCTTGGACAAATAGCTTGCCCAAGACAAACACTCTTTTATTTTGTATTGCAATCACCGCTACGCCTGTGCCTGCAATGCACTCCCATGGCCTCAATATGTCTCCATGCACATCCTGGGGAAAACAGATAGCGATCCTTACTTGTGACACCGGTCACTGCCTCACATACCCCCCTCTGTTGAAATCTGTGGGGTTGAACTCTTGTCACCACACAGGGGCTCTTGACAGGGCATCTGTATGTCCCAGTGACCTCCCGACCCAATGGACTACTGAGAAACCAAAACCTTGTCATGACTGGAACCATCGGTTGATGCGAGTATTCATCCCTTTTGTGTTTCTCCTACACACTTTGTTATGTGACCTACCACGTCACTGTTCTCCGTTGCCGATGACACACCCACTTTCCTGACTGAGAGTAGACTTGGGAGAGTTTCGGGTAGCCTCGACCTGGCTTATTTGGGGTTCACTAACCCTGCAGCTCATCCCGTAACCTAAGTACCTGCCTTTGGGCACCTGGTACTATTTCCTCTCTACCCTTACCCATGCCTCAGTGACTACGTCTCGCCGAATTGCCGAGGTCCGCCCTGGCAACCCCGGGGCATACATCCATACCACATCGCACTCAAACCCGAGCATCTGATTAGTGAGAGCTTTATTTATTTTGACCTGACCCCCGGTTACATCCTTAGCCAGTGCCAGAGGGTTCCCCATGTGTACAACGGCAGTCGCCTCCGTGACCACATATTCACGGTTCCTCCAGGCTTTCTTTTTGTACAGGCATCTCTGCGAGGTACCCTGGAACTGGACTACCCTGAACTTACCAGGTGACAATTCCATCTCGGGGTTCGCTAAGGTCTCCTTGACCTTTCCTGCCAATACCTCTAAGGGAAGCCTATCGGGGTTACACTCTGTCTCTAGGTTGGCGACCCGTATAGCAGGTATCCCAGACGTGGGATCTTCGGTTCTGCACCCGGAATAACATTTACCCTGGGAGGGTTAACCCTGGTCTCCCACAGAGACCAGAACATAGGCATGTCTCTTCCCAAAACAGTCCCATATGGAAGGGTCTTCACCACTCCCACCACATGTTTAACCCCTTTCTGCCATGTGACGTACTATCCCGTCCATGTGCCCTGGGACTTAATTCTCAGGGACAGGATAGTACGTCACAGCGATCAGCAGCGCCCACGTGGTGAGCGCCGCTGATCGTGGCCAGGTGTCAGCTGACACCTGACACGTTAACCCCTTGCACACCGCAATCAAACCGGGGGTTAAAGGGAAGCATCGGCAGAGAGGGGGCTCCCTCCGTGCTTCCCTGAGCCCCCCACAGCAGCGCAATGTGTAGCAGCGCAAAGCGCAGGCACGAGTAAGCCAAGTGCAGTGCCTGTGACAGATCGCTGATCTGTCACAGTGATCTGTGATGTGACAGATCAGCGATCCGTCACATGACAGTTATGTCCCCCCCTGGGACAATGTAATAAAGTTAAAAAAAAGTGTAAAAATAATTTTTAAAAAATCGCTAAATAAATTAAAAAAAAAATATTCCCTAATAAATTCATTCTATAGAAATAAAAAAAACGAAACAATAAAAGTACACATATTTGGTATCGCCGCGTTCGTAACGACCCGCCCTATAAAACTGTCCCATTAGTTAACCCCTTTAGCAAACCCCTTAAAAATAAAAAAAGGAGCAAAAAATAATGATTTATTATCATACTGCCGAACAGAAAGTGCAATAACGCGCGATCAAAAAGACGCATATACTTTAAATATCCACGGTAACGCTGAAAACGTCATCTTGTCCCGCAAAAAATGAGCTGCCATACAGCATCATCAGCAAAAAAATAAAAAAGTTATAGCTCGCAGAATAAAGTGATGCAAAAATAATTATTTTTTATATAAAATGGTTTTCATTGCATAAAAGCGCCAAAACATAAAAAAACGACCTAAATGAGGTATCGCTGTAACCATACTGACCCGGAGAATAAAACAGTCTGATCAATTTCACCGCATGCAGAACGGTGTAAACGCACCCCCCCAAAAGAAATTCATGAAACGCTGGTTTTTGTTCATTCTGCATCCCAAAAATCGGAATAAAAAGCGATCAAAAGATGTCACGTGCCTGAAAATGATACCAATAAAAACGGCAACTCGTCCCGCAAAAAAATAAGACCTCACATGACTCGGTGGGTCAAATATGGAAAAATTATAGCTCTCAATATGTGGTGATGCAAAAACTATTTTTACAGTAAAAAGCGTCTTTTAGCGTGCGACAGCTGCCAAACATAAAAACCGCCATAAATAGTAAATCAAACCCCCCGTTATCACCCCCTTAGTTAGGGAAAAATAATAAAATTGAAAAAAAATGTATTTATTTCCATTTTCCCATTAGGGCTAGGGTTAGGGCTAGGGTTAGGGCTAGGGCTAGAGTTAGACCTGAGATTAGGGTTAGGGGTATGATGGGGTTATGGTTGGAGTTATAATTGGGGGGTTTCTACTGTTTGGGCACATCAGGTGCTCTCCAAATGCAACATGGCGTCTGATCTCAATTCCAGCCAATTCTGCGTTGAAAAAGTCAAATGGTGCTCCTTCCCTTCCAAGCTCTGCCATGCGCCCAAACAGTGGTTTATCCCCACATATAGGGTATCAGCCTACTCAGGACAAATTGCAAAACAACATTTGGGGTCCAATTTCTCCTGTTACCCGTAGGAAAATAAAAAATTGTGGGCAAAAATATCATTTTTGTGGAAAAAAATTATTTTTTTATTTTCACGTCCGGGCGTTATAAACTTCTATGAAGCACTTGGGGGTTCAAAGTGCTCACCACACAAATCTAGATAAGTTCCTTAGGGGGTCTAGTTTCCAAAATGGGGTCACTTGTGGGGGGTTTCCACTGTTTAGGTACATCAGGGGCTTTCCAAACGCAACATGGTGTCCGATCTCAATTCCAGCCAAAAACGTCAAATGGCGCTGCTTCCCTTCCGAGCTCTGCCATGCGCCCAAATAGTGGTTTAACCCCACATGTGGGGTATCAGCGTACTTAGGACAAATTTCACAATAACTTTTAGGGTCCTGTTACCCTTGGAAAATAAGAATTGAGGGTGAAAAGATCATTTTTGTGGAAAAAATATGATTTTTTAATTGTACGGCTGTACGTTATAAACCTCTGTGAAGCCCTTGGGGGTTTAAAGTGCTCACCACACATCTAGATAAGTTCCTTGGGGGGTCTAGTTTCCAAAATGGTGTCATTTGTGGGGGGTTTCCACTGTTTTGGTACATCAGGGGTTTTCCAATCGCGACATGGTGTCCGATCTCAATTCCAGCCAAAAAAGTCAAATGGCGCTGCTTCCCTTCTGAGCTCTGCCATGCGCCCAAATAGTCGTTTACACCCACATATGGGGTATCAGCGCCCTCTGGACAAATTGCACAATAACTTTTAGGGTCCTGTTACCCTTGGGAAAATAAAAATTGCGGGTGAAAAGATCATTTTTGTGGAAAAAATATGATTTTTAATTGTACCGCTGTACGTTATAAACTTCTGTGAAGCCCTTGTGGGTTCAAAGTTCTCACCACATATCTAGATAAGTTCCTTGGTGGGACTAGTTTCCAAAATGGGGTCACTTGTGGGGGGTTTACACTGTTTAGGTACATCAGGGGCTCTCCAAACGTGACATGGCGTCCGATCTGAATTCCAGCCAATTTTGCATTGAAAAAGTCAAACGGCGCTCCTTCCCTTCTGAGCACTGCCATGCGCCGAAACAGTGGTTACTCCCCACATATCAGGTATCAGCGTACTCAGGACAAACTGCACAATAACTTTTGCAGTCCAATTTCTCCTGTTATCCTTGGTAAAATAAAAAAAATTGAACCTGAAATTTTTTTTTATGAAAAAAAGTTAAATGTTCATTTTTTTTAAATATTCAAAAAATTCCTGTGACGCACCTGAAGGGTTAATAAACTTCTTGAATGTGGTTTTGAGCACCTTAAGGGGTGCAGTTTTTAGAATGGTGTTACTTTTGGGTAATTTCTATCATATAGACACCTCAAAGTGGCTTCAAATGTGATGTGGTCCATAAAAATAAAATGGTGTTGCAAAAATGAGAAATCGCTGGTCAATTGTTAACCCTTATAACTTCCTAACAAAAAAAATTTTGGTTCCAAAATTGTGCTGATGTAAAGTAAACATGCGGGAAATGTTACTTATTAAGTTTTTTGTGTGTCGTATCTCTGTGATTTAAGGGCATAAAAATTCAAAGTTTGAAAATTGCTTAATTTTAAAATTTTTTGCCAAATTTCAGTTTTTTTCACAAATAGACGCAAGTTATTTGAATGAAATTTTACCCCTAACATGAAGTACAATATGTCATGAGAAAACAATGTCAGAATCACCAGGATCCATGGAAGCGTTTCAGAGTTATTACCTCATAAAGGGACAGTGGTCAGAATTGTAAAAATTGGCCCGGTCATGAACGTGCAAACCACCCTTGGAGGTTAAGGGGTTAACGTCCCCACATGGTGTGGAAAAATTAACTTCTGTGGTCGGGTGCTCCTGGATTTCCCCATGGATACCCATCTCTTCCACTTTCCGTCCTCTGGGGTTGTCCCCGGCAACAAGGGACCCATGGACCAAAGTTACTAAGCTTCCCGAGTCCAGGAGAGCTTTTTTTTGGTTACCCATTAACGAGTACCTGGCACAACGGAGGTTTACTATCAGCCATGCCTGTTGTGGTGGTAAAGACTGGCTGGGCATATATAGACATGTGGCGAGTATACCCAATAACCATTCATCATCTTTCCTCCATCTCACGTATCTTCCCTATCCGATCTATCTATTATGGTAAACGGCATCACACTCTCTCCCGCACCTGAAATCCGCTGCCTCGGAGTAACTATCAACTCTGCCCTGTCCTTTAAACCACACGTCCAAACTCTTGCCGCCTCCTGTCGTCTCCAACTTAAAAATATTTCCAGAATCCGTCCCTTCCTCAGCCCTCAATCTACTAAAACTCTTGTGCATGGCCTCATCATCTCCCGCCTTGATTACTGCTATTCTACCACCGATATACGTGGATGAGATGTGTCTGAGGGATGTGATCACGAATCTCTATATAAACAATGGCAGATAGCGTTACTCGCCAGCCTGTGCTCCCAATCCCTATCAGCGGCGCGTGGTGGTCCGGAAGGATGATGCAGTCATGAATTCAACAGGCTTTATTTACAGTGCCTTGATGAGATGAGATGTCAAGGATGATGAAGGAATGGAGATGAGGTAGGAGTGAGGACTGTAGGATAGAGCTGTTATAGAAGCACCAGATTAGAGATGATAGGAGCTCCAGGTTGAAGGTAACAAGAGAATCCTTTCTCCAGCTCTGCAGCGCATGTGTGTTACAAGATGGCCCGGAGTACAAAAACAGGAAACTGAACGAAAAAGATAGGAGGAGCTATAGACAGAGATGTATTATGGCAAAGTACCATAACAAAATATTACAGTGTAATACAGCAATGGCCAGTAGATGGCAGCAAAGTATAACAAATACAATAGATGATAAACTATGTATATACCATTACATAAATGTCCATGTATGGCTGAAAGTCTATCAGAATAAACTGAAACAGCACACTCCCCGTCTGAAATCCTTGGATTTCACATATCAACAGTCTCGAATTGGGAGTGTTTACCTGAAGTACATGGAGGGATACCTCAACCTGTAAAATAAAAAACAATGCATGCAATGTGACAATAACATATTGTTTAACAAGATAGACGAATGTCTATAACGAGTTCCTGAAGTAATCCAAAGCTTAACCCATTTTCGGATGGAGTAGCCGCGCTAGGCCAAACTGTCTCCAACCCATTTGTAATCCAAAGGTCTAAGTTCCTTGAAAGAGTTCCTACTGATTGGATGGATAATCAATCCTCAACCGGTATGAGTAAGATAATGTCTGATATAGGCCTAATGAAGGATTTGAGGTCACCTTGCTTAGCAACTGTCACTTCTACCTTGCCATCGTCACTTGAAAAGGTTTTAGATATAAGTCCCATAGACCATGCATTTCGTTCCTCCTTCTGGTCTTTCATGAGGACAATATCTCCTACTTGTAAATTTGGCTTTACTTGTTGTCATTTTCTTCGTTTTTGGAGAAGTGTCAGGTACTTCTTCCATCTATTCCAGAAACAATTAGCCAGATGTTGCACATGTGTTCCAACGTTTCTGATATTTGTCACCGGACACAGAATCTTCAGGCAGGTTAGGAACAGTTCCAAGTTTCTGGGAGAGGAGAGTTGCTGGAGTGAGAATAGTAGGAGATTCTGGATCCATAGATATGGGTACAAGAGGTCTTGAGTTTACTATAGCAGAAACTTCTGCTGAGAAAGTGGTCAAGGTCTCGTGAGTGAGTCTTGAAAGATTTGAGTCCATCAGCATAGATTCCAGTATCCGATGAGTAATGCCTATCATTCTTTCCCATGATCTGCCCATATGGGAAGCATGATGAGTATTGAAGAACCAGGTACAGCCATTGGTTGTCAAGAAGTTCTGGACTGGTGTTGAATTCAGTTGTAGTTCTCGACAGGCCCCTACAAAGTTTGTGTTAGGTGTCGGATTTCTGTCACTGCACAGCAAGAATCCCAAGCCTTGCCTCCGACGGTCTCCCATTCCTCTCCAGCCACAGAGGAGGTTGCTCAGCAAACTCATCGGTCCCAGCGCTCTGCCCAGACCAGCTCCGTGGGTTTTCTTGCTGCTGCCACCTTTGGCATAGTTATGGCAATGCATGCAGCTCAGCCGTGAGATTCTCCAGGGACTAAGTCCTCATGTCGGGCCACTGAGCATGCCCATGGAGTGATCTCCCATTGGAGATCGAAGGTCACGTGCTCAGGTCCTGCTTGTGTTCGGATTGGCCCATCCGAGAAGCAAGGAAGGTCCCGAATGCTAGTGTTGTTCATTAAACATGTTTTCCGCCTACACGGCATGCCGGATAAGATTGTCAGTGACCGGGGTCCTCAGTTTGCATCTCGGTTCTGGAGAGAGCTCTGTTCTCTGCTCAGTATTGAGCTAAATCTCTCCTCGGCCTATCATCCCGAGACGAATGGGTTGGTGGAGAGAGCCAACCAGACCCTGGTGACATATCTGCAACATTTTGTCTCGGCCAGGCAGGATGATTGGGCATCCTTGCTGCCGTGGGCGGAGTTCACCTTGAACAACGCGGTGGCCGACTCCACCGGTCAGATCCCATTTCTCTTAAATTACGGTCAGCATCCGCGCGTCCCCGTGCCCATGCCCGTGTCGTCCACCGACTCTAGGGTGGCAGACTGGGCGGTGGAGGCACGTGACATTTGGGACCACACGCAGGATGCTATCTGAGCCTCCAAGGAGAGAATGAGGTCCTTCGCTGATACTTGCCGGCGCCCTGCTCTGAACTTTGCCCCTGGCGACTTAGTGTGGCTCTCCGCTCGAAACATCAGGCTGTGGGTGGAATCCGCTAAGTTCGCACCATGCTATATTGGCCCTTTCAAGGTCCTTGAGCAGATTAACCGTGGTCTACCGCCTGGCCCTTCCACCACACTTGGCTATCTCGGACACGTTTCATGTGTCTCTCCTCAAGCCGGTTCACATGTCCCGGTTTTCTGAGCCATCTGCCAGGACATCAGACCTGTCATCTGACGAGTTTGAGGTCAATGCCATCGTGGGATGCAAGGTGATGCGGGGCAAAAAGTTTTACTCGGTGGATTGGAAGGGTCATGGTCCAGACCTGGGAGCCGGTGGGGGCCCTAGGAGGGGGGATAATGTTAGGTGTCGGATTTCTATCACTGCACAGCGAGAATCCCGAGCCTTGCCTCTGACGGTCTCCCATTCCTCTCCAGCCGCAGAGGAGGTTGCTCAGCAAACTCATCGGTCCCAGTGCTCTGCCCAGACCAGCTCCGTGGGTTTGCTTGCTGCTGCCACCTCTGGCACAGTTATGGCAATGCATGCGGCTCAGCAGCGAGATTCTCCAGGGACTAAGTCCTCATGTCCGGCCACTGAGCATAGCATGCCCGTGGAGTGATCTCCCATTGGAGATAGAAGGTCACGTGCTCAGGTCCTGCTCGTGTTCGGATTGGCCCATCCGAGAAGCAAGGAAGGTCCCGGACGCTCGCGGCTATAAAAGGTTCGCATGGCCACTTGGCCATGCGCTAGGATAGACTGTAATTTCAGACTATGAGGAGTGAGTGGTCTATGCACTTATGAATGTCTCTGGTGACTGACTCATTATGAAAACCCTACCCTTGGTACGCATGTGTTGTGCAGCCTAGCCTGCTAGCGCCCAGGCTTAGGTGTAGGTAGGTCAGAGTTGGAGTCAGGCTTTAGTCCACACCAGTGACTCGGCACGCCTCAGTGCGAGTGCTCCACACTCCGTAGCCAGTGTCTTTAGCGGCGCTCGTGGCAGCGACGCTGCGCACTCAGTGTGCCTAGAGGGGCTCTAGCCCCGTGTCCTTGGGGTAGAGTTCTGTGGCCGTTCACTGTGTGCTCTTTTGGCCGGGCTCTGTGAGCTAAACAGGCTCCGGCATTTACGTTCAGCGGTGGTGCGGCTCTGTGAGTTAACAGAGTTCGCTACTGTTCACATTGGGTGACGTAACCCACGTGTGACTGTTTTCACATCGCTTAAGTCTCCCGCCATTAACTAGCAGCAGCGTACCACCTCTGATCTTAATTGTTTTACTGGTCCTCTGATAGAAAAGAATCGTCTTAGGGCAGTGATGAAACTGGAGGAATCCATAGACTCTAACACTTCTATGAGTATTGCTCATACACTCATGCACGTGAACAACACTGCCCAACGTTTACTTTCTGCATGTCCGCCTCTGGTACGACGTGCAGCGACTGCCCATGGGCCAAAAACATCCAAGCCAACATAGGTAAATGGAGGCTCTGTGCTGTCCTATCTGCAGGCAAATTAGACATCTGTTGTTGTTGCAGTTTTCCTCTTGTCTTACGACACTGAACACAATGATGACTTAAATGGGAAATCGGTCTCTTTGCTCCCACAATCCAGAGGCCTGCAGCTCTTAAGGCTCCTTCAGTGAAGTGTCTGCCTTGATGTTTGATTTTTTCATGGTAATGTTGTATTAGTAAAGTGGTGATATGGTGATGACCAGGAATAATTAGAGGATTCTTTTCTGCCTCATCCAATTTAGCCTTGTTTAAACGACCACCAACTCTCAATAAACACCTCTCATCTATTACTGGGTTTAAGTTGACAATGGGGCTGTTTTTAGGAACGTCTTATTTCTTACGTATACATTCCAGTTCCTTGTGAAAAACATTCTGCTGCACATTGCGTATCACAAAGAGTTCACTCAGAGCAATGTCTTCTGCAGAGAGAGGCTTATGGCAGATATGCCAACCATGACAATCAGTGTTACTGTCCTTATTGCGATAGCATTGCACAATGTGTACTAACCTTGCAATGGCACAAACCAACCTCGTCCATCTTGAGAAGTGATCAAAACGCCGACAGTCCAAGCCAACCTTCTCCTTGAATTTGGTAATCAAGGTGCTGACATCAGGACGGATCTCTGGGTCGATATCTGGATCCTGAAGGTTGAAGCTGCCTTCAACGGCAGTCTCTTCGCATTGGTCGTGAAGGAACCCTGGTCCTTGTGTCCGTTTGAGCAGATCTATGGCTTTTTCCACTGTGGGCAGGGTTTTAAGAACATCGTTCACGTAGAAGCCCTTTTCAGTGAACTGTTGGGCATCCTTCCCGAACTCTGCTGCGCCATCGGAGGCGATCCTACGCAGGCCGTATGTAGCGACTGCAGGAGGACTGTTTCCGAACACGTGCACCTTCATGCGGTATTCGACCATTTCCTTGTTGGTGTCGTTGTCTCGGTGCCATAGAAAACGGAGATAATTTCTGTGATCTTGTTGCACGATGAAACAATGGAACATTTGTTCGATGTCGGCGGTAATGGCGACCGGTTCCTTTGTCAATCTCATGAGCACTCCCACCATGTTATAAGACAGGTTCGGACCAGTGAGGAGAATGTCATTCAGAAATACGCCGTCATGTTTGGCGCTTGAATCGAACACCACTCTGATTTGTTTCAGCTTTCTTGGATGATATATTCCAAAGGAAGGTAGATACCAGCATTCTTTATCAGCTTGCAATGGTGGAGCTGGCTCTGCGTGGTCATTGCGAAATATCTTGTCCATAAAGGCTATGAAATGTTCCTTCATTTCCGGCTTGTTCCTCAATGTTCTCTGCAATGAGATGAATCTAGATAAGGCCTGTTCTCTGTTGTTAGGAAGCCTGGTCCTTGAAGCCTTGAAGGGTAACGGAGCAACCCAGCGGTCAGATTCGTTTTTGAAGAATCCACTGTCCATCATTTTAAGAAACTCCTTGTCTTCTATGGATAAGGCGACTTTGTTGTCATCTTTTGTTGTGTGAAACACTGTTCTCCCTAAGTCATCACGGTAGGGAGTAGGAATGATGTCAGGCTCTTGGATGCAATCAGAGAACCTTTCTTTCACTTCGTAGTGATGAGGGCATGGCTTAAAGTGAGTTGCGCGACCATTTTGGAGCACATACGTTTTACAGGCGTTGACTTCGGATGCCTTGTGACTCCTATCCAAACATACATCGCCCACGATTACCCAGCCTAGGTCGAGTCTTTGGGCGTATGGAGCATCATCTGGGTTGTTACATTGTTGGCGCACCTTGTGGACCTTCAGAATGTCCCTCCCGAGTAGGACCAGAATATCAGCATTCATGTCCAGAGGAGGGATTTGAGGTGCCTCAAGTGGTGATGATGAAGCGTGGCTTCTGGAGTGGGAATCTCCTCCCTGTTATCAGGTATCTGGTCACATTCAATTAGGGTTGGCAAAGGTATATGCTCGTTTCCCTTGATTGAAGAGACTATGTACCCAGAGGTTCTCCTGCCAGAAGTCTCAATACGACCAGAGCAGGTGTTGAGGGTGTATGGAGTCGTTTGTCCCTTTATGTTAAAGATCTCAAAGAATTTGGGCCTTGCTAGAGATCGGTTACTTTGCTCATCTATTATGGCGTACATTTTGGAGGCCTTGTTGGGTTGTCCTTCTGGATAGACCTTAACCAGACATACCTTGGCACAGCATTTAGGAACAGTCCCTTCTCCACATACCTCAATACATGAGGAGGAAACAGCAGTTGTAGTTGGATCAGGAACTTGTGGCTCCCCGTCATGCTTTTGAGCAGGATTGGATGTCGCAGAAGGTTGCGAGTTGTATGGAGCTGGCGTGGGATGCAAGGCCGTGACGTGTTTATCATTGCTGCATTCAGTGCACTTAATGGCGGCCTTACAGTCCTTAGCGAGGTGGTCTGAGGAGGCGCAACACTTATAACATATCCCAAGCTCCTTGAGGGTATCTTTACGCTCCTGCAAAGTCCTTGCTCTGAATCCACAGCATTCTTTAAGTGGGTGAGGCCTTTTGTGGATTGGTCACATACGGTTACTGTCCATGACTTTAGGAGCAACATTATTTGTTTTAGTGAAGGCAGGTGTAGTAAGTGGAACGTCAGTCTTTCTCACGGATACTGTGTTCCTTGAATCTCTACGTTTGGCAATGTTATCATACCTTGTAGATGATGATGATGCTGGTGGAGTAGGCTCAGTGAAGTCGAAGCTGGGATCATTCTTCAGCTTGGTCACTGATGAACCTGGAAAAATGTGAAAAGGGGGGAAAGGACACATCATGCTGCCTTTTATACCGTGAACCGTGGTCTGCCCATTTCTCCTGAATGCTGTGTGGCAACTTGGACATTATTGGAATAACGCCATGAGCAGTATCTAGAAGTTAACCCGTGGGGGATACAGTCAAGTATCACTATTTCAAAATACAATTGAATACACAATTAAAATACCAAAAAATCCCCTCCGGAGCAAGTGGATGGCAGACCATCCGGTGTAAGTACCACTATGCACTCTGGGTGTGGTAGAAATTGAAACAGGCGGGATATAGAGAACAATGAAAAATAATAATATATAAAAAATGTATAAAAAATGTTTTTATAAAAAAAAATAAAATAATACAAAATCAATAATACTATTAAATTACCTTTATTAAAAAAGGCACAACAAATAGTGCAAATTTAATAATAGATTAAAAGGCACACAGAATTGTATACATGGTATTATATGGTAAATAATTAACTATATATTAAAATTTCCCCAATAACCATGATAAACTGGCTCCATTAATAACAGGTAAATATATTGCCTTACAATAAACAAACCACAGTAAAAAAAATTGTGCAAAAATAAGATAATCGCTGTGAGCAGCTTTTGCATTAAAAAATGTGATGGTGCATGAACAGTGAATAAACAGCAGTGATTAAATGGAACACCACACAATTAGAAGGACAATTTACCTGATGAGCCAGAGATGAAATAAAGTGGCGATATAACGAGCCCCAACGCGCGTTTCGGAGTTGCTCTCCTTCGTCAGGGGGTAGGTATACTGGTGGACAGTACATCCATTTATAGTAGACTCAATTCCAAGCACAAAGCACAATGGCGCATGCGCCGCCGCGAACCAGAAGACACAATGCACGGAGGCGTCATGTGACCGAACACTGCCGGGTGAACCCGGTGTGTCAGAACACATACAGACGCCGTCGTCATGTGAACCACCAGTGCTTGAGATGGCGCATGCGCTCTGCCCAATGCCCTGAATACATTTCAAAAAGATAATGATATGTAAAAGCGGCATTATAATGTAAAAAAACATTAAATAATCTAGTAAACCGCCGACATATGAACAGCGCATATGCCCTGTACATCGCCATAAATGGATTATATTTCACTTCTGGGGACATGAGTGTACAACATTAAAGCATAATATAAACTAATATGAGAAACCGTGAATCATATTATAGCATGGAAATATATATATATATATATATATATATATATATAAAATATAAAATATTCCCAGAATATAAACAAAAAATACATACAAAAATAACAATAATATTTGCAAAAAAAAATGTATATGTAGTTATATAAATATATATCATATCAAAATAATATAGGGTGCAAAGTGTAATGAATTAATTATTAACAAAAAATAATGAAATATATATAAATAAAAATATTTTCCTCGCATAAAGTGCACGGTATGTGTGATATGCTAGCATAATAAATATGTGATACAAAAAAATACCCATAAGGTATACAGTGATGATTAACGTGTCAGAAAAATTAGTAATAAATAATATATTTATTAAAATTAGTGTAAATACATATAATTATAAAAAATAATAATATACATATGTGTCCATATCACAACAGATGATTAGATATAGAACAAAAACTCTTGTCACTGTTTCTTCATTCAAGATGTAGATCAGTCCACCATAGTGTACAGTATCAACCAGACATCTAAAAAATAAAAATAGAATTAAAAAATGCATAAAAAATCTAATATATAAAGCTCAAAGTGTGTATGTATGTATGTGTGTGTGTATGTCTGGGATAGGCATCCGCACCGTCGCAGCTACAGCCACAAAATTTGGTTATAAAAATAACAATAATATTTGCAAAAAAATATATACGTAGTTATATAAATATATATAACATATGAAAATAATATAGGGTGCAAAGTGTAATGAATTAATTATTAACAAAAAATAATGAAATATATATAAATAAAAATATTTTCCTCGCATAAATTGCACGGTATGTGTGATCTGCTAGCATAATAAATATGTGATACAAAAAAATACCCATAAGGTATACAGTGATGATTAACGTGTCAGAAAAATTAGCAATAAATAATATATTTATTAAAATTAGTGTAAATACATATAATTATAAAAAATAATAATATACATATATTATGTGTCCATATCACAACAGATGATTAGATATAGACCAAAAACTCTTGTCACTGTTTCTTCATTTAAGATGTAGATCAGTCCACCATAGTGTACAGTATCAACCAGATATCTAAAAAATAAAAATAGAATTAAAAAATGCACAAAAAATCTAATATATAAAGCTCAAAGTGTGTATGTATGTGTGTATGTATGTGTGTATGTCCGGGATAGGCATCCGCACTGTCGCAGCTACAGCCACAAAATTTGGCACAGTCGCACGTCTGGACCCCGAGTGCGTCCTAAGCTATGTTGTGAGGCGAAATTTTAACCCCGCACGTTCCAATTCAAACAATTTTGCCCCTATCTACATACTGGGGAAAAAGTGTGTGCGTGTCAAGCCCCGCCCCTCATTATGATGTCATAATGTCCCTATTTGCATACTGGGGAAACAGTGTGTGCGTATCAAGCCCCGCCCCTCATTATGATGTCATAATACCCCTATTTGCATACTGGGGAAACAGTGTGTGCGTATCAAGCCCCGCCCCTCATTATGATGTCACAATGGTTGCCATGGCGACGCTGATGTCATCATAGGTTGCAAGCCCTGCTGCCGCTCATTATGATGTCATAATGGTTGACTATGGGATGGAGGATGTGTGATGGGTATATGGGCACTGGACTATGGGATGGAGGGTATGTATGACGGGTATATGGGCATGGGACTATGGGGTGGTGGATATGTATATGGGCACAGGACTATGGGATGGAGGATGTGTGATGGGTATATGGGCACTTGACTATGGGATGGAGGATATGTTTGACAGGTATATGGGCATGGGACTATGGGATGGTGGATATGTATATGGGCACAGGACTATGGGATGGAGGATGTGTGATGGGTATATGGGCACTGCACTATGGGATGGAGGATGTGTGATGGGTATATGGGCACTGGACTATGGGATGGAGGATATGTATGATGGGTATATGGGCACGGGACTATGGGATGGGCCATATGTATGACGGATATATGGGCACGGGACTATGGGATTGTGATGGGTATATGGGCACTGGACTATGGGATGGAGGATATGTATGATGGGCATATGGGCACGGGACTATGGGATGGCGGATATGTATGATGGGTATATGGGCACTCGACTATGGGATGGCGAATATGTATGATGGGTATATAGGCATGGGACTATGGGATGGAGGATGTGTGATGGGTATATGGGCACTCGACTATGGGATGGAGGATATGAATAATGGGTATATGGGCACGGGCCTATGGGATGGAGGATGTGTGATGGGTATATGGGCACGGGACTATGGGATGGAGGATATTTATAATTTGCTATAACTAACCACCGTTAGTTACTATGCCCAGGTAGCGCCGGGCTCTTCAGCTAGTACATTTATAAAAATGGAATAAAAGATAGACTCTCATTTAAACCCAATGGAGACACAGTACCTAGTATCCAAATCCATTGTGTTTCTAACTGGGCAAGACGATTACTGACGTTTCAGCCTCTGATTCCACTGCATATCATATCTATGCCAGACACCTTTAAGAGAGTAGAATCACAGTTGTGGTACACTTTAAAATGTCTTGGCAGTGTTTTGAGGGAAGATATATCTTCAACCTCACTAGCTGCCTTAATGCCGTGAATATGCTCACGAACCCTCACCTTGAGCTGGCGAGTGGTGAGGCCAACGTATATGAGGGAACATGGGCATGTAGCATAGTAAATTACAGCTGTGGACAAGCAAGTGATGGATTTCCTTAGGTCAAAAACACGCAATCCATCAGAACTTGTGAATGTGCCTGTTCTGACAATATTGGGACAAGCTACACAAGAACCGCAAGGTTTGCACCCTGCAGATCGTGTATATTGAGTCATAAAATTAGTGACTAGTTTAGGAGTATAGTGACTTTTCACTAACCGGTCACCTAGATTCGGCGATCTACGAAAAGCGATATTGGGATGGTCACCAATATATTTAGAGAGAATCGGATCATTCTTTAATATGGGCCAAAATTTATTAAGGTAAAACCTCATTTGCTCATTTTGACCATTATATGTTGTTATGAACCTGACTAGTTCCTTAGATCCAGATGTGCACATATCAGTATAGAGAGCATTGTGACGTGACATATGCTTAGCTCTATTAAAGGCTCTCTTCAATGATCGCCTACTGTAGCCACGTTCAAGAAATCTTTCCTTTAGTAAATCAGCTTGTTTCAGGAAATCCATTTCTGTGGAACAAATACGTCTTAAACATAAAAATTGTCCAATGGGAATTGAATGAATTAGAGTACGGGGATGAGAAGATGATGCGTGAAGAAGCGCATTAACAGAAGTCTGTTTCCTAAACAGGTCGGTCTGAAGGCAGTTGTTAGAGTCCCTTATCACTCGAACATGGAGAAACTCAATGGTTTTGGAATCACTTTGATATGTAAGATGCACATTGATGCAATTAGAATTTAGTACACCAATAAAGTCTGATAGCACACCGATGGAATCCTGCCAAATAAAGAAAACATCATCGATGTAGCGTGTCCAAAAAGGAACACGCTCCATCTGTTCAACCTTTCCCGACAAAAAAAAAAGGTACCTCTCCCACAGACCCAGGAACAAGTTGGCATAGGATGGGGGAAAAGAGGCACCCATTACTGTTCCCTGGGTCTGTAGGAAAAAGGAACCCTTAAAAATGAAAAAATTGTGAGACAACGCAAATTCCAGTAAATTAATAAAAAATATAATAAAGGCTCGTGAAAAAGATGAGTGCTGTAAAAAATATGACACTGCTGCTATCCCATCGGTGTGCCTAATATTTGTGTATAAAGATTCCACATCACATGTGACCAAAGTGGAATCCTCATCAATGTGCAGACCGTCAATTTTCTTAAGGAAATCATTGGCATCCCTGGTATATGATGGGAGGGCTGTAACGAACGGCTGTAGAATATAGTCTATATATCTATTTACATTTTCCAAGAAATTGCCTTTCCCTGATATGATTGGTCTACCAGGTGGCAACTCTTTGTTTTTGTGAATCTTAGGCAGCAGATATAGGGTGGGAAAGGTGGGTTCCTGAACTTGTAAGGCCAAAAAGAGGTCATTAGTAATAATGTCATCCTCCTTAGCATCACTTAATAGTACTTTCAATTCTGTCTGAAATTTGAGAAAAGGATTGAATGTCAACCTCTTATAACTGTCCGGATTATTTAACTGACGGAATGCCTCGGTTTCATACATATCCTTAGGCCATACCACCACATTCCCACCCTTATCCGCTGGCTTGAACACAACATCTTGGATACCTGATAATTTCCTTAGACAAATTCTCTCCTCATTGTTCAAATTATCATCATAACTGTATGAGGGGATTTTTTGAAATTCCCTACTTACAGTTCTGACAAAAATGTCTATATTCGAACATGAGGATAATGGAGGAAATTTGATAGATGTTATTTTGATGATCCCTGGAACCTCACTTTCATTCACATTGTGTTCTCTCGCTAATTGTTCGAGATCAACTAGTGCCTCCTGTTCCACCTCTGTTGGAAGAAATTCAAAAGTATCAGGATTATGAAAAATGCGTTTAAATAATAATCTCCTGGCAAACAGATGTAAATCTTTAACTGCCGTGAAACAGTCAAAGTTTGCTGTTGGACAAAACATAAGACCTCTGCATAAAATATGAATCTCTACAGGAGAAAAGATGTGAGTGCTTAGATTAATTACCTTTAATCGATTAGAGTTCGAATCAGGAGAATAATTTCTTTTATTAGGAAGAAAATGCAAATTTCTTTTCCTCTTAGGAGTAGTCATAGAGGAAACAGAGGCGGAAGAGGAGGCAACAGAAGTATCACCGACTGATGGACTTGAACTAATGGAAATAGAGCGTTCTCTATTCTGATTATTGCCAACATGTCTTTTCCAATAATAGATTTTACCCAAGGACAGGTCATTTTGGTCCCTGGTCAATTTATTGGTATGTTTACGTTGTATATCTTTCACCAGTGCTTCTAGGTCTTTATCTAGGGAGTCATTGAGTATATTAAACTGCTCCAGAGACAAGGTGGATTTGGCTTTACCAAATAAATCATCCAATTCTTTATCCACATTTGTAAAAGATCTGGTGTTCAACCCAATCAAGAGCTCCATGAGTTTCCAAGAAGTTTCGTTACTTATTTTCTCCCATGAAGACACAAACTCATCATCTTCTACTATAAAGGTCGAAGTCACCCGTACCCTCAGACCTCTTGGTATTAGTTGTTTCTGTATATAATTTTGCAGAAAAGCTTTGGTCTACCAGATTCTGGTATGTTTGAAAAGTAATTTTTTAATAGATCTAGATAGAGAGTCAAATGTCAAACCATCCATATTGGTTACAATTGTTGCGCCTATGTTTCCAAATACATTGTTCACCTGACCCTGCCAGGACAACTCCCTGGTCTTAAAATCCATCCCAGAGTGTACAAAAACCTGTGCATGAGCAGTATCTATGTAGCTCAGTCCAGAAAGACGTAGGTCTAATTTTGCCAATTCTATTTCCTTTAGCAGGTCGCTCAGATCTTGAAGTTTTCTACATTATTGTCCTTGTTAGTTATCTTTGGGAAAGTTTGCAGTCTTTAAAATAAGGCACATTCTATGGCTTCTGAGCTGCCGTAGGTTTGTTCCAGTCTCTCCCAGGCTGCAATAAGACCTGCATCTGAATAGTCCACATGAACTGCCCTTATTGTTTTTATGCGCTCTGCTGATTCAGGGCCTATCCAGTTAACAAGCAAATCCAGTTGTTCTTTATTGTTCTTTACCAGTGAGATTAAGGTCTTGGATCACTGCTTGAAAGGTCGATTTCCAGGCTCTATTATTCTCGGCACGATCAACAAACTTCGAGAGACTAATGTTTATTAACTCCAAGCAAATCATGTATCTGGCGAAGTCAGACATGTCCGATCTCCTGGTCATTGTTGCAGGATAAACTTGTGGTATCAGACAATGCATATACACACAGACAACTGTAGACTTAGGTCTCTTGTTACAATTCTGCCACCGATATACGTGGATGAGATGTGTCTGAGGGATGTGATCACGAATCTCAATATAAACAATGGCGGATAGCGTTACTCGCCAGCCTGTGCTCCCAATCCCTATCAGCGGCACGTCATGGTCCGGAAGGATGACGCAGTGATGAATTTAACAGGCTTTTTTTACAGTGCTTTGATGAGATGAGATGTCAAGGAAGATGAAGGAATGGAGATGAGGTAGGCGTGAGGACTGTAGGTTAGAGCTGTTATAGAAGCACCAGATTAGAGATGATAGGAGCTCCAGATTGGAGGTAACAAGAGAATACTTTCTCCAGCTCTGCAGCGCATGTGTGTTACAAGATGGCCCGGAGTACAAAAACAGGAAACAGAATGAAAAAGATAGGAGGAGTTATAGACAGAGAGGTATTATGGGAAAGTACCATAACAAAATATTACAGTGTAATACAGCAATGGCCAGTAGATGGCAGCAAAGTAAAACAAATACAATAGATGATAAACTAAGTATTTACCATTACATAAATGTCCATGTATGGCTGAAAGTCTATCAGAATAACTGAAACAGCACAACTGCAACACCTTCCTCTGTGGCTTCCCCGCCAACTCTCTTGCACCACTCCAGTCTGTCCTGAACTCTGCTGCCCGACTAGTCCACCTCTCTCCTCGCTACGCCCCTGTTTCTCCCCTCTGCAAATACCTCCACTGGCTCCCAATTCCCCAACGAATCCAGTTCAAACTACTAACACTGACCTACAAAACCATCTACAACCTGTCCCCTCCCTATCTCTCTTAACTAATCTCCCAATATCTTCCCTCACATAATCTTTGATCCTCCCAAGACCTCCTACTCTCCTCCACACTTATTCGTTCCTCACACAACCGCCTCCAAGATTTCTCCTGAATATCCCCCATCCTCTGGAATTCCACGCCACATCACGTCCGATTATCCACCACACTCGCATCTTTCAAACGGAACTTGAAAACCCATTTCTTCAGGAAAGCTTACAGCCTGCAATAACCATTCTGCCGCCTCACCACCACTCGAGCTGCCGCCTCACCACCACCTGAGCTGCTGCACCCCGACCTTCGGTCTCTTCCCCATTATCCCTTAGAATGTAAGTCCGCAAGGACAGGGTCCTCTCCCCTCTGTTCCAGTCTGTCATTGTAAATTTGTTTACTGTAAACGATATCTATAACTTTGTATGTAACCCCTTCTCATATACAGCACCATGGAATTAATGGCGCTATATAAATAAACAATTATAATAATATACCCGCAGTCCATGGGTTCAAATATCAGGGGGAAGTTGGCAGCCACATGTCCTGGCCCTTGGCACCGCCAACACCTGATCGCTGCAGCACTACTATACCTTGTGACTGTTTTAGGGGAAACGGGACTTTTGTCACCTTCACTTTGGGTTACTCCCTCATCCAGGGCTCGGTCCTGGTTAGCTCCAACAGAGGTTTGTGTACTTTTTCCCAGCTCCTGGGCTAATGGGGCCTTATGTGACAGTCGAAGTTGAGCAGCATCCAGTATAAAATCCTGAGTGGCTGTATACCGATCTACCAGTCCAACCACCTGGTCCAGAGTGCCCGGGTTCCCTTGCCCCACCCAACTCAGCTATCACCAGCCGGTCGACCAACACCAACTCTACCATCTGTGACGGGGTTAAGGCCTCATTTTTCCCCATCACTCCCATGGCCTCAATATGCCTCTGTGTGCATCCTGGGGGGAACATACAGCGACCCTTACATGTGACACCGGTCACTGCCTCATACCCCTTTCTGACATTTGCAGTAATAATACATCCATGCACCCTTGGCCTTATTGACCAGGGACGTATTATTACTGCATGGCGATTGTGTGCGTGATTCTGACAGCTGACATCCGGCACTAAGTGCGAGGAGCAGTCCCGCAATGATCCCGACACTTCAATCCCCTAAATGGTGCAATCGAACTCGATCGCAGCATTCCGGGAGTTGGCAGAGGGTTGACAGCCCTTTGTCCCTGGATCGGAAACATTGTGGTGTGTTTGTGCCTCAAACTCTAGTGATGTTTGACTTTAATATCTGACATTCTGATTGTTATCCTTATGATGTATTAATAAAGAGTTTCAGACACGATGTATATTTGCATGGTTAATCACATAGCCAAAGGAAATTGGGGGGGGGGGGGATGGGAGGCACTTATTAACTATATATATTTATTTCCAAGTGACTGTACATTTGCAAATTTCCAAAAGGAGCTGTGAAAATTAAATGGCGTAATGTGATTTGTTGCTATGGGCAACTAAGATAGATTTTTTTTTATACCAATTTTGATATGTCTCCCTCCTAGATTTTGGAGCATTTTCTAAGTGTATCAATGGAAATTTATTTTCCAGGTCAAGTATATGGGTATTTAAATGGGTTAATCCTTGTGTGATATTGATGGCATATCTCTAGGTTATGCTAGCAATGTTCCTGATGGTCCAACCCTTCCAAAGTATAGTCTCACTTTTGCAAATGGCATTTATCATATATAGAAAATTAATACAAGGCACTACAGGGTGGGCCATTTATATGGATACACCTAAATAAAATGGGAATGGTTGGCAATATCAACTTCGTGTTTGTGGCACATTAGTATATGGGAGGGGGGAAACTTTTCAAGATGAGTGGTGACCATGGTGGCCATTTTGAAGTCAGCCATTTTGGATCCAACTTTATTTTTTGAATGGGTAGTGGGTCATGTGACACATTAAATTTATCACAAGAAAAACAATGGTGTGCTTGGTTTTAACATAACTTTATTCTTTCATGAGTTATTTACAAGTTTATGACCACTTATAAAATGTGTTTAAAGTGCTGCCCATTGTGCTGGATTGTCAATGCAACCCTCTTCTCCCACTCTTGACCCCCTGATAGCAACACCGCAGAAGAAATGCTAGCACAGGCTTCCAGTATCCGTTGTTTCAGATGCTGCACATCTCGTATCTTCACAGCATAGACAACTGCCTTCAGATGAACCCAAAGAAAAAAGTCTAAGGGGGTCAGATCGGTAGACCTTAGTGGCCATTCAACTGGCCCACAATGACCAATCCATTTTCCAGAAAACTGTTCATGTAGAATGCTCGGACCTGACACCCATAATTGATGGTATGGTGTGGTATATGGGGTACAAAGATAGTGGGGCCATTGTTCATCAATGGAAACCTCAATGCCACAGGATATCTGAAATTGCTACATAATTATGTATTGCCCTCTTTATGTACTGAAGATGGCACGTTTCCTGAGTTTTTTCAGCATGATGATGCACCACCACATTATGGGTGTCAGGTCCGAGAATTCCTACAAGGAATCTGACCACCTTAGACTAGCATTTCTTCCCATTTTATTTAGGTGTATCCATATAAATGACCCACCCTGTAGAATTTGTGTGCTAGCTATCTTCATTTTAAAATAAATATTTGTTGTTCTGCTCTCGGGATCTGAGCTTTGAAGCTCTGCTCTATGAGGCAGAAGGCCTAACCGTTCAGCCATAGGTTCAAGTGAAAGTGACTGTCAATTTTTCTTGGCCTATGGGATTAGAAATACTCATTATGATTCTCATTCTGATGTGTGAAGAATGTCAGATATCAGAGTCAAACATTATTTTAATTTAGTCTGGATGAGGTCTGTGTGAAAGTCCCAATGTGTTTCAGATACATGCTTACACTAGAAATCACATAACGAAATAGAAGACTCATCTTTCATCAATTGAGTACATAGCTCAATGGTGAGTGTGCTGGTGTTTCGTGAAAGCTTCTTCGGGGGATATATCAAATACTCATCTGTAACGACCTTGATTGGTGGGGTACGGGTTCCCCAACGTGCGTTTCACGTCAGTTTCTTCAGAGGGATACCGCCGAATAAGCTCATGCGAAACACATGTTGGGGAACCCGTACCTTATTTCGTTACTAAGGAATTGTTAGGGGCTGGCAGAGCGCACCAAATAATAAAGATGGTATTTAGGTGCATTCGCAGCACAGAGTCCTCCGTGCAGAGGTGTCAACTGCTGCTCGGTAATGGCAGACATTATATGGCAGTATGATAGAGAAACACATGGGGTTAACTTCACCCAGTGTGTACAGAGGTGGACTCTGTTACCTCACAGAGCCGTACGACTGCCAAATATAAATGCCGCTGCCTGTTTATGTTCACAGAGCTCGGCAGTGTGAGCGCTAGCGTATAGTCACAGGACTCTGCCCCTGAGACACTGGGTTAGAGTCCCTCTATACACACTAGTGCTTGACACCACAACAGCGGTGCCAGGAAGAGACAAAAAATATATAAAGCGCACTATGTGCCCACAGCACCGCTCTGGTGGATGCCACTAACCACCCGGACTGGGGAGAAAAGCGCTATACTTGTGCACAGCACTGCACTGGCGGGTGCAGCTGCTTGATGCGGAACAATATGGCACTGAATAAGGTGTTGTGAGTTGGTAGCACAGTGGTGCAAGACAAAGCCACTAGTAGGCGCTGACTCTAAACCCTAACCCTACAAACAAGCACAACCAGAGGGAGGGAATCTTAATGAGTCAGTCACCAGTCTCAAGCATCCATCATCACACACACAACTAGCCATAAGAGTCTATACTAGCGCATGGCTGAGAAGCCATGCAAACCTTTTATAACAGCGTCCTTCCTGGACCATCCTGATGGTCCAATCCAAACTGCTTGAGGACTTGAGCACGTGACCTCCGACCTCCAATGAAAGGTCGTCCCACAGACATGCTCAGTAGGCTGCAAAAAGGACTTAGACTCTGGAGGTGCTCGCTGCTGGCTAGTGCGGATTGCTAAAGCTGACCCAGAGGTGACAGTAGCAACCAACCTGACAGCACTAGCTTGAGCAAGGCACTGGGATCGACGCCTTTTCTGAGAAGCCTCCTCTGTGGCCGGAAAAGAATAGGAGACCGCAGAAGGCAAGGCTCGGGATTCCTCCTGTGCAGAGGCAGGAACCCGACTCCTAACAGGAATATGATATCTACCCTTATACTTTTGGTCCAGTTACCTTTGACCCATTTATGTCCCTTGTTTTGTTTGGGTTGTGTGGTGCCTGCATGACTTACAGGACTCCTTTTGACTTGTTTCTCTATGCTTAACAACTTTTCCTCCTTTATTGTCTACCCTAAGAGTTAACGCTGTTGGCACATGCGAGTACCACCCCTCCCAACATGGACATATGACCGTACATATTCTGGCATACTATACTCTTATTTATGGTCCTATCTTTACAACATACTAGGGAATCTAACTGGTTACTACCTCAAAGAATAAATATGGACCTCTAAAATATTGTTATATGTAGAAGCAACTTTCCTAAGTAAGTAATGTACTGTAGATCGGAGTGCTTTTTTCAACATTAAAGGATATCCCACATTGGAATATATAGCCCTATAGGTTTAAGTCTCCTATAAATGCAAGTGTGGCGCCCCTGAGGCTCAGTCGCCACAGAGGTACTGCACCTCCTCCTGAGGTGTGGTGCCCCACCATCCAGGTAAGGTGGAGACTCCTGACCACGCTCCAACACCTGCACCCCACACCACAAAGTAGTGTAGCAAAGCACCTTCGGCGGCTCCCTGCTTGGACTGTAGCAAAGCACCCATTGGTGGCTCCCTGCTTGGAACACGAAACGTGCTGGGAGGTGGGTGGAGTTAGATTACATTTCAAGGAGCGCGAAGAGTGGGTCAGTCAGTAGTTGGTTGGAGAGAGAATACGATCCCAAGAGAGAGGGATAGATGGATGGAAATGCTGCAGCAGATCCCAGTGATCTGGGTCTGCTGGCACGAGAAAGGGAGAAAGAGAGCAACATAGACTGAAAGCCTGACTCTCCATAGAAAGAAAGGATTAGTGCGGAACGTGAGGAGTAAAAGAGAACAGAGGACGTGGGTGAGAAGAGAACCCTCCCTAGAAGTTCTAAGCGCAAGGCCAGGGCCCGGTCCCCAAGGTTCTATGGATTCTAATGGTCCTGCAGCAGACACCGGAGGAATAGAAGTAGTGACCACTTTATTCCCACACAAGACTTGGGGGCACAACAGCAACTGGATAGTGAGCCGGGACTTAGTAGCAAGGAGTCCCTGAAGCAGGCTACAGCTGTCTGCCGTACAAGTAGAGTTCATAGGAACATCAGACAGGAGAAACTCCAGTGTAACTCAGTACTAGGAGTACTTCATCTAAAGGCGCTATAAGAGGAGACGTTTGGAAAGGCACAAGTTGGCGGAGTGTTGGAAAGGAGTATTCCATCTGGCCTGGGGGTTGACTGAGTCCCAGACCTGGAGGATGCGGCACGGAAGCGGGCACCTGTTTGTACAACAGGCTGTGAGTAAAGCTTTGGAACTACATGCCCTGGTGTCCTCCACTTATTCCAGCATCAACCTGCCCAGCAGTGCTACATCCCCTGCGCCTGACAATACACCACCTAAGTGTCACCATATCTACTCTGCCCTGGGACAACAGCCCTGCCTGTGGAGGGCTATACCATCACTGCTGCACCACACCATCTGTCCCAGAGGATCTGTCTGCAGCGTCGGCCTAACATCTACATTGCTGAACACCACAGGTGGCGTCACGACTAATTCATTCACACTGAACATTTACAATGGGCGCCCAGGGCCATGGGCCGGGTCACAGCTACCATGACAACTTCCATTGAGATCCACCGGGCCCGGTACAGAGTACCCCACAGCCCTGGGTGTGAGGGCGTCCCTCAAGTAACTGTGCTATTGTAATAAATGTCACTGCTGACCTCAGGTGTGGGGCTTCTTTGTCACTCTTCCCCTATTTTTATAAAAATCGTTGATAGGAATCAGGATTCTTCCACTGCACTGGATGGATCCCAAGCTGTGTCGCCCTCCCATTCAGCTTCAGAGGGTGCTGCTCAGCAAAGACGTCAGTCCCAGTGTCTTGCTCAGAATCGTGCTGTTCGCTTGGTTACTGCTGGTGTCCAGCCAAAGCTATAATAACTAGCAATAGGCAACGGCAAACAGACATTCCTGGGACTAAGTCCAGAAATCACTCTATTGAGCATGCTCGTGAGGCACCCTCTCATTGGTGGTTGGTCGTCAGCTGCTCGGGTGACGTGGCAGTTCCAGATTGGTCCTCGAGCAAGGTCCTGTCTGACTGGACTTGAACAGAAACCTATAAAAGGTCCTCTTGTGCACGCGTTGGCGCAATAAGATCGCATGTGTTTCGTGTGTTGGTGGATATGCTACCACCCTATTTGCACATGTGCTGCTAATAGCACTGCGAGTGTGTTTCTAGACAGGCAGTGTAGGGTGGGAACTCCCTCTTGAACTTTGCATCTGCACCGGGCATCCTCACGCGCGCGTGCTAAAGCACACTGTGTCAGAGCAGGTTCAACCACCAGCTTAGACTTCCTGGGGGGATAGCTATAGGGACCTCAACTAGCATCATTACCACTATGCTCCTGTGACATCTAACAGGACATAGCTTAGAGTGCTCTCAGTTGTTGTACTGCTCTGTGGAGCAACAGAGTCAGGTACTTTGTACTCTGATCACACCGAGTGACGTTTAACTCAGCGTGTTTACGGTCCTCGCTCACAACTCCGCTCCACCATTGTTCACATTAGCTGCCGTTTTACATCTCTGCATGGTGGACCCCGGGTGGCGAACGTACCTAATTATTGTATTTTATTTGGTGTGTTCCTCCAACCCTAACAATCTTTTTTTGTATCAATTTAATAAAGTACACTTTTTTATCTATAGCTGCTTTTTGCTTCCTTTCTTTTCTGGATGCTTGATATTCTGTCAGACTACTTTTTTTGTTAAGAAAATCTAGTTTTATTCCAAAATAATACAGAGGTTTGGTAAAGTTAAACTTTTAAAAAGAATCTATCACAGTTAGAATTGTTCTCCTTCAGCTACAATCCTCCCCTTATTTCCGTATAATACCTAAAGCGGAAAAAATGGTACCGCTGTCATCAGTGTTTTGGATCAGTGTGCCATCCATTGTTTTCTGGTGTGGCTTAAGAAAAATCAATTCCAAATCGTCTCCTGTACTTTGCAATGCTAAACACGTACAGCACACGTATGTCACATGGATGCCATCCATGTGCTGTGCGTGTTTTACACAAACCCATAGACTTGTATTGGCCCTTGTCATCTGTGCTGTGGGTAAAAAATTGACATATGTCTGTGCGTTTGCACAGAACATGTGTCCATGCAAATCACAAGGAGCTGTGTGCAGCACCATAAATTATAATGGGTACGTGTGTCATCCGTGAAAAAAACGGATGCCACATGTAGTGCAAACACAGACATGTGAACGGGGCCTAAGATAGTGTTCATGGAATGGACTGCATCCCGTCTTACCGATGACGACTGTAACTGAATAACTGAAACTAAAGTGCACCATGTGTAAATTACATAGAATAAAGTTAGTTTAACTGGTTCATCTGTCTGAATAAACAAGGACATCTTTATAAACATGTTCACATTGCATATTATACTAGGGTGGTGGTGAATACAGTTATGTGCAAAATAATAGCAGTCTAACATAACTAATGTGTTTAATTACCGTTTTTGGCAGAAAAGATGATACAACAGGGGAAAAAAATTAATGACTAGGTGTAGGCAACTAATGGGCAACCAAAAGAATAAGCAGTCATGACATGACAGGCTGCTAAATGGGTGTAATTTACTCATTTATTGAAAGGGGGTGTTCTAATTAATAGCAGTGTGGAGTTCAGTTAGTGAGGTCATTCATTCTGTGAAGAAGCATGTGTCAATTATGGCCATTACTTAAACAAGGAGGGCAGGAAGTGTTGGACTTGTTGGTTTTAGCCCTTGCCAAGTAAGTAGAATGGGTCCTTCCAGACATTGTACCGAAGGAGAAAAAAACTTCAATAAAAAAGATGATGGGAGAAGAGAAAACATGTAAAGTGCACAGAATAATTGGCTGCTCAACTAAAAAGATTTCCAGTGCTTTATAATGGCAAAAAATACCCAAAACACATAGTAGTAAAAGAAATACTACCATCCGCATAGATCATATACTGGCAAAGAAGCATCCAATGATCAGCTACAGGGAGATCAAAGAAGTTCTTCAGCTACCTGTGAGTCCTGCAACCATGATCAAGACCTCTACGGAAGCCAAGCTATTTGCAAGAAATCCTCGTAAAATACCATTGCTGAAAAATGATGTGTTGAAAAGGTTATAGTCTGCCAAAGAACATATTGACTGACCTCAAGAGAAGTTGTGCAACGTTCTATGGACAAATGAGAGCAAGATTTTTCTTATTGGGTCTAAAAGCGGCTGACAGTTTGTGAGACAACCCATAAACACTGAATTCAAGCCACAGTACTCAGTGTGAAGACTGTAGAACATGGAGGTGCAGGCATAATGGTTTTGGGATGTGTCTCATACTATGGCGTTGGGCCCATTTATCGCATACCAGACACAATGGACCAGTTTGAATATATCAAGATTCTGGAAGAGGTTATGTTGCCTTATGCTGAAGGAGAAATGCCCTTGACATGGGTCTTTCAGCAGGACAATGGCCCCAAACACACCAGAAAGTGAGCAATATCATGGTTCCAGACCAACAAGACTAATGTTATGAAGTGTCCAGCCCAATTCCCAGACCTCAGTCTGATTGAGAATTTGTGGAGTGACATGAAAAATGCTTGTTTTCAATACAAAACCAAAGAATGCAAAAGAACTGTGGAATGTAGTCTAGACAGCTTGGGCTGGAATATCTGTTCGCAGGTGTCAGATGTTGGTTGACTACATGCCGGACAGATATAAAGCGGTTATCAGAAATAAAGGTCATATAACTAATTATTAGGTTAGTAATTAACAGAAAAGTCTGGAAACAAATTTCAGTTTATACTGTAAATATTCCAGTTTGTAAATGAAAATGTAGACATTGCTATTTTTTAACAGCTTATTATTTCTTTTTCTGCCTTTTTAGTTGAAAATTGATATTTTGTTCATGTTTTCATTTGGAAATGAATGTGCAGTGCTCACAGTGCTGTGATGTATATGGAAATACGTGCTATTGTGAGGATTCAGCTTTTTCTCAGTTGTTTCTGTTATTTTGCACATAACTGTAGACGTTTTAAAGAGATTGTGTTATTACAAAAAAATAACATTTTGTTAAAATCAGGTTTCTTATGTTAAATGTTTTTTATTCATTTCACTATTTGTATTAAAAAATTAGAAATCTTGCCATTTTCACATTGGCCACTTATGCTACTCTAGACTCATACTTCTATTATTTTCAGGAAATCCATATTACATTAGTAGCAATTGAACTCGCACCTTATCTTTTGCGCATCTAATGAGTATGTTCAAAGGTCACAGTGAAGAGAGAGGGAGCAGGGATGCCGTGATCTTACCTGCTGTTAGGCTGTGTGCCCACGTTGCGTTTTTTAAGCGTTTCCGCCTCGTTTTTGCTGCAGCGGAAACGCTTACAAAATGCATTCCCATGTAATCCTATGGGAATCTGCAGTTGCTGTGCCCATGCTGCGGATTTTCCCGCTGCAGAATCGCATAGCGGTAAAATCTGCAGCATGTCCATTATTTCTGCAAAATCGAGGCAATTCCACCGCCATAGGATTGCATTGAAATGCTAACTTTACACATTTGGCTATGCCCACCATGCGTAAAGTGAGCGCTTCATGTGGGGAGACTCTCATCCATGCCCTGGGTACCATATTCATGTAAAAAATAGAATTAAAATAAAAAAATAGGATATACCGGGTGAGTCATAAAGGACGGATGTATTTGAAGTGGCTATAACTCACCACCAGGTGGAGGTAGAGATGTGCGGGAGGCGGGGTTATGTTTGTGAGGTGAAAGCATTGTTTTTATTTTAGTTTCAGTTTAAGCTATGGTGCCGTGGACGATAGAACATCGCGTTTTTGCGTACGACAGTTTTGTCAAGAATAATGAGTGTATCACAGCCGTTCAGCGTGAGTTTCGGCGTCATTTCAATATTCACAGAAATCAATCTGTTCCCGCTCGTAACACTATCCTACGTTGGGTTGAAGCACTCCGTACACGAGGTACACTAATGAACAAACGACCACCGGGGGCTCCACGAACGGCACGTACCCCTGAAAATGTGGAACGCGTCAGGCAAGCCATGCTGCGTAGTCCGAGTCGATCTGCTCGGAAACATTCTTTAGAACTTGCCATCAGTAATCGTACAGTAAGGCGTATTTTGCATTTAGACCTGCATTTCCACCCCTATAAAGTGGCCATTGTGCAACAGTTGGAGCGCGGGGATTACGCAGCGCGACTGAAGTTCGCACATGAGATGGAAGCAATTATTGAGCAAAACGACAACCTTATTTTATTCATGAGTGATGAAGCTCATTTCCATGTCAATGGCATGGTTAATCAGCAGAACTGCCGTTATTGGGCCTATGAAAATCCGAAAGAATTACATGAACGACCGCTGCACAGCCCTAAGGTAACGGTGTGGTGCGCTATGGGCAAATATGGCGTGATCGGTCCGTACTTTTTCGAAGGCGATAATGGCAATACTGTTACCGTGAACTCACAACGTTATATCGCCATGATAAATAACTTCTTTGTTCCTGAGTTACGACGGCAACATATCCCCATCTCTAGTGTGTGGTTTCAACAAGATGGGGCAACGGCCCACACAGCCGGAGCAACAATGAACGTTCTTCGCCCTCTCTTCCCTGGTCGCATCATTTCCAGGTTTGGCGATATTAATTGGCCTCCTAGGTCCCCAGACCTGTCCATGTGCGATTATTACTTATGGGGTCACCTCAAATCACGTGTATACAAGCTTAAGCCTCGATCATTACAAGAACTGAAGGAAGCTATTCGAGTGGAAGTTGCCCAAATCGACAGAGTTGTGTTGGAACGTGTTGATGCCAACTTCCAAGAACGCCTTTGGAAATGCATCACTGATAATGGCCACCACATGGCAGATGTTGTTTTCCACACTTGAATTTGTCAAATATTTGTCAGTATACGTAACCAAATCTGTGAATACAATTATATTTAATAAATATTTAACGATTTTATGATTAGTTTAAAAACGTCCGTCCTTTATGACTCACCCGGTATTTACCCTCTGTTGGCCCCCGGAGTCCTCCCGGCCCTCAATGGTGCTGGCGGCAACTTCCGTTCATCAGAAGTCTTTCGCGCAATGCATCCCTGGGAGCAGAAGTTGCCACCAGCGCCAATGAGGAGCGGGAGAACTCCGGGTGCCGACAGAGGGTAAGTATATCCCTATTTTTTATCTTTTACTATAGGCAGCATAAATAGTAAAAAGTCGGTCACACTTGTCAAGCACTATGCTTGACAAGTGTGACCAACCTGTCAATCACTTTTCCAAGCGATTCTTCAAATCGCTTGGAAAAGCACAAGCATGCTGCAAGCTAGAAACGCAGCATTTCTGCACATAGCCTAAATGTTGTATCACGTGTTACCAGTTGTGTATACAGGTGTTTCCTATCATTGTAATCGTGCTTATGAGGATAATGTGACTGCTGAAAACTTCCTGAAGGAACAGAGTACATTAGTTTAGGGGGGCAATTCATTAAGACATGCATTTCATATGCCAGTGTTAATGAAGGGCTTGCTGGGGTACGATGCATCTTCTCCATGGTGTGCGCCTCCATTGCACCTTGCCAGGAATAAGTGGTTGTTTCATTAGATTGTAGACACACGTAAATTATTCTGTCTCTTCATGTAATCTCAGACAGATATTGATGTTGAGATCCGGGCTCTCTGGTGGCCATATCACTTCTAGCACTCCCTGTTCTTCTTTTCACTGAAGATGGTTCTTAATAACATTCGTTCTATGTTTATGATCATTGTTTGTTGCAGAATAAATATAGAGCTAATCAGACGCCTCCCTGATAGCACCATCATATCATCATTTTCAGGACACCTTGTTCTTCTTTATGCTGAACATAGTTCTTAATGAAATTGCCTGTATGTTTGCAGTCATTGTCTTGTTACAGAATAAATCTGGAGTCAATCAAAAGCCTACCTGATGGTATTACATAATGGTTAAAGGGGTTTTCCCAGGAACAAAGTTAATTTATAATCAATAGATCTTGGAATAAAAACAAGTTTAACGATTGGATGAGTTAAAAAATGTTCCTGTGCTGAGATAATCTTATAAATGTGTCCCTGCTATGTACTGTGTAATGGCTGTGTCTGACCGTGCAGGGACACGGTCTGATCATACTACAGCTCCTGGAAGGAGAGGGAGCAAAAGAGTATGCAGACAGAACAGCCTGGGATCACAGCTGCTGCTTTCCCTAGCTGGGTCCAACTGGTTTCTGCCAGTTGTGAGCTGATGGCACTGCTGAATATAATTGGAATTTGAAGAGAATCAAGCATGATGCGTCTTTTATTGACTGCACAAGTTTCCATGGCTGACCACTCCATCTATGGTTGTCAACGTTGCCCAATTTTTGGTGCTTCTTCAAAGGAGCTTCAAGAGCTCATCTTAAAACCCCAGTTTGCTTTGAAATCTTTGCCTGGGAGATCTCGCTGATGCAGAATAATTACCCTGTGTCTTGTTGCTGTTCTCAGTGTTGCCATGGTGACAAGAAACAGTCTTCCACAACCTGTATAACAGAGTTTGGCTTTTCCTTACATAGTTTTAAGCCTCCTACACAGCTGTTTCTGTCAATGACTGTTACAGCCTACATATGAAAGTGCTGATCATTATTCCCTGTTTAATATAATTGGTTACTCATACTCCTGACTATGATCCTACAAAATCACCGACTTTGAGCAACTGTACCTAGAAGAATTGATGAGAGAGTGGTCACACCATAATATTAATTTGATTTAGATTTCTCTTTAGTACATTCAAATTGAATTTGAATTTTGTTAATTGATAGAAATGTTACTAATTTATATCCCTTTTTTTAGAAAGCATACTTACGTTGCAGCAACTTTTTCCACAACTGCCTAAACCGTTTTGCACAGTGCTGAACATGCCATAAAAGCTAAAAATGTCTTCCTCTAGAATAAAGGCTTAAACTTTTAAATGAAATGCTGATCGTTCACAAGCTCGGTCTTTAAATGTTGGATGCTTATAGGCTCTTTATATTTGAGTAATACTGCCTTACGGCCAAATGACATCAAACACTAAATGGTAAAGTGAAAACTGTAATTACATGTAATTTAGTGAATTTACAAAACTTTTAATGCTCTAGTGTCATACGTGGTTTCGTATAATTTTAAGTGACTCATATTTCATACTTAGTATAGGAGCAAACTGCCTATTTCATGCCAATATTTGAAATCCCTTAAACCTATAAATAATACATAGTAAAGTTTAAAGAAACACAATGTCAACTTCTTACAGGAGTACCAAACATCTTCATATGCCACTTATTATCATTACTGTAGAAAACAGGCCAATTACATGATGACATTCAGCCATTTGCTGTTATCTGTTGGGGAACCTGACAAAAAAGTTTTTCTTGCAGAGATAGAACCGAAAGGTTGCACAAGGAAACATATAATAAACAGTAGGACAATCTGCAAAGCAGCTAGTACTGCTTATACAATGAAGAAAATCTCGTAATGTAAACGTGTAGATTTCCATCCATTGAACCATACTGTATAAAACCCATGTTGAGGGTAATGCCCCCCAAATTTTTAATTTTAGGGACAGCATTGGGGATCCATGAACAGGAGTGGATGGATGTGCTTTTTTGGGAAATATATTGTTGGACATATAAATTTGTTTGATGGGCAATTAATTGTAGGACTTCTTGGGTGACAAAAATTTGGAAAAACTAAAAGGGGATAAAATTGGTGACATCTACTTTTATTCGAGGGGTTGATAAAAATGGGTGACTATGAGAGGAAAATGCAATGTCAGGATACCACAATGGAAAGGGGAATATGGAACTTAGCCCTGCCACTGACATTTCAGTAGTGAAGACTGACTCCGCTATCATTGGAATGTAGAATCCCTGTGGAGGAAGAGGCATTGTCATTGTCTGAATACATTACTGCTTCATAAGAAGATTCCGTCTCACTCCCAGAACTGCAGGAGCAAAGCAGGGAGTACATTCTGCAGGCCACTAGTTTTTTATATGACTGCTTAACCAAAAAACAAAACCCTAACCTAATCAAGCACTAGTAAATCTATATACACGGCACGGTGGCGGCTAAGTGGTTAGCACTGCAGCCCTGGGGTCCTGGGTTCAAATCACACCAAGGACAACATCTGCAAGGAGTTGTATGGTCTGTTTGCATGGGTTTCCTCCGGGTTCTCCGGTTTCTTCCCACATTCCAAAGACATTGTTAAGGGCTGGCGGAACGCACCAAATAAATAAAGATGAAATAATGTATGAGGTGCGTTCGCAGCCCCGGCCCACCATGCAGAGGTGACTAACTGCAGCTGAACAATGAGGGAGCGGCTTGTAGAAGAAAGCCGGACACTGGTGGATAACCACTGACCCGGTGTTAGCAGGCACGAACCCCGTTGCTTCACGAAGCACGTACCAGCCGGCCAACAACTGCAACCTGTTAACGTCACAGGTCGCGGTAGTGTGTACCACCGCTTAGTACGGGTGCAACGTCCGCCCTGATGGACACCACTAACCAGCCTATCAACTGAGCTGGAAAGCGCCCCTAAGGCGCACATTACTTGGGCGGACGCTGCGGTAGCAGTGGTCCAGGAGGCCTATACTGGCCGACGCCCAAGGCGCTGGAGGAAGACGATGAGGAACACTGCAGCACTATGCAGTGTCAGAGCTGCTGTGCTGACTCTAATTCCTAACCCTAACTCATGCGTAATATCCAAGGAGGGGGAATTATAATGCATCAGTCACCAGGCTCATTCATCCATCATCACACATACACTAAGTACTATAGCCTCAGAGTCTATTATAGCGCATGGCGGGGCGGCCATGTGAACTTTTTATAGCCGTGCCCTTCCAGAACCTTCCTGATCCTCCTGATGGGCCAATCAGAACGGGAGAAGGACATGAGCATGTGACTCCCGATCGAAAGGGAGATTGTCTCATGAGCATGCTCAGTCGACCGAAGGAAAGACTTAGACTCTGGAGTCTTTTGCTGCTGGCCAGGCTGCATTGCCATGACTGGACCAAAGGTGGCAGCAGCAACCGAACCCACAATGCTGGTATGGGCAGGATGCCGGGATCATGGAGTCTGCTGAGCAGGCTCCACTGCGGCCGGAGAGGAATAGGAGACCGACGATGGCAAGGCTTGGGATTCCCGCTGTGCAGCGCCTGGAACCCGACGCCTAACAGACAAACTGATAGGGAATTTAGATTGTGTGCCCCATCAAGGACAGCGATGATAATGTCTGTAAAGCACTGTGGAATTAATAGCATTATATAAATGAGTAAAATAAAAATAAATAAATTATATTGTAGGGGTTGTACTCACTCGGGTGCGACAGAAGGAAAACAGGAGGCACATTCCTTTAAAAGTTCATATGGATTTATTGGTCCATGAACACAGAAGCAAAAACAGAAAGTAAACAGCCTTTAGATCAGGCAAAACAAAGTACAAATGTCCATAGCAGGGCTCTGCTCCACCAGGCCTGTGGTCACACAGGCTGGGATAATGTCCAGTACATCAGGCTCGATGTGGAGCCTCACACACAGGAGGCCTTCTCTCTCCCAACACACAGATCATTTGCCAACAACAGCCTTCATTATATAGGCTGTTAACCACACCCAGATGTGAGGTATGTGGGTAGCCAGACCCACCCTTCTCTCATAGCTACCCGCAAGCCAGATCCAGGTGCAATAAACATACCTTTTAGTGCTTTCATGCACTAGAGAAAATACTCAAGTCATCTCTGTGACACATACCTCCTATCGAATATGCGACCATTAGCCACACTACAATATATATTACTTTTTTTTGTACTTTTGAAGAAACCTTAAATCTAAACAGACGTTCATTCTGTTCTCCTGGGTCTCAGCTTCCCTTGGTAGTTGAAACTCCAGAGATTTTCTGACTCTGTGGGTGGGAGCACTTTTTAATTATTTCTCAGAGCTGTTAAAAAGCGTTTGAGAGGAATAAGGACTGTTAACTGCTGTCATTAAAAGGCTTGTCTGTGGTCATTAAAGAGGTTGTCCACTACTTTATCAATGTCTGATCAGTTGGAGTCAACACTCGGCAACTCTTTCGACCAGCTGTTTATGGTGTCAGTGGCATATACTGCCGACTGGAAGTGCTCAATTGCCGAGCTGCTCATTCTGATAGTGGCCGCGGCAAGGTACTGCACATCCTCTCCCTATTCAAATCTATAACAGGCAGATGTACAGTACCCTGCCATGGTCCCTATCAGAAGAAGCAGCTCCTCAATTGAGCACTTCTGGCTGGCGGCATCCGCCGCTAATACTCAGAATAGCTAATCGGCGGGGGTGATGGGTGTCAGTACCCAACCGATCAGACATTGATCACCTATCCTAAGGATAGGTCATCAATGATAAAGTAGTGGACAACTTCTTTAAGGTACAGTTACATATAGTTTTTGAAGGAAATTGGCAGGAATTTTGTTCCAAACATCTTTGAGCAAATACTTCTGTCACGATCCCGTTGCTGCCACCAATATGTCACAGACCCACCCGCTGACAGCAACATGTCACGGACGGGGGGATGCGACGCACTGCCGACACATAGCTATCACAGGCGCAGGGGGGCTTATCTTAGTTATCCCACCGCTGGCACCATGTGACAAAAAAACAGCAAGCTAATCTTCCCCTAACAATTTATCGCAGGGGGGTTATTTTGGATGCATCACCACTGCTAACAATCTTCCACGAACTGCGGGGATTTATGTATATCCCACTTTCTCAGTTCCACTTTGGAACTCGCAGCTCTGTGGCGCCCCCCTTTACCCTCAGGTCAGTCAGAGAACTACACCTGGGATAATTGGTCACCGGCCGGCTGCTTCAATGAGGTCTGGCCACCCGGCACGCTGCAGTGAGGGACTTATAAATGCTCTGGCCGCAGCCACCCAATTAGCTTATAAGATCCCTTTCCATCATAGCCAGCAGTACCTGGGGCCCAGATCACACTTCGCTGCCATCAGCTACGATTTACTTAATCAATGAGTTAATTAAGAGGATCCGTAGCAAACCCCCAAATTAGAAGCAATTATCTTAAATGCATGTGTACGTTCGTTCCTAGAGCATGAAGGCAGACTAATAAATTTTATAATTTATTCCCCAAAAGGGGGCAGTGATTTCAGAGATAAAAGATGTTACAAAGTTGAGATATTAGATATGTACAATGCAAATATAAAATAAAAGGAATTAACATAATCAACACTTACAGTTGCTTAATGGTCTTTAGGCTAACCATGAGGGGAGGAGGTTGGGCCACACGTCGCCCTGCATCTTGGGTCCTTTCAGCATGAAAACCTCCAGCTCATCTGACTAATTTCAGGGGAGGAGAACCTTATAGGTTTGGATTTGTGACATCATAAAAGGGGCCGTCTGGGGTCGGTCCTCCCCCCTTCTCTAAGTTACAATTCTGACTACAAAACTAATGACTATATCCCGCAGAGGGTACCTCATATAAACACGCACATGGCATCATTCTTTGTAGTTTGTCTAATACAATAATTCAAAACCAAACATGCAGTAGTTATGACACACCGTTTAGGCTAAGTGCACACGTACGTTTTTGCCCTGTGGATTTTTCTGCGCAGAATTGATGAAATCCGCATGTCAAATGACCTGCATTTTTCCTGCGGATTTCTTCCTGTTGTTTTGCAGTTTTCTTGCGGTTTTTGTGCGGTTTTCCCCTGTGGATTTGGAGAATGGAGCAGGTGGAAAACCGCACAAAAGAAGTGACATGCTGCATATTTTGAACCACAAGAAAACCGCGCGAAAAAATCCGCAGCGTCTGCACAGCGTTTTTTTTTTTCTATTGATTAACATGCTACTGTACATCACAATGCGGATATGTAGCGTTTCTGCGCGGTAAAATCCGCTGCGGATCCGCAGGAAATCTGCATCGTGTGCACATGGCCTTAGAAGGAATCCATTTCTCAGTTTCTGGGGGTGCTAGAACCGTGAAAATTATGGCCTGCACGCTGGTTTCGTGCATTTTGCAGAAATGTAATTTTCATATCTCTGCCGCGTATGTTTTTTGCGCTATAGCTTCTTTTAATATTTCCCCTACGTGAGTTAGCCGCATGGCCAGGACAAAGAAGTCCTTTTCTGGCTAGGGGGAAGGGAGAAGAATCCTCACTGAAGTCTCAGATTTCACAGAGCTGCAGGCAGAGAGACACTGGTGTGTGTGTGGAAGGGCTGTGGGGGAAAGAGGAGGGGGTCACCTCTGCAGCGTGTGGCAATCAGAAATCTAATTTGTAGTGTAACAATGGGAGATTCTGGAATGTTCCAACGACGTCATATCTTACTTATTATTACAACTTCTAACTTTTCATGTAATTCCAGTCATACTTGAGGTTTAGATCAAGGTTTTGTGGGGGCCATATCATCGCCTACAAGACTCCCTACTTTTCTTTATGCCGATGATAGTCTTAATGACATTGTCTGTATGCATGTGGTCATTATCCTGCAGCAGAAAAAAATTTAACCAAATAGTATGCTTTCCTGATAGCAATGTATAATGGTTAAAGAAGTTGTCCACTACTTTTTACATTGATGGCCTATATTTAGTCAGCAATGTCTGATCGGCCGGGGTCTGACATGTGGCACCCCTTCTGATATTGGTGCTGCTGGCCGCTAACCGGAAGTACTCACTTGCTGAGTTGCTCCATCTTTTACTACTGGACGGGGCTTGGTTCTGCACACAGGAGGCAGATGTACACTACAAACCCTGGCCGCTACAAGTAAATAGAGCAAAAAAATAAATAAATAAATAAATAAAAAGTAAATAGAGCAGCTCAGCAAGTGAGTACGGCTGGCCGCCGTTGCTGACACCTATAACAGATGATCAGAAGGGGTGCTAGGTGTTGGACAGATCAGACATTCATGACCTCTCCTAAGGATAGATCATCAGTGTAAAAGTAGTGGACAACCTCTTTAAGTTTCTACCTGTATTTGTCATCATTCAGAACACCAAGATATAGGTAGTGTTGAGGACCACACATGCAGTGGTTGGCCAAGGAAACTTATTGCAGCATATAAAAGACACATCATGCTTACTTTTCTTAGACATTGCAAGATGTCCAGCTGTGCCATCAGCTCAGAACGTTCAGCAACCAGTGCAAAATATACAGCTGTTTTCTATAAAACTCCAGACTTTTTTTCTACTCAGTAATTGCATATAATTTTCAAAATAACATCATACGCCTGAAAAAACCTTAACGATTATTCCGTGTGCAGTAGATAAATAAGGATATATCCATTGGCAATAAAATGCATCAATGCTTCCAAATTTCCCAATTTCCTTGGAATAAGCGTGCACAATGGACAAACTTAAGGTACCGTATATACTCATGTATAAGCTGAGATTTTCAGCACATTTTTTTGTCCAGAAAGCCGGCGGGGTAGGGGGAGCGGCGGAGCAGCCGCAGGAGCCGGCGGCTGGGGCACAGTGACAGCTTTAGCCGCCGACAGAAGATATCATACTCGCTCTCCTCGCGCCATCACTGCATCTCCATCCCTGCACCGGCAGCTCTTCCTGTGCTGATTGGTCACCTGGTACCGGTCATTAAGGTAATGAATATGCATGCGTCTCCACTGCCATAGGTGTGGCACGTATATTCATTACTAAGGTGGCAGTGGTGCCACGTGACCGCTCAGCACAGGAGAGGTGCTGCGTTGGGACAATGGAGATGCAGCAACGGCACAAGGAGGGTGAGTAGAACAAGGGAGGGTGAGCCATGCACACAATGATGGGACATGATGTGAGCCATGCATGCAACAATGGGACCGGGGGAGCCATGCATACAACAGGGGGAGCCACAAATAGAAAGAAAGGACGAGAGGAGCCACACATACCAGGACAGGACGGGGGAGCCACACATACCAGGACAGGACAGGGGAGCCGCACATAGCAGGACAGGACGGGGGAGCCACACATACCAGGACAGGATGGGGGGAGCCACACATAGCAGGACAGGACAGGGGGAGCCACACATAGCAGGACAGGGCAGGGGGAGCCACACATAGTAGGACAGGAGGGGGGAGCCACACATAGCAGGACAGGAGGGGGGAGCCCCACATAGCAGGACAGGACGGGGACCCACACATAGCAGGACAGGACAGGGGGAGCCACACATAGCAGGACAGGAGGGGGGAGCCACACATAAGTATAAGCTGAGGCACATAATTTTGCCACGGAAAACTGGGTAAGCTTATTGACTGGAGTATAAGCCGGGTATAAATTGTCCCCTCATCCCTCTCCTGCTGTGTGGCTTCCCCCCAGTATGCATGGCTCAGCTCCCCCATCCCATCCTTCTACATATGGCTCAGCTCTCTGTCCTCTCCCATGCTCCCCCATCCTCCTCAGTGCTTCCCCCGTCCTTCTCTATGCTCCTCAATGCTCCCCATCCTCCTCTGTGCTCCTCCCATCCTCCTCTGTGCTCCCTCATTCTACTCCATGCTCCCCCCTCCTCCTCCGTACTGCTCAGTGCTCCCCTGTCCTGCTCTGTGCTTCCCCGTCCTGCTCCGTGCTCCCCCCTTCCTCCTCTGTGCTCTCCCGTCTGCTCCATGTTCCTGTCCTCCTCCGTGCTCCTCCGTCCTGCTCCATGCTCTTCTGTCCTTCTTCGTGCTCCTCAGTGCTTTCTCGTCCTCCTCCGTGCTTCCCCCGTCCTCCTCAGTGCTTCCCCCGTCCTCCTCCGTGCTTCACCCATCCTCCCTTGTGCTTCTCCTGTTCTTCCCCCGTCCTCCTCCGTGCTTCCCCCGTCCTATGGGAGTGGAGTCATGTCCATATTCATTACCTTAATGAGCGGTACCATGTGACTGCTCAACACAGGAAGAAGCTGCAGGCCTCGAGACAACGGAGGATGCAGGGACGTTCAACGATGGGACAGGAGGGTGTGTATGATGTCCCGCTCCCCCTACTCCGCTGGCTTTCTGCACAATCTCTCGTGTATAAGCCGAGGGGGCATTTTCAGCACAAGAAAAGGTCTGGAAATCTCGGCTTATACACGAATATATACAGTATATTAAATTTTTGAAAAGCTAAAACATCTTTGGCATTGTATTGAAAGAAGATCACTGTGCTGTGCAGGTCACTATGATTACAGGGATACCAAATCTGTCCATGTTATTTGCTGATTTGTAACGTTTATTATTTTTTTAAAAGAAAGCACAGTAAAATGACATTATTGTGTTTTTCTTTATTTTTTTAGTAATTTTATAGGACGAAAAAAATACATTTATATACAATATATCTCTGTCTCAGTATAATCTGCTTGTGGGGTTAGTGGTTGCAATACAGATTAAGTATACAAAATTCTCTCAGTAACATCACCATAGTGTGTGTCTCAATAGCTTTAGATGTTGTCTGCAATTATAGAGGTTGTCGGTTCAAGTCCCAGGGAGACTCATGAAAATAACGTTTTTAGTAGCATTACAGGAACTAAAAAAACTGACTTTTTCTTCACCTATATAGTACAAATACAAAGACATACACTGCTGTATATAATGTATCTCTATGTATAAGGCCGGGGTCACATGAGCGTATAGCATGCTGAATGCTATCCGATGTTTTATCAAATACACTCAGCCGAAAGTTATACTATGGGACACTGCAGGTCAGCGATTATTTTTGTCAGCATGAGAAAACAATAGAAGCATGCAGACTTGGCTCACAAGCACCCATACCAGTCTATGGGTGCATGTGAAACATCAGACTGTTTTTGGATGTTGCACCGTCCTCACTAAATGAAGCAGACTTCATGTAGCTATACAGGCAGCTAAACTGCTATACCAGGGTCCAATAAGGAGACAGTAGGTTGAATCTGTGCTTTATTGAACGTGATGGTCTTTCGGCGCGGTGAAACTACAAGCAAAACATATATCTACACTGAGTCAATACAGGGTACATCAGAGATACATATTATACATAGCACAATATAAATCAAAATCTGCGCTAATAGCTAACCAGGGGAAGGACTAATTAACTAGGCTAATATGAGACAGGAATTGGATACAGGAAACTTGAATACATACCAGTGATGCTGTCACAAGGGGAGAAGAGAAATGAGATGCTTCCTGAATGCAAGCAGAAGGAAAATGGTGGACTGGAGGGAAAATGGGGCTGAACTAACCATAATCCTTTGTAAAAGGCTACCAGGGTGCATTGCAACCTTACCAGAATGCACAGCGAACGGAGGGAAATGTCAAAATGAAAGTAAAACACACAATAACACTGCGGTTATGACTCTGGTCACTAGATGGAGCCAGAAAACACTGTAAACATTAACAAGCAGAATAATCAGGGATTATGAATTAAATGTCAGAGACAGAACAGATGTCGTCCCAGTGCAGTCTGATTTATGCCGATAAGACAATGGAGGAGATGAAGAAATTACTTTCTATGTCTCCTCCACACCTGTACTGCCATTCTCTCATAAGAAAGGATCGGAGCATAGTGCACTGACACACTGAAGAGTTTGAGCCCAGTGTCATTAGCATATTGCATCCGATGCACTTTTCATCGGATGTATTCGCTTGTGTGATCTCAGCCTTATAGTATGATCTGCTTCTGGGTTCACTGCCTGCAATACAGGGCAAAATGACCAAATTCTCCTATCTACAGTACATTGTTGTGGGCTGTGGCTCATCACTAGAGAACATGAGATCCTCAGTTCAAGTCTGAGGGAGATCAAATCACAAGACAAAGAAAGAAATCGCTTAATTTAGGTGAAGAAGGAGCTACGGAGCGATGAAGATGTCAGAGAGAGGCGAGTATTTAGGAGCCGGGATGATTGAAAGCTATGCCGATAGGTATAAGTAGATGTGACATCACTAACCCTTTTAGAGAGGGTTTTTTTTTTTTGCTCAATGGTGCCGTGTCACAGTTTCGGTTATATGCCTGCCTCAACGGCCATAAATCCCTCCCCTAACCCGTTCGGATACAGAATATATATTTATTTTGGCACCTCCAACATAAGTAGGCATTTCATGACCTAGAACAAATTATTTAAGACAATAAACCACATTTCAATTACAGCTTATCATCTGTGCTTTCGTATATTTTCCTGTAAATTAGCGGTGTCTAGTGGGACAACTTTCCATCATTTTATACTTTACCTTGTTTAAAACCAATGTTTCCATAAAATTGTGGTTTGCCTGTAATTTACTAGAGTTTATCCAGTGTTAGTTATATACAGTATGTATGTAAGACTTACTGAGCGTCTTTGTGGACTCTGATTGCGCAAATAAGTTTTTTCAGAGAAAACATCTTTTCCTGTTTTGCTGGCAGAGATTCAAACCCAAATTGCATCTAAGGTCAGCCATTTTCCAGATTGTATGATATATATTTATAACTCTTGATCACTGGACAGGAAAAAAATGTATATATCCTGTGTGATTCACTGCAGCAGTGTCTAAGGCTTTATGCAGACAATAATTTCATGTCCACACAGTCACACAGCACTATTAGTCGCCCAGTATTGCCCTTTCTTAAAGAGAACCTGTCATTTACTAAAAACAACCTGTTAAAGCCTTTAAAAATCCATTATCTCCCCTTATTCTTTTGCTTTTCTTCCATTTTGCACTTCATCACTCCATTACAGAGATATTCACATTTCATGCTGTTGGAGCAAAATATGTGCAATCTCTGCTTATAGTTCAACTTGGTGCTTCTTCAGAATCTTCTGTAGGGTGTGCATTGTCACTCCACCCTCCCAGACACTGTCAATCACAGATCAACAGCTAATCAGGCAGTCTCAGACATTGCTGAGCTGTGATTGGCAGCATGAAGGAGGGAGGAGAGAAAGTACACACCCTCAAAAAATATATGAAGAAACGCCCAGTTGGACTACAAGCAGAGATTTTACATATTGAGCTCCAAAAACAACAAATGTGAATATCTCTGTCATGGAGCAAAACAGGAAAAGCAGTAAAATCCTGGAACTCTGGCATTTATCTCAATTTTCTGGGCAAGTGACTGGTTTTCTTTAAGGGGAATTTGTGAGCAGGTTTATGCTATGTAATCTGAGGACATCATGAGGTAAAGGTTAAAACACAATTCAATTATGTGTAATTTATCAAGCCGTGTACTGTTGTTTACGTACAGTGAAGGTTTTATCACTAGGACATTATCACTGCCAGGTCTGATGTGCATGCGACTGCTAGCCCGACTTCATCCCCTCCTGTGGTAAGCAGCTAACTGTCAATAGACAATGTCAATAGACAATGTACATACAGAGCCTGGTGCAGTGGGGGTAGCTTTCTGAGCTCTGCTACAAGCTAATTCTAATAACTCTGATTGCGTAAGAACCACAGCAGCCAGTAAACTAAGTGATTCATCGTTGGATTCTGGGTCTCTTTACCTATGTCAAGGATAACAGTTGGGGGGCAGCCACGCAGATCCCATCACTCTTACCACTTTGTCAAAAATGACACCGGAGAGATCACGCAGATCTCTCTGCTGCCACCATTTTGTTAAGGATATGCAACTCTTCTGCCTCCAATTGTCAGGTCAATTACACAATTGATTAAAGAGGGATGGACGCAGCCACTTCCACTATAAGGTATAATGCCCGCAGGTGGTGCACGAGGTTCGTGGACCCACTGTGCCACATGGCTGGGCCTGCCTAGTAAGGAGTGTAGCTAAGCAGCTACCTTGTGTTCTCCGGAGCTCCTGATGGTGGAGAAAGACGGGACTGGTACCACTCCTAGGCAGTCGCCGATACTGTATCTGCCGATCCCAGTGGTTGGGTTTGCTGATACAAGGAGACATGATTTTATAAATATATCAAAATGATACGAAATGGGAACAAAGCAAAAGAGTATATATAATTATATGAAATAAAAAGGAATAACGAAAGGCAATCACTAAATCTGATGTTGCAGGAACAGCTTTTATCTTACCGGAGAGAAGCCCTATGACTTAGCTCACTGTGAGAGTATCCCATTTTCCTATGTCTTCCCAAATGAACAAAGACAGAGGCCTAAATTTTCATTTTTCATTAGTTCAAGGCTATGCCCACATACCCCCCCTTGATGGACTCACATGGGGGCGGGTTGTTGGATGTGCTAGGTCCTTCAGAATTCCATTAGGTCTCCAACTTACAGGATATCTTCTTCCCTGGAAGTCCCAAGTAGTAGATATTTTCATTATTTGGATCCTTCAGACGGAACCTGAAAACCCACCTCTTCAAGAAAGCCTACAGCCTGCAATGACCCCGCTACCTCCTTCTCTCTCACCACTACCGGTGACATCACCTCAACCAACACCGGAACTGCTGCAACCCACCAACCTACTGTCTCCTTCCCCACCATCCTGTAGCATGTAAGCCCGAAAGGGCAGGGTCCTCTCTCCCCTCTGTATCAGTCTATCATTGTAAGTTTGTTTACTGTAAGTGATATCTGTAATTTGTATGTAACCCCTTCTCATGTACAGCACCATGGAATCAATGGTGCTATATAAATAAATAATAATAATAATAATCATGTTTCTTACCACAATTTTATTTGTCTATAGAGATTAAATATGGCCTGGATAACACAATCCACCGGATTGTTATTAAGTTGAAGGGGTTACAATAGCCTTACATTAATGTGAATGAATGCTTTATGCTCATCATTTTGCTACAACACCAAAAATATATCTTCCATAAATATCGGATCGATGCAAACCTCAATTTTCATCACTGACCACAGGCTCCAAAACATCTAAGAAGATTATTTGATCAGAGGAAGCCTTATCCCTGTGGAAAGGTACTTCCCAGCTACTGCATAAACAGATCTCAGTTTTATTGTCTTCTTTCCAGCAAATCTCCCTGCTGCAATTTTCTGGTCACCTCAGGAGATCCCTACTTCAATGGAGATGGAACTATCAGCTCCCTGTCTCTTCCCTAGATATAATTAGTTTTTCTCTTCCTAGCTGTAATTAAATCTGTATGTTCAATGTGGAATTATATTTCATTGTAGGTTGAAGTGTTAGTTCTTTCTTTCTTCCCATATGTTCAATATAATGGGGACATGCTTTCCCCTGGAGAGGTCTGTATGGATTAAAATTGTTCTCTACGACAACCCATATTACACTGCTCTCAGATGAGGTAGCAAAAAACTGCTGACAAATGGGACCTTAAAGGGAATCTATTCGTTAAATTTGGAGGCACTCCCAATCATGTAATGTGCATGGTGGCCTCAACCATGTGTAAATGTTGGACAGCTATGATTCAAATGCCTGACCCTTATATCAGGCAGCACTTTTCTCCTCCTTCCGCCTTGAAAGCACATGAATTATTATTAACTGAGCCATCATGTGTGTGGATGAACGCCTAAAAATTATTCCAACATAGTGTCTCATTGAAAAAAAACAAACAAACTATACCGCATAGTATATGCTGGGAACCTTTACGTTTGTGTACACTCTGTGTGGATCTTGTGGTGTCTCTGTAATGTACAACATTCAAGGTTCAGGCAGCCATACTAAAATTTAGATTGCGCGTTCCCTTTAGAGAGAGGGAGTGATGGCAATGTCTGCAGGGAAACAGAAGAGAAGAAATAAAATAAAGTTCCAGCTTTTACAAAATGTTTCCTACTGTTAGATGACTCCACTTACTCATTTAGCTTGAGTGAGGTGTAACTCTAAGCCAGAATCTAGCGAGGGTTTCTTTTTCTTCTGGTTACGGTTGTTAAATAATTTTAGAAGGTGCTAATAGATTAGTGAATATTTTCTCTGTGTGTTATAGATATGCAGCAGTTCTCCTAATTTTCAGAAATACATTTCCCTATTGAAATGTACACATGAAAATCTCTACAGTACAGTCTCGCTGGAAAGTCCAACTCACGGCCAGCTACACCCCGCAGCAGTTTCTCTCCTCGCCTGCCATCCAGTATGTGCTTGCTGTCTCCCATGGCAACAGAACACATTGTCAGCAAACACATACTTTTGGAAAGGACCACACCTAAGTGACTTATAAAAAACAGACTCCCTCTTCATCTGTGTACTACAAAAATGTCTGACTCAGCTTCCAGCTCCAACAATGCGATGCATAACGGACAGGTTTAATAAAGACACCAGCTCCACATAATAACTAAGGATGCATCTTAAGAGCCGTCATTCTGCAGAAATTTTGATACTATTTCTTCAGCTTTCCATAGTTCCACTCATAACATATGTAGTATGGAAAACATTTTGTTTTACTGTTTAACCATTTAAAGCTTTCTAATTATTGTCACGTTAAAGTCCTTGATTGCGTGAAAAATAATTAAACATTTTTTATAGCCATACTTCTTTGCTTTGCTCCTTGTACTTGAAGTAGACTCCTATGGGGAGCTGAAAAGCGTTGTACGAGTTTAGCCTATGTTTAAAGTCAATAAAGCAAACTACTAGGCAGTAGATGAAGTCCAATCGTTGGGATACACTTTCTAATCCCAACGGAGCATCACCTGAGCTTGCCGAATTGTATTTCATCTGTGATTTGCTATCATTTGTGTAAGTTAAAATGATCAGTGTTATGCTAGACAGAGCTATGCTATACTCTGAAAAGAAGCCACATTTAAAGGGAACCTGTCGCCATAATAATAATCTAATAATAATAATCTTTATTTTTATATAGCGCTAACATATTCCGCGGCGCTTTACAGTTTGCACACATTTTCATCACTGTCCCCGATGGGGCTCACAATCTAAATTCCCTAACAGTATGTCTTTAGAATGTGGGAGGAAACCGGAGTGCCCGGAGGAAACCCACGCAAACACAGGGAGAACATACAAACTCCTTGCAGATGTTGTCCTAGGTGGGATTCGAACCCAGGACTCCAGCCACAGTGCTGCCATGAAAATGCAGTTCGATCTGCAGGCACAATATTATACTGAAGGGGATCTGAGTAGAGAAAATATTCAGTATAACCTGTGATTTAATCATTTAAGTTCGGCTCTTTCTGGGATTTTCAGTCCAGTGGACGGTCCTATCAGTTATTTTTACATGCACACTTATACCAAAAAAGCTGTCAGTCACTGATGGGACCGCCCACTGGACCCAACATCTCAGAAAGAGCAGAGGTTAAAATGATTAAATCGCAGGTTATACTGAATGTTTTCTCACAAAATTATATATAAATCTACTCTGCTCCACTTGCTCTATAGCATGATGCCTGCAGATTGGACTGCATTTTCATGGTGACAGGTTCCCTTTAAGGCCAGCATCACACTAGAGAGAAATACGGACGAGTGAGAGGAGTAAAAACCACGCATTGCACACGGACCAATGATTCTCTATGGGGCAGCTCCCATCAGCCGTATATATTTCTCGGCCGTAGTTTAAGGGCCGAGACAATCGCAGCATGCTGCGATTGTCAGCGTATTATGGGCAAAATACGCCAATGCAAGTCTATGGGTGCGAGAAAAATACGGATTACACACGGACCAGACGTGTGACTTGTGAGAAATACGCACCCGGTGTCCTTTAACAAAAGCCGGCAATTCTGCTATGTAGAACTCTATAATATATATATATATATAGACATGTCTCAATGACATAGAATATATATATGTCTATATCTATTCTTTTGTTTGTGCTTTAACCTGTCATTGGGCTCCATTATATGTCCATTTTGCAAGCCTGCGAGAAAATCTCGGCATAAGGATGCTTACATGAGCAAAAAAACGGAGCTACACCTTGACAACGGATGACATACGGATCACTGTTTAGGGAATATTTCTGCGTATTACGACCGGATGATACGGCCCGCATTTTTATACGTTGTGTCTGACTCCAGCCTAAGAGAAAACTTAGCTTCCAAAAAAAGCAGGAAAAGAGAAGTATAGTGTGGCTTCTCCTTTCCATGCTTCGTTTGATTAACAGGACTCTCCTATGTGCAAATGGGAAGAGACCTGTCAATCAAGCAGAGTTTAGCATGGAGAAGGCAGGAGGCAGCCACCCACTGGACACCTTGCACTGTGCCGTACTTGTTTTACAACTATGGGCCTGCTACGTCAAAGCTGGCGTAAAAAGCTTTGAAAAGTCACAAAATGTTTGCGCAACTTGAGTATGCGCTAAAATTTTGTGTCTTTTGGCATTCTCACGCCCTTTTCTTCCAGCTCCAACAAATGGGGAAGGACCAGGGCGTAGTGACTGCCACATGTCAAAATCATGACCAGCCAAGGCATTCGCAACACCACAAATCTTTCTCCAACAGGGACTTACACCTGTTAATTAATCAGTAGCATCCTACTTCAAGACGCCCCCCTCATCAAGACTATCGTGAACAATGCCAGTCTTGATGAATTGAGGCCTATGTTTTTCTCTGAAACAATGCAGCTCATCAGAGTAGCTCATTGTAATGAGGGAACCCATTAGTATTTTATGCTGCTTGTAGTTCAGGAAGCAAGAAACTGCTGACAGGATCCCTTTAAGGAAGCCCTCCCATCAAAATTTGTATCCTCTTAATATATTGTAATTACACAGCGCAATATAATATGAAGTTTGCAATTGCTCATTTTGAATTTCTATTACTGTATATATAAACCAAAGAAAAATGGACATAGGAGCGTATCAAAAATATCAAGCATATCTTTTTTAATAGGCCTATGACATTACGTGATTAAAAACTGACTAGCTGAGTCCCTCTAAGCTCAACGTTGAAACAGGAGGTGAAATTTCTATGCACAAATCTTGAATCTGGGCAAATGTCTATGGCGGAGAGGAGGAGGGAGCAACTAGGTTAGAAGTTCAAGAGTGGGATGATAAATGCACAGAAAAGAGATGACTTCCTGTTTCTATATATAGCAGAGAAAAGAAGAATTAGCTGGGTAGAAAGTCAAAATGACCAATTGTAAGTGCACAGTACTATATATGATGATTGCAATAAATTAATAGGATACAAAAAGGTTTAGTAGGTAATCAAAAATGAATGGATTACTTTTTAGGAACTGAATCAAATCAGCTGAATAAAGAGGCTGCAGGGTTCTAGTAACAGCAATAGTCATATTATTGTTTATACAGTTCAGTTAAAGGGAACCTGTCACAATGCACATGCAGTCCCATGTGTGGACAGCTTGGTATAGCCGAGCAGAATGATATATAGATTTGTTGGAAAACATTCAGTGTAACTTATACTGTACTTGTAATCCCTGCTGTTTGTATGATTGTCAAGTTGGTGGTCCTAATAGTGATTGACAGCTGTCACTGCATAGTCATATAGGGAAGACTGTCAGTCACTGGATAGGACCGCCCACCAGACTAAGAGTATGTGCACACGCTGCAGATTCTGATGCGTTTCCGCAGCGTTTTTGGCCGCTGCGGACCCGCAGCAGTTTTAGCTGCGGTGTACAGTACCATTCAAATGAATGGTAAAAAAAGCGCTGTGTAGACGTTGCGGAAAAATCTGCGCGGATTTGCTGCGGTTTTGAAACCGCAGAAAGAAGTGACATGTCAATTCTTTCTGCGGAATCCGCAGCGGTTTCCTATCTCCACCATTGTGGAGATGGTGAAACCACAGGGCAAAACCGCAGGCTAATCCGCAGATAAACCGCAGGTCTTTTGACCTGCGGTTTATCTGCGGTTTCTGCAAAATCCGTGCGGATTAATCTGCAGCAGATTCCGCAGCGTGTGCACACACCCTCATAATTGCAAAACAGCACCAGAGACTTCAATGAATAAAAGTTGAAGTTTTGCTCAAACTTTTCCCCAAAGAAGTCTATCAATCTGACCAGTTACTCCTGCTTTCTAACATCCATTATGGTCTTTCAGCTACGACTAATTTTCTAAAAATGATGGCCAAACAACACTGCAAGATACATCTCGAGGTGTCTGCAGACTTGTGAATCCTCACATCGCGCGCACCACTCCTAAAGTGGGGCCCTTTGGTCTAATTAGCTTATTGGAGGTAAGCAAAACGTGCAATAGAGAAACACCAATCAGACAGGTAACTGATGAGATAATGACAATCAAACGGTACCTAAATAGTGAGGGAAAACAAAAAGAGAAAGAATAGTTATAAACGGGAGGAGACATGGCACGATGGAAGTGGGGGGCATGTGTTTCAGCCAAGTAGGAGGTGGCTTGGAAAGTGAGGAGCAGAAAAGAACCTGGGAAAAGATAGGTAGTGAGGGAGAAAAAAAGCTCAGGAAAGATGGGTGGAGGGAAAATGAGCTGGGAAAAGATGGGTGGAAAGAAAGAAAATATAGGGAGTTAAAGAAAGATGGGTGGAGAGATGAGAAAAAAAGCTGGGGAAAGATGGGTGGAGAGAGACAAAAAAAAGTTGAGGAAAAATGGGTAGAGAGTAGAAAAAAAAAGCTGAGGAAAAAAGGGTAGAGAGGCAATAAAAGCTGAGGAAAAATGGGTAGCGAGAGAGGCAAAAAAGCTGAGGAAAGATGAGTGGAGAGTGGGGAAAAAAAGAGCTGAGGAAAGATTGGAGGAAAGAAGGGTGAATGGAAAATTAAGGAACCAGGGAAAGATTCTTGCAGAGGGAAAATGACAATCATCTTTAATGTTCACCTTTAACACATTCATGCTGAATACAGGAGGCAGCTGCTTGTGGGCCTTCTTGGGATATTGCTTCTCACAAATACGTACGGTCAGGATTCTGGCTTGATTGGAGAATGTTATATTGCCAGCTCTTTCTGACATATTTGTACTGACTAAATAGAATTTTTTGTTGCACTGTTAAAAGTCCAAATGGCAGTGGTAAGAACTGCAGCCTTGCAGCGCTGTGGTCCTGAGTTCAAATCCCACCAAGGACATCTGCAAGGAGTTTGTATGTTTTCCCCGTGTTTGCATGGGTTTCCTCCTACTTTTCAAAGACATACTGATAGGGAATTTAAATTGTGAGCCCCAATGGGGAGAGTGACAGAGTATGTAAAGCACTGCAGAATTAATGGTACTATATAAATGAGTAAAATAAATAAAAAAATAAATTACATCAGCAGATGTAGCAAGGGTCACGGTAATTTGCAGTCATAATTTGTGGATATAGCGAAGTTCAGAAAGTCAATGGAATGTTCTGAGAAATGGTGTGTGAATGAGGCCAACAGAGCTGCAGATAAATGAGCTATTAAGCAGCTCGACTTATAGACACAATGTGGTCACTGCTTAGGTGTTTTAGTCAGTCTATATAACTCCAACAGAAGCTGCCACATGTAGAGATTAGAATAAGCTGCAGCGAATCAGGACCCCATCGCTCAACCCCCAACTTGGTTTATTATACAAGCTAGTATTGAAGCAAGACATTATGTTCCAAAATGGACTTGATGGCTTTTAGAAGAAAGTCTTGTGGGGTGTATTAGTAAAAGGCAGAAATATTAGCGGTGAGGAAGGAAACTTGGTTGAAGTTAATAACTTTATTCAATTGCTGCTAATCAAGAATATGTTTCTAAGGAGTTTTCCAGGCTTTTTTTTTTTTTTTACCTTTCTTCCCGTATCTTTCCCTGGCTGCCTTCTCCTCCAAAATTTCCAAGCTCTATCCCCTTTGACTCACACACACCTCTACCCTGTTTTGCTTTTTTTAGTGCAGATATTGTCCTCATTCCTTTGATGCTAATTATATCACAGGGAGCCTTTTTCACTATACCCCATGCTTATGCACTTTTCCTGGGTTCAGCCTGATGAAGATATCTATTCAGTATCGAAGTAGCTCGACACACCAATAAAGGAACATTGACATCTTCAATTATTTGGACAAACATTTGCTGAAGTACTTGTGTCCTGCAATTGGGCAAGTAGGCACACATGGATACATACTTAAAAGGGTTGTTCAGGTTTGGGAAGAAAATCTGCAGTCAGCCTCTGTGACTGCAGACTACTAAAACCTCACAGTGTAAGCACTGAACTCTGTCAGAATTCTCCAGTGTATTTGCATACATGTGGTCATGTGCAGACTAGACATGCTCAACCTTGCTCAATTCACTTGTATTGAGTGAGGCCAAGCACGTCTAGTCGGAATGTGATCGGAAGTAAGCAAATCGCATACTTGTAGTCACATGACCACCCGCTCTCACCACCAACCCCAAAGAATCCTGACAGTGTGCGGTGTGTGCACTATGAGGTCTCAGTAGTCTGCAGTCACAGAGTGATTGCAGATTATCATCCCAAACCTGGACAACCCCTTAAAGTCAATTAGGACACTAACTTTTCACAGCAGGTAAAGATGAGGCCTATGAGCCCACGCTTTTTTTGTATTTTGTTTGTTTCAGGGCTTCTGAAAAAAAAAAAAAAAAAAAAAAAAAAATATTCTTTGGTACAAAATTTTAGTTTTTAGAGCTTATGGTATGAAAGTTGAGAGTTCGACTACTCAGATTCCAACAAATTCAGACACTGAAGGTGCTAAAATTCTGTGTCAGTGGATGGCATTGCGCATGAGGTCCATCACTGGACAAGAGGACCTGGCTCACAATCTCCCAAACTCATCCAACCATGTCTTTATGAACCTTTCTTTCTGTACTGGGTCACAGTCATGCTGGAACAGAGCAGGCATTCCCCCAAATTATCCCCACAAACTTGGAAGCATCGTTGGACAGAATATCTTGGTAAGCTGAAGTATTCAGATTTTCTTTACTTTGAACTAAGGTGTCAAGGTCAACCCTTGAAAAAGCAGCAAAAGTCTCATAGCATTATCCTTCATCCACCAAGTGTTACTGTTGGCTTAACCCCTTCATGACCTTGGGGTTTTCCATTCTTTGCTCCCCCCATAACTTTTTATTTTTTGTCCAATAAGGCCATGTGAGGGCTTGTTTTTTGCGGGACAAATTGCACTTTTAAACATTACCATTGATTTCACCATACCGTGTACTGGAAAACGGGAAAAAAAAATCAAAGTGTGGTGAAATTGCCAAAAAAATTGCAATTCCTCAATTTTTTTTTTCTTTACCATGTTAACTAAATAAAACTGACCTGCCATTAAGATTTCCCAGCTTATTACAAGTTCATAGATACCAAACATGTATGGGTTCTTTTCTTATTTAAGTGGTGAAAAAAAAATCCAAAGTTTGCAAAAACTTAGCGTCTCCATTTTTCGGGATCTGGGGCAGGGTCAGGGCTTATTTTTTGCATGTAAGCTGACGTTTTTATTGATACCATTTTGGGGGTAGATACGATCTTATAATAACGTAACGTAATGTAATTCTGACGTTTTGATTTTTCTCGTTACATCGTTTACCGATCAAATTAATTTTTATATATTGATAGATCGGGCATTTCTGAACGTGGCGATACCAAATGTGTGTATTTTTTTTCTTGTTTTATTTTGAATGGAGCAAAAAGGGGGTGATTTGAGCTTTTCAAAAAACTTTTTTTTTTTACTTGCTTCAATAGCAGTTGTAGCTAAAATGATCTGTTATGAGCATCGGCCACAGGGCAGCGCTCATAGCAGATCGGCAATGACAACCACAGGAGTCTCCTGATGACCCTTTATTGTAATTCCAACCCATCTGCTCTCTGTGGTCATGTGACACAGAAGCCAATCAGTGGGATTAGTGACAGATTCCAATGTGGTCCTGTTAAATACCGCTCTCAGAGATTGACAGTGGCATTTAGCACGTTAACAGCCAAGGGTGGATCGTGATTTCACCTGCAACTGTTAGGTTCACATGGCAGCTGATGAAATAAGGAAAACACGTGGGCTCAGCACCAGAGATCACAAGGACACGACCTATGACACATATATACATCATAGGTCGTGAAACAATTAATGCAGAATGGGTAATATTCTTCTGGCAGTCACCAAACCAAGACTTGTCTATCAGTCTTACCAATACAGTGATGTGATTCATTGCTCCACAGAACACTATGCATTATTCTAGTGTCCAGGGCTTACATGCTTTACTCCACTTAGCATTTAGCTGGGTGATGGAAGGTATGCATACAGGTGCTAATTAAATTAGAATATCATTAAAAAGTTTATTCGGTTCTTCAAAACAAAAAGTGAAACTCTATGAGTCATTACAGAGTGATCTATTTCAAGTGTTTATTTCTGTTAATGTTGATGATTATGGCTTACAGCCAATGAAAACCCAAAAGTCATTATCTCAGTAAATTAGAATAATTAACAAAAAACACCTGCAAAGGCTTCCTAAGCTTTTAAAAAGGTCCCTTAGTTTGTTTCAGTAGGCTCCACAATCATGGGGAAGACTGCTGACTTGACGGATGTCCAGAAAGCAGTCATCGACACACTCGAAAAGGAATGTAAGCCACAAACGGTCATTGCTAAAGAAGTTGGCTGTTCACAGTGCTGTATCCAAGCATATTAATGGAAAGTTGAGTGGCAGGAAAAAGTGTGGTAGAAAACGGTGCACAAGAAAATAGGATAACTGCAGCCTTAAAAGGACTAAGAAAAGGCCATTTAAAAAAAAAAAATTATTTTTTTTGGGGGGGTACGAGATTCATAAAGAGTGGACTGCTGCTGGAGTAATTGCTTCAAGAGCCACCACATTCAGAGGTATCTAGGACATGGGCTACAAGTGTCGTATTCCTTGTGTCAAGCCACTCATGATCAATAGGCAACGCCAAAAGTGTCTTAACTGGGCCAAGGAGAAAAAGAACTGGACTGTTCCTCAGTGGTCCAAGGTGTTGTTTTCAGATGAAAGTAAATTTTACATTTCATTTGGAAATCAAGGACCCAGAGTCTGGAGGAATAGTGGAGGCGCCACAATCCAAGCTGCTTGAGATCTAGTGTGAAGTTTCCACAATCAGTGATAGTTTGGGGAGCCATGTCATTTGCTGGTGTAGGTGCACTGTGTTTTATCAAGACCAAAGTCAGCGCAGCCAACTACCAGGAAATTTTAGAGCACTTCATGGTTCCTTCTGCCGAAAAGCTTTTTGGAGATGGATATTTCATTCTCCAGCAGGACTTGGCACCTGTCCACACTGCCAAAAGCACCAATACCTGGTTTTAAAATAACAGTATTATGGTGCTTGATTGGCCAGCAAACTCGCCTGACCTTAACCCCATAGAGAATCTATGGGGTATTGTCAAGAGGAAGATGTGAGACACCAGACCCAACAATGCAGATGAGCTGATGGCTGCTATCAAAGCAACCTGGGCTTCCATAACACCTCAGCAGTGCCCCAGGCTGATCGCCTCCATGCCACGCCACATTGAGCCCTGACCAAGTATTGAGCCCATTTACTGAACATACATTTCAGTAGGCCAACATTTTGGTTTTTAAAATCATTTTTCATTCAGGTGTTATAAAGTATTCTAATATACTGAGATTACGACTTTTGGGTTTTCATTGGCTGTAACCTATAATTATCAGCATTAACAGAAATAGACACTTGAAATAGATCACTCTGTAATGACTCCATATAATATACTAGCTGAAGAGCCTGGCGCTGCACGGGCATAGTAACTAACTGTGGTTAGTTATAACAAATTATAATAATCCTCCATCCCATAGTCCCGTGCCCATATACCCATCATACTTATCCTCCATCCCATAGTCGAGTGCCCATATACCCATCACACATCCTCCATCCCATAGTCCCATGCCCATATACCCATCATATATATCCTCCATCCCATAGTCCAGTGCCCATATACCCATCACACATCCTCCATCCCATAGTCCCGTGCCCATATACCCATTATGCCATCATCACCATGGCAACCATTATGACATAACCATCACCATTGCAACCTATTAAGACATCGTCACCATGGCAACTATTGTGACAGCATTTTCACCATTGCAACCTATTATGACATTAGCGTCCCCATGGCAACCATTATGACATCATAATGAGGGGCGGGGCTTGATACACACTTTTTTCCCCATTATGTATAGGGGCAAAATTGTTTGGTGAATTGGAACACGCGGGGTTAAAATTTTACCTCACAACATAGCCTATGACGCTCTCGGGGTCCAAACGTGTGACTGTGCCAAATTTTGTGGCTGTAGCTGCGACGGTGCGGATGCCAATCCCGGACATATACACACACACATTGAGCTTTATATATTAGATGAGTTTCACTTTTTGTATTGTAGAACAGAAATAAATTAACTTTTTGATGATATTATAGGGACACATTTTTTTGTACTGATGTTACTGCCAGAGGAGGTATGGAGCTCTGTAGTTACTGATTCAGCTGAGCATTGATGACTCTTAAGCACTATGTGCTTCAACACTCTGTGACCTTGGCCTGTAACTAAGTGGTCTGCCATACTTTAATGGAATGTTTTCAATTATTTTCCTGACCATGGCTTAAGTGAGCATTTTTAAAGCAATGGCAGGAGAGATGTCCGAGAGCGAGGGCAAGAGATAGGGTGGGAATTCAGAAGAGGCTTGAGTAGGTTCAGACATATCTGCTACATATTTCATACAGCAATTTTGTCACAATATATAGTAAAATACAAGTGGAAGATATTAAAAGTCCATTTACATATACCCGAATGTTGCGGCATGGAAATCAGGATTTGCTGCAGGTTCAAATCCGGTTTCAGAAATTTTGCTGATGTTCACTTTACAATGCAAAGGGTAAAATCCACAGCCAAGTGTGTAACAAAATCAGCTATGAATTTTCTGTACATTTGGACAATGGAGCAAACTATAGGCCTCATTCACACGTCCGTGCTTAAACACGGGGCTTAGTGCTATTGTGACATGTAACTCCGGCACCCAATCAGAACTCACATCACTGTCCCCGCCTCCTGTTGAAATGAGCAGGAAGAGAAAGCCAGGGATCAGCGGCAGCAGACTTCCTCTTCATGTCAAGTTGTACGAAGGTGGAGACAATGCCGGCATTGACTTGGCAACGGTGTCAGGTATCACAACAGTACAGGTGACCCGGGACCGCGAGATCCAACACTGTGGGAACGGCACAGGAGGCGAGTATTGGCTTCATTATTTTATTGGCGCAAATTATTTTGATCAAGAGGGGGTTATCCTACTAGTGGACAACCCCTTTAAGCAAGCTTAAAAGCCATTGCACCCAAAAAAGGAAGATTTTCCTTGTTCTTCATCTGTGTGCTGCCCTACTTAGATGGCCCAATTAGTAAAAAAATAAGAACGCTCGTTCCAGGATTTATTGGCTGTCTAAATGGCCGATCAGTGATCTGATTAGGCTACTTCAGAAGCAGTGATCTAATATTTTTGAAGAAACCATCTTTTTAAATTACTGAATTCCTAAAATTGCCAATTAGAACTACACTAGTGGCCAAAATTGAAGTTTTTAAGAATTTTTGAGGCTTCTGGAACTTTTGGTGATCTTACTTGCTTGATTACGTAGTTATACTTATAGCCCAGGCATGCAATGTACATGCAAAACCATTTTAAATCTAGGTATTGAAAAACAAACACAAGCATTTTACAGATTTACAACATTTTAATGTGTACATCATGAAGGTTTTAGATGTGGTTGCCGAATACTGAAATCTCAAAAAAAAAAACAGCAAAAAATATTTTTTCTTTTATGAAATAATATTCGTATATGCAAAGGTCAATAGGAAATGTTTAATTTACCATGGAAACAAGCGACACGGTGTCGCTTTCCTCTTTAGCACAAACAGCAATAAATACACATCCCACAGCCTGACGACAAAGTCTAAACTCAGGAATAGCAGAGGGGGATTTAATACAGTGCATACAATTTTACAGTGTCGTACACAAACCCCCAGGTGCTCTATCCCCACCCTGTGAAGCTTCAAAGTTTGCTTCCTTTGGTGCCCAGGTGGAAACTGGAAATTCGAGACGTTGACAGAGAATTGAGAAAGGAATTTCAATAGAAATTTGAGCAAACTTTTCAGTAACATTGAATCGTACATAGTAGGTTGGAGTCTTGGTCATACAGTGGGATTGGTTTACTTTATGTGCAGTTTTCTTATTTCCACCCCATGACAATAATGGAAACAAAAATAACACCTGCTGCAAGTGACAAATGCCAGCATACCATTCATAACATTAATCTGTCTTTTCCCGACATTGCCAACATTCTGAAGTTCCATGGCGGACTGCAGCTCAACATCCATACTCGCACACCGTAGATGTTTGTGTCACCCCTCCATACAGTAAACCAACAGGACATCACCCTGGCATGTTCCATTGGAATATGGCAAAGGTAACTTTAACCACATCACTCATGTTGAGTGACCAAATATTGCAACTATTTAGATGTTTTTGAAATTTATTAGTCGCGGTCACTGCAACACAACAACATTACGCTGCAAACGTAGCATGATCGTACCCCAATCTTAATCAGCAAGAATTCATACAATGCAGATCTGACACTGCTGTTTTTGCTCTTTTTATTAGTCACAACCAAGAGTGAATCTAAAAAGAATCTGCTAACACATCACATTTTCACCCGATACAAATTTTTCTGTAGTCCACAGTTTCCAAGCTATAGGTAGTTTTGTTCTGTAGCCCTTCGTCCTTTAGTGCCTAGTAAAATAACAACGGGGCAAAAACACAAGGTATGATTTATAGGGAAAATCTTTGCGTGTGTGTTTTTTTTTGGTAGTCATTTAAGGTGCAATAACAACCTGAGTGAACTAGCTTTTAAAACGTTTAGGTAGACAAATAAAAAAAAGTTTTAAAGTAATTTAAAACACGTTGATAATATTTGCTACAGGGATAGCAATAAAGATGAATACGTTCCATCAGTCATCTGCAGCAATTTGTAAAATGAGACAAGTGCAATCACTAATAAAAAAATAAAAACCACAAAAATAAATAGTTTCATCATTTTTATCCATTGAGTGTTAGCAATATAGCAGTAAAAACAGATGAAACAGAAGAAAAACTTAAGTACATCTTATGTTTCATCTGGTTTATATGGATCCCCATAGACTTTAATGGCCGTGTCTACTGGTGCGATCAAGACAAGGTCTGAGTCTCATGGACTGGACACATCAGTTTTCAAGACAGATGTGTACACAGATCAATTAAACTCTATGGGGCCATAGAAAAAAAATGGAAAGCACACGGACTTGTGAATATAGTCTCAACATATAGGCAATAACGAATCTATTAGGGATGATCAACATCTTATAAAAGGGATCTTCCTATGGACAGCGTTGTATATATAGTTTCTACAAGGAGGGATGAAAGGTAGATGATCACATATGATTCTATACATTGTAATGGTTGTATAATCAAATAAACCTACATACAGTGGGGAAAAAAAGTATTTAGTCAGTCAGCAATAGTGCAAGTTCCACCACTTAAAAAGATGAGAGGCGTCTGTAATTTACATCATAGGTAGACCTCAACTATGGGAGACAAACTGAGAAAAAAAAAAATCCAGAAAGTCTTAGTTACTCACCGGTTAACGGTATTTTTCGGAGTCCATGACAACACCACCTGAGAGAGGGGATCCGCCCTTTAGGAACAGGAAACCTACAGATACAAAAAGGGTGGCACCTCTCCCACGCATCAGTTGGATTACAGAGCACAAGAGGACTTCCAAGGTTAATGCATGATTTATGTACAGTATTCTTTACAATTATAAACTTTTATCACCAGTGAGCATACAAGAAATAGACGTGCACACCCCAATTAAATTTAAGGGAGGGAATATACGGGTGCTGTCATGGACTCCGAAAAATACCGTTAACCGGTGAGTAACTAAGACTTTATTCGGTCGTCCATGACAGCACCACCTGAGAGAATTACAGAGAGTAATCACTACTTTAGGGGGGGACTACAGCCTGCAGAACCCTGATACCGAAGGAGAGGTCTGCAGAAGCACCCAAGTCTAGCCTATAATGACTATAAAAAGTGCTCGGAGAGGACCAAGTGGCCGCCTTACAAATCTGGTCGATGGAGACTTCCGATCTCTCGGCCCACGAGGTCGCCACGGCTCTGGTGGAATGCGCCTTCAATTTCTCTGGAGCTACTCTACCTTTTGAGGTATAAGCTAACGAGATTGCTTCTCTAATCCATCTGGCTAGTGTACTTTTGGACACCCTAAGACCTTTCCTAGGGCCTTGGTAGGAGACAAAGAGGTCATTGTCCTTCTTCCAGGGATCGGTAGCCGCTAGATACTCTAAGAGGCATCTCCTAACATCTAAAGTGTGTAGCTTCTCCTCTTTCTCATTAGTTGGTTTAGGGAGGAAGGATGGGAGGACTATTTCCTGCGACCTATGAAAGCTGGAGGCTACTTTTGGTAAATACGCTGGGTCAGGTCTAAGTATTACCCTATCCTCTTTTACCTGAAGAAAAGGTGGGCGCCTAGACAATGCCTGAATGTCGCTTACCCTACGGGCTGACGTTATGGCTATCAGGAAAGCTATCTTGAGGGACAGGCTCCTAATAGAGGCTGACGAGATGGGTTCAAATGGCGCTTCTGTCATAGCTGTGAGGACTAGGTTCAAATCCCATGGCGTGAGTCTATTCTTTACTATTGGTCTGGATCTACTCGCTGCTTTGATAAACCTATTGACCCAGTAATTAGCCGCGATGTTGCAGCTAAAGAGGGCCCCTAAGGCGGATACCTGTACTTTAAGGGTACTGGTGGAGAGACCCAGGTCCAGCCCTTTTTGTAAAAATTCCAAGATCTGGCCTATAGGGACGGAATCATCAGTATTTATATTTGAGCTTTGGAGGAATCTTTTCCAAATTCTGACGTAAATCTTAGTTGTCACCACTTTCCTACTTTTTAGTAGAGTGTCAATTAGGTCTGGGGAGAAACCTTTACTTCTTAGCAGTGACCGCTCAAATTCCACGCCGTGAGATGTAGGCCAGCCACCTGAGGGTGGAAGACCGGCCCCTGGGACAGAAGGTCCGGGATGTCCGGGAGAACCCAAGGATCGTCTATCGACATGATCCTGAGGTTCGAGAACCATGCTCTTCTGGGCCAGAACGGGGCGATGACTATGACCCTTGCCTTGTCCTTCCTGATCTTCCTCAACACCAGAGGAAGTAGAGATAGGGGAGGAAAGGCGTAGGCTAGCCTGAAGTCCCATTTTATCAGTAGCGCATCTACTGCCAGAGGAGTTTCCCTGGGATTCAGGGAGCAAAACTGTCTCGTTTTCGAGTTCTCTTTGGTGGCGAATAGATCCACCTCTGGTTGACCCCATCTCTGTACGATCTGAACGAAAATGGAGGTGTTTAAGGCCCACTCTCCTTGTTTTAACAGATTGCGGCTTAGGAAATCTGCCGCGACGTTTTCTTTCCCTCTTATGTGAAGAGCCGTGAGAGATAAAAAATGCCGCTCTGCTAGCTGGAACAACTGTCCTGCCACATTCATCAGAGTTTTGGATCGAGTTCCGCCTTGGTGGTTGATATAGGCCACGGCCACTCGATTGTCCGAGAGAACTCGTACGTGATGGCCCTGTAGATACATAAGGAGCTCTTTAGCTGCGAGTACTACCGCTGTCAATTCTTTCAAATTAGAAGACATTTGTATTTGATCCCGCTCCCATAGGCCCTGGACCAGAATTTCCTCCATATGCGCCCCCCAACCGGAAGGACTTGCATCCGTGGTAACCACGCGGGTAATGTTATACTCCCAAGGGACCCCTCTAGACAAGTTATTTCTTTCTAGCCACCATTCCAGGGACTCCATTGTGTTTCTGGATAAGGTCAGTCGACCTTCTAAGTTACCCCCAAGAATCCTCTGATACCATAAAACTTCGCCCTGTAGAGTTCTCATATGAACTTGGGCCCACTGGACCGCGGGAATGCAGGACGAGAGGGAACCCAACAGGGACATGGCTTTCCTGAGGGACATGGAGGGGTTGTTGGAAGCGTTCAGGACCCGGCTATGCAGGTGCAGCAGCTTCTCTGGGGGCAGACGGCATTCCTGTTTTTTAGAATCTAGGGTTAGGCCTAAAAATTGTTGAATTTTTAATGGCTGCAAACGGGATTTTTTGATATTAAGTAGCCATCCCAACCACTCTAGAGCCGCCGTTTTCTGTAATTGTTCTAAACATTGCTCGGCTGAACTGCTTATTATAAGGTCATCTAGATAGGGAACGACTAGAATATTTAGCTCGCGCAGATGGGCCATCACCTCTGCCATCACTTTGGTGAATACTCGGGGTGCAACTGCCACCCCGAAGGGTAAGGCCGCGTACTGGAAGTGCTGGATTGACCCCTCCAACTGAACCGCCAGTCTAAGGAAAGGTTGGTGTGCTAGACATATGGGTATATGGTAGTACGCGTCTTTCAGATCTAGGACCACCATGAAGCAGTTTTGAAACAGCATTTTTATTGCGGTGTTGTTTCCATTTTAAACGGTCGAACGACCAGAAATTTATTGAGGGCTTTGAGATTAAATATAGCCCTAAATGAGCCATCCGGTTTACGGACCAAGAACAGGGGGGAATAGAAGCCTTTCCCCCTCTCTTCCTCTGGAACTCTCGTCAGGACTTTTTTGTCCAGTAGCTCGAGGACCTCGGTCTCCAGGGCAGCTTGTTCTAGCAGGGAAGATTTGAGCGGAGTTACCTTGAACCGGTCTTGGGGAACGCAGGAGAACTCTAGGTGTAGTCCTGTAGCTATCACCCCCAGTATCCAGCTGCTATTTGAGATTTTGGCCCAGGCCGGGTAGAAGGCAGATAATCTTCCTCCTACCGGAGCCACTAGTCATTGGGGCGGTTTCTTATTATCCCGTGATGGACCTTCTTGGCGCCCCCCTCCTCCGAACATGAAGCCCGTACCTCTGGTTTTCTTGTTGTCCCATCTGTTCTGATCTCTGGCCTGCCTCCTGCGGGAATACCCTTTCCTAGAAAAGGGACGTCTCCAGGATGTATTTGGTAGACTCGGAAATTTCTTTTTCTCATCCCCGGCTTTCTCTAACAGTTCGTCTAGGACGGGGCCGAACAAGTATTCACCCTCACACGGGATAGAACAGAGACGGGACCCGGCTTGGATATCTCCCGGCCAGCATTTTAACCAGAGGGCTCTTCGGGCCGAATTAGACAAACTTGCAGACCTGGCCGCCATTCTTACAGGGTCTGCCGAGGCATCTGCCAGAAAGGCAGCAGCATTCTGGATAATTGGAAGAGATTTACGGATGGAAGCTCGCGAGGTTCCATCCTTTAGCTGGGAGTCCAATTGATCCAGCCAAACCATCATGGATCTGGCTGCGCACGTGGCTGCTATTGCTGGCCTTAGGGCGCCTGCTGACATCTCCCAAGTGCCCTTTAAAAAGGAATCTGCCTTTTTATCTAGGGGGTCTTTAAGGGAGGCCATATCGTCGAAGGGTATAGATGACTTTTTGGAGGCCTTAGCTACCGCTGCATCCAGCTTGGGGGCCTTATCCCATCGATTTACTATTGGGTCCTCAAAGGGGTACCTTCGCTTGAAAGCAGGCGGCATAGAACCCCTTTTTTCCGTTTTTTTCCACTCCCTGTCTATCAGGTTCTGGACTCTTTCGTTTAATGGAAAAGTCCTTTGCTTTCTGGGGTCTAGACCCCCGAACATAATGTCCTCAGCAGACAATTCTGTCTTTTTTTCTTCTACCCCCATGGTTGACCTTATGGCTTTAATTAATTTATCCATATGGTCCAAGGGAAAACAAAACCGGCTGGAATCCTCTTCGGAGGAAGAAGAGGAGGCCGAGGACTCTGAGGAGATATCTTCCCTCCTAGGGCCGACTGAAGATTCTGAGCCTGAAACACTAGCCCGTCTTCTTTTAGAAGAATCTTCTTTTGATAGGGCTTTTATTTCAGTCCTGATTAATTGCCTCAGGTCCGTAGCGAAGCTTGGAGCTTCTTCCGCTACCTGCATAAATAGGGAAGAGTGTAAGAGTCTGATACTCCACTCACGTTCTACCCCTCATCTCCGTCCCTACCATCTGTCTCACGCAAGACTGACACAATCTCTTAGGGTGGCCATCTGGTAAGGGGCAACTACAGAGGGCACATTCCTTGTGCTTCTGCTTCCCTGTGGCCTTCTTCCCCTGAGAATCAAAAAAAATATAAGGGGACACTGCATCAGGGTACATTCTCGCAGATCTCTTACCCTTGCAGATGAGGATAGGTACCGGATCACGGGGGGCTGCAGGAGGATCCTTTGGCCTAGAGGAACTACTGTGGCTCTGTCCACTCGAACGTCCCTCCTTCCGCCTCTTAGGCTGGTCACTGGGGTGCTTTGCCACGGGCTGCACCTCTTGTGGGTCCATGGGGGCTTCTGTTGTGTCCATCGCTGGGCCTCCAGAAGCACCTCAGCAGCAATGCCTTCTGTCTTAAGAAGGCTTCCCCTCCGGATCAGCAGGAACTCCGTCCGGTGTTCGGGCCCCCCATTGGACCGCTCCGCAATCCTCCCCCTCCCCTTCAGGCCCGCCAGGCGGCGGGCGCACGTCCACAACAACCGGAAGTCGACCGGCATCCGACTTCCGGTTTCGGCGCTAGGCCCCGCCCCCTCCACCGCGTCACTTCCGCTCGCGGGGACGCGCGGCTCCGGGGAAAGGAGACACAGGGGGACACTGCTTACCTCACCGGTCCCATGGAGAAGACGTCCACCGGACCCTGTCTCCGCCTGCTCTTACCACCGCCGTGGAAATCCTACCCGGACCCACCGTGGCGCATCCAGGGCTCCCAGCGAGACCGAGGTAGGAGAACCCCCCGCTACCTGAGTCGGTCCGCTGGCCTGGGAATTTAGTTATCCATGACGGACGATCTGTAGGGAGTTCTGTCCCTGTTAGGAACAGGAAACCAACTGATGCGTGGGAGAGGTGCCACCTTTTTGTATCTGTAGGTTTCCTGTTCCTAAAGGGCGGATCTCCTCTCTCAGGTGGTGCTGTCATGGACGACCGAATAAAATCACATTGTCTGGTTTTTTTTTCATTTTATTTGCATATTATGGTGGAAAATAAGTATTTGGTCAGAAACAAAATTTCATCTCAATACTTTGTGATATATCCTTTGTTGGCAATGACAGAGGTCAAACGTTTTCTGTAAGTCTTCACAAGGTTGCCACACACTGTTGTTCGTATGTTGGCCCATTCCTCCATGCAGATCTCTAGAGCAGTGATGTTTTTGGCTTTTCGCTTGGCAACACGGACTTTCAACTCCCTCCAAAGGTTTTCTATAGGGTTGAGATCTGGAGACTGGCTAGGCCACTCCAGGACATTGAAATGCTTCTTACGAAGCCACTCCTTCGTTGCTCTGGCGGTGTGCTTTGGATCATTGTCATGTTGAAAGACCCAGCCACGTTTCATATTCAATGCCCTTGCTGATGGAAGGAGGTTTGCACTCAAAATCTCACGATACATGGCCCCATTCATTCTTTCATGTACCCGGATCAGTCGTCCTGGCCCCTTTGCAGAGAAACAGCCCCAAAGCATGATGTTTCCACCACCATGCTTTACAGTAGGTATGGTGTTTGATGGATGCAACTCAGTATTCTTTTTCCTCCAAACACGACAAGTTGTGTTTCTACCAAACAGTTCCAGTTTGGTTTCATCAGACCATAGGACATTCTCCCAAAACTCCTCTGGATCATCCAAATGCTCTCTAGCAAACTTCAGACGGGCCCGGACATGTACAGGCTTAAGCAGTGGGACACGTCTGGCACTGCAGGATCTGAGTCCATGGTGGCGTAGTGTGTTACTTATGGTAGGCCTTGTTACATTGGTCCCAGCTCTCTGCAGTTCATTCACTAGATCCCCCCGCATGGTTCTGGGATTTTTGCTCACCGTTCTTGTGATCATTCTGACCCCACGGGGTGGGATTTTGCGTGGAGCACCAGATCAAGGGAGATTATCAGTGGTCTTGTATGTCTTCCATTTTCTAATTATTGCTCCCACAGTTGATTTCTTCACTCCAAGCTGGTTGGCTATTGCAGATTCAGTCTTCCCAGCCTGGTGCAGGGCTACAATTTTGTTTCTGGTGTCCTTTGACAGCTCTTTGGTCTTCACCATAGTGGAGTTTGGAGTCAAACTGTTTGAGGGTGTGCACAGGTGTCTTTTTATACTGATAACAAGTTTAAACAGGTGCCATTACTACAGGTAATGAGTGGAGGAAAGAGGAGACTTTTAAAGAAGAAGTTACAGGTCTGTGAGAGCCAGAAATCTTGATTGCTTGTTTCTGACCAAATACTTATTTTCCACCATAATACGCAAATAAAATGAAAAAAAAAAACAGATAATGTGATTTTCCTGATTTTTTTTTCTCAGTTTGTCTCCCATAGTTGAGGTCTACCTATGATGTAAATTACAGACGCCTCTCATCTTTTTAAGTGGTGGAACTTGTACTATTGCTGACTGACTAAATGCTTTTTTTCCCCACTGTATATAATATGGCACTAACTACTGACCTTCCTACCATGAGTTGAATGGTCGACAGGGACTCAGCCTCCATTAGCCTTGCTTATAGTAAAAAAAATAAAATTTAAACCTTCAAACTAAGTAAAAAAAGTGATGTAAATATAAACCTTACATAGTGGACAAAGCAGATTCCGGTCTTCCAGTCTGATTAATAAAGATAAGAATAAAGAATCCAAGGGTGTTCCCACAAGTGCCCAATAGCCTTGTCTTTGTGACCTGCATTAGAATACACACATTGCACCAAGTGCTTCCATCTTGTTTCACCTCTAGAAAGCATGCAGCCCAAAATATAATCATTATGTAATAAGCAGTAAAATGGGTAAACTGGCCACATATGGAAGATGTTGTATTTTGGCATGTATGAAAACACCCTCAGAAGCATAATTAAACCAAACTTGTCACACCTTAAAATGCTATTAAACTGCAAATATAGGGTTAATCTACAGGTAAATAGCTATACAATATTGCCCAGCCACTGTACTGAAAGTGTGGCTAATGGGAGAAAATTAACTTACCTCCTCCCGGGAGCCGCCTGCTTTCAGTTAAGGGGGCCAGTGCAGGGAGCGGCTACAATCATTGCTCACTATACTGCAAGTTGCGTCTCTAAGCATGTCTTGGAATTATGACAGCCAGCTCTGCAATGCATCTGTGCACAGCTTGCTGTAAAAAAAAAAAAAAGTTCCACGACATGCTTAGAGCCGTCACTCACAGTATAGTGAGCAATGATTGTAGCCGCTCCCTGCACCGCCCCCATGACTGAAAGCAGGCGGCTCCAGGTTGGAGATAAATAGCGTTTTAAAAGGGTACAGGTTCCCTTTAAAGTGGACCCCTGAAAGTAGGTAGTTCCTTTGAACCTTTGAAGATCCATAAGTGATTATCTTTATTCTACAGTAGAAGTTTATATATTCAAACAAAACCTACTAATAATCATGGATGGCATAGACACAGCAGATCATAAGTATCAAGTACCTTATATACCCAAGTATAACAAAGTCCAGAAATAGAAGGCGAGCACCATCACAATAGTCCACACATCCGCACCATTATACGTGTATAAAAGAGACGCAGCCGGCAATACAACTGTTTTACCCTTAGGTGCACATTTATGGAAAATGAGCTAATCCACATAGCAAAAAAAAAAAAAAAAAAATAGTAGAAAAGAACGGCACTCACCGGGTAGGGTAAATAAAGGCTTTATTATAAAAGCATATCAGCGGGAGAACGGGTGCAAAAAGGAGATAGCAACGACGATCGTTTCGCGCAGCAAAGGCGCTTAAACAGGTTGCACCAACCTGTGGAAGCGCCTTTGCTGCGTGAAACGATCATCGTTGCCATCTCCTTTTTGCACCCGTTCTCCCGCTGATATGCTTTTATAATAAAGCCTTGACTACACTACCCGGTGAGTGCCGTTCTTTTCTACTATTTTTTTTGCTATACCCAAGTATAAGCCGACACAAGTATAAGCCGAGGCATCTACTTTTGTGATGGAAATCTGGGTAAGCTTATTGACTCGATTACAAGCTGGGTCTGTATTGTCTCTTTAGGCTGTGTGCCCACGATGCGATTTTTAAGCGTTTTTGCCACGAAAACGTTTAAAAATCTTGTACATGACGCACCCCATGCATTCCTATGGCATTCCGCACATGCTGTGCTAATGCTGCACTTTTTTCCACGGCAGAATCGCAGCATGATCATTCTTTTGTGCGGAATCGCAAAGAATTGCCGCGTTCCCAGTAATGCCTTGCGGCAAGGTCCTGTGATGACGTGGTCTCGCGAGATCGCAATAGTAACGCGAGACCAACGTCATCACAGGTCTCGCAAGGCATCGCTGGGAACGCTGAGGCCCGGGATGGCAGCACGGGACGTCGGAAGGTAAATATACCGATTTTTTATTTTTTTTTATTATTTTTAACATTTTATCTTTTACTATTGAAGCCGCATAGGCGGCCACAATAGTAAAAAGCTGGTTACACTTGTCAAACACTATGTTTGACGAGTGTGACCAACCTGTCAATCACTTTCCAAGCGATGCTTCAAATCGCTTGGAAAGTGCTTGAGAAAATCGCGGCAAAATCACGGAAAAAAACTGCGCGATTTCTGGGAAGGAGTCTGGTTTTCATTGTGCGTTTTAAAAAGCTACGTGGGCCCATAGCCTAATTCCTGTCATTGTACGCATGCCTCCCCTGTCTCGGTCATTATATGCATGCCTCTCCTGTCCCTGTATGCATGGCTCCTTATCCCCTATCCCTGTTTGCATGTTTCCTATTGAAAAAAAAAAAAAAAAAAAAAACCACACAAGAAAATATCCTAGTCACCTACCTGCGTGCCTTAGGTGCTGGCACTGCATCTCTTTCCAACCGCTTGCGCCTGCAGCTCTTCCTGCCCAGCGATCACGTGGCTCCTCTCATTAAGGTAATGAATATGCACACCTATGGGAGTGGAGAGCACTGCATATTCATTACCTTAATTAGCGGGGCCACATGATCACTCGGCAGGAAGAGCTGTAGGTGCCGGTGGCCGGAAGGAGATGCAGTGCCAGAGCCCAGGTAGGCGAGTATGATGTGTGCTGGAAGCTGGCGGCTGGCACGGTGCACTATTACAGCAGCGGCACAGGCTTTAGCCATAGCCGTCGGCTCCTGCCTCTGACCCACCGCTCCCTGGGACAATGACTCGTGTATAAGCCGTATAAGCGTTTTCAGCACAAAAAAAAGGTGTGATGAAAAACTCAACTTACACATGAGTATATATGGTACATTTCCAAGAATAATGTAACAAGAGGCTTCTCTAATTAATGGTGCATTTACAGTGTGCGTTTGGAATGTGTGATAGGAAAACTCCTGTGTATGTAAAACATATCCATAGGCTCCTATTCTCCTGACAGAAGGTAAAAGGGTCCTTTTGGTCTCTTTTCTGTACAGAATAGAAAAAATTATATTGTATGATTATATATAGATGTGCGAGTGCTCCCTTATATGCAGGTGGCAAGCAGCAGAATCTCATATGCACCTTCATTTATGAAGTGAAGGATATGATGTCATTTCAGGTCCCACTGTAGACAAGTAATTCAATACTATAGTTCTAATGGTGCAACTAAAAACTCCTTTTGTGTCTGGATGGAAGAACCTTCAGTCACTATCCTGTTGTGTGCTTGCACTACACACTATCCGGGGGTACACATTTTCTGATATAATTTCAGCCTATTACTAAAAAGGATAAACATAAAAAGAAACTTTTTTTTTTTTTTTTTTAGATTAAATTAGCGATTTCTTGCCATTCCCTCATTTATCCATAGTGATAGAATACCAGTTGGTGTCGACCAGCCATAAACGACTTGTCAGTGTGAACAGAGATGTATCCAGGAAGTGGTAAATAATGATGGCCCCGGAAAAAATGAGAATGCTCTGCTTTGGCCGAGCTTTGAGTACAAGGCTTAGCGATAAAATAAAAAAAAAAAAAAACACCTTTCAAATATTGAACAAACTATTTCATTTTCCAAAAAGGATTTTAGAAATCTGATTCCTGAAATTAAGGAATAGGGACATTTGCGTTAAGTGCTGCAGTTAGAAACATTTTTCCAACAAGGAGCATTAGGATATCGTTTAGGACGTACAAGTCAGCACCTAAAAATGGAGCGAAAGCTCCTTGTAAGTCTTGGCCACCAGATATTCAGCAATGACCTTTTTATGGAGTATTAATGTCTTGTCGTTAAACATTTCTCATTGAATAATTTAAGGGAGACAAAAAAAAAAAAAAATCTGAAGAAGAACTGTTCACACCAATTTATCGGATGACTGTAAAACAAATCTGTTCCTTTATTACAGTCCACATACATCTGTCTTTGTCAGGCTTGTGAAAAACAGGGCTACAATGTTGGCACACAACATCACCAACAAATGATCAGACTAGAAAATGCTTCAACAATAACAGATCACCGCTGCAAGAAACAACAAACAGTTCTGTACAAACTCCGAAAATGATAAATTACTAGAAAAACAAACGGCATCACACGAGAAGGAACGGAATTTTCTTCTCTACGTAGATACTACAGATGGGCTAGAAGATTACAAGCCCAAGCACTTATCGTCAGCACAACACAAGTGCCAAAAGCATTGCTCACACCTACGACATTAAATAAGGGCTTTCACCAAATCTAACCGGTGTAAAGACACAATAATAACAGCACTAGAACATTAAGAGAAGCCACATGGAAATGATGGGATGGGAGAAAGAGCACAAACCACGGCAGCATATTTCCATAGTACACATAACAACAAGTACACACTTTTCTTACAGGACATCTTTTGCTCCATGAACCGATGCATCAAGAAAGAAATCAAAACTTTCCTTTGTTTGTGTAGCATAGTATACATTTCACAAGTAAATTATTCAGCTCCCAAGATCAGATCTCATCAACGAAAAAAAAAAAAAAAAAAAAAAAAGGATTAAAAGCGTTAACGGACTCAAATTTTTGATGACCGCATTAAATCATCATCTCACCTCCGGTATTCATTTATCATGAAACAGATTATCCGAAAAAGTTGTGAGCCCTTAACTTGTCACTTTTCAGAGCACGGATATGCGATAAAAAACGTTACGATCTGTGGTGCGCCCAGCTGGAATGTTACACATTACAAAAAGAGAAAAAGAGGCGCGTAGGAGTTCGTGGTTACTCTCAAATTGGCCTCTTTCAAACTACTTCTTACAAAAATAGAAGTCTGAAAACACCAAACACTTCAAGTTTCAATAAATAAATAGAATGTAAATGCTCATAGGACGGAGGGAAAATGAACCCATCTGAACATTCGGCACAGAAAAAGGATCTTTCCCTCCTATTCTATAGACATTAATGTCTGAATTGCAAATTGTACCCAATGTGCAATCACCAGATAGCTTTTAATAGACATATATTCTAGCAAAAATACAAGGACATTTATATTTAGAAAATAAATATATCATAAAAAAGGTTTGGTTTTTTTTTGCCAAATGACGAGTGTTTTTAGATGCTCAGCTTAGGTTGCAACATCTTAAACCCATTGTGGCCAGGACACAAATGGCATACTCAGACTAAAATGCACTCACAAGCTGTCGGACTACCAAATGTTATCCTCGATTGTAAACAAACAGAACCAGCCTGGACCCTGACCCAAAAGTAAAAAACAAAGACACCACGTAGAGCGGGCCGGTTTGTGGGCAGGACGCAGAGCGTGGGCCAGGTACGACTGGCGCTAGCACTATAGACCCATATGCATCTGTTCTAAAAAAGGTAAACTTTTATAGGTTACACATAAAACTTTTCTGTACTGAAAATAGACTTATCACCTTAGGGACATAGAACTTTGAAATACTTTCTTTTACAGACACGGATAATAAATCAATCTGGTCCCTGATTTTCCAAAATTAAATATTAAATAATTTTCTTGTCTATTTAAAAACACATCACTTTAGGATACAAAAATACATCTAGAACCCCCAACCCGCCAAAAAAAAAAAAAAAAGCGAGAAGTAACAATATTTAAAGTCTTGCTTCAGACCGAGCGCAATAAATAAAATTAAATTTCTCAGTCTAAGTACGCCATTGCCAATCTGCTGTTACAGGACTTTAAATACCAGAATTTCTAAAACGCGTGGTCTCAAAACACGCCAGCTCCCTTTGTAAATAGCTCAGGCGGATAAGTGCAATTAAAAAAACATTTACTTGTAAGATTCAATGGCCCGAACATAAATCAGTATTGAATCCATTTTCTTCTAGCTCGCCTTAACTTTAATGACCTAAGCGAGGATCACCATATACTTCTTGGCAGATAGGTGTCTAGGACTTAAAGGGTGCTTGTGGCAGCAACAGGGACGCCATGCATCCGACAATGATCTATTAGCCATCCCAATGACGCCGAGGTCAAGGGGAAATGGGGACACGAGGCAGAATAGACATTGAGAAACCACTTGGCTCTTCCCTGGAGTATTTAGAGGCTTTTATTTTTTAACATTTCTAAAAAGCAAAGTTAAGAGTGAAAATCGGAGATTTCTCGAACCTGGGCACAAAGCGTTCGCTTGCTGCCCTTAGATAACTATCGTTTTTAGAAATGTTAAGAATAAAAATGTTAGTAAACAGAGCTAGAGAAAAGCAAAAAAAAAAAAAAAAAAAAAAATCACTCTAAGTTTACAGAGAACGTTTGACTGCTTTCTCATTTTCATTGTTTCCTTGGAGTGTGTTGGATAGGAGTATTTTTATCGCGAACGCTTGGCAGCAAAAAATAAATATGTTTCAGTTTAATATTTAGCAGTTGTTTTTTTGTAATTAGCACAGTCTGCCACTTTGTAAAGTACCTGCATATGGGACTTCGGGGAGCGGGGGGGGGGGGGGGGGGGTGTTTGAAAAAAAAAAAAGCTTTGGCACTGAATAATAAAATGTAAGCAATCTTCCTATTTACAGGGGGGTTTTTCAGCGATCCGTGTAACCACGCCGAATGTTGCGTCCTCACCATGTAAGTGTAATTGCCCCTTTTCTAGCCACACAGCCTCCTTTATCCATTTTTATGTTGTACAAAACGTGGTTATTCTCTTTTGTGGAGCAACAAATCCAAACAGGTCCAGCGAGTTAAATAAAGGCTGGGTGGAGGGAGCGATTGTAGAAGCTCATTCTCAGAGGCTCAATGTCACCCTATGGTTTGGAAAAATAATTATAATCCTTGCAGATTATTTGCCGCCTGTAACAAACAGCATTGTAGTGTTCCTCCTTCTCACATATTGCAATGCTATGTGAACACAAAAAAGCTGCTTTCCCGCATGGTAGAATTGTTGACGAGGCCTCATCAGCTCCCGACAACAGTTTGTTTTTTTGGCATATCCGCACTTTATGTGTGTGTGCGCTCTTCTACTACTCTATCAGCACATGTTATATTTTCACTTAATGGTTCCTAAATTTTGCACAAACAGCTTGCCTCGGGGAAAAAAAAAGAAAAGAAAAAAGGCAAGACAGCCAAATTAAGTGAACATTGCAATCCACTTCTGAGGAGGCCAACTCCACAGTCTCAACCCTGCGAGAGTCATTCGTTGCCTCTTGTATAACTAATAAATAGTTGACTTCTTTAATCTTTTCAGCAAGTAGAGGCTTCTCCTGTCTTGGACCCCGGTGAAGTTTTGGCCACAGCTATCTGACAACCACTAGTGACATGACTCATAACTTTATGTTTGAGCTGAGATACCTGCTCTCGCAGGAGACTAGCAGTAGATGCCAGGTCAGAGTTCTGGGACTTGAGAACCTTCACCTTCTCTTCCAAGCGTGCAATTCGCTCCAACTTCCTTTTGCGGCACTTTGAGGCAGCAATTCGGTTCCTCAGTCTTTTCCTCTCTGCTTTGATCCGCTCCTGTGTTTCTAAGTCAATCGGCGAAAGAGAAGGTGGTGTGCTCGTATCCCCTGCACTACCTGTTGGAGCACCAGACTGGGACACATCAGGGACAGTTTGTGGTTCATCTAGAGGACCCCTTACTGTATGAAGCCGGTTGAGTCCTGGAAAATGTAACTGTACAGCTGGTGTGGAACTGGCAGTATTACCAGTGTAAGTTGCTGGAGGTGGGGGTTGAGGAAGAGTAGGGCTGAGTTGTGCAGCTCCTGGGTTAAAACTGCTGAGGTTAGTGTAGACCGGTACCTCTCCGGCAGGGAGAAGTGATCGAGTTGGGTAAGATGGCGAGCTGGTAGCCAGAGCTGATGGTGAAATAGGTGCTCCCAATAGCTGATTCTGTTTATGTAAATCAGCTAAAGCTTTGACAAAGCCATCTGCAAACCCTTCTTGTTCTTGAGTGATAACCTGTTGGTTGCGGTATAGGAAAGGATGTGGAACTGTGGTTGCAGGAACTGGTGTACCCTGCTGTGGGGTGGCTACTGTAGCAGGACTTGGATTACCACTGGATGTGACTGAAAGACCAGGGCTGGAAGCCTGGATTAGGAGATGCTCTAATTCAGGAGGAGTAAGTTTAAGGAGATTCAGAGCAGCATTTGAAGGTGGAGGAAGAAGAGAGACCTCCGACGGGGTGCTGCCATTATTGCTACTGCTTGCAGTACTGTTTCCGACTGCCACCGCTATAGCACCACCTTCGGCTGTCACTGGCACTGGATTGAGGTCATTTCCAACCACAACATCACCCCCTGTAGAGTCACCAAGTCCACTGCCCCCAGCCTGCAACAATTTCAGTGCCTCACTTCCACGAGTAATAACTTCAGAGAATCCGACAGGAATGACAGCAGCAGGGACTGGTGCAGATGAAGGAGTCAGGCTTTTCTTTTTCAGGTTGCTTCCCTGAATTATAATGTTGGCACTCATCATTTTATGTTCTGGGGTGTACCTCACTCCAGCATCTCCTCCACCAGCTTGGTGAGAGCCTGCGATAACTCCAGTAGTGCCACCGCTATATCCTGAGATCTGAGCAAAGTCCTGCAAATTCAGAGTATCCTCATGATAGAAAGGAGGCTCCATTTTCACACGATCAGTGGTAGTGCTGGTCATCATCATTCTTTAACCTCCTAGTAAATAGGAGGGCGTCTGTTTAGAACTGCAAAAAGTTTTACATCAAATCCAGGGATGATATATAATAATTATTTTGTAGGAAGTCCAGGTAGTAGCGTCATGAAAAAGTTAAAATTCCAGGGAATAATGCTTGTCTTATCAGGAATGACCTATGGAGGAAAAATACAGATATTATCTGCAGTGTAGTAAAAAGGAATGTGTCAATAACCGAAAGCACTGCATGCCCGGGGGCATGAGACCTACTGACCACAGATGGACAGAAAGCACTGCATGACCGGGGGGGCAAGAGACCTGGTGACCACAGACGGACGGAAAGCACTGCATGACCGCGGGCACAAGACCTACTGACCACAGACGGACAGAAAGCACTGCATGACCGGGGGGCAGGAGACCTAATGACCACAGACGGACGGAAAGCACTGCATGATCGGGGTCATGAGACCTACTGACCACAGACGGACGGAAAGCACTGCATGACCAGGGGCATGAGACCTACTGACGACAGACATCAGGAAAGAACTGCATGACCGGGGTGCAGGAGACCGAATGACCACACACGGACGGAAAGCACTGCATGACCGGGGGCTCGAGACCTACTGACAACAGACAGAAAGCACTGCATGACCAGGGGCACGAGACCTACTGACCGCAGATGGACAGAGTGCACTGCATGACCGGAGGGCAGGAGACCTAATGACCACAGACGGATGGAAAGCACTGCATGACTGGGGGCACAAGACCTAATGACCACAGAAAGCACAGGCATGACCCGGGGGGGGGGGGCAGGAGACCTACTGACCACAGATGGACAGAAAGTACTGCATGACTGGAGGGCACGAGACCTACTGACCACAGACAGAGAGTGCACTGCATGATCGGGGGGCAGGAGACCTACTGACCACAGACGGACAGAGTGCACTGCATGACCGGGGGGCTGGAGACCGACTGACCACGGACAGACAGAGTGCACTGCATGACCGGGGGGCTGGAGACCTACTAATCACAGGCGGACAGAATGCACTGCATGACCGGAGGGCACGAGACCTACTAATCACAGGCGGACAGAATGCACTGCATGACCTGGGGGCTGGAGACCTACTAATCACAGACGGACAGAGTGCACTGCATGACCGGGGGGCTGGAGACCTACTAACCACAGACGGACAGAGTGCACTGCATGACCGGGGGGCTGGAGACCTACTAACCACAGACGGACAGAATGCACTGCATGACCGGGGGGCTGGAGACCTACTAACCACAGACGGACAGAGTGCACTGCATGACCGGGGGGCTGGAGACCTACTAACCACAGGCGGACAGAGTGCACTGCATGACCGGGGGGCTGGAGACCTACTAATCACAGGCGGACAGAATGCACTGCATGACCGGGGGGCTGGAGACCTACTAACCACAGGCGGACAGAGTGCACTGCATGACCGGGGGGCTGGAGACCTACTAACCACAGACAGACAGAATGCACTGCATGACCGGGGGGCTGGAGACCTACTAATCACAGGCGGACAGAATGCACTGCATGACCGGGGGCACGAGACCGACTGACCACGGACAGACAGAGTGCACTGCATGACCGGGGGGCTGGAGACCTACTAATCACAGACGGACAGAATGCACTGCATGACCGGGGGGCTGGAGACCTACTAATCACAGGCGGACAGAGTGCACTGCATGACCGGGGGGCTGGAGACCTACTAACCACAAACGGACAGAATGCACTGCATGACCGGGGGGCTGGAGACCTACTAATCACAGACGGACAGAATGCACTGCATGACCGGGGGGGCTGGAGACCTACTAATCACAGGCGGACAGAATGCACTGCATGACCGGGGGGCTGGAGACCTACTAACCACAGGCGGACAGAGTGCACTGCATGACCGGGGGGCTGGAGACCTACTAACCACAGACGGACAGAATGCACTGCATGACCGGGGGGCTGGAGACCTACTAACCACAGACGGACAGAATGCACTGCATGACCGGGGGGCTGGAGACCTACTAATCACAGGCGGACAGAGTGCACTGCATGACCGGGGGCACGAGACCGACTGACCACGGACAGACAGAGTGCACTGCATGACCGGGGGGCTGGAGACCTACTAACCACAGACGGACAGAATGCACTGCATGACCGGGGGGCTGGAGACCTACTAATCACAGACGGACAGAATGCACTGCATGACCGGGGGGCTGGAGACCTACTAATCACAGGCGGACAGAATGCACTGCATGACCGGGGGGCTGGAGACCTACTAACCACAGGCGGACAGAGTGCACTGCATGACCGGGGGGCTGGAGACCTACTAACCACAGACGGACAGAATGCACTGCATGACCGGGGGGCTGGAGACCTACTAATCACAGGCGGACAGAGTGCACTGCATGACCGGGGGCACGAGACCGACTGACCACGGACAGACAGAGTGCACTGCATGACCGGGGGGCTGGAGACCTACTAACCACAGACGGACAGAATGCACTGCATGACCGGGGGGCTGGAGACCTACTAATCACAGACGGACAGAATGCACTGCATGACCGGGGGGCTGGAGACCTACTAATCACAGGCGGACAGAATGCACTGCATGACCGGGGGGCTGGAGACCTACTAATCACAGGCGGACAGAATGCACTGCATGACCGGGGGGCTGGAGACCTACTAATCACAGGCGGACAGAATGCACTGCATGACCGGGGGGCTGGAGACCTACTAACCACAGGCGGACAGAGTGCACTGCATGACCGGGGGGCTGGAGACCTACTAACCACAGACGGACAGAATGCACTGCATGACCGGGGGGCTGGAGACCTACTAATCACAGGCGGACAGAATGCACTGCATGACCGGGGGGCTGGAGACCTACTAACCACAGACGGACAGAATGCACTGCATGACCGGGGGGCTGGAGACCTACTAACCACAGACGGACAGAATGCACTGCATGACCGGGGGGCTGGAGACCTACTAACCACAGACGGACAGAATGCACTGCATGACCGGGGGGCTGGAGACCTACTAATCACAGGCGGACAGAATGCACTGCATGACCGGGGGCACGAGACCGACTGACCACGGACAGACAGAGTGCACTGCATGACCGGGGGGCTGGAGACCTACTAATCACAGGCGGACAGAGTGCACTGCATGACCGGGGGGCTGGAGACCTACTAACCACAAACGGACAGAATGCACTGCATGACCGGGGGGCTGGAGACCTACTAATCACAGGCGGACAGAGTGCACTGCATGACCGGGGGCACGAGACCGACTGACCACGGACAGACAGAGTGCACTGCATGACCGGGGGGCTGGAGACCTACTAACCACAGACAGACAGAATGCACTGCATGACCGGGGGGCTGGAGACCTACTAATCACAGACGGACAGAATGCACTGCATGACCGGGGGGGCTGGAGACCTACTAATCACAGGCGGACAGAATGCACTGCATGACCGGGGGGCTGGAGACCTACTAACCACAGGCGGACAGAGTGCACTGCATGACCGGGGGGCTGGAGACCTACTAACCACAGACGGACAGAATGCACTGCATGACCGGGGGGCTGGAGACCTACTAACCACAGACGGACAGAATGCACTGCATGACCGGGGGGCTGGAGACCTACTAATCACAGGCGGACAGAGTGCACTGCATGACCGGGGGCACGAGACCGACTGACCACGGACAGACAGAGTGCACTGCATGACCGGGGGGCTGGAGACCTACTAACCACAGACGGACAGAATGCACTGCATGACCGGGGGGCTGGAGACCTACTAATCACAGACGGACAGAATGCACTGCATGACCGGGGGGCTGGAGACCTACTAATCACAGGCGGACAGAATGCACTGCATGACCGGGGGGCTGGAGACCTACTAACCACAGGCGGACAGAGTGCACTGCATGACCGGGGGGCTGGAGACCTACTAACCACAGACGGACAGAATGCACTGCATGACCGGGGGGCTGGAGACCTACTAACCACAGACGGACAGAATGCACTGCATGACCGGGGGGCTGGAGACCTACTAATCACAGACGGACAGAATGCACTGCATGACCGGGGGGCTGGAGACCTACTAATCACAGGCGGACAGAATGCACTGCATGACCGGGGGGCTGGAGACCTACTAACCACAGGCGGACAGAGTGCACTGCATGACCGGGGGGCTGGAGACCTACTAACCACAGACGGACAGAATGCACTGCATGACCGGGGGGCTGGAGACCTACTAATCACAGGCGGACAGAGTGCACTGCATGACCGGGGGCACGAGACCGACTGACCACGGACAGACAGAGTGCACTGCATGACCGGGGGGCTGGAGACCTAATTACCACAGATGGACAGAAAGATACACAAGTCACTTATAGATAGATCTCAGAAGTAGTCACACACACAAATGTACTGTATACACAAATAAAACACACACATGTACAGAAGCATGCAGACATACATACATTTAAGCACACGCACATGCAGCTTTGCTGGCAGCTCCTGCAGTCAGGACGGGCGGGCAGCAGAGGACCGTGCCCGCATCACGGCATAGCGATGCTCGGTGCCTCTCGGCAAAGTCCACACGTGTATGACTTCGCACAAACCCACGCAGCCCTTACCCCGCAGTCAGGGGGCGCTGAGGTGCCGCCGCTGTCACCGTGTCCGGGGAAGCTGAACGCTCGAGGGTCCCGACTTCTCACATCACATCGAAGCCGGCGGGGAAAGTGCACGTCCTGTGTGCTGCAGACATGCGCAGTGCAGACTTCTCGACCCTGTCTCCTCCTGTGTACCGCTCCGTAGCCCTTCAAAAAGCGGAGCACCGAGCTTCCTCCGTGACACCCAGCACTTCCCTACTGCTGGATGCGAGAGCCTAGTTGGCTAAAGGACCTTTGATGACGTCAGGACCATGTGACTCTATGGGAGGAGAGTCAGGCTGTGGGCTGTGAATGGTGGTGTGCAGTGACTGCACTGAGTAGAAAGGCGAGCTACACACAGCCTGCGTGCCCGGGAAGAATGGTGCAGGCACGGCTGGGTGCAGAGCCCGGTGTGTGAGGCACGGCTGGGTGCAGAGCCCCGGTGTGTGAGGCACGGCTGGGTGCAGAGCCCCGGTGTGTGAGGCACGGCTGGGTGCAGAGCTCCGGTGTGTGAGGCACGGCTGGGTGCAGAGCCCCGGTGTGTGAGGCACGGCTGTGTGCAGAGCCCCGGTGTGTGAGGCACGGCTGTGTGCAGAGCCCCGGTGTGTGAGGCACGGCTGTGTGCAGAGCCCCGGTGTGTGAGGCACGGCTGTGTGCAGAGCCCCGGTGTGTGAGGCACGGCTGTGTGCAGAGGCACGGCTGTGTGCAGAGGCACGGCTGTGTGCAGAGGCACGGCTGTGTGCAGAGCCCCGGTGTGTGAGGCACGGCTGGGTGCAGAGCCCCGGTGTGTGAGGCACGGCTGGGTGCAGAGCCCCGGTGTGTGAGGCACGGCTGGGTGCAGAGCCCCGGTGTGTGAGGCACGGCTGGGTGCAGAGCCCCGGTGTGTGAGGCACGGCTGGGTGCAGAGCCCCGGTGTGTGAGGCACGGCTGGGTGCAGAGCTCCGGTGTGTGAGGCACGGCTGTGTGCAGAGCCCCGGTGTGTGAGGCACGGCTGTGTGCAGAGCCCCGGTGTGTGAGGCACGGCTGTGTGCAGAGCCCCGGTGTGTGAGGCACGGCTGTGTGCAGAGCCCCGGTGTGTGAGGCACGGCTGTGTGCAGAGCCCCGGTGTGTGAGGCACGGCTGTGTGCAGAGGCACGGCTGTGTGCAGAGGCACGGCTGTGTGCAGAGGCACGGCTGTGTGCAGAGCCCCGGTGTGTGAGGCACGGCTGGGTGCAGAGCCCCGGTGTGTGAGGCACGGCTGGGTGCAGAGCCCCGGTGTGTGAGGCACGGCTGGGTGCAGAGCCCCGGTGTGTGAGGCACGGCTGGGTGCAGAGCCCCGGTGTGTGAGGCACGGCTGGGTGCAGAGGCACGGCTGTGTGCAGAGCCCCGGTGTGTGAGGCACGGCTGTGTGCAGAGGCACGGCTGGGTGCAGAGCCCCGGTGTGTGAGGCACGGCTGGGTGCAGAGCCCCGGTGTGTGAGGCACGGCTGGGTGCAGAGCCCCGGTGTGTGAGGCACGGCTGGGTGCAGAGCCCCGGTGTGTGAGGCACGGCTGGGTGCAGAGCCCCGGTGTGTGAGGCACGGCTGGGTGCAGAGCCCCGGTGTGTGAGGCACGGCTGGGTGCAGAGCTCCGGTGTGTGAGGCACGGCTGTGTGTGAGGCACGGCTGGGTGCAGAGCCCCGGTGTGTGAGGCACGGCTGGGTGCAGAGCCCCGGTGTGTGAGGCACGGCTGGGTGCAGAGCCCCGGTGTGTGAGGCACGGCTGGGTGCAGAGCCCCGGTGTGTGAGGCACGGCTGGGTGCAGAGCCCCGGTGTGTGAGGCACGGCTGGGTGCAGAGCCCCGGTGTGTGAGGCACGGCTGGGTGCAGAGCCCCGGTGTGTGAGGCACGGCTGGGTGCAGAGCCCCGGTGTGTGAGGCACGGCTGGGTGTGAGGCACGGCTGGGTGCAGAGCCCCGGTGTGTGAGGCACGGCTGGGTGTGAGGCACGGCTGGGTGCAGAGCCCCGGTGTGTGAGGCACGGCTGGGTGCAGAGCCCCGGTGTGTGAGGCACGGCTGGGTGCAGAGCCCCGGTGTGACATTCGTCGCCCATGGCAGACACATATGTAGTGCTGGCCACTGAAAGCTCTGCTGCAGAGGGTGTCTCTGTATATTTATTGCTCTGCGGCCGAGTTCTGGATACACCGTATAACATGTATGTAGCCAATCCCACACACCGCTCTGCAGCAGAGCTTTCATCTACAGTATAACATGCAGCCATTGTATTCACACACACACTCTATATATATATATATATATATATATATATATATATATTGTATATATGATCCTTTATATATCCAGCTTTGCAGTCGCTGCTTTATATGCAGCTACATTATGTATAAGATGTACACTCACTGGCCACTTTATTAGGTACACCTGTCCAACTGTGTGTTAAGACTTAATTTCTAATCAGCCAATCACATGGCGGCAACTCAGTGCATTTAGGCATGTAGACATGGTCAAGACAATCTCCTGCAGTTCAAACCGAGCATCAGTATGGGGAAGAAAGGTGATTTGAGTGCCTTTGAACGTGGCATGATTGTTGGTGCCAGAAGGGCTGGTCTGAGTATTTCAGAAACTGCTGATCTACTGGGATTTTCACGCACAACCATCTCTAGGGTTTACAGAGAATGGTCCGAAAAAGAAAAAAAATCCAGTGAGCGGCAGTTCTGTGGCCGGAAATGCCTTGTTGATGCCAGAGGTCAGAGGAGAATGGGCAGACTGGTTCGAGCTGATAGAAAGGCAACAGTGACTCAAATTGCCACCCGTTACAACCAAGGTAGGCAGAAGAGCATCTCTGAATGCACAGTGCGTCGAACTTTGAGGCAGATGGGCTACAGCAGCAGAAGACCACACTGGGTACCACTCCTCTCAGCTAAGAACAGGCATCTGATGGCTACTTTCAGCAGGATAATGCGCCATGTCATAAAGCTCGAATCATCTCAGATTGGTTTCTTGAACATGACAATGAGTTCACTGTACTCAAATGGCCTCCTCAGTCACCAGATCTCAATCCAAAAGAGCATCTTTGGGATGTGGTGGAACGGGAGATTCGCATCAGGGATGTGCAGCCGACAAATCTGCGCCAACTGTGTGATGCCATCATGTCAATATGGTCCAAAATCTCTGAGGAATGCTTCCAGCACCTTGTCGAATCTCTGCCACGAAGAATTGAGGCAGTTCTGAAGGCAAAAGGGGGTCCAACCCGTTACTAGCATGGTGTACCTAATAAAGTGGCCAGTGAGTGTATGTTTGTGTGTAGCTGTACCTGTGTAATGTGCATGCATACACAGATGTATATTATATATAGTACATATATATCGCACACATATGTTCATGTATTGCACATATCTTTATGTATATAATGTTCATGCAGCCCTTTTACAGTACACAAATCTACTGTTTCACACTGTAAATACAGACACGTTGTAAATCTCGGCTTCCATAGTACATCCAGCTGGAGTAGCTAGCCCGGAGGACTGCGATTGGAGCCTTCCTATCCTCATTTGTCAGTCCCCAGTGAGTGCCGCTAATGTGTCATGTGCATAGGAATCTTTTATTCTACATGACGATTAGTGAGGAGCGCGCGTGCTTGGATAAGCTGTAATCACGTTTGTTAGGCAATCCCTGCAGGTGTTGCGACTGTCGAACATCCGTGAGACATGCAACTGCAGGGGCTGGAACATATTATTCGAACACACCGAAAACATTCAGTTAGCCCCTGAGATAACCCCTTATCACAGCACCCTCGCTCATCACTACTGACTATTCTATAAAGATCTCCTGTGTCTCTTCCATTAGACCATTTTATTACAAGTAAGACTTTTTTCACGCTTTTTTTTTCCTGTTAAATTTCTTGTTCTCTTTGACACTTGCAATAGCATCCCATGGGGAAGGAATAAATAAATGTACAGTTGATGAGCGAACATGCTCGCCGCTACTCGGTACTCTGCCAGCACTGAGTATATCCAGGATTATTCGGCTGGAGCTTGGGTCTCCGCCCTGCAAGTTTGGCGGTCTTTAGAGCACCAATTAACATACAGGGATTGCCATGCACTGTAATGCCGCAGCCATCTTTGTTGTGGTATTACAGCATCATCAGGTCTATAAGAGACCTGCCGCTGCCCTGTTCTTCACAGGCACGTCCAGAATCAGACAGTGTCGGGAGAGCTGCTGCTGAGATAGGGACAGATTTGTGCTTTTATTAGTGTGGGTATGCCATTGTTGAATCCACATATCCAGCTAAACCAACAGTCCTTCTAAGGACTAATAACTGGGTATATAGATTGCAGTGCTAGGTAGGCAGGGACTGTATGTGCGTATGTACATATCAGTGCAAGGCATGCAGGCACTGTATGTGAGTATATAGATATCACTGCATACATCAAAAGGGTGCATTATTTGCTGCTGCTCACTATTACATATACACCTAGCTCCAGGTATCAGTACCTAGGAATAATTTTTTTGGGCGCCTTAATTCTGATTATTTTATTCCAAAGCAATCCAGACCCCCCCCTTTTTTTTCTGAATTTGCTTGTTGACACTGCAGACTACAGCCAGATCCTTTTAACACTACAGCGTGAAAATCCAGCAATTTTAAACGGCTTTGCCCGTCCCAGGCATCACATCTGACTGAGCTGAAAATTCTGCCATTTTTTGTGATGCTGTAGTATTTTTTTATACCATTTTGCTGGCAAAAAAGATATTTCGCTGGCTAAAAAGGATTTAGCTACAGTTCATGTTTTTTACACTGTTTTCTCTGCCATACGCATCCGCATATCCTTGCGCTAAATCTTTTACAATTTTAGTCCTCCAAAGAATTTCTTTTGTTGAGTCATAGCCTCCTTATTGACACAATTTTGGTGGCCAAAATAAAAAAAAAAAAATCCAAGCCACATATTGAACAGTCTGCTATCTGCGTCAAAAGCCTGATCTATCTCTGGGCTACAAATTGTGGCATTTCAGGGCTACATTCCACTGTTGTATTTGCTGTCTGTTACCCTATTTCTATACACTATTTTGGTGTACAAAATTTAAAAATACAGGCCACATATTGAGCAGTCTGGTATCTCAGTCAATCTCCAGATCTATTTGTGGCCTACAAATTGTGGCATTTCAGGCTTACATTCTACTGTTTTTGCTGTGTCTTAAGGCCCTTTCTCACATCTGATTTTGTGACGCAACAGCGATCTCGCTTCATGTGACACGCAGCGGCGACCGGACCCCCGCTGTGATCTCGCTGATCGTGCTCAAATGGCCTGGGCTATTTTCTGATCGCTGGCGTCCCACTGGCCAGCGCGCATCAGTGTTTGACACCGACGAGCGACCTCGTTGGCGACGCAGAACACATGGACGCAGGCAGGAGTCTAAATAGCTGCTGTGTGACAAGATACCAACGACCGCCGAAGTTGTATGGATCGCTGCTGCGTCGGTGAGTATATCTGTCAGTCCAGATATTTTTAAGTGTAATTTTCCCGCACATGGATCACATACAAGTTTGCTCCAAATTCAGCCATTTGTAGTGAACGTTGAAAATATTGTAGTCCATTTTGTAGTCCATATTGTTGCCCATTTTAGGGCAAGGCACGTGGCAAGGGACGGGGAAATGGACGTGATGGTGCATGCAGATGCTGAGGCTGTGGGCAAGCTGAAATTGTGCCACAACAAACACCCACATCTCTCCCGCCCTTCATGACCCAATTACTAGTGGCCTGCAGCAAGACATCACTATTGAAACCACAGCAGTGTGAAACTGTTGTTGGTTGGTTAGCGGATAATGCTTCGGGTCAGTTTGCCACCACCAACCTTACTACCCTGTCTTCCACATGGTCAAGTCTGAGTAGCTGTGAGTTTGGACTGCATATTCCACACCCTGATCTTCCTTCCTCCCACCATGCCAAGTGCCTGGAGACAACTGATCCCACACTTGGACACTCTGAAGAGTTGTTCACTTTTCCATTTAGAGATTCGGGTCTCTTGCCTGGTCCACTTGAAGGGGGATAAGATGAGATCACATGTAGCGATGCCCAAATATTTGAGCAGCCACGGTCACATGAAGGCAACAGTGGGAACCCGTCACATGAGGTGGACTATGATGAGACACAATTGCCAGCAGGTCAGGAGGAGGTCCAGGGTGCGGAAGTGGAATCCAAGGTGGCGGATGATATAGTAACTGACCCAACCTGGCAGGAGGACATGCAGAGCGAGGACAGCAGCACAGGGGGAGGGAGGTGTAGCACCCCAACAGGCAGGAAGAAGCAGTGTGGTGGCCGCAGACAGAAGGTGGGCAACCGTTCCTCATAACATCAACACAATGGAAGTTGGCAGTACAACTGTTAGGTCTTCCCGAGTATGGTTGTTTTTTTTTAAAGACTGTGCTGATAACCCCAAACAGGCCATTTGCACCACCTGCCATGCCCGCATCAGCAGGGGTAGCAAAATTAACAGCCTGACAACCACCAGCATGATCAGGCATATGGCAGCAAAGCGCCTGACTTTGTGGGCCGAACCCCAGGCTCCAGGAACAGTGTTTGTGGGTGAAAACACTGCTTCTTTCACTGTTGTGCATGCAAGCCAATCCCCTGTCCACTGTGCATGCGAAGATGCCTCGTGCCCTGCACCTGTTGTTGCCCACTCTCAACTACCACCATCATCAAGCACGTCCACATCCTTGTCCCAGCACAGCCTTCAGTTGTTAATATCCCAGTCATTGGAATGCAAATGTAAATACGCAGCCAATGCCCCACAGACCACAGTACTAAATTCACACATTTCTCGTCTGCGTGCAGTCGAAATGTTGCCTTTTAGGCTTGTGGAGACGGAAGCTTTCCGCAACCTGATGGCGGATGCCGTCCCAAGGTATTCAGTCCCCAGCCGCCACTTTTTGTCCCGGTGTGCCCTCGCGGCATTACACAAGCACGTGTCCCTCAATATTAGGCCTCTTTCACAGTTCAGTTATTTGCATCAGTTATAATCCGCCAAAAAGGCAGACAAGCTGATCCGTTCTCAACTGATGTGAACGGATGGCACAGGATCCGTTTTTAGACGGATCCTGAAAATGAGGAAATTTAAAGGAACCGCTGGCCGGGAAGGAGAGAGAGAGAGAATTTTTGTTTTTTTTTGTCCGGCACCCAGACAGAATTTGGGGTTAATTCAGTGTCTGGAGGATCCGCCGGCCAAAAAAACATTGCAAGCTCCGTTTGGAAATCTTTGAGGATGTTGACGGACACTAACATTGTGGCGGATCCTCACAAAAACGGATGCAACGGACGGCAATCAGTCAGGATCCGCCAATAATGAAAGTCAATGGGGAAAAAAAACGGATCCGCAAAGAAAAATGGCGGATCCATTTTTTTTCAAATTTGGCGGATCTTGACTGTCAAAAACGGAAGTGTGAAAGAGGCCTTACCCGTGCCCTGAACAATGCTGTTACTGGGAAAGTCCACCTAACCACGGATACGTGGACAAGTTCTTGTGGGCAGGGGCACTACATCTCGCTGACGGCACACTGGGTTAGCGTAAAACGTAGTGGAAGCCGGGACCCAGACGGACCTTGGAATGGAACATATCTTCCTGATGCCGAGTATTGCGGGCCCTACATCAATCAGGGTTGCCCTCAGTCTACAGCTCCTGCACCTCATCCTCCTCCTTCTCTTCAGCCTCCATCTCCGAAATGAGCACATCATTCACAAGCTTGCAGCACTGCCTCAGCCAAGCGTCAACAGGCTGTCCTGAAGCTAATATGCTTAGGTGACAAACCACACAATGCTGAAGAGTTGTGGACAGCTCTGAAAGAGCAGGCAGATGTGTGGCTGACACCGCCAAACCTACAGCCAGGCCTCGTCGTGTGACAATGGCCGGAACCTGTTGTCGGCTCTGAGGTGAGCTCACACACGTACCATGCCTGGCCCATGTGCTTAACCTCATGTTCAACGTTTTCTCAAAAGCTACCCAGAGCTGCCAAGTCAGCTTGTGAAAGTACGCCACCTGTGGGCCCAGTTTCAAAAGTCAGCTCCAGTTTCTGCCGCCCTTGCCATGCTTCAGCAGCGTTTGCAGCTTCCGGCTCACTGACTAGTGTGTGATGTCCTCAAGCGTTGGAACTCTACACTGCATATGTTGGAAAGGATTTGTGAGCAGAATAGGGCAGTTGTTGACTACCAGCATCAACAAGGCAGTCATTATTCAGGTTAGATTCCACACATAAGACCTTAGGAGTGGACATGGATGTCAGACATATGTACCATCCTCCAAAACTTTGAGGAATCTACCAAGATGGTGAGTAGTAATAAAGCCATAATTAGCATAAACATCCCACTTCTCTGCATTCTGAAAAGCTCTCTGTTTACAATGAAAAAGGATGCATTGCAGATGGAGCATGAGGACATGGAACAAGGAAGCATACAGGGTAATTACACACAGCCCAGCCTCATGTGAACCCAACGTGGATTGATTGACAATGAGGAAGGGGAGGAGGAGGAAAAACAGAAGCTACTTTCTTGCGCTATAGACGGTACAACAAGCACAACTGTCATACTGTCTGTTCAGCATGGATGGCCTGAGGACAGGGAGGAGGAGGAGGACACCATGGTCAGTCGTCCTGTTGGTGAGGACACGGAAGGCTTGCATGTTACCAGTCTGGCAAGCATGGCTGACTTTATGTTGCGCTGCCTTTCCCGTGACCCTCACATTGTGAAAATTTACAGTGACTCTCATTACTGGTTGGTGACACTTCTAGACCCATGCTACAAGGAGAACTTTCAATTTCTTCTTCCAGAGGCAGACAGGTCTGTTAAAATGGGGCAGTACCAGAAGGCCCTCGTTGCGGAATTATTAAAAATAATTCCCATCTGAAAACTCTGGCGGCAGACGTCACAGTTCGTTGGACAACCAAAGAGTACAGGCGAGAGAGACACAACTCCAATCCAGCAGAGGCAGTGGAACACTGGCAAAGTTCTGGGAGAGTTTTCTCAGACCCTCCCATTGCCGTGGCCCAGAGGCGTGGAGTAATATCAAGGAATAGAATGTTTTGGAAGATGCTGCGGGAGTACCTTGCTGACCATACCAACGTCCTCCGTGATTCCTCTGTGCCTTTTAATTATTGGGTATCCAAGCTGGACACGTGGCATGAACTGGCTCTCTACGTCTTGGAGGTCCTGGCTGGCCCTGCTACTAGTGTTTTGTCTGAGCGGGTTTTTAGTGCCGCTGGTGGAATTATAACTGATAAGCACCTTCGAATGTCAACTGAAAATGCAGTCAGGCTGACTCTTATAAAAATGAACAAAGGCTGGAATGGGCCAGACTTCCCTACACCACCGAATGATAACAGCGAAACATAACCTGCAATACAGTGTCTTTTTTTGGGAGGTGTATTCCCATGCACCTCTTCACGCCCACACATGGGTATACGCTTCCTGATTTTGGCTATTTGGTGTCATCCTTCTCCTCATCCTCATCATCCACCACTAGATCAAGATGGTGAACGTGTTCCGTGATGCTACAGCAACTCTAGTTTTTTGAAAGGGTGTTTATGCCCGTAACAAAATTTTAAAAAATATGTACCCCCAGGAGGAAATGTTTGTCAGCCCATACACTTAGTGACCTGTATGGGCATTCCAAGTATTGGAGACCCGCTCCTTTATAATGGGAAAAAAATTCTGAGGCCTTCCTCCACATCTCTTTCAAGGGGCATTGGAGTGCCTCCTAATTTTTGGCAGGCCTTGCATTCAATGCATAGGCTAACAGTATGACAGTACCAAAAGAATAATGTGAACTTGGTTTTCCTGTGGCCATCCAGTACGTGGGTTCAAAGGCTTATTGGGGTGCATGTAACTTTGGTACTGGGCAGGCCTTGCATTCAATGCATAGGCTAACAGTATGGCAGTACCAAAAGAATAATGTGAACTTGGTTTTCCTGTGGCCATCTAGTACGTCTGTTCCAAGGATTATTGGAGTGCGTGTAACTTTGGGGCAAGGCAGCCCTTGCATGCAATGCATAGGCAAACACTATGGGAGACCCACTTTCTTATAATGGGAACATTTTTTTCAGGAGGCCCTCCTGTACGTCGCGTGAAAGGGGTATTGGGACGTGTCCTAATTTTTGGCAGCCCTGCCACTCAATGCATAAGTAATAACAGTATACTGTAGGAGACCCACTGTTTTATTATGGCCCTTTAAGAGTAGTAATAATTACTGATGCAGCTATAAAAGAGTCGCTCCTTTATAAATGAAACAAGATGTGTCTGATGATGTCACACACCACATGGCCAGCTAAGGTTGTTAAGTGCTACAATGACATTTCCAAGTAAATGCATTTGTATTGGATAAAAGCAATGGTAACATTGAAAAATGCATCAAAAACGCTACGTGTGAAAGTGGTGGAGGAGCATTTTTTGGGGGGTTATTTCTTTTGCCTTACATACAAATTATTAACCTGGAAAGAATGTCCCTTGACATATTTCCCTGTAAAATCCATTTTGGTTTCGTTTTTGTATGTTTTACTGTGCGCCTGTAAAAGTGGCATCACACTCTGACAACATTGGTCACAGCAGTGACCTAGGAGTCAGAAATGCTTCCAGGGGCAATCCCCATGATGTTCCATTGTCGTTTGTGCACTGTCCCCATATATTTCCGACGTTTTGATACCCTAGAAAGACCTCTGGGGGGGGGGGGATAGCAGCAAAAAAGTTTGGATTTCCCATAAACTAACATTGGGCTCGTTGCTTGGGTCGAGCACCCGAGTATTCCAATTTGCTCGACACGAGCAACGAGCACCCGAGCATTTTGATGCTCACTCATCACTATGATACAGGAAAGATATACACTCACTGGCCACTTTATTAGGTACACCTGTCCAACTGTGTGTTAAGACTTAATTTCTAATCAGCCAATCACATGGCGGCAACTCAGTGCATTTAGGCATGTAGACATGGTCAAGACAATCTCCTGCAGTTCAAACCGAGCATCAGTATGGGGAAGAAAGGTGATTTGAGTGCCTTTGAACGTGGCATGATTGTTGGTGCCAGAAGGGCTGGTCTGAGAATTTCAGAAACTGCTGATCTACTGGGATTTTCACGCACAACCATCTCTAGGGTTTACAGAGAATGGTCCGAAAAAGAAAAAAAATCCAGTGAGCGGCAGTTCTGTGGCCGGAAATGCCATGTTGATGCCAGAGGTCAGAGGAGAATGGGCAGACTGGTTCGAGCTGATAGAAAGGCAACAGTGACTCAAATTGCCACCCGTTACAACCAAGGTAGGCAGAAGAGCATCTCTGAACGCACAGTGCGTTGAACTTTGAGGCAGATGGGCTACAGCAGCAGAAGACCACACTGGGTACCACTCCTCTCAGCTAAGAACAGGAAACTGAGGCTACAATTTGCACAAGCTCATCGAAATTGGACAGTAGAAGATTGGAAAAACGTTGCCTGGTCTGATGAGTCTCGATTTCTGCTGCGACATTCGGATGGTAGGGTCAGAATTTGGCGTAAACAACATGAAAGCATGGATCCATCCTGCCTTGTATCAACGGTTCAGGCTGGTGGTGGTGGTGTCATGGTGTGGGGAATTTTTTCTGGGCACTCTTTGGGCCCCTTGGTACCAATTGAGCATCGTTGCAACGCCACAGCCTACCTGAGTATTGTTGCTGACCATGTCCATCCCTTTATGACCACAATGTACCCAACATCTGATGGCTACTTTCAGCAGGATAATGCGCCATGTCATAAAGCTCGAATCATCTCAGATTGGTTTCTTGAACATGACAATGAGTTTACTGTACTCAAATGGCCTCCTCAGTCACCAGATCTCAATCCAATAGAGCATCTTTGGGATGTGGTGGAACGGGAGATTCGCATCAGGGATGTGCAGCCGACAAATCTGCGCCAACTGTGTGATGCCATCATGTCAATATGGTCCAAAATCTCTGAGGAATGCTTCCAGCACCTTGTTGAATCTCTGCCACGAAGAATTGAGGCAGTTCTGAAGGCAAAAGGGGGTCCAACCCCTTACTAGCATGGTGTACCTAATAAAGTGGCCAGTGAGTGTATATATCTTTGTACCGTGTTAGCCAGTAGATAGAAGAATATTTAGAATTGAGAGTCCTCAGTGGTTAAAAGGTATCAACCACTGAGGACTCTGAATTCTAAATATTCTTCACTCATCACTAATAATTCATTCCCACAATGTAAATCAGTTGTATTGGCAAAATGTAAAAAAAGTTGTGCCGTTCACATCACAGTATAATTTTGTGGTTTCTCCAAATCCACCAGAAAATGCTGCTTCTACTGAACCATGCATGCAGTGTTAGTTATTCAAACTCTTCATGACAAGCATCTTTAGTAGTTCTTAACCCCTCCACGAAATGCGCCATATATGTACTGCACATGTCGTGTCTCTCCCTTTGATGTAGGCTCCCGCCCTAATCCCACATCTTTCCTGGCACATGTCAGCTGATTTGAACAGCTCTATAGGGCCTCCCAGTGACGAACTGGCAGGAGACAATGCCTCCTGCAGTGCATCACTGAGGTTACCTGGGTTCAGGGTCTCCCTTTACAGCAATGCTGTGTGAGAATTAGGGTTACGGGAACTATTTCCCGGTGGTGGAGGGATACACAGTGGAGGATTACCTCCGCCTGTCATTTCATCGTTGGAGCCCCTGTAGAGCAGTGACATCACCTGATGTCACTGTTCTTTAGGGGAAATTGTCGTGGGACCTTCTTTATTAATTAGATTGTGGCAGAAAGGTAAGTATAGGTTGGTTTATTATTTTATTTTTATTAAAGGTGATCTAGGGCTTCGGGGAATTAGGTGATTGGTAAGTATGTACTCTATGTTATGTGTTGTATGTTATATGTACAGTATGTCCTGTATGTTATATGCTGTATATTTTTTTTTTTTTTTTAATTCAACACAGCTGGATGATGGGACTACTACTGACCCATCATTGGCTAATGTGTCACTCACTGTCAGTGTAGCAGGCATAGCCCGATGGGACTTGTAGTCCCATCGGACGATGCCTGCATACACACACAGCCCCGCAGACCCCCCCACACAGCCCCGCAGACCCCCCAGACAGACCGATGACCCACGGACAGCCCCGCAGCCCCCCCATACAGCCCTGCAGACCACCCCGAAATTGTGAACTAGTTAAGTCGCCGGATCAGCGAGCCCCAACAGAGACGGTGAGGTCCTCTGCTCCCATGGAGTTACTGGCCATAGACTACTTGACGATTGGCCCAGCGCACCAGGGCTATGAACATTGCCTGGTAATGATCGACCACTATTCCAAATTTGCTGTGGTTACACCTACTCGGGACCAGACTGCCGAATCTGCAGCCTATGCTATCTGTAAACATTTCATTCAAGTATACGGGTGCCCCAAGCGAATCCATTCGGATCAAGGAGCCTGCTTCCTGGGGAAGGTGATGGAAGAGTTGCATCACTTGTACAAAATTGATAAGTCTCGGACCACCCCTTACCACCCACAGGGGAACGGAGCTTGTGAGAGATTCAACCGCACCCTGATCCAAATGCTGAGGACACTTGAAGAAGATCAGAAAGCACGCTGGACTGAGTCCATACCCGAATTAGTGTGGGCATATAATAACCATCAACACAGTACCACAGGGTTCATGCCCTATTCGCTGTTTTTTGGCCTACCCGGGAAGGGACTGACTGATTTGGCGTTAGAGCCCGAGGAGGACTACCCGCGGATGGGGGTGTACTCCTGGGTTTCGGAACATCGTCGCCGGCTACGGACCATTCAATGGTTGGTGCAGAACCGGCTCCGAGGGTTGGAACACCCGCAGGTCCCTCCCCAGAAGGGGACAGCCCTACGACTAGGGGATCGAGTCTTAGAGAGAAGCGCCCTAACAACAAATTGGAGTGTTGGTGGGAGAAGAGCCCGTACAGGGTGAAGCGACGGCTCGGTAGGCGAGGACCCGTCTACGAAGTTCAGCCTGAAAGAGGTGAAGAATTCCCCACTCGTACATTACATCATAATATGTTGTGTCCCTGTTTGTCTCAAGATCCACCAGTGGTGCCATCTGTCCCGACACCCCTGGTGGCTGAACCCGCGTCCGTTCCTGAAGACGAAGAAGACGGAGACTCTCTACTCCTTCAGGGGGACCCGGAAACTGGGCTGGTGCCTGAAACGACGGAGGTAACAGAGGAGGCTCCAACTTCCACCCTTCCGGTGGCTGATTCCACAGTCTCCACTGATCTGAGGCGTTCTGAACGATCAACGGCAGGTGTGCCTCCTAGATGCTACAATCAGGACGAATTCACCTGGCAGCAGATTGTACGAGGTCTGGACGATTGTCAGCAAAAACTCCAGAAACTCTCGCCTGTGGAATGGCGAGCTCACAGAGAGGGGGAATGTAAGGGGGTGAAGTGCAAGAAGAGCCAGGAGAGGGCTGCCTCCTTTGTTCCATGCCTCAAACAGTTAAACAGGGCAGCAGGTTCCCCGGGAGACAGAGGAGGGACTGAGCACAGGGGGCCAGGAGAGGAGAGCAGAGAGCGGGAGATTTTCCCGGGCTTTCTCTCAGGGCAGCGCGGGGACGAGAGGGCGCTGACAGAGTAGAGGACAGCAGACAGGTGCAGCGACTGAATACTGAGAGACCGCAGATACAGGCGGTGAGCACTGAGTACGAGAAGGCTGTTACTGCACCGCTTGGAGGTCTGGACACTCCCCTTCTGTTAGAGACTTTGTCACACCGACATACTGCGCCCCTTAAGACGCTCCCCAGCAGTGAGACCCTGTGTGACCCTGAGATGCTTCCCTGTGACCAAGAAGCAGACTGTACTGTTACACTGACCTGCCAAGAGAGACTGGCACAGGCAGAGCCCCTGACCCTGGTAAGGGAACGCCACTGCTGCAGCAGAGGGAAGGATCCTGCATACAGGGGCATACTGCCGTCATCATACCCCTTGAGCCTCCACGTTAACCCCCCATACGCCAGTTGGACTATACCTAGGATCCCAGAGACGGACGACATCAAGCATCCCTTGTGCCTGGGTGCCTACGTGGGAGAAGAGTGATTTCTACAATCAAGTTCTCCAGGAACTGATAAGTTACCACCCCATAAGAGAATAACTGTCTATTGTTGTGCACTTCTGTTATTTCTTCAGTCTCTGATATTATCTGTTACAGCATTTTCTCTGTTATATTATATGTTTACCTGTTTTACTCCCTGTAAATAAACCTCCCCTTTTACTGTTGGTCTGCCTGTTCCTTGGTGACATATCCTCCTCCTGCACGTTATTACACCCAACTCAATGCAAGTCAATAGGTGCAGAAATGCTGCAGATCCGCACAAAGAATTGACATGCTGCGGAAATGAACCTGCAGCGTCTATGCTGCGGATTTTTCTGCAGCATGTGCACAGCGTTTTTTGTTTTACATAAGATATCATGGCACTGTACAACGCAGGAGATTCTGCTGCAGACCCGCAGGGCCAAGTCCGCTGCAGATCCGCAGTAGAATCCGCAACATGTGCACATACCCTAAAGCTGCTCTACTAAGTACTAAAGACTCTTGTTTGAAGCAGTTGAATAACTCAGAGATGCAACTGCGGTTTTGTAAAGATCTTCAAACTGCACTGTACTCACCTTATTGAGCTCCACCAGTGATTCTCCATTGTTGCGCACTGTGTCTGGCATTGGCTGCGGCGCTGCTGTCACATTGACACCTCAGCAGCCAATCAGTGCCCTCAGTGGCTCTCAAGAGGGCATTCAGCTACATTGGCAGCCACAGCGCACTGATTTGCTGTCATAGCAGGATCACCACTGCTCCCATAGAAGTGGATGGATTGGGTTCACACACTACACCACTGCTCCCATAGTAGTGTATAGAGCGGGGGTCGTATATTACACCACTGCTCCCAATGAAGTGTAAAGAGCGGGGACACATCACACCACTGCTCCCATAGAAGTGAATAGAGTAGGGTCACACATTTCTAAGGGAGCAGTAGAGCAATGTGTGACCCCTATGAATCTTTTTTTTTGGTGGGGGGCAATTAATGTGTGACACTGCTCTGTCCACGTCTATGGGAGCAGTAGTGTGATGTGTGACCCCACACCCTCCAATTCTATGAAAGAAGTGGTGTAATTTGTGACTCTGCTCCATCCACTTCTGTGGGTGCATCACATTAGATGCTCCAATTCTGGTGCTTCACCTTCGATCTTTCCGATTGTCCTGATGTGGTGGAATTCGGGGTAATGGTTGATATCAGCTGTGATGTGTCAAAAATTCCAGTTGACATAAAGCCCTGGGGTTAGTAATGCAGAGGGGTTTATCAGACATAAAGCCTTGGGATTAGTAATGGAAAGGGATCTAACAGACATCAAGGCCTGGGGTTAGTAATAGAGAGGGGTCTATCAGACATCAAGCTCTGGGATTAGTAATGGAGAGGGGTCTATCAGACATCAAGCCCTGGGGTTAGTAATGGAGAGGTGTATATCTGTTACGGTTGCTGTTACAGGGGTGATGAGGAACAACCCGGAAGTGGACCCTCTGGGTCACGGCTCCAGAGACCCCAAGGGCGAGCGGCCCAGGTGAGGCCACCCCCTATACAGGGAGTGTTAGGGGCAGGCCCACGGAGGGTAGAACCGCGACGGCCGGAACCAAAGGGGCGACTGGGGTAAGCCTGGAGAGGATGCACAGATAATCAGGGCAAATGCAGAGATGGACCTGGAACAGTGGAGGGGGGCTGCGAGGCAGACTCAGAGGATGGCACAGGCGGGAGGCTGCAATAGAGAGGGACAATGGATAAGGCACAGACAGGGAGACACGGCAGGAGGCAAGCGAACAGAGGCGGACACAGGAGACAACAACGGAAAGGGCAGGTACAGGAGACTATAGCGACAAAGCAGACAAACGAGACAGCGGCAGACACAGAGCGCTGGAGGCGCAGACAAGAAGCACGGCCTGGGACACAGTGAACGCTGCAGGAGACAGCGTCACCGAAGTCGACAGTCAGGCACCTTACCTGACTATACACCAATCCTAAATAGCCGGTGGACACCGCCATGTTGGGGGCGGCGCCACCGTGTTATCACTCCCAGGAGGCAGAGCACCGGGGTCTCCACAGTGCGCAGGTGCCCGATGCCGGGGAACCCGGAAGCCGGGTGCGGGGGCGTGCCGGGACCCAGGGACGTGCCGGGTGGAGCGCGCAGCAGCCGGGACCATAACAGTACCCCCCCTCTTACTCCCCTCCCTCCTAATGTTGAAGAGAAAACGTTTCCTAATAAGAGGAGCATTAATATTCTCCCGGGGCTCCCAAGATCTCTCCTCCGGGCCGAAACCCTTCCAATCAACCAAAAACAAAGTTTTTCCTCTGTTTTCATGGCCAAAATGTCCTGCACCTCGAAAATGTTATCTGAACTGCAAGGTTGGAATGTCTGAGCTGACGCCGAGTGAAAATGATTGAATACTGCAGGCTTGAGGAGGGATACATGAAAGGTATTGGGAATTTTCAGAGAGGGTGGCAATTTTAACTTATAGGCCACGTCGTTGATGCGACTTAGGATCTCAAAGGGACCAATGTATCGTGGACCTAACTTATAGGAAGGAATCTTTAACCTGATATGCCGAGAGGATAACCAAACCCTATCTCCAGGATTACAGTATATGGAGGAGCGTCTAACCGTTTTTTGTTGGCATACCTCTTCATCCGGAGGCTGGCTTTTTCAAGGGCAACTTTAGTCTCCCTCCAAATCTGGGAAAAGTCTGTGGACAAGGAGTCCGCTGCCGACACACCCGAGATAGGGGAAACAGGGATAGGAATGCCGGGATGTTGGCCAAAAACCACAAAAAAAGGAGACTTGGAGCAGGCCTAGCCGGGATGGTTGTTATAGGCGAATTCTGCCCAAGGAAGCAGAGAGACCCAGTCGTCTTGGTGAGCATTGGTGAAATGCCGAAGGTATCCCATGAGAGCCTGGTTGACTCGCTCCACTTGACCATTAGACTGGGGGTGATAGGCGGAGGAGAAATCCAGATTTATCTTTAACAATCCGCAGAGTGCTCGCCAAAAACGAGAGGTAAATTGCACTCCCCGGTCTGAGACGATATGCTGAGGAAAGCCATGGAGGCGGAAAACGTGGAGTAGGAAGATCTTCGCCAACTCGGGAGCAGTGGGCAGGCTTGGCAGAGCAATAAAGTGGGCCATCTTGGAAAACCTATCCACGACCACTAATATCACCGTACATCTGGAAGATGGAGGCAAATCGGTGACGAAATCCATAGCAACATGGGTCCAAGGTTTGGCCGGTACCGGTAATGGATGCAAGAGACCCGAAGGAGGATGTCGAGGGACTTTATTTCGGGCGCAGGAAGGACAAGAGGCGATGAAGTCCAAGACGTCCTTGCGAAGGGAAGGCCACCAATAATGACGGGAGACGAGAGAGAGAGTCTTTTTAACTTCTGCATGCCCAGAGAATCTAGATGAATGGCTCCAACGCAGAACCTTCAGTCTGTCTCTACCTCGAACAAGGGTTTTACCGGACGGTGGGGACACCATGTCCAGTGGAGCCACAGTAAGGATTTTGGCAAGGTCGATGAGATGTGCAGGGCCCTCCTCCTTATCCACTGATAAGAATGACCGTGATAGGGCATCGGCCTTGATGTTCTTGTCCCCGGGCCGGAAGTGGAGTTCGAAGTCAAAACGTTAGAAGAACAGTGACCATCTGGCTTGCCGAGGATTAAGTCTTTGAGCGGACTGAAGGTAAGCCAATTTCTTGTGATCCGTGAAGATGGTGAAAGGATGGATGGCTCCTTGAGCAGATGACGCTATTCCTCGAGAGCCAACTTTATGGCCAACAGTTCTCTATCTCCAATAGCATAGTTTCGTTTGGGAGCGGAGAAAGCTTTAGAAAAGAACCCACAGGTGAGAGTTCGGCCGGAAGAAGACTTTTGCATCAGAACAGCTCCAGCTCCCACTGAGGATGCGTCGACTTCGAGAATAAACGGCCTGTTGGTATCCGGGCGATGGAGTACTGGAGACTTAGCAAATTCTTGTTTCAAAGCTTCAAAAGCATCTTGCGCATCAGGAGGCCAGAGGTTGGGATTGGCTCCTTTGCAGACAAGCGCGGTAATAGGTTTAGTCAAAGACGAGAAGTGGGTAATAAATTGCTTATAATAATTGGCAAACCCCAAAAAACGTTGAATTGCCTTTACACCAAGAGGACGTGGCCAATTGAGAACTGCGGAGACTTACTCAGGGTCCATCTCTAACCCCGAGCTCGAGACGATGTATCCAAGAAAAGGCAATGAAGTCTGCTCAAAAATGCACTTCTCCAACTTAGCAAAAAGGTGGTTTTCTCTGAGACGCTGAAGAACTTGGCGAACATCTCGACGATGTGTGGCAAGATTGGGGGAGTAGACCAAGATATCGTCCAGGTAGACCACGACACAAGAGTAGAGAAGATCTCGAAAGATGTCATTAACGAGTTCCTGGAACACTGCAGGGGCGTTGCAGAGACCAAACGGCATAACACAATTTTCATAGTGCCCGTCTCGCGTATTGAACGCGGTTTTCCACTCATCCCCTGAGCATAGGTGAACGAGGTTGTAGGCTCCGCGTAAATCGAGCTTGGTGAACACTCGTGCTCCCCTCAAGCGATCAAAGAGCTCAGAGATGAGCGGCAGGGGGTATTTGTTCTTAATCGTGATACGATTCAAGCCACGGTAGTCGATGCACGGACGCAGAGACCCATCCTTCTTTTTCACAAAAAAGAAGCCTGCTCCAGCAGGGGACGAAGACTTCCGAATAAAACCTCTGGCCAAATTGTCTTGAATGTATTCAGACATGGCTTGAGTCTCTGCTGAGGAGAGGGGATAAATTCTACCACGAGGCGGAGTGGTTCCTGGAACGAGCTCGATGGGACAATTGTAGGGACGGTACGGAGGAAGAGTCTCAGCTTCTCTCGTCGAAGACATCCGAAAGAGCAGTGTAAGCCAATGGCAACCCGGCAGGAACGGGAAGGAGAGGGGTTACCTACGGGACGCACCGACAGCAGACACCGAGCCTGACAGGACTCCCCCCAGCGCAAGACGTTGCCAGTATGCCAATCCAACATGGGCTTGTGGAGCCGCAGCCAAGGGAGACCGAGGAGGATACAATGGAAGATCCCTGCTAAGACAAAAAATGTAACTCTCTCCTTGTGCAGGGCCCCTATCTTCAATTCTTCCTCTAGAGTAACATGAGTACCGGCCTCCTGTAGGGGTCGGCCATCAACAGACGCAAGAACCTGGGGGCTCTCCAAGACCCTCACAGGGACTGAAAATTTATTAACTTCCTCAAGTCTAGTAAAATTTCTGGCGGCGCCCGAGTCCACATAGGCCGTTAGAGAAGCCTGCTTCCCACCAACATGCAAGAGGGCAGATAAAGTGAGGGGTTGAGAGGTATCACATACGCCTAGGGAGGCCTCTCTTACCTGGCCTAGGCGGAGAAGTTTTCCGGACGCTCAGGACAAGATCGGAGTAGGTGGGAGTTGCTGCCGCAATAGAAACAAAGGCCCTGGAGACTTCTCTCCCTACGACGCTGGTCCGAGAGCTTAAGGCGGTCCACCTGCATGGGTTCCGGTACAGAAGCAGGAGCGGAGGTCCTCGGTCGGGGACTGGGCGGTCTGCGAACAGAAGATATAAGACTGGAAACCCTTCTCTCCCGGGCTCGTTCCTGGAACCGGAGATCAATCCAGGTGGCCAGGGAAATTAGATCTTCCAGAGCTGTTGGGGTGTCACGACCAGCCAGCTTATCCTTAACACAACCCGAGAGGCCTCGCCAAAAGGCGCCCACCAGTGCCTCATTATTCCAGCCTAAATCAGAGGACAAGGTCCTAAACTGTATGGCGTACTGGCCCACAGTCTGAGAACCCTGGCAAAGGTTGAACAGTGGTGGAGGCAAGACGGCCTGGTTCGTCAAAAACTCGCCGAAAAGTGTCCAAAAATACGGATAGCTGGGTGACCACAGGATCGTCACGCTCCCAGAGGGGATTGACCCAAACCCAGGCGTACCCCTCCAAATGGGAGATGATGAAGGCCGCTTTGGCCCGGTCTGTTGGATACTGCTGGGGCAGTAGTTCAAAATGGAGATGGCACTGGTTCAAAAAACCCCGGCATAATTTAGCGTCACCATTATACCGAGGTGGCTTGGCTAACTGCCTCTGCCTCCTCCCCCGCTCCAGTTTCTCACCCACCTCCGCAGACACAGGAGACTATAGCGACAAAGCAGACAAACGAGACAGCGGCAGACACAGAGCGCTGGAGGCGCAGACAAGAAGCACGGCCTGGGACACAGTGAACGCTGCAGGAGACAGCATCACCGAAGTCGACAGTCAGGCACCTTACCTGACTATACACCAATCCTAAATAGCCGGTGGACGCTACCATGTTGGGGGCAGCGCCACCGCGTCATCACTCCCAGGAGGCAGAGCGCCTGGGTCTCCACAGTGCGCAGGTGCCCGACGCCGGGGAACCTGGAAGCCAGGTGCGGGGACGCGCCGGGACCCAGGGACGCGCCGGGAGGAGCGCACAGCAGCCGGGACCATAACAATATCAGACATTAAGCCCTGGGGTTCGTAATAGAGATGGGTCTATCAGACATCAAACCCTGGGGTTAGTAATAAAGAGGTGTCTATCAGACATCAAGCCCTGAGGTTAGTAATGGAGAGAGGTCTACCAGACATCAAGCCCTGGGGTTACTAATGGAAAAGGGTCTACCAGACATCAACCTCTGGGGTTCGTAATGGAGAGGTGTCTATCAGACATCAAGCTCTGGTGTTAGTAATGGAGAGGTGTCTATCAAACTTCAAGCTCTGGGGTTAGTATGGAGAGGGGTCTATCAGACATCAAGCCCTGGGGTTCGTAATGGGGAGGAGTCTATCAGACATCAAGCCCTGGGGTTAGTAATGGAGAGGGGTCTATCAGACATAAAGCACTGGGGTTAATAGTGGAGAGGGGTGTATCAGACACCCCCATTACCAACCCAGTAATAAAAAAAACTCACAGGAAAAAAACATTCCCTCATACTTTCCCTAGTTCATCAATTTATTTTTGAAAAAAAAACCCTATACAGGTCCACCATAGTCCACAAATGGAAAACTGAAAAACAAAAAGAGAGAAACAAAGATAAGACACTGTCCCTCGTTCACCAAATTAATTAGAAAATAAAAAGTTCCCCCATGGGTCTGATGTAGTCCATGGCATTCCCACGACAATCCCCGAATCCGACATCCAAAGGATATTGAGCCTTGTTCAGAGCACCATTGGCTCTAGCAGCAGCCACTCCGGGTCCTGCTGCACTCTGCGATGAAAATGAAAATGATTAACATATGTCTAAAACAGGTCTGATAAATAGATTCAAAACTTAAGAGACAGAAACTGAAAATACAACATTTAGAAATGGATTTGGTACTGTGAACTTAAATCATGTCTTGAATTTAGCCATTAGGCTACTTTCACACTTGCTATTTTTTGCGCTGCGTTTTTGCGCATAAATGCGCATGTGTTTTTTTTCCCTATATTTAACATGGGTGCGCATTGTCATAGTAACATAGATTTGAAGGCTGAAGGAAGACCTTATGTCCATCTAGTTCAGCCTATTTTTAGTGCAGCTGTTCTGCATTGTTGATCCTGGGGAAGGCAAAAAACCCACAGAGTAGAAGCCAATTTTCTCCATAGGGAAAAAAAATTCCTTCCCCTAAGCTGGGTCAACCATCTACCTATAATATTCTGTTATTCGTAACCTTCTATACTGTTACTCACAAGACAAGCATTCATTCCTTTCTTAAATTCATTCAGTGAGTTGGCCATCACCACTTCCTCAGGAAGAGAATTCCAGAACCTCACTGCTCTTACCGTGAAGAACCCTCTTCTATGCTGGTGCAGAAATTGTCTTTCCTCCAAACGAAGAGAATGCCCCCTTGTTCTTGTCACAGTCCTTGGTACAAACAGATCATTGGAGAGATCTCTGTATTGCCCTCTGATATACTTGTACATATATATATTAGGTCTCCCCTAAGGCCTGGATCACACTTCCGTTTTTGCAAATCCGTCAAAATCCGTTGATTTCCGTTATTAAACGGATCTGCCATTTTTTTTGGAGGATCCTTTTTTTGTCCCATAGACTTCCATTAGCGGCTACCGCGGATCTGTCAAAAAAACGGATCCGTTTGCAGCAAAACGGAACCGGATCCGTTTTTTCACACTTTGGAGGATGCATGCGGATGCAAAAAAGCGGATGTGTGAAACAGGCCTAAGTCTTCTCTTTTCTAGAGTGAATAGACCTAATTTTGATAACCTTTCTGGGTATTGTAGTGAACCAACTCCATTCATTATTTTAGTAGCCCGCCTTTGAACCCTTTCAAGTTCAGTAATGTCTTTCTTGAGCACCGGCATCCAAAATTGCACACAATACTCCAAGTGTGGTCTGACGAGTGATTTGTACAGAGGGAGAATTATGTTTTCATCTCGTGTCCCCAGACCTCTTCTAATGCATCCCATGACCCTATTTGCTTTGGTGGCGTTTGTATGCGCATGCGTTTTTTTGTAGTGTGCGCCCAGGCGCACAAAATACATCATGTTGCATTTTTTGTGCGTCCAACCTGTCTCAAAAAAACGCATGCGCACGCAATGCGCACGAAATTCACCCAAAACCCATTAAAGACTATGGGAGCGCTGACGTGCACATTGTCATCCGCACGTCAGCGCAAAAAATGCATGCTTTTTTTTGCAAAAACTATGCGCAAAAAACAAGAAAACTCATTAAAAACGCATGATGCGTTTTTATGAGCGTTTGCACTGTGCATGCAGCGCAAAAAAAAACGCAAGTGTGAAAGTAGCCTTAGGGACGCGTGTGTCTAACATGAAAATCCAATAGGATTCCTCATTTAACAGTTTGCATTTGTAATCACCCCCATTACAGGGTCTGTATATGTTTTCTATTCCAGAGAATTAAAAGCTGGTTAAATCACCATTGTGGGTGTCAGCAAAATGTTTGGAGAAAGCAGACACTAATATTGCCATGGGGTTGATCGCATCAGAAAGGTGGCGTCTTATCCAAACTTTTAATGGACATGTAGTACAACCTGTGAATTGGATTTTTATTTTAGTATGTATGTAAATGACACAAAGGAGTGTCTGTAAGTGTACAGATGTATACATGTGTATATATATATATATTTTTTTTAATGTCGGATGTTATGTACCCTTTCCCTTTAACATTATTCGTATTTATTGTACATGCCCTGTAAACGTCTATTTATTGTGTCTGTTATATGTATTTAACATTGGAAACTGTTATATAGATAGGGAAAGTGCAGTATCCTAGTTTGCCCACTAGATGGGGTTAGAGAGGCTCAGCTTTTAAATAGTTAAAGTAGGAGGGCAACAACTATAAAGCCAGAGAGCATCTGGAATTTGAATCAGTTGGGCGGGAGCGCCCTGACAAGGCTGTTGGTTCAAGACCCCAGTCATACAGAATTTGTGCCAGTATCTCATCGGGGAGTAACACCAGGAGAAGTGCTGACAGTGCAGAATTAGTGGGTCTGCAGTTGCCAGAAGAAGACTAAGCAGTATGGGCAGGTCACTCAGAATGTGACGGCTTATTTCATCTGTGGATATTCTTGAGACCAGGGCTAAATGGTTAAGACGGTCCCCTATTGGAGTAAGACTGAGCAGAGTTGATGCGGAAAGAACGGAGAGCATGGTCCGTCCCGGAAGCGAACTTTGTGGGAGAGTGTTATGAATGGGTCACCGAGGAGGAAAAAATAGACAACAAGCTAAGTCTCAGAAAACCAGAGAAGTTGGAAACTATGCAGATTGCAGATCCCTGAACTTAACCGCACAACTAGCAGCAGTCGTGGAGCGTTCCTACGTTGGTCCTAGACGCCTCGTCACAACCGGAGAGCTACATAAGCCTAAAGCAGGAAAAGAGGAAAACTAACTGCCCCAGAGCAGACCCCAAAGGAAACACAGCCCCCCACATGTATTGATGGTGAAACAAGATGAAATTACAAACAAAGGCAGGAAAATAGGCTGAGCAAATGATGGGACCCGGCTAACTAAACAGGACAGGAAAGGAAAGACACTGTCTGCAATCTGCCAAAAAAAACCTACAAAAATATTGTCCAACACTTCTGATAACAAAATTAACCCTGAAGTCACTAGACTTCTACACCTATATCAGCACTCTGAAATATTCTGAGACAGAGCAAAAAGAGGCCAATCCAATAAGGGACAAAAAGCAGCTTGGCAAATACTGATAAATAGGAGTGGAAATTCAGCATAGCCCCAGCAGGGGCAGGCTGACCACACAAGAAACTGAACTGACCAACAAGCGCAAGTGTGAACAATAGCAAAAAACAAACTTAACTTGAGAAGACTGGAAGAGAGCTGAAGTCCAGGACCTGAGAAGCAGACTGAATCACCAGCACTAGGATAGGGCGTCAGCTGTCTTATATCCAGTCTGATACTCCAGAGATCCAATCGTTATCTTCCTCATCAGGTGGCAGATCACTACCACTTAAACCAACCTCACTACCTCCTGTCACCACCAGAGGGAGAATGGGAGGGGAACTCTCAACTGGTGGAGCCGAAAATGAGTTCATAACAGTACCCCCCCCTGAGGAGGGGTCACCGAACCCTCATCCATGCCACCAGGCCGATCAGGATGGGCCCGGTGAAAAGCACAAACCAATTTATTGGCATGAATATCCAAGGCAGAGACCCAAGAATTATCCTCCTGGCCATAACCCTTCCATTTGACCAAATACTGGAGTCTCCGTCTAACCAAACGAGAATCCAATATTTTCTCTACCTCATATTCCATATTGCCTTTAACCAATACGGGATCAGGAGGTGCCGCCACAGAAACTACTGGCTCAACAAACCTCTTCAACAGTGACTTGTGAAATACGTTATGGATTTTGAACGTAACTGGAAGAGCCAATCGAAAAGAAACAGGATTAAGAATCTCCAAAATCTTATAAGGTCCGATAAATCTTGGCTTAAATTTTGGAGATGCAACCTTCATAGGAATATTCTTAGATGACAATCAAACCATATCACCCACTTTAAACCGAGGACCAATGGTCCTACGCCGGTTGGAAAAAGGCTGGGCCTTTTCCTGAGAGAGTGACAACTTATCCACCACTTGGTCCCATATCTGCTGCATTCTCACAACCACAGTGTCCACACCTGGGCAGGACGAAGATTCCACTTGCCCTGAAGAGAATCGAGGATGAAACCCAAAATTACAGAAAAAGGGTGACATCAGAGTGGCAGAACTAGCTCTATTGTTCAGCGCAAATTCGGCCAAGGGCAAAAATGAGACCCAATCATCTGGATCAGCAGATATAAAACATCTTAAATAAGACGCCAGGGTCTGGTTTGTTCTCTCAGTCTGCCCATTGGTCTGGGGATGAAACACAGAGGAGAAGGATAACTGAATTCCCAGATTGGAACAAAAGGCTTACCAGAATCTGGAAACAAACTGGACCCCTCTATCGGACATAATGTTCTCAGGAATCAAAAATTATAGCAGGGGTATATTTACCAATAACAAAATGTATTATTTGTAGCGAATTGGTACGAACTGGTTTGTTAAAACTTAGCTTTTAATCATCCTTTAATAAAACAAATAATATCTAGAAAAGTGCCATACATGGTGCTCATGCATACGTGCAAATAAAATATAAAACTATTCAATGCCGCCTGAAAATAGCCCATTCAGGACAATATAGCAATTGTAATATCATATTTGATTCCAGCATCCACACCTCAAAATGTAGCATGCGTGTTGGGCCTCAGTCCCTATACCCATATATCACAGAGACAGCCTATAGCTGTACATAGACACCGTCCTTTTAGGGTAAGACTGTTCCCTATGCTCTATATATGTCCAAAAAGCACATTAAATATATCATTGAGTGAGTCACTGTACAAATATTAAACACCCTCGGAGCACAGTGTATAGGATTACCCTTTTATATCACTGCCCACATAACTCCTTCCTGGTGTATGAAATAAACATTGTACTTATCTCAGATATCGTTGTATTTCATAGCGATACCCGAATTCTGCTCACTACGAGGGGGCTCCACACGTCAGCATATCATGAGCCGCTGGGTAGCTCGTTTCCCTCTATACATCTCCCAACACGTTTCATCTACCACAAATTCATCAGGGGAGCAGTGGCATCCAGTCAGGTGGCATTGTGCGCCGTGTCGCGTTCTAATTACCTTTTATATGTGTTCAAAAGTCCCGCGGTCTGTCCCTATTTCCGGACGCCGGGACTGGCACTTCCGGTTTTCACCGTGCTTAGGCTGGTTTCACATTTGCGTTTTTTTGCGCTGGAAAAAAACGCATACGTGCGCATGCGTTTTTTCCCCTATATTTAACATGGGTGCGCATACCTGCACGCTGGTAAGCGCACGTATGCGATTTTCATGCGCTGCATTTTTTTGGGGTGTGCGTTTGTATTTTCCAGACGCAGCATGTTGCATTTTTTGGCCCTGCAAAAAAGCGCATGCGCACGTATGCGCACGTTTTGCGCTAAAAATGGCCATTATAGCCTATGGATGCGCATACGTGCGCACTGGCATGCTCATGTATGCGTTTTTTTGCACATGCGTTTTTTTTTGTTAACCATGGAATTTAGGGGTTTGGGTTAGAGTTAGGGTTAGTTAAGGGGGTTTAGGGTTAGGGTTAGGGTCAGGGTCAGGGTTAGGGTTGGGGTTAGGGTCAGGGTTAGGGTTAAGTATGGTTTGGTTAAGGGTTAGGGTCAGGGTTAGGGTTAGGGTTAGGGTTAGGGTCAGGGTCAGGGTTAGGGTTGGGGTTAGGGTCAGGGTTAGGGTTAAGTATGGTTTGGTTAAGGGTTAGGGTCAGGGTTAGGGTTAGGGTTAGGGTCAGGGTCAGGGTTAGGGTTGGGGTTAGGGTCAGGGCTAGGGTTAAGTATGGTTTGGTTAAGGGTTAGGGTCAGGGTTAGGGTTAGGGTCAGGGTCAGGGTTAGGGTTGGGGTTAGGGTCAGGGTTAGGGTTAAGTATGGTTTGGTTAAGGGTTAGGGTCAGGGTTAGGGTTAGGGTCAAGGTTAGGGTTAAGTATGGTTTGGTTAAGGGTTAGGGTCAGGGTTAGGGTTAAGTATGGTTTGGTTAAGGGTTAGGGTCAGGGTTAGGGTTAAGTATGGTTTGGTTAAGGGTTAGGGTCAGGGTTAGGGTTAGGGTTAGGGTCAGGGTTAGGGTTAAGTATGGTTTGGTTAAGGGTTAGGGTCAGGGTTAGGGTTAAGTATGGTTTGGTTAAGGGTTAGGGTCAGGGTTAGGGTTAGGGTTAGGGTTAGGGTTAGTTAGGGTTTAGGGTTTGGGTTAGGGTTAAGTATGGTTTGGTTAAGGGTTAGGGTCAGGGTTAGGGTTAGGGTTAGGGTTAGTTAGGGTTTAGGGTTTGGGTTAGGGTTAAGTATGGTTAGGGTTAGGGTTAGGGTCAGGGTTAGGGTTAGGGTCAGGGTTAGGGTTAGTAAAGTCATGGTTTGGGTTAGTGTGAGGGGCCACCTAATGTTGGAAAAAAACGCAAACGCGGTAAAAACGCACTAAAAACGCATACAAACGCATAAAAACGCTGCGTTTTTTTCATGCATGCTCATAAAAATGCTTGAAAAAAACGCAGCAGTTGTATGCGTTTTTTCAATGCGTTTTTTTGCGGGAAAAACGCGCTGCAAAAAAAAGCAAGTGTGAAACTAGCCTTAGACTCTCAGCCGCCTCTCATGCCCCACTTCCTGGGCATGTCTGCTGGCCAGAGACGTCACATCCGGTGACGCGTCATAGCCAGATCCTATGCCCCACTTCCTGGGTTCGTCCTAGCAACCGCAACGTCACATCCGGTTAAGACGGCGATGTAAACACATCGCGTCCATGTGACTCGCCCGTGCCCATGGCAACCAGCCGCTATTATGCGAGTCTGGCTAGGGCCTTCAGCGTCTCGTTCCATAGACAGGGGCCCGGGCTGGAAAAATCATACATCCACTCTCATCATAGTATCCTCAATATTAATAACTAGGAGGGGTGTATAATTAGGAGAAATCAGCCAAACGAAATTCTATCTTTTGCTGATAAACCCATATGAGGGACATTTATCTATCTACCCTTCTCTATTTTTCTAAAAAAAAGGTCCGTGGTACCCATTGTATTCCATGCAACACCTATTGATTAATATGGTATTTTGATAAATTTATAATGATGATGTTCTTGCCTCTGAGAAGCGTAAGCATACGTTCTGCACCTTGATTATGGTGTAAAAAAATTTTTTGGGGGGGATTTTGGAATGTACTGAAAATGTCCCTCATTTGGTTTTATCAGCAAAAGATACTATGATGAGAGTGGATGTATGATTTTTCCAGCCCGGGCCCCTGTCTATGGAACGAGACGCTGAAGGCCCTAGTCAGACTCACATAATAGCGGCTGGTTGCCATGGGCACGGGCGAGTCACATGGACGCGATGTGTTTACATCGCCGTCTTAACCGGATGTGACGTTGCAGTTGTTAGGACGAACCCAGGAAGTGGGGCATAGGATCTGGCTATGACGCGTCACCGGATGTGACGTCTCTGGCCCGCTGACATGCCCAGGAAGTGGGGCATGAGAGGCGGCTGAGAGTCTAAGCACGGTGAAAACCGGAAGTGCCAGTCCCGGCGTCCGGAAATAGGGACAGACCGCGGGACTTTTGAACACATATAAAAGGTAATTAGAACGCGACACGGCGCACAATGCCACCTGACTGGATGCCACTGCTCCCCTGATGAATTTGTAGTAGATGAAACGCGTTGGGAGATGTATAGAGGGAAACGAGCTACCCAGCGGCTCATGATATGCTGCCGTGTGGAGCCCCCTCGTAGTGAGCAGAATTCGGGTATCGCTATGAAATACAACGATATCTGAGATAAGTACAATGTTTATTTCATACACCAGGAAGGAGTTATGTGGGCAGTGATATAAAAGGGTAATCCTATACACTGTGCTCCGAGGGTGTTTAATATTTGTACAGTGACTCACTCAATGATATATTTAATGTGCTTTTTGGACATATATAGAGCATAGGGAACAGTCTTACCCTAAAAGGACGGTGTCTATGTACAGCTATAGGCTGTCTCTGTGATATATGGGTATAGGGACTGAGGCCCAACACGCATGCTACATTTTGAGGTGTGGATGCTGGAATCAAATATGATATTACAATTGCTATATTGTCCTGAATGGGCTATTTTCAGGCGGCATTGAATAGTTTTATATTTTATTTGCACATATGCACGAGCACCATGTATGGCACTTTTCTAGATATTATTTGTTTTAATGTTCTCAGGAATCCCATGTAACCGAACCACCTGTTGTAAAAACAAGGGCACCAACTCAGCGGAAGATGGCAACTTTGGGAGTGGTACAAGATGGACCATCTTCGAAAATCTATCACAAATCACCCAGATAAGTCATTCTCTGAGAGACAGGAAGATCAGAAATAAAATCCATTGAGATATGGGTCCATGGCCTCTTGGGCACCGGCAGTGGCATCAGCAACCCACTAGAACGAGAACAGGGTTTAGACCGAGAACAAGTCCCCCAGGACTGTACAAAATTCCTGACATCACGAGATAAGGCAGGCGACCAAAACGACCGACTCACCAAATCTCTGGTACCAAAAATACCCGGATGACCAGCCAATGCGGAGCAATGGACTTCAGACATCACTCTCTTTCTCCACTGGTCAGGAACATACAATCTTCCCATAGGGCAACGCTCAGGTTTATCCTCCTGAAATTCCTCCAGGGCGCGTCTCAAATCGGGCGAAATGGCAGAAAGAACTACACCCTCAGCTAGGATAGTAGTAGGCTCGGTCACATTAAGAGAATCAGCAAAGAAACTCCTAGAAAGGGCGTCTGCCTTAACATTCTTAGTGCCCGGAAGAAAAGAGACCACAAAATTAAAACGCGTGAAAAACAAGGCCCATCTAGCCTGTCTATGATTCAAGCGTTTGGCCGACTCCAGATAAATCAGATTCTTGTGATTGGTGAGGACCACAAATTGATGTCTAGCTTCCTCCAACCAATGTCTCCACTCCTCAAATGCCCATTTCATGGCCAACAATTCCTGATTCCCCACGTCATAGTTGCGTTCAGATGGGGAAAACTTTCGAGAAAAGAAGGCACAGGGATTCATTTTAGAAGTCACAGGGTCTTTTTGGGACAAAACAGCTCCTGCACCAATCTCAGAAGCGTCCACCTCTACTTGAAATGGAAGTGAGACATTAGGTTGCCGTAAGATTGGAGCTGAAGTAAATCGCTTAAGCTCCTGAAATGCTGAGACAGCCTCAGGAGACCAATTCAGCACATCAGCTCCCTTCTTGGTCAGATCAGTCAGTGGTTTGACAATACTAGAAAAATTACCTATAAATTTACGATAGAAATTAGAAAACCCCAAAAAATTCTGGAGAGCCTTCAAAGAAGTAGGCTGAACCAAATCATAAATGGCCTGTACCTTGGCCGGGTCCATTTCAATAGTCGATGGAGACAAGATAAATCCCAAAAAGGAAATCCTCTGTACACCAAAGAGGCACTTCAATCCCTTAACAAACAGGGAATTCTCCCTCAAAATCCGGAAAACAGTCTGGACATGTTCCATATGGGAATACCAATCACTAGAAAAGACCAAAATATAATCCAGATAGATGATCAAAAACTTATCCACAAAGTCTCGGAAAATATCATTCATAATGGACTGGAAGACAGAAGGGGCATTAGAGAGCCCAAAAGGCATCACCAGGTACTCAAAATGTCCCTCCGGAGTATTAAATGCCATCTTCCATTCATCCCCGTGCTTGATGCGAATAAGATTATACGCCTCCCTGAGGTCAAGCTTAGTAAACCTGCAGGCACTTTAACTCTGGAGAATAAAACAGACATCAGAGGTAACGGGTTCTGATATTTAACTGTCATCTTGTTAAGGGAACGATAATCAATACAGGGTCTTAATGAACCATCTTTCTTGGCCACAAAAAAAAAAACCTAGCGCCTAAAGGTGACGAGGATGGCCTAATATGACCCTTCTCCAACGACACCTTAATATAGGATCACATAACATCATGTTCGGGTACAGATAAGTAGAAAAGCCGACCCTTGGGAAATTTACACCCAGGCATCAACTCAATTGCACAGTCATAACTTCTATGAGGAGGCAAAGATGCAGACTTACTCTCACTAAAAACATCAGAGAAATCAGCCAGATAATCAGGAATATCATGAGACTGAGGAGAGGAGGAGAAAACAGGAGCGTCCCTAAGAACACACTGACAACCCCAACTCACCACAGACACAGATTTCCAATCCAAAACTGGGTTATGAGTTTGCAACTAGGGGAACCCCAGAACAATATTAATTATAAAATTATGCAGCACCAAAAATTTACAATTTTCTTGGTGGTCTGGGGCAATTCGCATTATCACCTGGGTCCAAAACTGAGGTTTATTCTCCGCCAAAGGAGTGGCATCAATACCCCTCAAAGGAATAGGCGTCTGCAGAGGCGTCATGGACAAACTACAACGTTTAGCAAAGTCCAAATCCATCAGATTCAGAGCTGCTCCTGAATCCACAAAAGCATTAATGGAAAATGTGGACAAGGAGCAGATCAGAGTAATTGCCAAAAGGAACTTAGGTTGTATACTGCCCACAGCAAATGTGTGTGCAAAATGTTCCTCTCGTTTAGGGCAGACAGAAATAGTATGAGAGGCGTCTCCACAGAAAAAACACAGCTTATTACGCCTTCTAAACTCCCGACGTTGTGCCCTAGACAAAACCCCATCACATTGCATAGGTTCAGACATTTGTTCAAAAGGTGGCAGCGCCTCCCATGTAGTTTTACGTTCACGTAAACGCCGATCAACTTGAATGGCTAATGACATAGAGCCATTCAGACCAGAGGGAACAGGAAATCCCACCATAACATCTTTTACGGTCTCTGACAAACCTTTCCGAAAGAGAGCTGCCAATGCACTATCATTCCATGTAGTAAGGACCGCCCACTTTTGGAATTTTTGACAGTACAACTCTGCAGGATCCTGACCCTGGTTTAATGCCAACAGGGTTCTCTCAGCTTGATCAACGGCATTAGGTTCATCATACAACAACCCGAAGGCCTGAAAAAATGCATCCACATTAGTCAGAATAGGATTTTCAGGTGTCAGAGAAAAAGCCCAATCTTGGGGATCGCCGCGCAGCAAGGAGATGACAATTTTAACCTGCTGCGCAGAGTTCCCAGATGAGTTAGGCTTCAAAGCAAGAAATAGTTTACAATTATTCTTAATATTCAGAAATTTAGACCAATCCCCAGAAAACATCAGGAGTAGGAATATTGGGTTCAGCAGCATGTGACTGAATAAGGTAGGTGGAGATTCCCTGTACTTCAGCAGCAAGCTGCTCCACACGATCAGACAGTTGCTTAATCTCCATTAGGAAAAAAAAATCCTCCTACGTCCCCAGAGAAAAAGAGGAAAAAATACAGTAAAAAAAAAAAAAAAAATTGACACTTTTTTTCTTTTTTTTTTAAAAAAAAATTCTTTCCTGCATTTGAGTACCCTAGAATCTGCGGTATGGCTGGTGATTCTGTTATGAATGGGTCACCGAGGAGGGAAAAAAAGACAACAAGCTAAGTCTCAGAAAACCAGAGAAGTTGGTAACTATGCAGATTGCAGATCCCTGATCTTAACCGCACAACTAGCAGCAGTCGTGGAGCGTTCCTACGTTGGTTCTAGACGCCTCATCACAACCGGAGAGGAACATAAGCCTAAAGCAGGAAAAGAGGAAAACTAACTGCCCCAGAGCAGACCCCAAAGGAAAGACAGCCCCCCACATGTATTGACGGTGAAACAAGATGAAAACACATGCAAAGTCAGGAAAATAGGCTGAGCAAACGATGGGGCCCAGCTAACTAAAAAGGACAGGAAAGGAAAGACACTGTCTGCAATATGCCAAAAAAAACTACAAAAATATTGTCCAACACTTCTGATAGAAAAATTAACCCTGATGTCACTAGACTTCTACACCTATATCAGCACTCTGAAATATTCTGAGACAGAGCAAAAAGAGGCCAATCTAATAAGGGACAAAAAGCAGATTGGCAAATACTGATAAATAGGAGTGGAAATTCAGCATAGCCCCAGCGGGGCAGGCTGATTACACAAGAAACTGAATTGACCAACAAGCTCAAGTGTGAACATCAGCAAAAAACAAACTTGAGAAGACTGGAAGAGAGCTGAAGTCCAGGACCTGAGAAGCAGACTGAATCACCAGCACTAGAATAGGGCGTCAGCTGTCTTATATCCAGTCTGATACTCCAGAGATCCAATCGTTATCTTCCTCATCAGGTGGCAGAACACTACCACTTAAACCAACCTCACTACCTCCTGTCACCACCAGATGGAGAACGGAAGGGGAACTCTCAACTGGTGGAGCCGAAAATGAGTTCATAACAGGGCACATAGATCATGAGGGGGCAAAAAGCTGGGAGCCACAGAGATCACAGGGGGCATATAGTTGGGGGGCACAGATCACATGGGGGCATATAGTTGGGGTGCACAAATCACAGGGGGGCATATGATTGGGGAGCACAGATCACAGGGGTGCATAAAGCTGGGGGCACAGATCACAGGGGTGCATATAGCTGGGGGGCACAGATCACAGGGAGCATATAGTTGGGGGGCACAGACCACAGGGGGCATATAGTTGGGGGCACAGATCACAGGGGGGCATATAGTTGGGGAGCACAGATCACATGGGTGCATATAGCTGGGGGCACAGATCACAGAGGTGCATATAGCTGGGGGGCACAGATCATAGGGGGCATATAGTTGGAAAGGACAGATCACAGGGGGCACAGATCACAGGGATGCATATAGTTGGGGGGCACAGATCACAGGGATGCATATAGCTGGGGGCACAGATCACAGGGGGCATATAGTTGGGGGCACAGATGATGGGGGGCATATAGCTGGGGGCATAGATCACAGGGGGAATATAGTTTTTTGGAGCACAGAGATTATATTGGTGCACATAGCTGGGGGTGCACATAGCTGAGGGGCACAGATCACCACGCACAGAAATTACCTGCAGACATGCACTGAACTGCCAGCACAAAGACCACTCTGGACTCTCTCTCTGGCTGGGGAGAATGGGAGAGCATTGCGCGCTAACCCTGCCCACCTCAGCACTAACCATGCCCACCCCGTTGACATCATCATTCATCTGCAGGCAGTGTTCTGTAATGAACGCTGCATGCACTTGGGGGTTAAACAGCCAGCAGCTGGCCGGACATGACTGCCGCCGGAGAATTGCGGACTGCAAGGAACTGTCTGCGAGCCGTATGTGGCCCGCGGGCCATAGGTTCCCCACCAGTTTTCAAGGGCCAGTGGTGGCCCACTTAGTCGCCAGCCCACCGGACATCTGCCCGGCTGGGCAGATTAGCAATCCGGACCTGAAGCGAGGACATAACTTATAGGATGGAATCTTAAAACGGTTGGCGATAGTTAAGACTATGTTTGGCGATAGTTTTCTGAACATATTCGCTCATCTCTAGTCTAGTCATGAGTACATTCCTTGAAGAAGTGCCACACTAGGAGATCTTTGGAGCTATCTTTGGTGTACTGATTTCAGCTGTGCAGTGGGCAGCAGCAGCCGACGTACTGATTATGGGCCGCCCACTGCTCAGGCAGCATGGCCACCTCCTCTACTTCCGAAATGCGCATGTCACTATGATGATCTCTTCTCGATGTGAGGTCTAGGACCTCATCATCCCCCGTATCATCTTCCACTGGCTCTTCAACCGTGCCCTTCTTGCCAGTCTACACACTGCAGAAAGATGCTGCAGTTGGCAACTGAGTTTCGTCATCATCTGACATGTGCTGTGGTGGTCCACTGACCGTGTAGACTAGCCCTCCTCCCATGTACTCATCCTTCAACATAAGAAGTGGTTGAGCACTACTGCACTCAGTCTCTTCCTCTTCTGCGGCAGGGCCAGATGGATAGGCCATGGAACTCCAGCCAGCAGAGTCATCAAAAAGCAGAAGAGACTGCTGCATGACTTGGGGACCAGACTGCTTGGCTGATTTGCAGGTGCCAACTCTCCACTTGATGCAGTGGACCGAATGTAAGATAATGCGAAGAAACTGAAGCCATTTTCAGCCATCCAGTCTAACACCGTTTCAACATCTTGTGGCTTCACCATTCGTGCAGTGGTATTCGGGCCTATGAAAGGACACGCATCGTCTGGCTATGCCCTTATAAATAGGAACACTCGGATTGACAGAGTACTAATGTAATCTCTGTGGGGAAGACACTGTAAGCCGTATGCTGCATTTGGAAAAAGGAACACCAACAGCGACAAGGATCATACTTTAGTGTGCTTCATACTCTGATTCACAAAAATGCAGCAAAAAACACGGGGCCCGATTCATCATTTGATTTTTTTTTGCGTCACTTTTCTTTTCTTCCTAACAATTTTTACTGATGTCAAAATGGTTCACATAATTCATGAATTTTGCGCAAAGCCCCAAATTGTTAACTGGATTTGCGACCCTTTAGGGGGAGAAGGTCACATATTTCTCCAAATGTCACAACAGACGCGGCAAAACAACTGGCGTGCGTGACATCACTCAAGGGGGGTGGTGGGCTGAGTAAAGTTGCATCAAATTTTGCGACTTTTGTTTTAAAAAAAAGTCATTTCGCAAATCTATCTAAAACATCTGGAAAAGCCACACTGATGTAAAAATCAGTAAACTGACAAAACCACAAAAGACATCTTGAAAATAAGTACAAATTGAATTTGTTAAAGATCAAAAAGTCACTAAGGCTGGTTTCACATTTGCATCTGTTTGTGCAGCGTTTCATCCACAGCAATCTGTATGTCTCATGTTTCCCTATATTTACCATGGTGTACGCAGGGACATGCGTTCGCATCAGTTCGCATGCGTCAGCGTACGCATGTGTTGTTTTTCGGCATGCGGCAGGGTCCGGCGAACGCATCATGTTGGATTTTTGGAAGTGGCAAAAATCCGTCAAATATGCGCATTCATGTGCATGCGGAAGAGTGCATCAAATAAACGCATTGCTGTCTATGGGAACGTATGCGTATGCAAGGACATGTATACGCACACGCGTTCTATACGCATGCGTTTCTTTAATAAGTTGGTCCTGGAAGTGATTCATCCACCTGATAATTGAGAGCTGTATAAAAAGAAGTGTGGACACAGCAAGGCCATAACTCTCTGGACTCTGGATGATACCACAACACTGGCTATGTAAGTACAGAACCTTAGAAAATGTCACCCTCCCTCACTGCTGTTTGTACTTTTTTTTTCTGTTTACTTTTAGACGTGTCGAGTGGCCTGGTACAGTGATTGGATCCTGGTTGGCTCCTAGTGCAGTGAATTCTAGAGAGCCAGCGAGTTTTTATCCGTACCACCACCTCAGAGCCTGCCAGGTACTCTGTGAACAGCTCCGTCATGGCCCACACTACCGTGAGGTTTAAAGGAGCTGTAATTGTCGGGATTGCGTTCGGAATCGTGGAGTGATCGGCTACCATAAGCGATCACCCTTTCCCGGCTGTCCTGGACTTGTGACAATACAGCTCCCAGCCCGTGTAAGCTCCTGTCGGTGTCCAGTATGAACGGCTGTGATAAATCCCTGTAGGCTAACACTGGGGCGTCCGAGAGTGCGGTTTTGAGATCTTGAAAGGCCTCTTCTTGTTGTTCTCGCCACTGGATTTTCCAGTCATTGGCCCCGGCAGGGGCCCCCTTCAACAGGTCCTGTAGGGTTTTACGATGCGACGGTAATACCCGGCTAACCCCAGAAAAGCTCGTACATCTTTTACCGTCTCAGGAGTATGCCACCCCTGTATCGTGGCGACCTCCATGGAGGGTCTGACGCCCTCGGCTGAGACGGTATGCCCTAGGTATTCGATCTGCGTACGGAACAGGTGGCATTTCGGGGGTTTTACCTTCAACCCGTACTTTTGCAGCCGGCCGAGCACCTGCCCCAACCTCTGCAAGTGGTCTTCAAACGTGGCAGCGTAGATGATGATATCGTCTAAGTATATCAAGGTGGCCTCGAAATTGAGATCTCCTAGACATCGCTCCATTAGCCGCTGGAAGGTCCTGGGGGCGTTGGCTAGTCCAAACGGTATTCGATAAAACTTTAACAGTCCCATGGGTAGAATGAACGCGGTCTTGGCACGGTCTTCTTCCGACATTGGCACCTGCCAGTACCCGCTGGCCAAATCTAAAGTAGAAAAATACGTAGCTTTTCCCTAGGCTGATAGGGATTCCTCTATACGGGGCAGCGGGTACAAGTCTTTGATGGTACAGGTGTTCAACTTTCGATAATCCACATAGAACCGCAAGGTACCGTCTTTCTTACGGACCAGCACAATGGGGGCCGCCCAAGGACTCTGGTTTTCCCGGATAACTACCTTTCGCAGCATTTGGCTCAGCAGTGTTTTTACTTCTTGGTACAGCTGCTGCGGAATCTGCCGATATCGCTCTCTGATAGGGGCCGTCCCTTTGGTGGAAATGCCGTGCGTGATGGCCGTGGTGCATCCAAAGTCATCTTCGCAGTTAGCGAATACCTCATGATACTGGCCCAGCAGTATTTTTACTTGCTGTATTTGTGTCGGGGTTAGGCCAGAGAGTTCAGCCCGCATTTTCTCTAGGATTACTCGGCCCTTCTCTTCGGACGAGGCCCCAGCGGTTTGGATGGAACGAATAGTCACCACCCGTGGGTCTCCCGCCTGCACTTTTAACTGTAATGCTTGGGTCGGAAGCACCTCCTCCAAGGGTTTCATCAATTTTGCCATTTCGGCCCACGGTCTTAGGATGACATCTTGGTCTTCCAGGTTAATACAGCGCACAAGAACTGTCCCCTTTCTCATGGTGGCCAAGGCGTGGGCCACTAGGACTCCAGGGAGTAGGTGCTCCGAGAAACACGGCTCCACCTGCACCTCTGGTCCCGGATGGGCAGGGCTACCACCGTCTGCCCTGGCGGCAACATGAGCTGAGGGGTCGCCGGTGCGATCACTCTCCACAGCGCCTCTCCCTCCTGGCAATCCTGTAGAACGCGTGCCCCCCGCACCAGCTGTTGGAAGACCTGTCCTTGGGGAGTGTGGGAGCCCCATTGTCTCAGAGTCTCTTGCGTAGGTTCACTGAGGAGCAGGCTGCCAGCTTTCTCAATATGTTCATACCCAGGGTGATAGGGTGTTTTTCGTTCGCATCTCCCTGGGTCAGGATCACCCCTCGACGGCCAAGTTGTTTGCCACACAATGAAATTTGCATCCAGGCTACTCCGACGACAGGGACTGGTAGCTGGTTAGCGGCTAGTAACTTTATCACGGACCCCCACTGGGGCCTCATGGCTTTGGGAAAGTGCTATCGGAAATAAGTCGCCGGCATGGTTGTAACTTGCAACCCCATATTTACCAGGCAGCGCACTGCACGTCCTTTGAAATCTGCTCATACCACTGGACACTTTGCAATCAGGTCTTCGGGTCTTCCATCACCCCGCGTTGTGGGTTCTGGCTTCGAGCGGCGTCCCCCCAGCTCAGAACCCTTTAGTTATCCCCTTCCCGACCTTTGACACAGCGTATTGTTGTGAATTCGCTTTCTGGCCTCCCTCTGGTTATTACTGAAGGTAGTGGAGCTGGTCAGATCGACAGAGGGGTTGCGAGTTCTCTTTCTGGGCTCCCTCTGGTGGTTACTGGAGGTAATGGAGCTGATCTAATTGACAGAGGCTTGCCACCTGATAATGATGATGACGATTGGAGATCTGGGGTTTCAGATTGGGATTTAAGACTCTCTCTATCCCTGCTGGTGCTTTGCTTCCTGTTCCTCCTGAGGTCTGATTTCTCCAGCTCTGTCCCTGCATGTTCAGCTAAGTGGTTTATTTGCTATTCTGTTTGCATTTGATCTGGTTTTGTCTATCTCTTCTTGGTGCGGGTAAGCCAGCTCCGGCTGGGGCTGTGCTGAATCACCGCCCATATGTTACTGCTTGTGCAAGTTTCTTTTATCCCCTATTAGATTGGTCTCTTTTTGCTCTGCTTTCAGAATATACCAGAGTGCTGATATAGTGGGGGGAGAAGTCGTGTGACTTCAGTGTTTTTTGCATCAGACGTGTTGGTCTTTTTGCAAAGTTTTTTGCGTGATTGCAGACAGTGTCTTTCATGTCCTGTCTAGTTAGTGTGTGCCCCATCATTTGCTCAGTATATTTTCCTGCCTGTGTTTGTGTTTTCATCTTGTCTCACCGACAATATGTTTGGGGGCTATCTATTCATTTGTGGTCTGCTCTGGGGCAGTTTAGATTTCCCCTTTCTTGCTTTAGGCTTAGTTAGCTCTCCGGCTGTGCCGAGGCATCTAGAATCATCGTAGGTACGCTCCACGGCTACTGCTAGTTGTGTGGATAGGATTAGGGGTCTACAATCCGCTTAGGTACCAACCTCTCTGGCTTTCTGTGGCTTAGCCTGGACCTGCTCTCCTCCTTGGTGACCCATTCATAACAGCGTATGCATCATGAAAGTCGGTGCCAATACGACCCATGACGCATATGCTTTGTCATGAATTGATAGCCCCCTTGCGGGTCGGGTGACCGGGGTCACTGAAAGGTCATCCGACCCACAGGTACAGGGGGCCTTGTACTTCACCCCGGGGGGGTGGCTTCGTCCCCCCATGGCTACGATCGCTCTGATTGGCTGTTACAATTTTAACAGCCAATCAGAGCGATTGTAATATTTCACCAATTAAATTTGGTGAAATATTACAATCCAGCCACGGCCGATGCTGCAGTAGTATCTGCCATGGCTGGAGAACCAGATCCGACTCCCCTCCACCAACTTACGGGGCCGATCGGCCCCCGATACTGACTGACGGCCGCCGTTAACATCTGCTCCCCTTCCCCTTCCCTCCGCTTCTGTGGAGCATTTGGGGGTTCAAAGTGGTCACCACACATCTAGATAAGTTCCTTGGGTGGTCTAGTTTCCAAAATGGGGTCACTTGTGGGGGGTTTCCACTGTTTAGGAACATCAGGGGCTCTGCAAACGTAACATGACGCCCGCAGACCATTCCAACATTTCAAAACGTCACCACTTCCCTTCCGAGCCCCGACGTGTGCCCAAACTGTGGTCCCCCCCACATATGGGGTACTAGTGTACTCAGGACAAACTGGACAACAATTTTTGTGGTCCAATTTCTCCTGTTACCATTGTCAAAATAAAAAATGGGCTAAAAAATCATTTTTTTGAGGAAAAAAAATATTTTTATTTTCACGGCTCTGCGTTATAAACTTCTGTGAAGTATCTGGGGGTTCAAAGTGCTCACTATGCATCTAGATAAGGTCCTTAGGGGGTCTAGTTTACAAAATGGGGTCATTTGTGGGGGAGCTCCAAAAGTTTAGGCACACAGGGGCTCTCCAAACACGACATGGTATCCGCTAACGATTGGAGATAATTTTCTATTCAAAAAGTCAAATGGTGCTCCTTCCCTTCTGAGCCCTACCGTGCGCCCAAACAGTGGTTTATGACCACATATGGAGTACCAGTGTACTCAGGACAAACTGGATAACAACTTTTGGGGTCCAATTAATCCTGTTACCCTTGGGAAAATAAAAAATAGCGGGCTAAAAATCATTTTTGAGGAAAGAAAATTATTTTTTATTTTCATGGCTCTGCGTTTATAAACTCCTGTGACACACTTGGGGGTTCAAAGTGCTCACCACACATCTAGATAAGTTCCCTCGGGGGTCTAATTTCCAAAACTAGGCACACAGGGTCTCACCAAACGCGACATGGTGTCCGCTAACGATTGGAGCTAATTTTCCATTCAAAAAGTCAAATGGTGCTTCTTCCTTTTCGGGCTCTGCCGTGCGCCCAAACAGTGGTTTATGACCACATATGAGGTATAAGTGTACTCAGGATAAATTGCACCAAAAATTTTAGGATCTATTTTATCCTGTTGCCTATGTAAAAATGAAAAAACTGAGGCTAAAAAATTTTTTTGTGAAAAAAAAAAGTACTTTTTTTATGGATCAATTTGTGAAGCACCTGTGGGTTCAAAGTGCTCACTATGCATCTAGTTAAATTCCTTGGAGGGTCTAGTTTCCAAAATATGGGTCAATTGTGGGGTAGCTCCAATGTTTAGGCACACAGAGACTCTCCAAACTCGACATGGCAACCGCTAAATATTCCAGCATATTTTCCATTCAAAAAGTCAAATGGTGCTCCTTCCCTTCTGAGCCCTGCCGTGCACCCAAACAGTGGTTTATGACAACATATGAGGTATTGGTGTACTCAAGAGAAATTGCCCAACAAATTTTAGGATCCATTTTATCCTGTTACCCATATGAAAATGAAAAAAATTGATGCTAAAAAAAATTTTTGTTGGAAAAATTAAAATGTCCATTTTTTCCTTCCACGTTGCTTTAGTTCCTGTGAAGCACCTGAAGGGTTAATAAACTTCTTAAATGTGGTTTTGAGTACCTTTAGGGGTGCAGTTTTTAGAATGTTGTCACTTTGGGGTATTTTCTGCCATATAGACCCCTCAAAATGACTTCAAATGTGAGGTGGTCCCTAAAAAAAATGGTTTTGTAAATTTTTTGGTAAAAGTGAGAAATTGCTGGTCAAGTTTTAACCCTTATAACTTCCTAAAAAAATATTTAGTTTCCAAAATGGTGCTGATGTAAAGTAGACATGTGGAAAATGTTATTTATTAACTATTTTGTGTCACATAACTCTCTGGTTTAACAGAATAAAAATTCCAAATTTGAAAATTGCAAAATTTTCAAAATTTTGACCAAATTTCCATTTTGTTCACAAATAAACGCAAAAATTATTGACCTAAATTTACCACTAACATGAAGCCCAATATGTCACGAAAAAAAATTCTCAGAATCACTGGGATCCGTTGAAGCCTTCCTGAGTTATTACCTCATAAAGGGACACTGGTTAGAATTGCAAAATATGGCCAGGTCATTAAGGTCAAAATAGGCTGAGTCATGAAGGGGTTAATGGCCACCGGGGTGGGTATCTCCCACGCCGTGGACACTCTCAGGCAAAGTGGCCCAGCTGGCCACATCCAAAGCATTCCTGAGGCCGCAGGGTCCGACCACCCCTGGGATTATGAGGGCCCCAGGGCGCTGGGCCTAACCCAGGCTGTCCGCTTGCAGTCTTGGCCCTTCTCTTCACCTTGGCCAATTCGCCTCTGATGCTCTTCAGCTCCTGCTTCATTTCTTCTACCCATTGAGGCTCTCCGAAGGCATTTACGGAGACTTCAGTGCTCTGGACCTTTCCCACAGGGACTGTCAGCCCCTGTTCTTGCTCCCGGGCGCGTGCTTGGCTCCCTACCTCAGAGAAAGCCATGTGTGGGTTTACCTGGACCCGTTCCTGCACTGCTTGCTTAATCAGGGGGTCTCAGAGCCTGGTCTCTAAGAGGTCACGAAGGGTTATGTCAATGGGCCCTACACTGACACCGTCCTTTCGTTCAATGGCCGTATATAACTCCTGAAGGACATTCATGTATTGGGTGACCGTCTCCCCTTCCTTGCATATGACTGAATAACCGGGTCCTCAGCTCTCCCACGTCCGTCGGGTACCCATGGGTCTCCTCCATCTGTAAAACCCTGACAAAGGTGTTTCACTGTCCCGGGGGCCTCAACATCATGGAATCCCGAGCCTCCCCATCCAACGCCATTAGGTCCACTTCTGCCTCTAGGTCAGGGGTCATCAGATGCATCCTAAATAGCCCTTGCATCCATTCCGTCCAGCTCCACAGCATAGTGTTGCTGCCAGAGAACCGGGGCAGGTTACTCAGCATAGCCCCCAAGGTTAAGCTGGCCCAGGGGCCACCGTCGCCCCCCTGGTCCACAGCATCGCTCGCGCTCGGAGACTGCATCCTGCCCACTACGCCAAATGTAGTAATCGCAGGCACAGTGACGAGATGGGAGCCGGAGTAACCTTTGACTGTAACTTTTATATAGATATATATGGATTTCCCTTTAGGGCTATCTCGAGTAACCAGCAAAATAACAAACGTTATCCTTGCAGGGATCAGAACAACAATACACAAGCAACACACTAATAACTGCCCGGTTGGAACCGGTACCTATAAGGCCGCAGTGCGGCCGACTACGGGTCTAGAAACTATTAGTATAAAACTACAGCGTGTCACTTATCCTCCTCTGACGTCCGGCAGAGTGGTGATCGATGTCTATTCGATGTCTTAGCCGCTGGGCCCAGCCGACGAGTGGCTGTCGTAGGCTTCTGGCGTTCCTACACCCAGTTGGAACGAGGGCACAACAGGCCCCCGTGGAGTTCCTCTGCGTGTCGCATCCCGGCGATGGCGATGTGACAGTGGTCGGGGCCCGGAGCGTGCAGGCCCCGGACTGGAGTCGAACTGCGCCGGCCGTGGGCAACAGCGGGTGGGTCGCAGCCGCGAGCTGCAGTGGACGTGCCGCAGCTGCGGGCTGGAGTGATGGGGGCGGGTGCGCGGTCAGTTGGTCAGCATCCCCCTCCTGGACCGCCCGGGGCTGTCTCCCTCCTGGCAGTCATGGATCTCCCTCTGTCCTCTCTGGCTGTCGCTCACTCCTGTGGGCTCTGGCTCTCTGGCGTTGCCTAAACCTCCTGCTCCTTCTCTCCTGTTCTGTCGAGTGCCCCCTGCTGGCATCCTCAGCTCCTTTTATATTGGCCCCACCCCTACTCCTTCTGGAACGGTCTCTGGTCCATCCTCTCAATATGTCCCCCGGAAACAGTCTCTCTGGGAACCTTGGTGACAGTCCTCTTGGTTCCGGTTCGACAACACAGTGGGGACTCTCCCTCCTACAGTTGCCTGGTTGGGACTGTGCCACGCCGCAAGCCAAAACTGATTTTGGTAAGTATTGCAATGTGGTCTGGACTGGCAGTGAACCTGTGAATGGATGTGCATTGTTTTCTAATTTTTTTTTTCTCCTTCACAGTGAAGCGAATCAAAATCTGTTGGCACTCAATGAAGGACCGCTTCAGCAAGGATATGAGAGAGGAGCTTCGGGTTCTAAGTGGTCTTGCTGCAAGGTTCCGCAAATACAAGTACCACTGGGATCTTGCATTTCTGAGGCCTGCACTTGCTCAGCGAACATAAGTATAGAATTATTTTTTTTTCTTTTTACTAATGATTAATTTTTTTCCACACACAGAACCAGGAGCAGCACAACACAACCTTGATTTTTGCACTAATGTTTTTCTCTTTTTCACACAGAACCTGGTGCAGCACCACACAACCCAGTCATCCACCAGTGATGGAGCAACCATGAAGGCTTCACAGACTGGGGAAGAGGCAGTCGGTCAATCATGTTTTCCCCTCTCCCAGCCCTCTGCCTCTGCTTTTGCTGGGTCTTCTCGTCAGCGGCAGAGGGCCTGGGAGATGTCCGTCATGCCCAAGTTTCTGCAATTAAGCTCAGTCTTCCAGGATGGGGTTTAGGTTTATTGCTGACAGAGTGAAGAGTGGGTTCAAGGACGTCAACAATCGCCTTGGCCACCTGGAAGCCGACCTTAATAGACCGGTGCAACATTTTTTTCTGCAATTGAGCGGAGTGTGTCGGAAAATCTTACTCAACTACAGCTTAACGTCATGCAGGCCTGCCAGGTTGCTTACAGCCACTCATTACAGCAGCAGCAGTCCCAGCAGCAGTCACAATCCTACAACAACAGGCCGGAGGATACTACCAGCAGCCAATCTGCTATCCAGCTCCCACAGCACCAAACTATCCGCCACCACCATCGCCTCCTGTTCACCGAGCGACCACGCTGCCAAGTTCTTCAACCCTGCAGCCGGCAGCATCCACCATGCTCCAGAGTCCAGCACCTTTGCAGCCAGTAAGATCAATGATGCTTCTCAATCCACCATCCCTGCCCAGTCCACCACCCCTGCCCACTACAGCACCCCTGCCCATTCCAGCACCCCTGCCCACTACAGCACACCTGCAGCCAGCAGTATCCACAATGCAGCCTAATCTAGCACCATGCCAGATGACTGCTACAGAGCCCAGCACTCCCACTTGGCCAAGAAAAGCGAGGGCCAAAAAAAAAAAATCTTGGCATCAGGACCAAAACCAGCAGCCAAGAAAATATGCCCACCTTGAACCCACCACCTCCATCCTCATCTACCAATTTTTCACTACCTTCCCTTGTGTCTCTGTCTGTTCCTTCCAGTCTATCAATTCCCATGATTCCACTTTGTCATCTATCCCCAATGTCTCCACTGCCATCCCTGATCCAATCCTTCAATTTGTTGCCCCTTCCCCTGTAGACCCTTCCCCATTAACACTTTCCTCATCAACTACCACCCAATCCTCACAGATCCACACCCCCAAGGTCCTCCCCATTTCACCCTCACTTAAACCCCGAAGAAAAAACAAATCACCTCAACCTTAACCATTTTTTTTAAAAGTGTTGAAACTAAAAGTTGTAAAAGTTTTGAAAATAAAAGTTGTATTTTGTTAGCACTATATCTTGTATTTTTTTTTATCTTTATGCGCCACCGCCGCCAACACAAACACACTTTTTGAGGTAAGGTACGACACAAACACACTTTTTTTGAGGGAAGGTAGTTTATATTTAACTCCGCAAACATTAGGGGTAAATTTTTACATTGCATGTACATGTTAACATCACAGGTACATTTAAACATAACAGGTCTGTAATATTTGACATTACAGGTATGTTTTAATCATAACAGGTAAACATAACAGGTACATTTAACTTAGCTGCTTAAATCATTTCGTCTTCCCATGCCACACGTTCATTATCTGAAACAAAGTAAGCGTCAAACTTATCCCTCATCTGGGCAACTTCCACCGTGGTTCTCAGAGGGTGAAATTGGTAATCATGCAATGTAACAGGTTCCTCAGGTTGTAAGCTTGGTGCTCTTTTACCATGATTTAGTTGTGCAGAACAACACACGCTTTCACAACCTCATCAATAGTGTCAATTTTTAGGTTATGGATGTGCACAAAATGCGCCATTTCGATACCAGCAAGCAAAATGCACACTCCACGGTTCTTCGTGCCCTTGTCAGTCTGTAATTTTTTTTGTGTCATTTAAGTTTCAACTAGAGTATGGCTTAATGAGGTTGGCAAACATTTGGAACGCCTCATCACTAAAAACAACAAAAGGCATTGGCGGTCCATCAGTGTTGGGCAGAGGTTGTGGCGGCGGAAAATTAAAATCATTCCCAAACAGACGTTGGCACATGTCTGAGTTTTTGAATGTCTGCGAGTCATTGTCTAGTCCAAATGAGCCAATGTCCATGGCAACAAATCTACAGTCTGCATCTGCAATAGCCATTAGAACAATGGAAAAATATTTTTTTATAATTGAAGTACTCTGTTCCACTTCCAGCTAGTTTCATAATCCTAATGTGTTTGCCGTCCACAGCCCCCACACAGTTACGAAAATTGCAAATTTCCTGGAATTTGGGAAGCATTTTTAATCCAAAGTTCACTTGTGGGTTGGGGGAGGAATTATTGCCACAGAATGCTAACTAAAGCACAACAAGTTAAACAGCAGACAAAAAGGCAGCAACACTTACCTGCCCAGATATTAGAACAAATGCACTACAAGGTGCAGCCAGCCTATAAAGCAAGATGTTAGAAAAACAGGTGCAAAATACCAGAGTAACAGCCAATCTCCACCTACCCATTCCTGGAGAGGGTGACTGCCCAGTATACAATTGCACAATTAATGTCCGCATAGGGCATTGTTCACACAAAGATACTGCATAGTGTCTGGTTCATAGCCTATTAGTCACGCCCCTACTTTTCGATTAGGCGGGCTGGCCAGTACACTCTCATTGCATCACAGTGTTGAACACCCCTCATGCGAGACCAAATGTGTTTGGGCTTGGCTGCGCCCCAGAAAATATAGTGCAAAAAATACAGAAATACTGAGGTATTAGTTGATATTTTGGCCAAAATACTTGAGCTCGTAACCGGCGCCAAGGGTCCCCACGCTTACGAGTCCCTACACTAAACTAATTAGCAAAGCCACTAAAGAAGACCCAAAGTCCCCAAAAATTCAATTTAAACAGCAGACAAAAAGGCAGCAACACTTACCTGCCCAGATCTTAGAACAAATACACTACAGGGTGCAGCCAGCCCATAAAGCAAGATGTTAGCAACACAGGTGCAAAATGCCAGAGCAACAGCCACTCTCCTCCTACTCATTGCTAGAGGGGGTGACTGCCCAGTATACAATTGCACAATAAAGGCCCGCATAGGACGTTGTTCACACAAAGGTACTGCATAGTGTCTGGTTCACAGCCTATTAGTCACGCCCCTACTTTTCGATTAGGCGGGATGGCCAGTACACTCTCATTGCATCACAGTGTGAACACCCCTCATGCGAGACCAAACGTTCTTGGGCTTGGCTGCGCCCAAAAAAATTTAGTGCAAACAATACAGAAATAGTGAGGTATTAGTTGATATTTTGGCCAAAATACGTGAGCTCGTAACCCGCGCCAAGGGTCCCCATGCTTATGAGCCCCTAAACTAAACTAATTAGCAAAGCCACTAAAAAAGACTCAATGTCTCCAGGAATGGATAGGTGGAGAATGGCTGTTGCTCTGGTAATTTGCATCTGTGTTGCTAACATCTTGCTTTATGGGCTGGCTGCACCCTCTAGTGCATTTGTTCTAAGAGCTGGGCAGGTAAGTGTTGCTGCCTTTTTGTCTGCTGTTTAAATTGAATTTTTGGAGACTTTGAGTCTTCTTCAGTGGCTTTGCTAATTAGTAAAGCACGACAAGTGTCTACAATAATCCCAGAAAGGGTGGATACCCCAATCCGGAATTGGAAATGTAACGATGACGTTGCATCTCCAGTAGCCAGGAATCTGCAGAAAAGAAAATGAAAAACAAAAATCAGTACACTGCTTAGGGTTAGGGATAGGGTTAGGGATAGTGTTAGGGATAGGGTTAGGGATAGAGTAGGGTTAGGGTTATTTGTGACAGGAGTTTATTTTTCAATACTGCGTACCTCAGGATGACCAAAAGACGTTCCTCAGCAGGAATTGCTCGACGGAGCTGTGTGTCCTGCCTGGCGATGGATCAATGGACACGTAGCAGCAAGTCATGGAAGCTCTGTTGCGACATCCTCGGGTAGTCAAAAACTTGTCCGGGTTTTGCTGCAGCTCCCTGTACAAAGAGTGGTAGGCTCCACGGCTCTCTCGGAGCTCAAGGATGGGGGGTTGCCAATAGCGATGACGATGTCTTCTCAGTCTTTCTCTTCTGTGTTCTTGACAAGTAGTGTTGAGCGATACCGTTCGATACCCAAAAATATCGTATCGGATGGTATCGCCCGATACGAAAAAAATATCGGGTATCGCCGATTCCGATACCAGAAGTCCCATTCAAGTCAATGGGACTTCCGGTATCGGAATTAAAAAAAGGCCTTTATTTCCTTGTTGGCTAATTCTACATAATTGAAAACAAATAAGAATCATGTAGAATGTATTGTGGGAGGTGGAGGAGACATTAAAAGCATAGTGGTTTATTCAAATCACATGGCATAGCATTAATTCCAATTTTTTTTTTCAAGACGTTCGGAGTTAAAAAGATATTGACTATGTTAACTTTTTTATATTTAGTCAGATATGTATATTTTGCAACTTCCATGCTCTTCACCTTCTTTTGTACTTCTCCCACACTTTCTCCTTCATGATCCGCAGCAGTAGCATTTTTTTCATCAACTTTTTCTTCACCTTATTCATCTTCTTCTTCTTCACCTTCTTCCCATTAATTTTTTTTTTCCATTCTTCATATTCTTCTTATTCAGCTATTATTAATTTTCATATGCTATTTCTTCATCTTCTTCCTATTCTTCTTTTTCTTCATTTTCTTATGGTGACAGGCATTCCTGTAGTACTTATCTATAAAAGTTATAAGATTACACCTTACGTTCTGCCTGTCACAAAAGATTTTCAACAGGATTTGTCCGCGTTCAGTTTGGCCTGCAGCAGCAGGCATTTTCCAGGGGCACCACGAGGAGGAACAGACTCACCCCCATTTACTGCTTAGTCTTCTTCTGCTTATAATTTTGATTTCTTCTATGCTGATTTTTTGTCTTATGCTTAATGTTCTTCTGCTTTCTGTTCTTCTGCTTTTGCTTCTTCTGCTTCTTGTTCTTCTGTCTTTTGTTCTGTATCTTGGTGGTTGTCTTCATGTTCTTTGTCCTCTTGGTCTTATTATTTAGGGTCATATTTCTGGTCTTCTTTGGTGTGGTCTTCAGGGTCGTCATCATCAGGGTCATCGTCATGGAGATCAATAAGGATTACCAAAGACAATTTCAAAAAGCTTGATCTTGGAAATGTAGCAGAAGGTACAAGAAGGCTGAGAAACTGGCGAGAACCAGCAGACAGTGCTGGCACCCGGATGGGTAGCAGAAGGAACAAGAGCCAATGGCATTACCGAGGACCAACTGACGGTGCTGGACAACGGTTACTAAGCAGAAGGTACCTGTGCTAAAAAGCACTACCAAGGACCAGCTTACGGTGCTGGACCTCGGATACCGAGATGGAGGCACCTAGGCCAAAGGCTGTGGCGAGAACCAGCAGACAGTGCTGGCACCCGGATGGGTAGCAGAAGGAACAAGAGCCAATGGCACTACCGAGGACCAACTGACGGTGCTGGACCACGGTTACTAAGCAGAAGGTACCTGTGCTAAAAAGCACTACCAAGGACCAGCTGACGGTGCTGGACCTCGGATACCGAGATGGAGGCACCTAGGCCAAAGGCTGTGGCGAGAACCAGCAGACAGTGCTGGCACCCGGATGGGTAGCAGAAGGAACAAGAGCCAATGGCACTACCGAGGACCAACTGACGGTGCTGGACCACGGTTACTAAGCAGAAGGTACCTGTGCTAAAAAGCACTACCAAGGACCAGCTGACGGTGCTGGACCTCGGATACCGAGATGGAGGCACCTAGGCCAAAGGCTGTGGCGAGAACCAGCAGACAGTGCTGGCACCCGGATGGGTAGCAGAAGGAACAAGAGCTAATGGCACTACCGAGGACCAACTGACGGTGCTGGACCATGGTTACTAAGCAGAAGGTACCTGTGCTAAAAAGCACTACCAAGGACCAGCTGACGGTGCTGGACCTCGGATACCGAGATGGAGGCACCTAGGCCAAAGGCTCTGGTGAGAACCAGCAGACAGTGCTGGAACCCGGGTGGGTAGCAGAAGGTACCCATTCAAAGCAAAGTAGCCAGGCCGCAAGCCGGCCGCAGTTACCGAAACCCACAGTCCTACAGGGGGTCCATGTCCCATTGGCACTACGGATCCAGCCTTCAGTGCCAGTTCCCGCAGCCCACATAGGAGTCACCTAAACTGCAGGCAACGTAGAGTCGGCTAACCCGGCCGCAAAACGACAGGACAACGGATTGGTGGCATAGTGACCTTGACACTACCCGGAAACAGCAGGCGTGCTGGAGCCAGGCTGGGCAACAGGGAGTCCCCGTGCCAAAGACACTGCCGAGAACCAGCTGACGGTGCTGGAACCCAGATGGGTAGCAAAAGCTACAAGAGCCAATGGCACTACCGAGGAACAGCTGACGGTGCTGGACCACGGTTACTAGGCAGGAGGTACCTGTGCTAGAAAGCACTATCAAGGACCAGCTGACGGTGCTGGACCTCGGATACCGAGATGGAGGCACCTAGGCCAAAGGCTCTGGTGAGAACCAGCAGACAGTGCTGGAACCCGGGTGGGTAGCAGAAGGTACCCATTCAAAGCAAAGTAGCCAGGCCGCAAGCCGGCCGCAGTTACCGAAACCCACAGTCCTACAGGGGGTCCATGTCCCATTGGCACTACGGATCCAGCCTTCAGTGCCAGTTCCCGCAGCCCACATAGGAGTCACCTAAACTGCAGGCAACGTAGAGTCGGCTAACCCGGCCGCAAGACGACAGGACAACGGATTGGTGGCATAGTGACCTTGACACTACCCGGAAACAGCAGGCGTGCTGGAACCAGGCTGGGCAACAGGGAGTCCCCGTGCCAAAGACACTGCCGAGAACCAGCTGACGGTGCTGGAACCCAGATGGGTAGCAAAAGCTACAAGAGCCAATGGCACTACCGAGGAACAGCTGACGGTGCTGGACCACGGTTACTAGGCAGGAGGTACCTGTGCTAGAAAGCACTACCAAGGACCAGCTGACGGTGCTGGACCTCGGATACCGAGATGGAGGCACCTAGGCCAAAGGCTCTGGCGAGAACCAGCAGACAGTGCTGGAACCCGGGTGGGTAGCAGAAGGTACCCATTCAAAGCAAAGTAGCCAGGCCGCAAGCCGGCCGCAGTTACCGAAACCCACAGTCCTACAGGGGGTCCATGTCCCATTGGCACTACGGATCCAGCCTTCAGTGCCAGTTCCCGCAGCCCACATAGGAGTCACCTAAACTGCAGGCACCGTAGAGTCGGCTAACCCGGCCGCAAGACGACAGGACAACGGATTGGTGGCATAGTGACCTTGACACTACCCGGAAACAGCCGGCGTGCTGGAACCAGGCTGGGCAACAGGGAGTCCCCGTGCCAAAGACACTGCCGAGCACCAACTGGCGTTGTTGGAGCCCAGGGACAATCATGGTGTAGGCCGAGGCCTACTTGGTGGTAGTTTTAGATTGTTTGTAGGCTACAACAGACTGTCAACGTGCTCCAATTAGGCATCTGTCTCCACTCTGTTTCCAGGATTTCACGTGACCAACAACACCGCCAGTTTATGCGTACAGCAGCCGTCTGCCCAATCCACACGTGTTGCTGTGTTACTGGGATTCTGTAATGTCAGCAGATCCCCTGATGTGTGTCTGCCACTGTCTCCTGCTCTGTCCACATTCCTACCGCTTGCAGTGGGAAGGTGGACAGCGCAGGAGACAGTGGCGGACACATATTGGGGGATCTGCTGACGTTACAGAACCCCAGTAACACAGGAACACGTGTGGAATGCGTGGACGGCAACTGTGAGCAGGAACTGGCGGTGTTGGAGGTCAGGGGAAATACTAGAGACAGAGTGGAGACAGAGGCCAAATCAGAGAATGTTTAAATCTGAAGTAGTTATAATTTGGAGGCAGCAGCAGTTTGCCCTCCACACAGCAGGGGATCAGCTGACGTTACTGAACCCCACTTTCACATGAACGAGTGTGTTTTTCTGTGTGGACAGCACTTCCGAGCACCAACTGGCGGTGTTGGAGCCCAGGGACAATCATGGAGCAGGCCGAGGCCTACTAGGAGCCAGGTGTAAAGCTGAGGTATTTTGACTTTGGAGGGAGCAGGACACTTTGCCCTCCACACAGCAGGGGATCAGCTGACGTTACTGACCCCCACTTTCACATGAACGAGTGTGTTTTTCTGTGTGGACAGCACTTCCGAGCACCAACTAGCGTTGTTGGAACCCAGGGACAATCATGGTGCAGGCCGAGGCTACTTGGTGGCAGTTTTACATTGTTTGTAGACTACAACAGACTGTCAGCGTGCTCCAATTAGGCATCTGTCTCCACTCTGTTTCCAGGATTTCACGTGACTACCAACACCGCCAGTTTATGCGTACAGTAGCCGTCTGCCCAATCCACACGTGTTCCTGTGTTACTGGTGTTCTGTAATGTCAGCAGATCCCCTGATGTTTGTCTGCCAATGTCTCCTGCTCTGTCCACATTCCCACCACTTGCAGTGGGAAGGTGGACAGCGCAGGAGACAGTGGCGGACACACATTGGGGAATCTGCTGATGTAACAGAACCCCAGTAACACAGGAACACGTGTGGAATGCGTGGACGGCAACTGTGAGCAGGAACTGGCGGTGTTGGAGGTCAGGGGAAATACTAGAGACAGAGTGGAGACAGAGGCCAAATCAGAGAATGTTTAAATCTGAAGTAGCTAAAATTTGGAGGCAGCAGCAGTTTGCCCACCACACAGCAGGGGATAAGCTGACGTTACCGAACCCCACTTTCACATGAACGAGTGTGTTTTTCTGTGTGGACAGCACTTCCGAGCACCAACTGGCATTGTCGGAGCCCAGGGAAAATGAGGTAGTAGGCCGAGGCCTACTTGGAGCCAGGTGTAAATCTGAGGTTGTTTGACTGTGGAAGGAGCAGGACACTTTGCCATACACACAGCAGGGGATCAGCTGACGTTACTGAACCCCACTTACACATGAGCGAGTGTTTTGTCTGTGCGGACAGCACTTCCGAGCACCAACTGGCGTTGTCGGAGCCCAGGGAAAATGAGGTAGTAGGCCGAGGCCTACTTGGAGCCAGGTGTAAATCTGAGGTTGTTTGACTGTGGAGGGAGCAGGACACTTTGCCATACACACAGCAGGGGATCAGCTGACGTTACCGAACCCCACTTACACATGAGCGAGTGTTTTGTCTGTGCGGACAGCACTTCTGAGCACCAACTGGCGGTGTCGGCGCCCAGGGAAAATCAGGTAGCAGGCCGGAGCCTACTTGGTGGCAGTTTGCGATTGTTTCTAGACTACTACTGACTGTCAACGTACTCCAATTAGGCCTCTGTCTTCACTCTGTTTTGAGTATTTCCTCTGGCTTCCAACCACGCCAGTTGCTGCTCTGAAATGCCGCCTGCACAACCCACACTTGTTCCTGTGTTACTGGGGTTCTGTAACAGCAGCTTCTCCCTAGAGGTGAGTCAGGCAATGTCTCCTGCTCTGTCCACATTTCCACTACAAGTAGTGGGAATGTAGACAAAGCAGGAGACATTGCCGTGCTCAACTCTGGAGATGAGCAGATGTTACAGGACCCAGGTACCACAGGAACAAGTGTGGATTGTGCAGACGGCACTTGAGAGCAGAAGCAGGCGGTGTTGTAGGCCGGAGGAAATACTCAAAACAGAGTGGAGACAGAGGGCAAATCAGAGAACATATTAAATCAGAGGTAGTCAGAAGTTGTAGGCAGCAGGAGAGTTTGCCGTACACACAGCAGGGGATCAGCTGACGTTACCGAACCCCACTTACACATGAGCGAGTGTTTTGTCTGTGCGGACAGCACTTCCGAGCACCAACTGGCGTTGTCGGAGCCCAGGGAAAATGAGGTAGTAGGCCAAGGCCTACTTGGAGCCAGGTGTAAATCTGAGGTTTGACTGTGGAGGGAGCAGGACACTTTGCCATACACACAGCAGGGGATCAGCTGACGTTACCGAACCCCACTTACACATGAGCGAGTGTTTTGTCTGTGCGGACAGCACTTCTGAGCACCAACTGGCGGTGTCGGAGCCCAGGGAAAATCAGGTAGTAGGCCGAGGCCTACTTGGTGGCAGTTTGCGATTGTTTCTAGACTACTACTAACTGTCAACGTACTCCAATTAGGCCTCTGTCTTCACTCTGTTTCGAGTATTTCCTCTGGCTTCCAACCACGCCAGTTGCTGCTCTGAAATGCCGTCTGCACAACCCACACTTGTTCCTGTGTTACTGGGGTTCTGTAACAGCAGCTTCTCCCTAGAGGTGAGTCAGGCAATGTCTCCTGCTCTGTCCACATTTCCACTACATGTAGTGGGAATGTAGACAAAGCAGGAGATATTGCCGTGCTCAACTCTGGAGATGAGCAGATGTTACCGGACCCAGGTACCACAGGAACAAGTGTGGATTGTGCAGACGGCACTTGAGAGCAGAAACAGGCGGTGTTGTAGGCCGGAGGAAATACTCAAAACAGAGTGGAGACAGAGGGCAAATCAGAGAACATATTAAATCAGAGGTAGTCAGAAGTTGTAGGCAGCAGGAGAGTTTGCCGTACACACAGCAGGGGATCAGCTGACGTTACCGAACCCCACTTACACATGAGCGAGTGTTTTGTCTGTGCGGACAGCACTTCTGAGCAACAACGGGCGTTGCTGTAGCCCAGGAAATAAAGTTCAGGTCATAGAAACATGAACACAACAGGAGACCTGGATCCTGTTGCCAGCCAATTATTTATTCTGGAAGAGGACTGGCAAATTCAGGTGAGATCCAGGCCTTGTTCATTTTCACAAAAGTAAGCCGGTCAACATTATCGGCGGATAGTCGCGTGCGACGGTCTGTTACCACACCACCTGCAGCACTAAAGACACATTCCGATAATACACTGGCAGCAGGGCAAGCCAGCACCTCCAATGCATACTGGCTAAGCTCTGGCCATGTATCCAGCTTAGAGACCCAATACTTGAACGGGGAAGAGCCGTCTGGGAGAACACTAACAGGGCACGACAAGTAGTCTGTCACCATCTGACGGAAACGTTGCCTCCTGCTGACTGGAGCCGTCTGTGATGGTGTAGCCGTTTGTGGCGGTCCCACAAAACTTTTCCACATTTGGGCCATACTGGCCTTGCCTTGTCCTGCGGCACTGCCTCTGCTACCTCTTTGTGCAGAGCTTCCTCCACTGCCTCTACCCACATGGCTGGTTTGAAAAGCACTACCAGCAATACTTGTGGGGGAATGGAGAACATGATGGCCTGCACAAGTGTTTCTTGGTACTCCCGCATTTTTCGCTCCCGTTTCAACTGTGGTATGAGGCTTTGTAAGTTGTCCCGGTAGCGAGGATCTAGGAGGGTGTACACCCAATAATCAGCCGTGTGGAGAATGTTGGCGATGCGGCGGTCATTTAACAAGCACTGCAGCATGAAATCAACCATGTGCTGCAGACTGCCAACTGGACCGGAAACGCTGTCCCCAGCTTGAGGCAGCATCTCTGCCTGCTCAGCATCACCCCACCCTCGCTGTACACACTGACTACTAGAGCCTTGTGTACCTCCCTCCTCTGGAGAGATGTGTTCCTCCTCCTCCATTGACTCCTCGTCATCCTCCTCACTAAGTGTCCCCTGCCTGGGCCTTTGTGTGAAAGCACGTTGCGCAGACTTGCCAGAAGCAGATGGCATTTCTGACTGCTCATCCTCGACCTCTTCAAAAACCTCCTCACTTAGTGCTTGTAAGGTTTTTTGAAGCAGACAGATGAGGGGGACAGTCATGCTGATTAGTGCATCATCTGCACTGGCCATCCGCGTGGAGTCATCGAAGGCACGCAAAACTTGGCAGATGTCCCTCATAGTGGCCCACTCAGTGGTGGTGAAGTGTGTCCGGCGCACAGTGCGACTTGTTTGCGCCTGATGCAGCTGGTACTCCATTACTGTTGCCTGCTGCTCACACAACCGCTCCAACATATGTAACGTTGAATTCCACCTGGTGGGGAGGTCACATATGATGCGATGTTCTGGCAGGCGGAATCGGCGTTGCAGAGATGCAATGCGCGATCTTGCCATGCTGGAACGCCGCAAGTGAGCACACTCTAGGCGAACCTTGTGCAGCAGTGCATCAAGATCCGGATAGTCCCTCAGAAAGCTCTGCACGACCAAATTGAGCACGTGTGCCAGACATGGTATGTGAGTGAGGTTGCCTAGGCCCAGAGCTGCCACTATATTTCGGCCATTGTCACTCACTACCAAACCTGGCTGGAGATTCGCTGGCACAAACCACACATCCCTCTCCTGCTTGATGGCATTCCAGAGCTCCTGTGCTGTGTGGCTCCGATTCCCCAAAGAAATTAATTTAAGGACGGCCTGTTGACGTTTGGCCACACCTGTGCTCATATCTGGCCTAACAGGCTCACGCAGTGCTGATTCCGAGGAACTAGAGTAGGAGGAGGACTCAATATGTACAGACTGCATTCCTGCAATCCTTGGAGTTGGCAGAATACGCACAGAGCCACTCTCCAGATCTGTACCTGGCTCCACAACATAGACCCAATGGGCAGTGAGGGAAAGGTATCGTCCCTGTCCATGGCTACTGGTCCACGCATCGGTGGTCAGGTGGACCTTGCTACTGACGGCATTTAGTAGCGCATTTTTAATTTTTCCCTCCACATGCTTTTGCAGGGCAGGGACAGCTTGCCTGCTGAAATAAAAGTGGCTGGGCACATTGTATTGTGGAACTGCCAATGACATAAAGTTCCGGAATGTGTCAGTCTCCACCAGCCTGAATGACAGCATCTCAAGGGCCAGTAGTTTGGCAATGCCGGCATTCAGAGCCAGTGCTCGGGGATGGTTTGCCGAGTATGGCCGCTTTTTCTCCCATGCCTGTGCTACCGATTGCTGGTGAGTGGCCTGGGAGGGTGCTGATGACTGCGAACGTGGTTCAGTGGGTGGAATTTCACTGGGTCTCTGGACAACAGTGGCAGTGGTTCTTCCATGGCGTTCCAGTGAGGAAGCCGAACCAGCTGTGTGTGAGCTGGAGGAAGAGGCCCCAACACGAGCTGAAGAGGTGGTAGGTGCTGCTGAAGGTTGGCCTACATCTTCAGTGTGTCTGTGTAACTCCACCTCGTGCTTGGTACGCACATGTTTCCACATATTTGTGGTATTGAGGTTGATCACATTTTTGCCTCGTTTCACTTTCTGATGACACAGCTTGCATTTGACAAAGCAAATGTCATCTGCAACTGTGTCAAAAAAAGACCACGCACTGCAAGTCCTGGGAGCGCCCGTTTTGTGTTTTGGAAGAGGATTGCTCCTCACGGGTGCCAAAGTGGAGGCTACAGGCAACCAAGTCTGCCCCCGCCCTCTTCCTCCTCTTTTGGCCGTTCGGGGAATCTCTTCCTCAGAGCTGCTCCCACCACCTTCCTGTGGCTGACGCCATGATGGGTCAAGGACCTCATCATCTCCACTCCCCTCTTCAAGCACCGGCTGGTCCTGGGTTGTCTCGCCAGCACCGTACGCACCAGAAATTGGCAACTGAGTTTCATCATCATCTGATGCATACTGAGGTGTGCTGACCATAGGCACTGGCCCACCCGCCTCTTCAGATTCAGAGGGACAAAGCAGTTGCGCATCACTGCATACTCCCTCTTCTTCACGCTCTAGAATGCTGCTTGGCTGGCCACCTCTTTCCAAGCCAACAGATTCTGAGAACAGAAGTAAAGATTGAGATGGCTCCTGTCCAGGGCTCTCAGACTGCCTGGGCAATTTGGCAGGTGGTGAAGAGACAGATGGTTGCTCTTCAGTGCTCTGGCCTTGGGAGGAAGCGGAAGTCATTGAAGCGGATGCGTTAGCTGCCATCCATCCGACAACGGCTTCAATTTGTTCATCACGCAGCAGTGGGGTACGGCGAGGTCCTACAAAGCTGCGCATGAAGGACTGTTGCCTGGTAAAAGTGGGGGATGCCGGGTCACTGGTGGCCGCAGCAGATACCGGATCCCCACGTCCTCTCCCTGCTGAATCCCCCCGTCCTCTCCCTGCTGAAACTCCATGGCCACGACCACGTGCCTTACTCCCTGCCTTCTTCATCTTGGTAGACTGATAAAGATAGGCAGAAAAGTAAAAAAGGGGTGGCTTAGTGTTCTTATTCCTGAACACCTGCTAACCAGTATAAGAAACACTAATTTGGCTAAGAGTGTGTGTACTACACTTTAATATGATCTAATGTGGCCTAGACAACTGTAAAGTGGAGTATTTGGTGAACTTTATTTCCTTTTTTTTTTTTGGGTGGGGGGAAAGGAAAGGATGTGACCAAAGTTTGAAAGCTATAGTATCACAAACTTTTTGGAGCGATTACAATGCAGGAAGCTAACCTACAATGCAATTGATGAGGCTCCAAAAAATAGGGTGATACTAGCCTGGCTGGCCCTGAAGGGCACAAGCCAGCAAAAAGGCTCCTCTATCTAATCCTATATAGTGTTTGCAACCAACCAATAACAATGGATGCGGTTGGAAGCACACTAATATAGGAGCAAAAATCTGGCTAAATTTGCTGCAAAAAAAGGACTATGTATGAGGCAGTGACGCACGCTGAGTGGACTACAGCTAGCGGTGGCTGTAGAACACACTGCAACGTGAGCTGCACTCACACACAGAGAGACCTATCAGACAGCCAAAAACAGTGCAGAGAAATGGGCTATAGCACTGAAAGGCTGCTGAAAGGCTCCGCTGTCCACTCCTTTAGTGTTTGCAATCAAAGGAAATGTATACGTATGGAAGCACACTATACAGGAGAAAAAAAAAGCAGCAATAAAGGAAAAATGTGTATGAGGCAGAGACACACGCTGGCCGGCCTACAAGCAGACGTGCCTGCAGGACACACTACTCAGCGTGGGTCTGCACTCACACAGCCCTTGCAGACAGCTGTGAAAACAGCGCTGCTAGGGAAAAGCAAGCTACAGTGGTGGTTTATGTAGCCTGGGTTAAGCACTATATGTTTTGTGGAATTGCTATTTCTAACTGTCCCTCACAGTCTTCAACAGCAGCCTGTCCCTAACTGAATTCACAGCAGAGTGACCAGAAATGGCGGCTGCAGCGCTTTTTATAGTGCATCATGACATCATTTCAGCAGCCAATCACAGCCATGCCAGTAGTTAACATGCCTACATGCCTAACAGGATATGCCCACACTTCTGAGGATCCCCATTGGCTGAATCAAATCGAGCGGGCTCCTAGCATTATGGGAACTTCCGATTCCGGTATTTGATATGAAAAAAGTATCGGAACTAAGTATCGGAATTCCGATACAGCTAATATCGGCCGATACCCGATACTGAATGCTCAACACTATTGACAAGCAAAAGCAAAGGCAGCAGCCAACTTCAGTTGAAAATCCAGTTCTTCTAGGAAGCTGTCCAGGTCAAGATTTATCTTGCAGCTAGATACAGCAGCCAAAGACGAGGATTTCCTCTATGCAGTGTGTCTATATACAGTTAGGTCCATATATATTTGGACAGAGACAACATTTTTCTAATTTTGGTTCTAGACATTACCACAATAAATTTTAAACAAAACAATTCAGATGCAGTTGAAGTTCAGACTTTCAGCTTTCATTTGAGGGTATCCACATTAAAATTGGATGAAGGGTTTAGGAGTTTCAGCTCCTTAACATGTGCCACCCTGTTTTTAAAGGGACCAAAAGTAATTGGACAATTGACTCCAAGGCTATTTCATGGACAGGTGTGAGCAATCCCTTTGTTATGTCATTTTCAATTAAGCATATAAAAGGTCTGGAGTTGATTTGAGGTATAGTGCTTGCATTTGGAAGGTTTTGCTGTGAAGGAAACCTTCTGTCAAAGGAGCTCTCCATGCAGGTGAAACAAGCCATCCTTAAGCTGCAAAAACAGAAAAAACCCATCCGAGAAATTGCTACAACATTAGGAGTGGCAAAATCTACAGTTTGGTACATCCTGAGAAAGAAAGAAAGCACTGGTGAACTCATCAATGCAAAAAAACCTGGGCGCCCACGGAAGACAACAGTGGTGGATGATCACAGAATAATCTCCATGGTGAAGAGAAACCCCTTCACAACAGCCAACCAAGTGAACAACACTCTCCAGGAGGTAGGCGTATCAATATCCAAATCTATTATAAATAGACAAATGCATGAAAGTAAATACAGAGGGTTCACTGCACGGTGCAAGCCAATCATAAGCATCCAGAATCAAAAGGCTAGACTGGACTTTGCTAAAAAAACATCTAAAAAAGCCAGCACAGTTCTGGAAGAACATTCTTTGGACAGATGAAACCAAGATGAACCTCTACCAGAATGATGGAAAGAGAAAAGCATGGCAAAGGGGTTGTACAGCTCATGATCCAAAGCATACCACATCATCTGTAAAACACGTCAGTGTGATGACCTGGGCATGCATGGCTGCCAGTGGCACTGGGTCACTAGTGTTTATTGATAATGTGACACAGGACAGAAGCAGACAAATGAATTCTGAGGTATTCAGAGCCATACTGTGTGCTCAGATCCAGCCAAATGCAGCCAAACTGATTGGTCGTCGTTTCATACTACAGATGGACAATGACCCAAAACATAAAGCCAAAGCAATCCAGGAGTTTATTAAAGCAAAAAAGTGGAATATTCTTGAATGGCCAAGTCAGTCACCTGATCTCAACCCAATTGAGCATACATTTCACTTGTTAAAGACTAAACTTCAGACAGAAAGGCCCACAAACAAACAGCAACTGAAAACCACCGCAGTGAAGGCCTGGCAGAGCATAAAAAAGGAGGAAACACAGCGTCTGGTGATGTCCATGAGTTCAAGACTTCAGGCAGTCATTGCCAACAAAGGGTTTTCAACCAAGTACTAGAAATAAACATTTTATTTACAATGATAAATTTGGCCTTCTGTGTGTAAGACAACCCTAACGACTCATTCAAACATCAGAAAAAACAGACGGATTATTTTGATCAGGTTTTGATCAGTGTTTCGTCTGAGTGTCATCAGTTTCTCTCATACGAGGAGAAAAAAAAGTCTGAAGAAAATCGGACTGCAAACGGATGTCATCTGAGTATGATGTGATTTTTTACATGGACCCATAGACTTGCATTGTTAATTTTGATCTGACCCTCGGATTATAATCGGACATGTCTCCTTTTTTAAGTGGACCACGCTGAGGAAAGAATCGGCCTTGTGAACAGCCCCATAGGCTATGAGTGCTATCCGTGAAAACCACACACAGCACTCGTGCACATAAATCAGATGTCTGAGAGAGGCCTAAGGGCCCCGTCACACATAGTGATCTCGCTAGCGAGATCGCTGCTGAGTCACAAGTTTTGTGACATAACAGCGATCTCACCAGCAAGATTGCTGTGTGTGACAGCGATCAGCGAGCGGCCCCCCTGCCGGTATCGCTGGTCGCTGTAGGAAAGCCCTGGACATTTTTTTGGTCGCTGGTCTCCCGCTGGCCAGCACGCATCACTGCGTGTGACAGGTGGGAGACCAGCAATCAGCTGGTAACTAAGGTAAACGCAGGGTTTCTAAGCACTGCGCTGTGCTTAGAAACCCTCTGTGTACCTTAGTTACCAGCGCGCTGATGCAGGGAGCTGGTAACTAAGGTACACATGGGGCTTCTAAGTGACGCACGCCCCTTAGAAACCCGATGTGTACCTTAGTTACCAGCTCCCTGCATCATCGCGCTGGTAGCTAAAGTACACAGCGATGCCGCGCTCGGCGTCGCTGGTGCTGATCGCTGGTGAAGCTGTCTGTTTGACAGCTCACCAGCGATCATGTAGCGACTCACCAGCGATCCTGACACGTTGATATCGTTGTCGGGATCGCTGGTGAGTAGCTATGTGTGACGGGGCCCTAACTCATACGTTATTCTTAGGTAATGCAGCTATACAGTAGTAGAACTTGTATCCTGAATATTTTTTTCTAGATTGTATAGAAATCTATCTGATAAACTATTAAATACTGTTAAGTACTTTTTATGAATGCATTGGATTATATTTCTTGGTTTCTTTTTCCAGCAGACATTAAACTGGTATTTCCATGTTTGTAATTTCTGCACCTTCAGCTAATCACTAACCACTTTCATTTGCTTAGGTATGTTAAGTATCTTCTGGACTGATGCTGACTTGTTGCATTTCCGGAAATATTTCAAAACAGCTGATGTGTGCACCATCCCATTACTGTCAGAACTGCAAAGCCGCTTTTATCCCCCTATAAATTATTTTAATATCCCTTAAAGGTTAAAATAAACATTTAGAAAAGTTTTATTTTTTTCCATGAAAAACAAGAGTCTTTTAGGAAAAATGGTAGTATTCGCTTAGGTCCATGGGTGAACATACCATTGGCACAATTTGGACCCTATGCAAGAGTGGTGCACAATGGCTGTCGCTTTCCTATTCTTGATGACACCAATCGTGTTGTATTGTAATAGTGTGAACTATGTCCTGCGGCTTTCAGTATTTATTATGTAGCTATCTGATACTAGGTGAATTGCAATGTATTGTGGTATATTGTTTGATATGGTCATGTGAAGTGAATAATTAATGGAAAGATAATGTTTAATGTGGTAATTGTACAATATAGGGTAAGACATAGGTTAGAACTTAGGATATAAGATAGTTAGGATAAGGTAGTTGACTGTCGTTAGATAGTGACGTTATGGTAAGATAGTGGTAATGTTCGGGACTAGCCAATAGTGAGAGGAGCTGAGGGTTAGGGAAGGAGACAACTTCCTGATAGTTAAAGAGATAGGGCCAAGGTCAAGTTCATGTAGAAAGGAAAGTACATGGTGTTTTGGGCAGTACAGGCCTTTCTAAAATCCCTGGGTGAATATACTCCTGGAACTTCTGATTCTATGGCGAGCACATTAACCACTTCATTTCAGAGCAAGATTGACATGGAGACGCGTGAGGGAGAAGTAATGGACCTCGGACTTACTGGGGACTAGGCTGGGAATCCCTGGGAATGACAGAAGGGGGACTGGCAGTGAGTGTCCAGGTAGAACGAAAGGAAAATCTGGAAGTTTACTCTGCTGTGGATTCGAGACAGGGAAAGTGCAGTGCCTGATGTTACGAGTTGCAATATGTTGTACATGGAGTGTTAGTAAAGTTCGTTGTGATGAAAAGAATTGGGTATCCCCTGATTCATGTGCGGTGGCTTCTGAAACTGAAGACTTGGAAAAAGCTGAGGCCTGCGGGGACCTACTATGACCTGAAAGGGAATGTATCCTCAATAATGTTTAATCATGAAAAACAGCATCTAATTTTTTTATGGCAGTTTTTTTAAATTCTACTTTATGTACATGACTATTGAGACAGCGAGCTTGTTGGACTATACACAGGAAATTATTCACTTATAGAGAGTTTTTTTGGTCGTGATCTGTGTATATGTCATTATGCAGAGAGGTTGAGGAGGATATGAGTAGAGATGTGCTACAAGGTTCAGTTCAGTTCGATTCGCCGAACGTTAAGTCTTTCGACAAACAAGTTCGCCAAACTGTTCGCCGAACGTACCCGAACCCCATTTAACTCAATTGGAGACCAAACTAAACCTATACACAACACCTCATGGGATGACAAAAAGCTTCCCAAACAGCTAAAATTAGGAGCAGACACCATGAAAAGTGGTATCAATTGACCCAGAGTAGAAGTTTGGTAATGACTAGAGTTGAGCGACTTTTGGTTTTTTAGGGTCGCGTTTCGTTTCGTGAAACCCGACTTTTCCAAAAGTCGGGTCGAGCAAGATCGTCCGATTATAGGGAAAAGTCGGGGTCATCCCGAAACACGAAACCCAATGTAAGTCAATGGGGAATAAAAGTCGGCAGTGAGAGGAGGACAGGAAACACACCTACAGTGCCCATTTGAATGCCAAAAGCATCAATTCTTCTTACTTAAGCTTGTCAACCTTAATTAACTTCATAATACAAGTTACGCACTGAAAAATGGGGGTTATTTGGCTAAAGTTGTGGGGGGGAGGGCTGGCTGCAGGTTTTCATGTGCCCTGGGCGAAAGAGCGCACCTTTAACACATACCACAACTCATCATGCTCCGATACGGCAGAGAAATAGCGGTATAGTACAATGAAAAATACCTCACTTTTTACATCTCATGACGAGGCCCATCTATTTCTCCATACAGAATCATTGGTCCCATATAATGTTTGAAACAGTATATGATGAGCTCCACATAATGCTACAGTATATGTTGGTCCCCATGGATGAAGCTCCACTGTCTTATGGGCCCAAATAATGCTCCAAACATAATGGGCCCCATTTCTAATGCTCTAGTGTATAATGGGCCCTGTAAATGCTGCTCCAGTGTCTGATCTCCACCTTTGGAATGTTCCAGTGTATGGTGGGCCCCATCTATCATTCTCCAGAGTATAGTGCTCCCCAAAAATTGCTGTCCCAACATTGAAAACAAATAAGTCTCCTCGCTAGGGAATCCCTGTACTTGTCTGGACAGGTGCTGTAGCTTGCTTAACAGCTCGCCAGCCGTTCTCACGCCCAGTATGGATTGCACGTGATTGCACAAAGGTTAGAAAGGGTACCGTATCCCTGGATAACATGTATGGATAGCGTACACATTCAAAATATATGTCTCAGGAGGCAGGCTCAGACGGTGTCAGGCCCAGTATGGATTGCACGTGATTGCACAAAGGTTAGAAAGGGTACCGTATCCCTGGATAACATGTATGGATAGCGTACACATTCAAAATATATGTCTCAGGAGGCAGGCTCAGACGGTGTCAGGCACAGTATGGATTGCACGTGATTGCACAAAGGTTAGAAAGGGTACCGTATCCCCGGATAACATGTATGGATAGCGTACACATTCAAAATATATGTCTCAGGAGGCAGGCTCAGACGGTGTTAGGCCCAGTATGGATTGCACGTGATTGCACAAAGGTTAGAAAGGGTACCGTATCCCCGGATAACATGTATGGATAGCGTACACATTCAAAATATATGTCTCAGGAGGCAGGCTCAGACGGTGTTAGGCCCAGTATGGATTGCACGTGATTGCACAAAGGTTAGAAAGGGTACCGTATCCCCGGATAACATGTATGGATAGCGTACACATTCAAAATATATGTCTCAGGAGGCAGGCTCAGACGGTGTCAGGCACAGTATGGATTTGACGGCCCAGATTACACAGCGGAGGAGCAGGGAGAGGTAAAGATTGCAAATGCTGGGGCCCTGCCCAGGCAAGGGGGGCCCACTCGTGGGCGTCGGTACTGGCACTGGGCCCCTCATAGTACAGTGGTGTGTCTGACGGCGGGTGTGCACCACCACCGTCAGAGACACTTGATTGCACTATGAGGCACCCTGTGCCAGTGCCCGCGCCCAAGAGTCGGCCTACCCACCTGTCCAGGGCAACGGCACTCGCACGGTGTCGTGCGGTAGGTGGTGACCCCGGCCATGGGGGGGGAGGCAGCACAGTTAGGGAGTTTTAGAAAGTGGCATATGTTGATGTTGGACATTCAGCTGATGCAAAAGGCGAAATAGGTGAAGTACCAGGAAGAGGTGGACCAAAGCAAGCCATTTTTCTGTCACCCTATGTGTCATCAGGGGAAGGTGGGACAAAATCCTTGGAAACCCATGCGTGGTTCATTTTAATGAAGGTTAGATCATCCACATTTTGGGTTGACAGACGGGTCCTTTTTTCTGTCAGGATTGATCCAGCTGCCCTGAAGACTCTTTCCGATAGCACACTTGCAGCTGGGCAAGCGAGCTCCTGTAAGGCATATTGGGCCAATTCAGGCCAGGTGTCCAGTTTAGCGGCCCAATAGTCAAAGGGGAATGACCTGTGTGGGAGAACATCGATATGGGAGGAAAAGTAGTTTGTAACCATAGTTGACAACTGCTGTCTCCTGTCACTTTCCATCGATGCAGTATTACCAGTTGTGTGAGCGGTATTTGAAAAATCAGTCCACAACATTGTCATGAAACCCCTGTCTCCAACGCCACTTCTGCTGTGTGCACCACAAACACCTCTGCCAAGCTGCCCCCGGCCCGTACGGCTTGTGTGAGAACCATCACCGCTGCTGTGTGCTGGGAATGCCTCAAGCAACCGATTTACCAGAGTTGCTTGTTTATTAGCCAATATTAGGTCAAGATTCTCCTGTGGCATGATGTTTTGTAATTTGCCTTTATAGCGTGGATCCAGGATGCTGGCCAACCAGTAGTCGTCATCGTTCATCATTTTGGCAATGCGGGGGTCCCTTTTTAGGATCCGCAAGGCATAATCTGACATGTGGGCCAATGTTCCCGGTGTCAATGATGCACTGCGAGTGCTGGGTGGAGGAGCACTTTCTGGCAAATCCACATCCCTCCAGTCACGCACAAACCCTGTACCAGACCTTGCCACGCCAACATTTTCACTTGCCCCACGAGATGCATCCTCCTCCCCTAAGTAATCATCCCCATCATCCTCCTCCTCCTCCTCTTCTTCCTCCACCTCGTCCAGGAGAGGTCCCTGAGCAGACAATGGCTGAATGTCATCAAGGATTCCCTCCTCCTCTTCCTCCTCATCAACATTGGCTGCAGACGCCTGCTCCTTAAGGTGCGTCAAAGTTTGCATGAGCAGACGCATAAGTGGGATGCTCATGCTTAGGATGGCGTCATCTGTGCTTACCAGCCGTGTGCATTCCTCAAAACACTGAAGGACTTTACAAAGGTCTTTCAGCTTCGACCACTGCACGCCTGTCAACTCCATGTCTGCTCTCAAAGTGCCTGGCCGTGTATCCTCCCACAAATGCATTATGGCCTGCCTCTGCTCGCACAGCCGCTCCACCATGTGCAGGGTGGAGTTCCACCTTGTTGCAATGTCGATAATGAGGCGGTGGTTGGGAAGGTGGAGCAATCGCTGCAGCTTCTGCATACGAACGGAGTGTACAGGCGACCGGCGGATGTGCGCGCACAGTCTTCGCACCTTCTGGAGCAGGGCTATTAACTCCGGATAATTTTTGAGGAAGCACTGCACCACCAGGTTCAAGGTGTGAGCCAAGCAAGGTATGTGGCTGAGTTTTGAAAGGGCTATGGCTGCCACAAAACTACGGCCGTTATCACTAACTACCTTGCCTGCCTCAAGATGTACACTGCCCAGCCATGACTCAGTTTGATGCTTCAAGTACTCGGCCAGCACCTCGGCGGTGTGTCTGTCGCCCAAACACATCATCTGCAACACAGCCTGCTGACGCTTTCCACTAGCTGCTCAATAGGGGGACACATCGTGTGCAACAGTGGCAGCTGCAGATGGAGTGCTCGTACGACTGCGCTCTGTGGACGAGCTTTCGCTTCTGGAGGAGGAGGAGGAGGAGGAGGAGGAGGGTCGAACGCCTACAGCCAACTGTTTCCTATACCGTGGGCTAGGCAGCACTGTCCCACCACCGCTGTCCCCTGTGGACCCTGCATCCACCACATTAACCCAGTGCGCAGTGATGGACACGTAACGGCCCTGGCCATGCCGACTGGACCATGCATCAGTTGTGAGGTGCACCTTTCCGCTCACTGACTGCTTGAGTGCATGGACAATGCGGTCTTTCACATGATGGTGGAGGGCTGGGATGGCTTTGCGAGAGAAGAAGTGGCAACTGGGTAGGTCATAGCGTGGTACTGCATAGGCCATGAGTTCGCGGAAAGCTGTGCTTTCCACCAACCGAAAGGGCATCATCTCAAACGAGATTAATTTGGCAATGTGGGCGTTCAAACCCAGTGTACGCGGATGAGAGACTGAGTACTTTCTTGACCTACTCATAGTGTCTGGGAGGGTGAGCTGGAATTGAGAGCTGCATATGGTGGAAGTAGCAGTGGACAGGGCGGACTGAGAGAGGGTTGATGATGGTGATGGAGTCGGTGTTCTTTCTGATAGCCTAGAATCAGTCTTTCGTTGATATAACAGTGGGATTCCCTGACTGCTGTGGTCTTGCAACGACACCTCAACATTTGCTGCTGTGCTAACCGGTGGGCTTACAGTGGGGGAAACAATGTAGCGTTGCTGACTACCTTCGTTGTGATCAGTTGCACATGTGGCACTTGAGGTTTGGTGTTGTGTCCACGCTTGCAAGTGCATGCTGGTTAAATGTCTAAGCATGCAACTGGTATTCAAATTTTTCAGATTTTTCCCTCGGCTAAAGGTCTTTGCGCACTTCTTACAGATAACCTTGGTCTGATCATGAGGATTTTGTTCAAAAAAGTGCCACACTGCACTCTTCCTACTTTGGCAGACATTTTGCGGCCTAGCACGCTGTGATCTTTTGACCCTCTGGACAAGCTGTCCAGCAACTCTTTTGATGTTTGGAACCTGTCTTTGGAGTGCTCCGGGCCTGCCAGATAACAGTTGTTGCGATGTCGATGTCTGCTGTGGATGCTCCTCATCTGAGCTATTGGAAGCAGCACCCTCTTCCCCCAATGGATGCCAATCTGGGTCAACAACTGGGTCATCCATCACCTCCTCTTCTATGTCATGTGCACCTTTCTCTGTGTCACCGTGTATGGTGGTATAGTGTGCGGGAAGGGGCACCTGAGTCTCATCAGGGTCAAAATCTGGCTCTGTACACTGCAAGGACAATGTAGTGCTCTGAGTGAATGTACCAGCAGAATCATCCATCAGCGGCTGTGCATCAGTGCACTCCATGTCAGATTCATCTTGGCCTGGGTAATTCACCATTTCACTTGATAATCCAGGCATGGTATGTGAAAACAGCTCCATGGAGTAATCAGTAGTATGGCCTGCGTCATCCTTCAATCTTGGTTGGGGTGAAGGACACAAGGAAAGGTGTGGTTCATGAACATGAGCCTCCAATGACGACTCAGTGCTTTTACTTTTTACAACTGAAGAAGAGGAGGCGATAGAGCTGGAGGCTGAGTCAGCAATGTAAGACAAAACTTTTTCCTGATGCTCTGCCTTTAAAAGCGGTTTGCCAACTCCTAGAAAACTAAGCGTTCGAGGCCTTATGTAGCCAGACGATGACGCAGGGTCAGCACCTCCTGCATTCGGTCCTATTTTGCTCTTGCCACTACCATCAGATCCACCACCAACACCATCATTACCAGCTGCCAACCCCCGCCCAATTCCACGGCCTCTTCCACCAGCCTTCCTCATTTTTGGTAGAAATGTAGACAAAATCCAACAAACTATATAGTAATGTAAAACAAGGTACAAGGTGTCTATAGGACAGGGGAGATTTAGAATTTCTGCACACACTTGTGGACAGTGGACACTTTTGGATTGTGTGAGGCCCACTGATATCTGAGCGCTATGTGACAGGCTCGATGGCACAGCTGCCTGTGACCAAAGTGACGAGAGGATAATGGAGATTTTGAATCTCTGCGCACACTTTTGGACACTGGACACTTGTGGATTGTGTGAGGCCCACTGATATCTGAGCGCTATGTGACAGGCTCGATGGCACAGCTGCCTGTGACCAAAGTGACGAGAGGATAATGGAGATTTTGAATCTCTGCGCACACTTTTGGACACTGGACACTTGTGGATTGTGTGAGGCCCACTGATATCTGAGCGCTATGTGACACGCTCGATGGCACAGCTGCCTGTGACTAAAGTGACGAGAGGATAATGGAGATTTTGAATCTCTGCGCACACTTTTGGACACTGGACACTTGTGGATTGTGTGAGGCCCACTGATATCTGAGCGCTATGTGACAGGCTCGATGGCACAGCTGCCTGTGACCAAAGTGACGAGAGGATAATGGAGATTTTGAATCTCTGCGCACACTTTTGGACACTGGACACTTGTGGATTGTGTGAGGCCCACTGATATCTGAGCGCTATGTGACACGCTCGATGGCACAGCTGCCTGTGACCAAAGTGACGAGAGGATAATGGAGATTTTGAATCTCTGCGCACACTTTTGGTCACTGGACACTTGTGGATTGTGTGAGGCCCACTGATATCTGAGCGCTATGTGACACGCTCGATGGCACAGCTGCCTGTGACCAAAGTGAGGAGAGGATAATGGAGATTTTGAATCTCTGCGCACACTTTTGGACACTGGACACTTGTGGATTGTGTGAGGCCCACTGATATCTGAGCGCTATGTGACACGCTCGATGGCACAGCTGCCTGTGACCAAAGTGACGAGAGGATAATGGAGATTTTGAATCTCTGCGCACACTTTTGGACACTGGACACTTGTGGATTATGTGAGGCCCACTGATATCTGAGCGCTATGTGACAGGCTCGATGGCACAGCTGCCTGTGACCAAAGTGACGAGAGGATAATGGAGATTTTGAATCTCTGCGCACACTTTTGGACACTGGACACTTGTGGATTGTGTGAGGCCCACTGATATCTGAGCGCTATGTGACACGCTCGATGGCACAGCTGCCTGTGACCAAAGTGACGAGAGGATAATGGAGATTTTGAATCTCTGCGCACACTTTTGGACACTGGACACTTGTGGATTGTGTGAGGCCCACTGATATCTGAGCGCTATGTGACACGCTCGATGGCACAGCTGCCTGTGACCAAAGTGACGAGAGGATAATGGAGATTTTGAATTTCTGCACACACTTGTGGACAGTGGACACTTTTGGATTGTGTGAGGCCCACTGATATCTGAGCGCTATGTGACAGGCTCGATGGCACAGCTGCCTGTGACCAAAGTGACGAGAGGATAATGGAGATTTTGAATCTCTGCGCACACTTTTGGACACTGGACACTTGTGGATTGTGTGAGGCCCACTGATATCTGAGCACTATGTGACAGGCTCGATGGCACAGCTGCCTGTGACCAAAGTGACGAGAGGATAATGGAGATTTTGAATCTCTGCGCACACTTTTGGACACTGGACACTTGTGGATTGTGTGAGGCCCACTGATATCTGAGCGCTATGTGACACGCTCGATGGCACAGCTGCCTGTGACCAAAGTGATGAGAGGATAATGGAGATTTTGAATCTCTGCGCACACTTTTGGACACTGGACACTTGTGGATTGTGTGAGGCCCACTGATATCTGAGCGCTATGTGACAGGCTCGATGGCACAGCTGCCTGTGACCAAAGTGACGAGAGGATAATGGAGATTTTGAATCTCTGCGCACACTTTTGGACACTGGACACTTGTGGATTGTGTGAGGCCCACTGATATCTGAGCGCTATGTGACAGGCTCGATGGCACAGCTGCCTGTGACCAAAGTGACGAGAGGATAATGGAGATTTTGAATCTCTGCGCACACTTTTGGTCACTGGACACTTGTGGATTGTGTGAGGCCCACTGATATCTGAGCGCTATGTGACACGCTCGATGGCACAGCTGCCTGTGACCAAAGTGAGGAGAGGATAATGGAGATTTTGAATCTCTGCGCACACTTTTGGACACTGGACACTTGTGGATTGTGTGAGGCCCACTGATATCTGAGCGCTATGTGACACGCTCGATGGCACAGCTGCCTGTGACCAAAGTGACGAGAGGATAATGGAGATTTTGAATCTCTGCGCACACTTTTGGACACTGGACACTTGTGGATTGTGTGAGGCCCACTGATATCTGAGCGCTATGTGACACGCTCGATGGCACAGCTGCCTGTGACCAAAGTGACGAGAGGATAATGGAGATTTTGAATCTCTGCGCACACTTTTGGACACTGGACACTTGTGGATTGTGTGAGGCCCACTGATATCTGAGCGCTATGTGACAGGCTCGATGGCACAGCTGCCTGTGACCAAAGTGACGAGAGGATAATGGAGATTTTGAATCTCTGCGCACACTTTTGGACACTGGACACTTGTGGATTGTGTGAGGCCCACTGATATCTGAGCGCTATGTGACACGCTCGATGGCACAGCTGCCTGTGACCAAAGTGACGAGAGGATAATGGAGATTTTGAATCTCTGCGCACACTTTTGGACACTGGACACTTGTGGATTGTGTGAGGCCCACTGATATCTGAGCGCTATGTGACAGGCTCGATGGCACAGCTGCCTGTGACCAAAGTGACGAGAGGATAATGGAGATTTTGAATCTCTGCGCACACTTTTGGACACTGGACACTTGTGGATTGTGTGAGGCCCACTGATATCTGAGCGCTATGTGACACGCTCGATGGCACAGCTGCCTGTGACCAAAGTGACGAGTGGATAATGGAGATTTTGAATCTCTGCGCACACTTTTGGACACTGGACACTTGTGGATTGTGTGAGGCTCACTGACATCTGAGCGCTATGTGACATGCTCGATGGCACAGCTGCCTGTGACCAAAGTGACGAGAGGATAATGGAGATTTTGAATCTCTGCGCACACTTTTGGACACTGGACACTTGTGGATTGTGTGAGGCCCACTGATATCTGAGCGCTATGTGACAGGCTCGATGGCACAGCTGCCTGTGACCAAAGTGACGAGAGGATAATGGAGATTTTGAATCTCTGCGCACACTTTTGGACACTGGACACTTGTGGATTGTGTGAGGCCCACTGATATCTGAGCGCTATGTGACACGCTCGATGGCACAGCTGCCTGTGACCAAAGTGACGAGAGGATAATGGAGATTTTGAATCTCTGCGCAGACTTTTAGACACTGGACACTTGTGGATTGTGTGAGGCCCACTGATATCTGAGCGCTATGTGACAGGCTCGATGGCACAGCTGCCTGTGACCAAAGTGAGGAGAGGATAATGGAGATTTTGAATCTCTGCGCACACTTTTGGACACTGGACACTTGTGGATTGTGTGAGGCCCACTGATATCTGAGCGCTATGTGACACGCTCGATGGCACAGCTGCCTGTGACCAAAGTGACGAGAGGATAATGGAGATTTTGAATCTCTGCGCACACTTTTGGACACTGGACACTTGTGGATTGTGTGAGGCCCTCTGATATCTGAGCGCTATGTGACAGGCTCGATGGCACAGCTGCCTGTGACCAAAGTGACGAGAGGATAATGGAGATTTTGAATCTCTGCGCACACTTTTGGACACTGGACACTTGTGGATTGTGTGAGGCCCACTGATATCTGAGCGCTATGTGACAGGCTCGATGGCACAGCTGCCTGTGACCAAAGTGACGAGAGGATAATGGAGATTTTGAATTTCTGCGCACACTTTTGGACACTGGACACTTGTGGATTGTGTGAGGCCCACTGATATCTGAGCGCTATGTGACACGCTCGATGGCACAGCTGCCTGTGACCAAAGTGACGGGAGGATAATGGAGATTTTGAATCTCTGCGCACACTTTTGGACACTGGACACTTGTGGATTGTGTGAGGCCCACTGACATCTGAGCACTATGTGACACGCTCGATGGCACAGCTGCCTGTGACCAAAGTGACGAGAGGATAATGGAGATTTTGAATCTCTGCGCACACTTTTGGACACTGGACACTTGTGGATTGTGTGAGGCCCACTGATATCTGAGCGCTATGTGACAGGCTCGATGGCACAGCTGCCTGTGACCAAAGTGACGAGAGGATAATGGAGATTTTGAATCTCTGCGCACACTTTTGGACACTGGACACTTGTGGATTGTGTGATGCCCACTGATATCTGAGCGCTATGTGACACGCTCGATGGCACAGCTGCCTGTGACCAAAGTGACGAGAGGATAATGGAGATTTTGAATCTCTGCGCACACTTTTGGACACTGGACACTTGTGGATTGTGTGAGGCCCACTGATATCTGAGCGCTATGTGACACGCTCGATGGCACAGCTGCCTGTGACCAAAGTGATGAGAGGATAATGGAGATTTTGAATCTCTGCACACACTTTTGGACACTGGACACTTGTGGATTGTGTGAGGCCCACTGATATCTGAGCGCTATGTGACACGCTCGATGGTACAGCTGCCTGTGACCAAAGTGACGAGAGGATAATGGAGATTTTGAATCTCTGCGCACACTTTTGGACACTGGACACTTGTGGATTGTGTGAGGCCCACTGATATCTGAGCGCTATGTGACACGCTCGATGGCACAGCTGCCTGTGACCAAAGTGACGAGAGGATAATGGAGATTTTGAATCTCTGCGCACACTTTTGGACACTGGACACTTGTGGATTGTGTGAGGCCCACTGATATCTGAGCGCTATGTGACACGCTCGATGGCACAGCTGCCTGTGACCAAAGTGACGAGAGGATAATGGAGATTTTGAATCTCTGCGCACACTTTTGGACACTGGACACTTGTGGATTGTGTGAGGCCCACTGATATCTGAGCGCTATGTGACACGCTCGATGGTACAGCTGCCTGTGACCAAAGTGATGAGAGGATAATGGAGATTTTGAATCTCTGCGCACACTTTTGGACACTGGACACTTGTGGATTGTGTGAGGCCCACTGATATCTGAGCGCTATGTGACACGCTCGATGGCACAGCTGCCTGTGACCAAAGTGACGAGAGGATAATGGAGATTTTGAATCTCTGCGCACACTTTTGGACACTGGACACTTGTGGATTGTGTGAGGCCCACTGATATCTGAGCGCTATGTGACACGCTCGATGGCACAGCTGCCTGTGACCAAAGTGACGAGAGGATAATGGAGATTCTGAATCTCTGCACACACTTTTGGACACTGGACACTTGTGGATTGTGTGAGGCCCACTGATATCTGAGCGCTATGTGACAGGCTCGATGGCACAGCTGTGACAAAAGTGACTAGAGGATAAGGGAGATTGGATTGCTTTTAAAAAAGCAGTTTGCGGAGCAGTGGGTAAACAGCAATGCCAGCGTGTCAGGAAGCCTTAAAAGGCAGCCCAACAACCAACACCACTGATACACCACAATATAGCGTCCCCTTGCACTGCACACACAGTGACTTGTGTGTTGTGCAGGCCAAATCGCTAGCAGCAGAAGCAGTTTTTTTGTCTTCTTCCCTGCCTAACGCTCTCCCTACAGAATCAGCAGCAACCTCTCCCTATACTAAGATCGGCAGAAGTAAGATGGCGGTCGGCGTGCACGCCCTTTTATACCCCCTGTGACGCCCACCAAAGCAAGCCAATCACTTGCATGCCCTTCTGAAAGATGGTGGTGACCCGTGCCTAGGTCATCACGTTGCCCACAGTGTCCGTGGATCCTGATTGGCTGAAAAAGAGCGCAAAACAAACTTTTGAAACGCGACTTTGGCGCGTAAGTCGCCGACCTCGTGACCGACCTCATCCTAGGGTCGGGTTTCGTTTCATGAAACCCGACTTTGCCAAAAGTCGGCGACTTTTGAATTTTTTCGACCCGTTTCGCTCAACTCTAGTAATGACACAGCAGCAGTCAGCCATGTGCCATGCATGAGGTATCAGGGTCTGTGCCAGCATTTAATGCAACATTTCAATTTTTTTTAGTTTCCTAGCCACACTTGATGGCACAGACATCAGTTTCATAGACTACTATAGGTAGAAAAATGTAAGGATAGTAACACAGGTAGGTGATTGATCATTTGACCCACAGTAGAATATTTTATAATGGCGCAGCAGCAGTCAGCAATAGGTCATGCATGTTATATTAGAGTCTGGGCCAGCATTTAGAGCTTTGAGTTTAAGTTTAAATTAAGACAAGGTGGGTGAGGGACCAGTGTAGGCCGGCTGTCCTGGGAGCCGTGATACCTCATGCAATAGGTCAAACTTCTATTTTGTTCAGCCATGCTCAGGTAGCTTGAATATTAGCTTGGTAGAGTACTATTGGTAGAAACATGTAAGGACAATAACATAGGTAGTTAACTGATCAATTCTCCCACAATAGAAATGTTAGAATGGCACAGCAGCAGTCAGCAATAGGCCATGCATGTTGTATCAGGGTCTGGGCCAGCATTTAGAGTGAAGAACTGAAGTTTCAATTAAGACGTGGTGGCTAAGGGAGGTGGTGTAAGCCTTCTTTGCTGGGAGCCCAGATACCTCATGCAACAGCTCAATTTTTTTTAGTTTCCTAGCCACACTAAGGTGGCACAAACATCAGCTTGGTAGTGTTACGGTACTGTCACATTTAGCGATGCACCAGCGATCCCGACCAGCGATATGACGCGGTCAGGATCGCTGGTGCATCGCTAAGTGGTCGCTAATGAGCTGCCACACAGGCAGATCTCACCAGCGACATAGCAGCGGTCGGGGGTCACTACTTACCTGTCAGATGCGGCGATCCTGACGTCCTCCCGCCCGCGTCCACGCATCGCTCGTCGGCGCCACAGGAAGCCCAGCAGGAAGCTGATGATGAGAAACGGTCTAGGACATTCTCGCGCGATCAGCGATAACCAGCGGGGGAGCCGGTCGGAGGTAAGTATCAGACATAGCGATATCGCTAGCAATATTGCTATAACGTCACAAAATCAGTGACGTTATAGCGATATTGCTAGCGATATCGCTTAGTGTGACAGGCCCTTTAGTGTCACACTTATGTTGTGTGATTATCTTAATTGTCTGCTGCAAAATTATATATCAAACAGATTTACATGTACACGGAGAAAAACTACTCGTGATTGTCCTGTATATTCACTAGCAGAAATCTGGTTTATTGCGGAAAAAGCACATACTTATATAGATTATCACTTATCAAATTGATCAATGTTAAAACCTGTAATTTTCTCCTCCCTCAGGAAGGGCTTAATCAATATTCATTACCTTTTTATTATTCTATTTTTACATAAGCATTACTCACACTTTATTAGCAAAAAGGACATCATGTAATGTCAAAGTCCACAGAAATGTTTTAATTTAATAACTGGTATGACTTAGCACATAATCACCATCTTGACTCGTATTCATATATGCGTCTATTTTGTTTATCTTCAGTGATTTCTTTATATCCTTAACAGTAGAACTCTAAAGTTAGAAAAATGTAAGGATAGCAACACTGGAAGTTGACTAAAAGTAAGTGCAGGCGTGACCGGTGAGCTCAGGCAACTCTTCCATTTTTGAAGACCAAAATGCAAAAGGGTCCAAACATCCCCACCTGATAGCATTGATATTGAGCTCCAGATACTCCTGCACCATCTTCTCCAGTTGTTCACGTGTGAGACTTGTACTCTGTTCTGCTGGTGCACGATTCAGAAATTGCTTATGCCACTTACACTGCTGCTTCTAATGATTTTGCAGTTACGCCTTGACGTTCCTGGAGTTAGATGTCTAGAACTGTGTGCCTCACTGCTGTCTTGGGGAAAACCACTATTAAGTTTTTATACAAGCGTGTTTTAATACTCTAGCATGCACGCATCCCTTTCCAGGGGGTAGCATCTGGCTAAATTTATTCTTGTACCGTGGATTTAACAGAGTGACAACCCAGTAGTCATATTGACGATAGTGCATCAAGAAGGCGCTCAAGTATCGGGTGCTTCCATGAGGTCCAATTCTATGGTGTGTTGGTGGCAGAGTAACCCTCAAGGTTACTAACTCCGTCTCCTCTTGCCAACTACGGACAATAGAGGGGATATCCTCTTCATCTCCTGACTGTTGCACGTCCACCACCTCATCTTCCTCCATTTGTTCCTCGGCTCCTGCACTTTCACTTACAGTTTTTCTGATACCATGAGCCCTTCTTGATTACTGTAAGCCACCTTCCCATGGCACCAGCCTGTGAAACGACAGTCCAGAAATTTTAGATAGTGTTATCACTTCCGCATCCTCCCCTGCTTCCACCTCTTCCTCTGGGACCACCACCTCCTCATGCAGACTATTCAAAGTGTGCTCCAGCATGTAGATGACCGGAATAATGATGCTGATGATGCCATCGTCAGCACTAGCCATCTTAGTAGCCATTTCAAAGCTGTGCAGAAGAGTGCACATTTGCACCATGTCCGTTCTGCATTGGCCCAGGCTATGCAAAAGGACATACTTTACCAGGGGTCATTGCTGCTGCCACAGTCACTACAACATGTGTTGAGTGGAATTCCACCATGTCAGAACATCTCAAATCAAACGGTTAACTGGTAGGCCGAAAGATCTCTGTAGCAATGCAAGTCGATGACCTGGGGGGAGCGATTGTTGAAGTGAGCACACAGCGACTGTGCTTTCTGTAGCAGCGCATCCAGGCTGGGATAGTGGCAAAGAAATTACTGTACCACCAGGATGAGGACGTGAGCCATGCTAGGCACGTGTGTAAGATTGCCCCGGCGTAGGGCCGCCACCAAGTTTGCACCATTATTGCACAAGGCCTTCCCTGGCTCCAGGCTCAGTGGAGACCGCCATTGTTCTAACTCGGCCTATATAACTCTTGAGCTGTGTGACTGCGATCCCCAAAGCATATTAATTTGAACTCTGCCTGATTGTGGTGAGCCATGGCTGTGCAGTACGGAAATGGGGAAATTCTATCTGCGTTTTTGGAATGTGTGTTGGATTAAGGGAGAGGTTGAGGGCACAGGTGGAGGCACTAGAGGAGGTGGAAGAGCCAGAAATAGTGGAGGAAGTGTTAGATACAGAGGTTTGTCCCGCAATTCTTTGGTATTCAAAGACTTGTGGAGCAGCCTCTTGACCGACTACCCCCAAAGCCACCAGAGTCACCCAAAAGCCAGTCAGTGAGATGTGGCACTCCTGCTCATATTTACTGTCCAGGTGTCAGTAGTGAAATACACCCTGGCAGATATAGATTTTTTCAGGGACGGCTGATCTTGTTGGTGACATGCTGGTGTAGCTCATGCATAGCTTTCTTAGAGAAGTAATGTCGACTGGGCAACTGGTACTGGGGTTCTGCAATGGCCATCAACTTTCTGAAACCATCTGTATCCACCAGGCGGAAAAGCAGCATTTCTGTGGCCAACAGATTGGAGATGGTGGAGTTCAAGCTCTTAGCTTTGGCATGTGTAGCAGGACCGAGGGCTGGCTGCTGTGCTGAGAGAGGGTAGAGTACAGAGAACAGGACAAACTGCTGGACTGTGAGTGAGGTGCAGGTGGAGATGTTATGGTGGATTGAGAAAGATGTGTTGCGCTAGGTGGTCTAGACCACGGTAATTATGATTATCTAGTGACGGTCAGCTATGATGGATGTACAGCTTAATGGTCATGCAGCTATTTGGTAGCATACTGGGCACTTGCACTGTTTATATGAATCATTAGCTTATGATTCTATCCATCTTTGCACTACTGCACTTTAAATTTTACAGATTGTCATTCATTATTGATGTTTTGCTGATGGTTATGTAGCCACTTGGTGGTATCTTAGGCACTTGCACTTTTTTCATTTTTACATTGTTTTTACATGACCCATCAGTTTCAGTTTAGATCTATTTCTACATTTGGCACTTTACTATTTTATACTATTTTTTTGCAAATTTTGGAATCCATATGTGATGTGGCTATATTGCCCTACACCTGTCATTTAACCATATGTGACTTCATATTATTCTTTTTTTACTCTGCTGTAGACCGCTTGGAGTTCATTCTGTTCAGTCTCAGTCCCCTTATGCATATGTAACTTTTAATACTTTGTTTTACATTATGTAGCTAATAAAATTTATCTTATTTTTATCTTGGTTTCACACTTCCGTTTTTTTGGATACTAGGTGACACAAAAGCAGCAGTCATGTCTACTTCTGTAACAGCTGACGGGCTGACCACAGCCAGAGTTGGGACTGAAGATGCAGTGTTCGTCGTGGTTGCATCATTTTGTGTCTGTGTGGGAAGCTGCTCCTCATCTTTTTCCACCTCCTCTGCTGAGCTACTCAGGTGCATACCTCTTGGTTCACACTAACTGGGATCTACAACCTCCTCATCTTCTTCTCTGTTCTCACAATCCTCACCATGAGAGTCACCCTCCTTCTCTTCCTGCCCTGACACCACAGTACAGTCCGCATGCGCCTCTTTTCTTTGAGTCTCATCAAGATCAACTCCACCCTTGGTAGTTAACATCTGGTGACGCATTTCTGGATTCTGCTCAAACCCTACTTCGTCCGGCCCTGAATCCAGCATGAAAAAGTGTTGGGCATCGGTGCAGATGCTTTCCTCCTCTGGATTCTGTGATTCTTCAGAGCAGACCTCTGATGTCCATGGATTAGAATGTGTGAACAGCTCTGCAGAATGACCCATCCCTTGTTCCCCACAGTCAGTTGGGCATTTGGAAATTTTTTACACTAGGGAAAAAGGGTGATTGGAGTGCCACCTCTGAGGATTGTATTGTGTGTGTATGGTCTTTGGACTGGACAAGACAGTGTTTGTTCAGTTGAGATTTCATTAACATTAACATCTAAACCAACATACACGTCGCACCAAACCTATTCTCCCTTCCACCACGACCTCGCTTTTTCCCACTCATGTTGTAAGTAACCTTCCCCTCTTGTAACTTTCTGTTTCACAACCTTAGGCCCACAGCTGCCAGTAACCTGTCACTAAATGAACAATCACTATTTATTTTCTTAGTGTGCCTGAACAACAATGTTATACCTAACGATTTTTAAGTGGAAATCTTGCCTGCTGATTTGCCACTGAAACACAGTTTTATCACAAACGATTTGGAGTGCCTAATTGGGCCTCATGGCTGCACCCCAATATTAGGCCTAAAGATTTTTAAGTGGAAATCTCGCCTTCTGATTTGCCACTGAAACACAGTTTTATCACAAATGATTTGGAGTAGCTAATTGTCCCTCCAGGCTGTACCCCAATAATAGGCTTAACGATTTTTAAGTGGAAATCTGGCCTCCTGCTTTGCCACTGAAACACAGTTTAATTACAAACAATTAGGAATAGCAAATGGGGCCTCCAAAGACGGCCACACAGTTTTTGTACAATCTAGTTTGATTCTAGAAGATCGATTTCACACAGGACAAGATCCTATTTATTTAACTGACAGGTTCACTTTCAGCACCCTCTCTGCACTGAGACACTAAGACAATGGCGGCACCAAAACAAGATGTCCACTTTTTATATGACTGGGGACATGTGACTTTGACAGCTAATCATAGAAGATCTTGTATCGTAATGTAGTGGATGGTTTCTGTGCTCTGATGTCTTGCAGGAATCAACACACATAAAGTTAAGGGGAAAAAAATAGCGTGCCGCTCCTCTAACCTCCCCTCACACTCTTCTAACTTATCCACATACCCTCACCTCATCAAACATTAGTAGACACTAATCAGAATGTACTATGTTCTTGCTGAGTATAAGATTGGTGAACTTTTTCTGAACAAGTTCACTCATCTCTAGAGATGAGCTGGTGCCATCAGCCATAGTGAAGTGTGGCTCCTTTGTTATTTATTGCAAGGTGTTACCGTTCATTATTATCCTATCTGGCCAACCATCAAATGTGTATGGGGGCCCCCAAGATCCTTTCTATCTTTAGGTAGATAAGCCCCTAGGTAGATGAGTCTGGAAGTGACTTATTTTGATCTGCTTAGAGAGAATATATGAGCACTCGACCATGTGTTCATGTCTATGGGAGAGTCTTTGTATTTCTGGTTGTCAGGAGAGTTAGCTGGCCTACAACTATCCAAAGTGTTCGATTGATTACTCTAAGGTACAGTGCGAAAGATTGTTTTTCTTATCTGATAATGGCAACTGTGATTGGTAAAGCGACTGAAAAGTGACTATGTACAGTCATTCTATTATAGAATGATCCTACTAGATGATCTCTGTTGCCTTCATCAGTGTCCTACACTCAAATCAGCGTTTTGTTCCTCCATCATTAAAATGGCTGCTGCCTTGGGCTAACCAACTCTTTCCATGCTTTTCTTATCCCACAGCACAAGAAAGATTGTTTGGTTTAGACTTACCACCGCACTCCCCTTGTGACCCGGGAGACCATCTTGAAAGCATAAGTACCAGAATGCTGGTCTGAGTGGAGGAGGCAGCGGGAGGCAAGCAGAGGGTACCAAGTGGGATAACTATACATGAGAAATGTATAGTCAGTCACTTACCAATGCCAGGGTGAGCGGTCGGTTAATGGTCTTCCTGTTATCATCTCTTCTTTGCACTAAAGGACCCTTTACTGAACTTGGTTGTTGTACCAACAAATAAGTTTGAAGCAGTTACATGTGTTTTATATGACTCAGAGTCAGTGTAATTTCTTGAGATAAGAGCCCTCAGGATCTTAATAATTGTATATTTAGTATGTAAGTGGACTCATTTATGTAATTACATTAGGTTATTTCACTTGTTCACTGTGACTAAAAAAATCATAAAAAGCATAATATGAGTGTGACATTTTAGCTATGTGCACACATTTAGGATTTGCAGCAGAAAATTAATTCTGATGCAAATTCTGATATTTTGGCAGAAAAATGCTGCATAAAGTACGCACTTTTTTGGCGTTTTTTACATGCATTTTTCCCTACTGGGTGAAATCTGCAGCAAAAACACTGAAAGAATTAACATGCTGCGGATTTAAATCTGCAAGAAAACAATGAAAGAATAAGCAATGTGTGCATGAGACTGCAGTCATCTCATTTACTTTGCTGATACTAGGAAATTCTTCAGGGTTTGCGATAAAACTGCGCCGAAAAAAACTCAATGAAATCGCAATGTGTGCACATAACCTAAAGAGGAAGATCATATGTTACATATATGGAGTATTATATACAGTCATGGCCAAAAGTATTGACACCCCTGCAATTCTGTCAGATAATACTCAGTTTCTTCCTGAAAATGATTGCAAACACAAATTCTTTGGTATTATTATCTTCATTTAATTTGTCTTAAATGAAAAAACACAAAAAGAATTGTCCTAAAGCCAAACTGGATATAATTCCACACCAAACATAAAAAAGAGGGTGGACAAAAGTATTGGCACTGTGCGAAAAATCATGTGATGCTTCTCTAATTTGTGTAATTAACAGCACCTGTAACTTACCTGTGGCACCTAACAGGTGTTGGCAATAACTAAATCACACTTGCAGCCAGTTGACATGGATTAAAGTTGACTCAACCTCTGTCCTGTGTCCTTGTGTGTACCACATTGAGCATGGAGAAAAGAAAGAAGACCAAAGAACTGTCTGAGTACTTGAGAAACCAAATTGTGAGGAAGCATGAGCAATCTCAAGGCTACAAGTCCATCTCCAAAGACCTGAATGTTCCTGTGTCTACCGTGCGCAGTGTCATCAAGAAGTTTAAAGCCCACGGCACTGTGGCTAACCTCCCTAGATGTGGCCGGAAAAGAAAAATTGACAAGAGATTTCAACGCAAGATTGTGCAGATGTTGGATAAAGAACCTCCACTAACATCCAAACAAGTTCAAGCTGCCCTGCAGTCCGAGGGTACAACGGTGTCAACCCGTACTATCCGTCGGCATCTGAATGAAAAGGGACTGTATGGTAGGAGACCCAGGAAGACTCCACTTCTTACCCCGAGACATAAAAAAGCCAGGCTGGAGTTTGCCAAAACTTACCTGAAAAAGCCTAAAACATTTTGGAAGAATGTTCTTTGGTCAGATGAGACAAAAGTAGAGCTTTTAGGGCAAAAGCATCAACATAGAGTTTACAGAAGAAAAAAGAGGCATTCAAAGAAAAGTACACGGTCCCTACAGTCAAGCATGGCGGAGGTTCCCTGATGTTTTGGGGTTGCTTTGCTGCCTCTGGCACTGGACTGCTTGACCGTGTGCATGGCATTATGAAGTCAGAAGACTACCAACAAATTTTGCAGCATAATTTAGGGCCCAGTGTGAGAAAGCTGGGTCTACCTCAGAGGTCATGGGTCTTCCAGCAGGACGATAACCCAAAACACACTTCAAAAAGCACTAGAAAATGGTTTGAGAGAAAGCACTGGAGACTTCTAAGGTGGCCAGCAATGAGTCCAGACCTGAATCCCATAGAACACCTGTGGAGAGATCTAAAAATGGCAGTTTGGAGAAGGCACCCTTCAAATATCAGGGACCTGGAGTAGTTTGCCAAAGAAGAATGGTCTAAAATTCCAGCAGAGCATTGTAAGAAACTCATTGATGGTTACTGGAAGCGGTTGGTCGCAGTTATTTTGGCTAAAGGTTGTGCAACCAAGTATTAGTCTGAGGGTGCCAATACTTTTGTCCGGCCCATTTTTGGAGTTTTGTGTGAAATGATCAATGTTTTGCTTTTTGCTTCATTCTCTTTTGTGTTTTTTCATTTAAGACAAATTAAATGAAGATAATAATACCAAAGAATTTGTGTTTGCAATCATTTTCAGGAAGAAACTGAATATTATCTGACAGAATTGCAGGGGTGTCAATACTTTTGGCCATGACTGTATGTTATATATGATATTTTGATAATGGAACCCCTCCATGGATTTCAATGTTTCATTTCTCTCATAGCTTTGGTGGCGCATAGTGGTTATATGACTCTATGTACCTGCAAGCCGCCCCGTACAGCTGGTGCTGGAAAACCCTCATGGAAATAAGTCAATATCTGCTACAAAGTAGAAACCATACTGTAATAGTGAATACAGGGAGCGATCTGAACACGTAAAGATCTTAAAATAGCAGATTTTTAGCTCAATTTGTCTTTCTTGGCTTACATTTAATAAGCATACCATACACTATACAAAGACCAGACTGTTAGGACCATACACATTTCTTCCTGACTACTGAATAAAATGTCGCTCGTGGATGAAAAAAAATGTTCTTCCTTGTGGCATGTCATCAGTCTAATATCTTGGTTTTACTCCGTCTTACAGAATCAGAAATCTCACAGTTTAGTTGTTGAAGTGGTAGGGATGGATTTGGAGGTCTATTGTATCACTGAGCGTATATTTAGACTGCTAACCACCAGGGGGAGATATAACTTATGATAATTCATTTATTTTGCCGTTGAGATAAAGGGACACTTCTTAAAAAAAAAAATCAATATTTATGAGCGATATATGAATATCAATTCAAAAATTAAATACATTAATGAAATAATTAAAATGGGTGTTTTAAATTTGTGTAGAAAATTCATCAGACTGCCAGTAAGCACAACCTTTTTTTCTTATTTAACCCCTTGGCGATGAGCTCTGTGTATATATGGTGGTGCCACCAGATACTTTGTACACCCTACCATGCATACTGTATTTGGCACTGGTATGGAGCAGGCTCAAGAGTTGAGTCAGCTCTATCAGCAGAGGGTCTCAGACATATATTATATCTGACACACTGCCACAAAAGCCACAATTGGTGTTGACACTGATTGTGGTCATTTTACCCTCTAGATACTGTTGTCAATAGTTATCATAAAGTGTTGATGGTTGACAGAGGAGCCATAGGTAAAACAGTGGTTTATGTTTCTACCATCTACAGAAACCCATTAGGTCCTACTGGAAGCAGGGTCTAAGGCTATGTTCCCGAAATGAAAAGGAGAAAAAGCACTACTGTAAATATGTACACCACACCAAATATAGCCTTCTCCACTCTTCAAAAAGCATGTCCGATATTGGTCACGCTTTATTGATGACATTTTCTTTGTTTGGACCGGCACGCAGGAGGAATGTCATAATTTTGTGCGGTGGCTAAACTCTAATGTGTTGAACATCTTCCTGACTTACTCTATTTCTGTGTCTTCAGTGACCTTTCTGGATCTTAAGGTTTCCTGTGATGATGGCATCATCCATACAAATTTGTGCCGTAAACCTACAGCTACTAATAGCTTACTGGATTATTACAGATTCCATCCATCTCACATAAGGAATGGAGTGCCCATTGGTCAATTCCTAAGAGCCAAAAGGAATTGTAAAAATGATGATAATTTTCGTTGTGAAGCCCTGAATCTCATAGACCGTTTCAAACAAAGGCATTATCAGAAAAAGAGTATCTCTAGAGCCTATCAACGAGCAAGGGCCCATACCCAGGTATCTTTACTGACTTCTCGGAATAAGTCTCGAGACTGTAACCCACGGTTCATTACCACGTATTGCACTCATTGGACTCATGTGAGGGGAATTCTTCAAAAACACTGGGGTATTCTAACTACGGATCTACAGACATCAAACACTGTGAGTCAACAACCCTTAGGCTATGTGCACAGGGTGCGAATTCTGCTGCGTATCCGCAGCAGAACCGCAGGTGATGTACAGTACCATTCTAGCCTATGGAAAATTGAAACAGCTGTGCAGAACTTGTTGATTTTTCCACGCGGTTTTGCCTGCGGTTTCAAATCCGCAGAAAGAATTGACATGTCATTCTTTTCTGCGGATTCCACTGCAGTTTGCCATCTCCTCCATTGTGGAGGTGATAAACCGCAGGGCAAAATCCACACAGAAAAATCCGAGGGTGAATCCGCACCGTGTGCATATAGCCATACTCACTGCTAGAAGAGCCCCTAACCTGAGAGATCTTTTGGCAAGAAGCCATTATACCAGACAGACCATCAGATTAAATTGTGGGATTACGCTAAAGGGTTCTTTCGCCTGTGGCGATTGTAACATTTGTCCCTATATGGTTCCAACTAGGGACTTTTTTGTTAATCTCACTGATTGTATTAGACATAGGTTGCATAAATATATCAACTGTAAAAGTAGCTGGGTCATCTATGCTTTAATATCACCTTGTTCACAGGTCTATGTGGGGCACATTACCCAAGAGCTTCGGCGGCGTATCCAGAAGTACTTTTTCACCCACCATTAATTTGGCTTCTTTGGATCATATGAAGGGCAAAACATTGACGCCGGTGGCTGCTCATTTCTTGGCCCACCATTCTGGTAAGACTACCAACACTACCTACAGACCTCAATGAAGAAATGTTGTTCACGGGATTCTTGGGATAAGGATCTAACTGCACAGTTTTACATCCCTGGAGATTGATCCATCAATTTTGCTATCCTGATCTTTTGGACTTCTGGATTGCCACAAGGTTCCAGTTCTATGGTCTCAAGCTTACAAGGATGGACTGAATTCTATTATCTTGTTGTTTATGATTGATCCTTTGCTATCTAGTTTAATGTATTATTAAGTGCATGTTTTTTCTGTTATACACGTGTTGATGAGATTTTTGGCTGGCACCATTTAGGCTGTATGACTCATGGGTGTTTTTCCTTTCCATGCATATGTTCTTTATAGGATCCCTGAGGATGGCCACATTTCAGGGATGTTAGCCTCCATGGCTTTGGATCACCATAAACTGTAGGTTTTCTGTATCATACACATGATGTCGATCTGTTGGCCGGCACCAGTTAGGTTGTATGCCTCTTGATATTTTTCAGTATAGTAATATGTTTTCAGGGATTTTGGCTTCCACTGTTCTGGACTTGGCCCATCTTCCCTTTTCCCTCTACCTTTTTCCGCTTTTTTTCCTCCCTGTCTTCACTTCCCTGCTCTTGATCACAATTTTCTGTTATACGATATCCCAATAAATTTTGGGGGGACCATTTATTTATTTTCCTTGTATTAAAGGTTGTCTGGATACATTGGACTATGGTATTCCCTCCTTTTATTGTAAAGTGATGAGGGTCTTTGGTTACCCTGTCATATACTAATTACTTGTTCTTGATCTTTTGAATTCAATCTTAATTCATTAGTAATTTATTTATATAGCATGTTACTTTTTGTTTCATGTATATCTACTATATAATCGTCTAATTCTGCCTGTCTGTCTGTTTGTAACGGAAATCCCACGTTGCTGATTGGTCGCGCCCGGCCAGCTGCGACCAATAAGCGGTAGGATGTGAATTGGCACGGAATTCGAGCAACGCACGACATCGGCGTTCAGTCCGGTCCAATGGGTGTCGTCGTCCCGTCTGGCACCTCCCATCTTCATACAATGACGTCCTCCTCCTTGCTTCTCCTGTGGCTCCTGCGCACGCGTACTTTATCGGCCCTGTTGAAAGTAGAGCAGAGTACTGCAGTGCGCAGGTGCCGGACTTCTCTGCGCAGTGCAGGCGCCTGCGCACTGCAGTACTTTACTCTGCCCTCAACAGTGCCGATAAAGTACACGTTTGCAGGAGCCTAGGGAGAAGCAAGGAGGAGGACATCATCGTATGAAGATGGGAGGTGCCAGACCGTGACACCCATCGCATCCGCCCCGCCCCCCCGGTGAGTAACGTGTTTTTCTTATTTTTCAGGTTTCATCGGGGGCTTATCTACATCATTACAGAATGCTGTAGATGAGCCCTAATGGCGGTGGCCCCAGCTTATGGGGTAAAAATGAGGTGACAGATTCCCTTTAAATAAACTACATATGAATTCTACAATAACCGATGCGTTAGAATCGGGCCACCATCTAGTACTTCATAATTTTCCGTAAATACAAGACTGTTTTTTTTCTTCATAATCTGCTCTGATCATTTCTCTAGCATATTGTCTCCCGGGAGCTGCGCATGCGCTTTATCATTTCTATCCTTGTTCTTTGTATTCCTGCAGGCGCAGGTTGCGTTTCATGTTGCGCATTCACTTCTGCAGAGACGTCTGCTTGTTCCACCTTCTATGCTACTTCCGCTCGTGATGTACACGCCGGGATGTACACCAGTGAGTTGTTTGGATGGGGATTTAATGGGTACTTATACCCATTCAGGCCACAATGACATCACTTCCCCTGACAAAGCCATACATGTGATGGCGATTCACGTGGAGCCACTTCTCCGGCTCCCTCTCTTGGTTTTGCCAGACTGGACTTACTTTCATATTCACATCTTGGTAATTATGTGACTATTGTTTGGACACATGTGGTGGTTCTGGTGGTCACCTACTGCGGCTTTTTAGCCTGGACATTACTTTTTTAGGGGCTTATTTTTGTCCAAGGCTTTCTATTATGGGGCCATTGGTACATATATACATATATTTTTTGCCACGGTATTCACCACAGTGAGGACATAATTTCATTTAGTCCTCCTGTTGACATGGGAGGCCCAAACTGTGACTTCAGTTATTGTGGGTTTTTACTTAACCCCCTTACCCCCAAGGGTGGTTTGCACGTTAATGACCGGGCCAATTTTTAAAATTCTGACCCCTGTTCCTTTATGAGGTCATAACTCTGGAATGCTTCCATGGATCCCGGTGATTCTCACATTGTTTTCTTGTGACATTGTACTTCATGTTAGTAGTAAAATTTCATTCATATAACTTGCGTTTATTTGTGAGAAAAAAGGAAATTTGGCAAAAATTTTGTGTGCTTGGAAGGGAAGTAGTGACGTTTTAGAATGCAGATTTTGATGGAATGGTCTGCGTGTGTCATGTCGTGTTTGGAGAGCCTCTGATGTGCCTAAACTGTTGAAACCCCCAACAAGTGACCCCATTTTGGAAACAAGACCCCCCAAGGAACTTATCTAGATGTGTGGTGAGCACTTTGAACCCCCAAGTGCTTCAAAGAAGTTTATAACGTCCGGGCGAGAAAATAAAAAAAATCATATTTTTTTCCACAAAAATGATATTTTTGCCCCCAATTTTTTATTTTCCCAAGGGTAACAGGAGAAATTGAACCCCAAAAGTTGTTTTGCAATTTGTCCTGAGTAGGCTGATACCCCATATGTGGCGGTAAAACACTGTTTGGGTGCATGGCAGAGCTTGGAAGGGAAGGAGCACCGTTTGACTTTTTCAATGCAGAATTGGCTGGAATTGAGATCAGACGCCATGTTGCATTTAGAGAGCACCTGATGTGCCTATACAGTGGAAACCCTCCAATTCTAACTCCAACCCTAACCCTAACACACCCCTAACCCTAATTTCAATCCTAACCCTAGCCCTAACCCTAACCCTAATGGGAAAATGTAAATAAATACATTTTTTTAATTTATTTTATTTTTATTTTTTTATTATTAATTTTATTATTTTTCCCTAACTAATGAGGTGGTAAAGGGGGGTTTGATTTACTATTTATGGCGGGTTTTTATGTTTGACAGCTGTCATACGCTAAAAGACACTTTTTATTGTAAAAATAGTTTTTGTATCACCACATTTTGAGAGCTATAATTTTTCCACATTTTGACCCACTGAGTCATGTGAGGTCTTATTTTTTGTGGGACGAGTTGATGTTTTAATTGGTACCATAATCGGGCATGTGACATTTTTTGATTGTTTTTTATTCCGATTTTTGGGTCGCAGAATGAACAAAAATCAGCATTTCATGAATTTCTTTTGGGGGATACGTTTACACCGTTCCGCGTGTGGTAAAATTGATAAAGCGGTTTTATTCTTCGGGTCAGTACGATTACAGCGATACCTCATTTATGTTTTTTTTATGTTTTGGCGCTTTTATACAATGAAAACAATTTTATATAAAAAATAATTATTTTTGCATCGCTTTATTCTACGAGCTATAACTTTTTTATTTTTTCACTGATGACGCTGTATCGTGGCTCGTTTGTTTGTGGGACAAGATGACGTTTTCAGTGGTACCATGGTTATTTACAGTATATCCGTCTTTTTGATCACGCGTTATTGCACTTTTTGTTTGGCGGTATGATGATAAAGCATTGTTTTTTGCTTGGTTTTTTATTTTTATTTTTTAAGGGGTTCACTAAAGGGGTTAACTAGTGGGACAGTTTTATAGGGCGGGTCATTGCGGCGATACTAAAAATGTGCACTTTTATTGTTTCTTTGTTTTTTTTTTATCCAAAAATGAATTTATTAGGGAATATATATATATTTTTTAATTTATTTAGCAATTTTTTATAAATTATTTTTACACCTTTTTTTTTACTTTATTACATTGTCCCAGGGGGAGACATCACTGTCATGTGTCAGATCGCTGATCTGACATATTACACAGCGCTGTGTCAGCGATCTGACATGCGCTGTAGCAAGCTTCCTCAGGCTTGCTTTCTGCAGGCACTGAGGAAGCCTCCTCCCTGCAGGCCCCAAAGGCCCCCACAGCCATATTGGATCCGGGGACCTACAGGGAAGGAGGACCCCAGAGCAGCGCGGCACATCGCGCTGCACTTGGGGTCTCAGGGAAGCACGGAGGGAGCCCCCTCCCTGCTGATGCTTCTTTAAACCCCCGGTACACTGTGGTCATGTTTGATCGCAGTGTGCCAGGGGTAAAAGTGCCGGGGGCGGTCCATGACCGCCCCTGACACATAGTGCCGGGTGCCAGATGTGATAATCAGCTGACACCCGGCCGCGATCAGCGGCGCTCCCCCCGGGGGGGCGCCGCTGATCGCTATGACGTACTATCCCGTCCTAGGGCACATGGACGGGATAGTACGTCCAATGGCAGAAAGGGGTTAATGGGTGCAGAAAATCTGCAACATCAAAAACTCAGCTAATAGGCTATATGTCAGTATAAAACCAACAAGTATAATACACTGCAATGCAGATATAAATATAATATAAAAATAATGCAGCATATTTTACGAATAATCGGATATCTGGATGTTCAAGTCTCATAGTGGGAAAAAGTAAAACCAATCACAAATAAAAAAAAAAAAAATTTGAAAACAAAAAATAAAAAGTTTAAGTAAAAAAATAAATGAAACAAAAAATAAAAAGTTTAAGTAAAAAAATAAATGTAAAAATACAGTAGTTTTTCAGTAAAAAAAAAAAAAAGTAAAAAAAAAATATAATTGGCGTTGCAGCATTCATAACGACAACCTGATTTATAAATTTAACAAGATTAAAAATGCCAATTTGACCTCCAAAAAACAATTTCTAAGGCTGCGTGCTGACGATGTGTATTTCAACAAAAAGCTGGAAGGAAAGTAAAAGCGCAATAGGGTCTTATCTGGGTGTTAAGAGATACCTCTAATCAGATTTTACTCACCAGATAGAGCCCAAACACAGACTCATAGAAATATTAGCTGCTGCAGATCCACCGGTCTCCTCATGACCAGCCAGAGTAAAAAAAATGGGATAAAAAGGTGGATTAACTCCGCGCTGCTTGAAAGATAGAAGTCCAAATGGATAATCAGATGAAAAAGTAGCTTTATTCAACTCGTTTCGGAGTACTATGACGCCTTCATCAGGAAACTACAAAAGGAGTGGTTGTGGTTTCCTGATGAAGGAGTCATAGTACTCCGAAACGAGTTGAATAAAGCTACTTTTTTTTTTTTTGCTGCGGTGTACAGTAGCATTCAAACCTATGGAAAAGAAAAACCGCTGTGCAGATGCTGCGGAATTTTCCGCGCGGATTTGCCGCGGTTTCAAAACCGCAGAAAGAATTGACATGTCAATTCTTTCTGTGGATTCCGCTGTGGTTTGCCATCTCCTCCATTGAGGAGATAAAAAAACGCAGGGCAAAACCGCAGGGTAATCCACAGGTAAAACCGCAGGTCTTTTACAAAATCCGCGCTGCCAAATCCGCAGAGCATTCCGCAGCGTGTGCACATACCCTAACACTGTTTTCTCGTGACATATTGTACTTTATGATAGTGATAAAATTTCTTTGATATGACTTGCGTTTATTTGTTAAAAAAATAGAAATTTGGCCAAAATTTTTAAATTTTTGCAATTTTCAAACTTTTAATTTCCATGCTCTTAAATCAGAGAGTCATATCGTGCAAAGTAGTTAATAAATAACATTTTCCACATGTCTAATTTAGATCAGCACAATTTTGGAAAAATATTATTTTTGTTAGGATGTCATAAAAGTTGACCAGCGATTTCTCATTTTTACAACAAAATTTGCAAAACCATTTTTTTAGGGACAGCCTCACATTTGAAATGACTTTCAGGGGACTATATGACACTATAATACCCAAAAATGACACCCATTCTAAAAACTGCACCTCTCAAGGTACTCAAATCCACATTCAAGAAGTTACTAACCCTTCAGGTGCTTCACAGGAATTTTTGGAATGTGGAAGAAAAAAATAAACTTTACTTTTCTTTCACAAAAATTTTCCTTTAGACCTAATTTTTTTACTTTCACAAGAGTAACAGGAGAAAATGGACAATAAATTTTGTTGTGCAATTTCTCCTGAGCATGCCAATACCTCATATGTGGGGGAAATCTACTGTTTGGGCACACCGTAGGGATTGGAAGGGAAAGAGCACCATTTCACTTTTTGAGTGTAAAATTTGCTGGCATAATTAGCTGTCGCCATGTCGTGTTTGGAGAGCCACTGATGTGCCTAAACAGTGTAAACTCCCAACAAGTGATACCATATTCGAAACTATAACCCTTAGGGAACTTATCTAAATGTGTATTTAGCACCTTGAACCCCCAGGTGCTTCACAGAAGTTTATAATGATGAGCCTTGAAAATAAAACAAATCACATTTTCCCAGATAAATTTTTTTAGCTCACAGTTTTGCATTTTTATAAGGGTAACAAGAGAAATTGCTCCACAAAATTTGTTTTGCAATTTCTCTTGAGTGCGCAGATACCCAATATGTGAAGGAAAAAAACTGTTTGGGCACACGGCAGGGTTCGGAAGGGAAGGAGCGCCATTTCACTTTTTGAATCTAGAAGTTACTCGAATAATTAGCGGATGCCATGTCACGTTTGGAGAGCCCCTGATGTGCCTAAACAGTGGAAACCCCCACAAATGACACAATTTTGTAAACTAGACCCCTTTGGGATCTTATGTAGATGTGCTTCACAGACGTTCATAACGTTAAGTCGCGAAAATAAAAAAAAAAATCATATTTTTCCCACAAATATCTTTTTTTAGCAACAAATTTTGCATTTTCACAAGGATAAAAGGAAAAAATGGACCCTAAAGGTTGTGTTTCTTCTGAGTTCACAGATATGCCAGAAGGGAAGAAATACCATATTACAGTGCAGATTTTACTGCACTTGTTTGAGGGTGCCATGTTACATTAGCAGAGCCCCTGAGGTGCTAGAACAGCAGAGCCCCCCATAAGTGACCCCATTTTATGAACTAAACATCTCATTTAATTCATCTAGGGATGCAGTGACTATTTTGACACCACAGGTGTGTCACAGACTTTATACCAAAAAATGGCACCAAAACTTGTCCCACAGTTTCTACTGAATGTGGCAAAACAATATATGTAGCTGTACAGTACTACTTTGCTATACAGAGTGACTGGAGGGGCAGAACGCTATTTGCCTCCTGGAATTCAGATTTTCCTAGACGAGTTTACGGATTCCATATAAAGAGCTCCTAAGTGCTAGAAAAGCAGAATCCCCTTCAAGTGACCCCATTTTGGAAATTATAACCCATTGGGAATTTATCTACAGTGTAGTGTAGTGACGATTTTGGCTCTATAGGTGTTTTCCAGAAACAAACAGCAGTGGATGTTGCTGAGTGAAAATTGCAAACTGTCGTTGTATTGACCAGTACGTTATGCCCAGCTCATGCTTCTGGAGACACGCACCTGTAAATTAGGTGGGCTCTCATCTCTACAGAAATGCCAAACGTGCGCCCTAAATTTTTTTTAGGCACACTGGGGCTCAGAAGGGAGGAGGACATTTCGATTTGGAAGCGGAGAATTTGCTGAATTTCTTTTGGGGGGCGAGGAGCCATTTAGCTTTTTCAGAGCATGTGTGCTACCAGTAACGTGGAAGCCCCCTATATTTCCGTTAACAGATGACGAATCTGAGTGGGGACTTACTTTTTTTGTGGATTTAGTTGAAGTTTTTATTGGGAACATTTTACATAAGGTTAGGGATCACATTTATCCGGCACTCTATGCTGACCACTTACTTTGGGGTTTCCATTTAAATCTCTGGCTGACGTGTTTCAGATGAAACCCCAATGGATCCATTCACTATAATTAGGCAGTAGATTTCCTCTGGACTACGTCTGGCCTCTTTTCAGTTGTGTCCTTTTCAGAAGTGCACAAAACTGTGGCCGACGGCACTTTTATGCAATCCTAAAAAGACGGACATCGCAGGATCACAGGTCAGACAGCGTCCACAGTGCCTCCATCTGCCATATTATAGGCTATCTTCCACCGGGGGTTCTGTCTGAATCACGTATTTCAGAGATTTACATAAAAACCCTGATGTAACTGCTCAGCGCAGTGCGCAGGATAAATGTGTGCCAAGCCTTACTGCAATCTTTGGGAGGCAGAATAAAAAAATCAACAGCATGTGAAAAATTGGTTTTATTTATTTTTTACACTGTTCCTCATGTGGTATAAGTGATTAGGTGACTTTATTCTTCGGGTCGGTGCGATTAAAGCAATACCAGATTTATATCGGAATCGCTGCTTTTTATTGCGAAAACTAGCTTTTGCGTCACCATATTTTGAGAGCTATAATTTTTTGATATTTTGGCCAACAGAGTCATGTTATGGCTTGTTTTTCACGGGACAAGCTGACGTTTTTCATGGCACCATTTTTGGGCACATAACATTTTTTGTTCGCTTTCTATTCCGATTTTTGGGAGACAGAATGAGCAAAAAACAGCAATTCAGGAATTGCTTTTTTTTTTATTTTTGGTTTTTGCCTCGTTTTATATATTCTTTTTTACGGTGTTTACTGAAGGGGTTAACTAGTGGGATGGTTTCATAGAGTGGGTCATTTTGGATGTGGTGATACCAAATATGTGTACTTTTATTGTTTTTTTATTTACATTAATAAATGTATTTATCAGAAAAATATATATATTTTTTTTCTTTATTTAGGAATTTTTTAAAAAATATTTTTACACATTCTAATATTTTTTTAAAACTTTTTTTACATTGTCCCAGTATGGGACATCACTATATAATGTCAGTGATCTGACAGGTGGGGAAAGAGGTATGCTATCGCCTGCTCAGCAGGCACTCACAAGCCACCTCCCTGCAGGACCTGGAAGAACCCCGTGGCCATCTTGGTGTGGGAGGTCTCCATGGAGACCATCAGGCCAACGCGATCGCATCTCGTTGTTCTGATGGAAGCATGCAGGGAGCCTGCGTCATGCTTCTTTATGCCGCTGTCACTACTAGCGGCATCAGAGGGGTTAAATGTCCACGATCAGTGCAGCACTCAGCTGACACCAGCACCAATCGCAGGACTCAGTGTGAGGCCATGCGATCGGTGCGCCATACTAGTACTGCTATTTGTGGGAACGTAGCACCTCCCGCAGAGCAGTACTAGTACTGCACATGTCAGGATGGGGTTAAAGTAAGCTTTTTTGTGCAAAACTAATTATCCCCTTTGTGACATTGGACGTACTATTCCGTCCATGTGCATGGGACTTAATGCCCATAGACGGAATAGTACGTCATAGTACATCATAGTACGTCACAGCTGACACCTGGTACTAAGTTCCAGGAGCAGTCACAGACCGCTCCCGGCACTTTAACCCTCGGCACACTGTGATCAAACATGATGACAGTGTTCTGGGAGCAGGCAGAGGGGCTGTCAGCTCTGACAGCCCCTCTGCCTTTGGATCAGAGACCCCGCAGCATGACGCGGGGTCCCGATCGCTCCCATGGTAACCCAATGTCGTCATGATGACATCCAGGTTACCAGAGCTCAGAGCCTTCCTGTCATGCACAGTGCATCTCTGGAAGTCTCTTAGGTTAGTGAGAAATTACATGCAGTGCTGACAGCTGATATGACATCCAGATCTGCATGCCATATAAGCAAGCAGCCTGCACAAAATGAGTGTCCCATAGTGAGACACAGTGTAAAACACAGAATGAAATAAAAAAAAATTAAAAAATAATTGTAAAAATATTTTAAAAAATAATAAAAAAATCAATATTTATCTATCATTAAATCAATATTTGAATTAAAAAAATCTAAAAAATAAAAGTACATATATTTAGTATCGCCGTGTCCATAATGACCCAACCTATAAAACTGTCCCACTAGTTAACCCCTTTAGTGAACACCATTAAAAAAAGACAAAAAAAATGCTTTATCATCATACCACCGAACAAAAAGTGGAATAACACGTGATGAAAAAGACGGATATAAATAACCATGGTACCTCTGAAAACGTCATCTTGTCCTGCAAACAACAAGCCATGATAATGCTCCATCATTGGAAATATAAAAAAGTTATAGCTCTCAGAATGAAGCGATGCAAAAATAATTGTTTTTTTTATATAAAATAGTTTTTATTGTATAAAAGTGCCAAAACATAAAAAAAGCATAAATGAGGTATCGCTGTAATCGTACTGACCCGAAGAATAAAACAGTTTTATCAATTTTACCACATGTGGAACGGTGTATACGCCCCCCCAAAGAAATTCATGAAATGCTGATTTTTGTTCATTCTGCGTCCCACAAATCGGAATAAAAAGTGATCAAAAGATGTCACATGCCCGAAAATGGTACCAATAAAAAGGGTAACTAGTCCCACAAAAAATAAGACCTCACATGACTCGGTCAAAATATGGAAAAATTATAGCTCTCAAAATGTGGTGATGCAAAAACTATTTTTACAATAAAAAAGCGTCTTTTAGCGTGTGACAGCTGGCAAACATAAAAACCCACCACAAATAGTAAATCAAACCCCCCTTTATCACCCCCTTAGTTAGGGAAAAATAATTTAAAAAAAAGTATTTATTTCCATTTTCCCATTAGGGTTAGGGCTAGGGATTGGACTAGGGCTAGGGTTAGGGCTATGGTTAGGGCTATGGTTAGGGCAAGGGTTAGGGCTAGGGTTAGGGCTAGGGCTAGGGTTAGAGTTGATATTAGTGTTAGGGTTGAGAAGGTGTTAGGGTTGGAGTTAGAATTGGGGGGTTTCCACTGTTCAGGCACGCAAGGGGCTCTCCAAATGCGACATGGCGTCTGTTCTCAATTCCAGCCAATTCTGCATTGAAAAAGTCAAACGGTGCTTCTTCCCTTCCAAGCTCTGCCATGCGCCCAAACAGTGGTTAATCCCCACATATGGGGTATTAGCCTACTCAGAACAAATTGCACAACAAGTTTTGGGTTCTAATTTTTCCTGTTACCCTTGGGAAAATAAAAAAATTGGGGGCAAAAGTATAATTTTTGTGGAAAACAATATGATTTTATTTTATGGCTCTAAGTTATAAACTTCTGTGAAGCACTTGGGGGTTCAAAATGCTCACCACACAACTAGGTAAGTTCCTTGGGGGGTTTAGTTTCCAAAACGCGGTCACTTGTGGAGTGTTTACACAGTTTAGGCACATCAGGGGCTCTCCAAACACGACATGACACCCGCAGACCATTCCATCAAAATCTGCATTCCAAAACGTCACTACTTCCTTTCCAAGCCCTGACGTGTGCCCATACAGTAGTTTTCTCCCACATATGGGGTGTCATCGTACTCAGGAAAAATTGGACAACAACTTTTTGGGTCCAATTTCTCCTGTTACCCTTGGGAAAAAAAATTCCGGACTAGAAGATCATGTTTGTGGAAAAAATAGGATTTTTTTATTTTCACGCCCAAGCGTTATAAACTTCTGTGAAGCACTTGGGGGTTCAAAGTGCTCCCCAGACATCTAGATAAGTTCCTTGGGGGGTCTAGTTTCCAAAATGGGGTCACTTGCAGGGGGTTTCGACTGTATAGGCACATCAGGGGCTCTCCAAATGCGACATGGCACCCGATCTCAATTCCAGCCAATTTTGATTTGAAAAAGTCAAACGGCGCTCCTTCCCTTCCGAGCTCTGCCATGCGCCCAAACAGTGCTTTACCCCCACATATGGGGTATCAGCATACTCAGGACAAATTGCACGATAACTTTTGGAGTCCTGTTTCCCTTGGGAAAATAAAAATTGGGGGTGAAAAGATCATTTTTGTGGAAAAAAATATGACTTTTTAATTTTACAGCTGTACGTTATAAACTTATGTGAAGCCCTTGGGGGTTCAAAGTGCTTACCAAACATCTAGATAAGTTCATTGAGGGGTCTAGTTTCCAAAATGGTGTCATTTGTGGGGGTTTCCACTTTTTAGGCACATCAGGGGCTCTCCAAATGCGATATGGCGTCAAGCCAATTCTGCGTTGAAAAAGTCAAACAGCTCTCATTCTCTTCTGAGCTCTGCCATGCACCCAAACAGTGGTTTACCCCCACTTATGGGGTATCAGCGTACTAAGGATAAATTGCACAATAACTTTTGAGGTCCTGTTTCCCTTGGAAAAATAAAAATTGGGGTGAAAAGATCATTTTTTTTGGAAAAAATATGATTTTTTAATTGTACAGCTGTACGTTATAAAGTTCTGTGAAGCCCTTGGGGGTTTAAAGTTCTCACCACACATCTAGATAAGTTCCTTGGGGGGTATAGTTTCCAAAATGTGGTCAAATGCATTGTGCTTCCACTTTTTAGGCACATTAGGGGCTCTCCAACTGCGACATAGCTTCTGATCTCAATTCCAGCCAATTTTGCATTGAAAAAGTCAAACGGCGCTCCTTCCCTTTCGAGCTCTGCCATGCGCCGAAACACTGGTTCCCCCCCACATATCAAGCCTACTCAGGACAAATTGCACAATACTTTTGCAGTCTAATTTCTCCTGTTACCCTAGGTAAATAAAAAAAATTGGACCTGAAGTAATTTTTTTGTGAAAAAAGTTAAATGTTCATTTATTTTTAAACATTCAAAAAATTCCTGTGAAGCACCTGAAGGGTTAATAAACTTCTTGAATGTGGTTTTTAGTACGGTCAGGGGTGCAGTTTTTAGAATGGTATTACTTTTGGGTATTTTCTATCATATAGACCCCTCAAAATTACTTCAAATGTGACTAAAAAAAAAATGGTGTTGTAAAAATGAGAAATCACTGGTCAACTTTTAACTCATAACTTCCTAACAAAAAAAAATTTGGTTCCAAAATTGTGCTGATGTAAAGTAAACATGTGGGAAATGTTACATATTAAGTTTTTTATGTGCCATATCTCTGTGATTTAAGGGCATAAAAATTCAAGGTTGGAAAATTGCGAAATTTTCAAAATTTTCGCCAAATTTCCATTTTTTTCACAAATAAACACAACATATATCAATGAAATTTTACAACTATCATGAAGTACAATATGTCAAGAGAAAACAGTGTCAGAATCCCTGGGATCCATGGACGCATTCCAGAGTTATTACCTCATAAATGTACAGTGGTCAGAATTGTAAAAATTGGCCCGATCAATAACATGCAAACCACCCTTGGGAGTAAAGGGGTTAAAGATGAAAGAATAATGACATGGCTCCTTCCTCACATGACCTACACACTATTGAGAACTTGTGGGCCCTTCTTAAATATCAGATTTACTTTCAAGCAGGACCGTACCCCTCTCTGAACAGTGTCTGGGAGGCTTTAGTTAGTGCTGCCCAAAAGGCCGATGGTCAACAGATTAAGAAACTGGTAGACTCCATAAATGGAAGGCTTATGACTGTTATTGAAAAGAATACTTGCTATTAGAGATGAGCGACTTTGCCTTTTTTCGGGTCGTCGGGTTTCGCAAAAGTCGGGTCGAACGAAATCGACCGATTTTTGTGAAAAGTCGAAGGCTGACTGAAACACGAAACCCAATGCAAGTCAATGGGGAAGCAAAGTCGGCAGTGAGTGGAGGACAGGAAAAACACCTACAGTGCCCATTTGAATGCCAAAAACATCAATTCTTATTACTGAAGCATTTCAACCTTAATTTACTTCATAATACTAGTTACGCACTGAAAAATGGGGGTTATTTGGCTAAATTTGTGGGGGGTAGGGCTGGCTCCAGGTTTACATGTGCCCTGGGCCAAAGAGCGCCCCTTTAACACATAGCACAACTCATGATGCTCCGATACGGCAGAGAAATAGCAGTATAGTACAATGAAAAATACTTCACTTCTTACATCACATGACAGATATCCATTTTAAATTCTCCAATAGCTCCAAAAACGGACAGTATATTACTCCATACAGTATTATGGCCACTGCATAGTGCGCTATACAGAGTAATGCGGCCCATATATTTCTCCATACAGAATCATTGGTCCCATATAATGTTTGAAACAGTATATGATGAGCTCCACATAATGCTACAGTATATGTTGGTCCCCATGGATGAAGCTGCACTGTCTTATGGGCCCAAATAATGCTCCATATATAATGGGCCCCATTTCTAATGCTCTAGTGTATAATGGGCCCTGTAAATGCTGCTCCAGTATCTGATGTCCACCTTTGGAATGCTCCAGTGTATGGTGGGCCCCATCTATCATTCTCCAGAGTATAGTGCTCCCCAAAAATTGCTGTCCCAACATTGAAAACAATTAAATAAGTCTCCTTGTAGAAAAATATATATATATATATCTTCTTGCACGGTTGAGAATCAAAAGTAAAGGCAATGTTGAATTGAGGATAAAATAAATCTTGTTTTTAATTATTCATTTCAAAAAGTGATTACAAAAATGAAGAAAAGTAAGTTCATGACATGCAGTAATTATTTGAAGAGAAAACGAGCATTGTTCTTACATATAGTCTTGAACAGCTGTGTTGTCCGGGTGTTCGAGAGTCTCAAGGAATATGAGATCTCCTGAACAAGAGTTAGACCGGCTTTATATACTATTCTGACCTATAAACTACAACCACATATGGTGGCTTGCCACTATGTTCATAAGTTCTTCCATATTAAGTGAACCGTAGTTATTTTAACAATATGCATACAGTTATTTATGCATTACCTTAGTCTGAGATATTTAAGCCTAAAGTCTGAGATCTTTAGAACCATTCATTATCTCTAAATAGTCACATTTTGACAGCTTTGACTATTTTGACCTATACATTTGACAAGAGAGACAGCTGTGTGAGCCAAGGCACTCAGAATAAGTCAGTCACTTCTCTAAAGTAAGCAAAGCCTGTTAGCTATTCTGTATGAGAGAATTAATCCATATATTTTTTTATTATAGAAATACTGATAATATACAGTCCCCCCTGATTATGATTTGAGACATATCATAATCAATCCTAACTCATTCTCTCACCATTCGTATCACATTCATTCTTTATTCTGAAAACCTTGTATCAACATCTGCCCTGAATGTCATCTGAATTTTCAAACCTATTGTAAAAACAAAAATTAGATCAGAGAGTTATATTTTTTTCGTTTTAACATCTCTCTTAAAATATCATCTTCCTTTTTCATTTCTATCTTTATATTCTTATAAATACTCCTAATTTTACACATAATAATTATTTGATATATTATACACAGCAAAACTATGATAAATAAAATAACGATCGGATTAGACAATACATTTCCTGCTGCCATTTTCGCTGAAGACTGTGACCAACTGGTTACAGATTTTCCTAAATTTCTCCACCAAGATGAGCCTGACATACTCGTCCATTCATGTTCAATATCATTTAGATTACCTTGTTCATGTCTAAATACAATTTCAGCTTCTTTTAATTGTTTTGTCAGCAGATTTAATAAACCCTTGTCTTTCTTTATTTCATTTGTCCACAAATCCCAAGGGAATTTATTGACTTGTGACAAATTGAACTGGATCGGAAGGATTTTCAGACGTCTTGAGCCTATTGACGTAATATTAATACTTCCTTCCTTCTTTGTGAGAGTTTTAACATTTCCCTCAATACAATATAAACCCATTGTCAGATTTTCGACATGTACACAAGATGAGAAGAATGCAGAAACTGCTTCTTTTCCTGACATGACTTGGAAACAAGTTTTGTTAGCGCTTACTGGTGTCACCAAGTCATGTATCGTGTGGACAGTCTCAACTCTGGCATGACAAGAAGTATGATTATGGAAACATGAATGATAAATGACTTTATCCTGTCCAGGTAGACACATTACCTTGGAAACAAAATTTAAGCATGACGAAATGTCTAATTGTTCAGTGTTGATACCATCAAATGCAAAATCTGTGTACTGTAATTGATAATATAACAATTGTGTAGGACTGACAGGAATTCCCAGAACACCTATAGGAACCAGGGTTTCTTCTCTTCCTGACACTGGAATCAATGATGTTCCTACACAAATGTTCTGTTCACATCCTAACCACTTATTTACCCACAAATCTGTATGGTTTAACGCAAAGTTATATTCTATGGGCAAATTTCTTATTAGCCCTAAAGGGGTAATTCCACTTTGTAAGGCTTGTGCAATCATTTTCAGATTGGTGGAATATTCAATCTGAATTTCTAGACATGTTTTGGCCACTTGAGATTCCTGTTCACTTTCCATTAAAGCTAAAGTAGCATCCTGAAGATGTGATACAGAAGATCCCAATACAGTAGCAGTGTTCAAAACCATCTTTTCAAGGACTTGATTCAAGCTTTTCTGAATCTTTACCCCTTTTCCTCCAATATACCCAATATTTTCCAGATCTGATTTAAGTGTATGAATGTCCATAGTGTTAATTAAACTTCCTACTGTTCCTAATCCCCCCAAAATACCTTCTAACACTCCCCTCTTACTTCTAACCTGTGTTGAAGTTCTTTTCCCAAACCATTGTTCTATTCCCATCTCCATGTTAGTGAGATGTGGTTGACACTGGGGATATCTAGAAGAGATTTTCCAGTTAGACATGTTAAAGGTCCATACCATGGTCAGAAACACTCCATCTCGTAACAGAGGTTTAGTTTGGAACTGATTGATCTGAAAAGGAGTAGATGGTTGAAATCTTGTCTGTGTGCATACATTATCTACTGCTGACCATATATTTACCTTTACATCTCTACATTGTTTGTAGTTATATTTCGTTAAAATGCAACATTGGTAAGGTCCAGAATCCTTAGGAGATGGATTATCTACAGAAAAAATAAAATCCTTATTTAACCATCTCACGTTACCGGATTGACCTCTGTGTATAACATTTGTTGGACCATTTGAAAAACTTCCCAAAAATGATTTATCTTTGGTCCATGATAACAAAGATTCTGAAGGTAGCTCTAACCTCGTGCTGCATTTTAGTAATAAAGGAGACATATTTTCTTGACTATATACTGCTTGTGGTGTAACCCTTACTTCTGGAGCTATAGTATTTGAAACTGTAAAAACTACAGATACCTGTACTTGTACTGGTTCTCTGGTTATCTGAAAATTCCATGTTTTTACCCAATCCTCGTCTCCTTCTGTAATAGAAAGAAATGCAGGATCTAAAACTTTCCCAAATAGTTGTGTCCTTAACCAAGCATCTGTTTTGGATGTTTCAACTTTCCCTTTTGCGATCATATCATTTGTAATATCTCCTGACCACACAGCTCTCTCTTCACCTCTTATCTCTATATTCCAGAATAACACATCTGTAGGACTACATTCCCATGTGCCTGTCTTATTATTGTGTATATAATCTCCTTGTAACTGTGTGAACTTCGTCTTAGGTCCTGTGGCTGCATGTAATATTATGTCAGTGTCATGTATGAAGTGTAGCTCAATACAGCATTTTGCACCAAAACCCATGCAAATGTTTCCAGTAATATCTACTGAATCGTCCGGTATGTCCTCATCTATTAAGCTTTGTAGATTCGTTCCTCTTGGTTTCCTTGGATGTAAAGTTCCTTTGAAAAGTTCCTTCACTTCACTAGTATTTGTTCCATGGTGTGAAATATCTTCAGCGTAGATCACAGTTGAAACAGTACAAAACAGCAGAAATGTGATTCCCATCAGATAGTAGCTTTTCCCTTAGAAATGTCTTTTTCTCCTGAAGGATTGGTGTTGAATCCCTTCCATCAAGGACGTGGAGTTTCGTATTCCAGTTCTTATTGGAATCCATTTCTTCCTAAAAGAAATGCAGTATCATTATTTTGCAATATACAGTTTGCATTGATCAACATGTACCCACAATTTTTGTTGTCTGCGGGTATTTTTAACCACCTTAGATGCTCGTTGCACAAGAATCATCACTTGTCCCATGGTTTCGATAATTTCAAAGGGACCTTCCCAATTACTTTCCCAAGGTCCATTCTTCCTGAAAGTTTTAATCATCATTAGAGCCCCTTTCTTGAATTTGGATACATATGGTGGCTCCATTCTCTGCATTCTTGATGCAGCATGTGGAAGAATTGTTTTCAAATTTTCCTGCAACAATTGCAACCATTTGGACCTTGCAACAGCATCTTTTTGTGGTGTAGACAAAAATGGTTCATGAGGACCTTCCCCGATCAGAGGTGATCATTCTTGGGATCCCCCAAGTACAAAAGACATGATTAACTAATGCTCTAGCTGTAGACAAAGCATCATCTTTCCTGACAGGTAAAATTTCAACCCACTTAGAAAAAACATCTACTACAACCAATGCATACCTGAGACCATTTTTACCTGATGGTAACGGTCCAATGTAGTCGATTTGTAACGTAGACCATGGACCCTCTGCAGGTGCGATTCGGAGTAGTGGCGGTTTCTGTCCTTTTGGTCTTGGATTAATTTGGGCACAAATGAGACATGATTGAACAACACTTTGCACTGTCTCTTCCATCTTTTCCCAGTAAAATTTCTCTCTGAGAATGCCTAACAATTTTTGTTGGCCCAAATGACCCAAACTTTCATGATTGTATTTTGTGAACTCAACCTGTAGATGTCTTGGGACAACAGGACGCAACTCCCCGTTTAAGTCATGACACAAAACCCCGTTTTCACAAACAAAGGGAGGTTTTGGATCAACCCGGGAAGCAACAAGAGATGAGTCTTTTTCTTGTTCTTCTGCAAAAGAAGGGATATGCGTGTCTGTTCTTTGAACTGCTGAAACCTCGAGAGGTTCAGGTTCAAACACCTCTTCTCCTGTCAGGGCTGCCTCTTTGGCTAGCATATCTGCGGTTGCATTTCCAACAGATAATTCATCATCAGATTTTTTATGGGCCGGAACCTTGACAATAGCAAAACCATTAGGGTTTTTTGATGCTATCCTGAAAATTGTCTTCAGTGTGTCACTGTGAACAAGAGTCTTATTAGATGAATCTACATAGCCTCTTTTTTCCCAAACTGACAAGTAATCTGTCAGTGATCTTACAACATAAGAGCTATCGCTGTAGATCACAATGGGACACTGATCATCTGCTTCATTCAGCTGTAGTACCATTTTTACTGCTTCTAGCTCTGCTCTTTGAGCTGAAAAATGACTCGGTAATTTGTGCTTCACAACCTGTCCTCTTTTGGGATAAAAAATGGCATATCCTGAATAATAGTGCCCATCTGAATAGAATCTGGAACCATCTACAAAAATTGGTTCGTCTGTTACCTCTGCTTTCCGTCTGAAAAGTGATGGACTTGGATCCTGAAAAGACTGTAAACAATCATGAGTTTGTCCTTCATATTGCATCAGCTGAGGAAGAACATATTTGGCCTTGTAATCTACCTCAATTTGTTTGGGAGACAATGACAATAACCAATGAGCAAATCTCTGATGTGACACACCTGGGATATTATTCTCAAAGAGAAGTTTTAGTGTAGAATGAGGAGTTTGCAAAATGATTTTGTTGAACCCGACAATATGTTCGGTTGCTTTGACTGCAAAGTACACACCTACCAAGTGTCTTGCACAGGTCTCAAAACCTTTTTCAACAGGTGAGAGAAGTTTTGAAAAATAGCCCAAAATTCTCCACTCTTCTCCCTGTAATTGCAGTAATACAGCAGAAACAGATGTTCCTGATGTTTGCACTTGCAAAGCAAATGGAGCCAAAGGATCTACTGTGGACAAAGCAGGTGCATTTTGTAAATTCATTTTCAATTGTTCAAATGAGGTTTGCTGTTCATCACCCCAAGGACCAAAGTAATCACTGTTTTCACCTTTCAAAAGATCATATAAAGATCTGGCCTTATCTGCAAAATTCTCAATGAAATCCCTTGAATAATTCATAAGACCTAAAAAATGTCTCAATGCCTTGTGTGATGTCGGAATTGGTAGGGAAGCAATTGCCTCAATTCTTTCCTGCAGTGGCTGCCTTTTTCCTGGACTCAACAGCACCCCTAAAAATCTGACCTCAGTCTGCATCAATTTGACCTTTTTGGTGTTCAATTTCAACCCTGCATCATGCAGTAACTCAAACAATTCTGTCAGAAGAGAAACATGTGTCTCTTTATCCTCTGTAGACAATAAAATATCATCCACATATTGCAGAATGCAATCAGGCCTCGAAAATCTGGATAATACCTTTGCCAATGCCTGATGAAAAACACTAGGTGACAAATGTGCTCCTTGAGGTAACCTGCAAAACAGATATTGCTCGTCCAAGAAAGTAAATGCAAACTTATACTGACAACTCTTTTCAAGAGGTATACTGAAAAAACCATTGCTAATGTCCAGTACAGAAAAGTATTTGGCCTTTGCATTTAACCTTGCCATCATGTCATGAGTATCTGCCACAATTGGTGCGACATTGGGTGTATGCTTATTGAACATCCGTAAATCCAATATCATTCGATAAGAACCATCAGATTTCAAAACACACCACAAAGGATTGTTACTTACAGAATTAGCCTTTCGGATAACACCTTGATCTAACAATTCCTGTATGATCTTTGACATAGAGTCAATTGATTCTGGAGGCAATTTATACTGACGCTGTGGCGGGGGATCACGCCCCGCCACATTCACGATAACGTCTTTCATTGTTCCAACCTGATTCCTGAACTGAGCCCAAAGAGAAGGAAAAAGCTGTACAATTTCTGTCAATACCTTGTCATCATTAGTGTCAGGCCACAAATGGTCAGATGACACCACATCATTCAAGCAAATACTTCCAACATGGCTATAATCATTAGGATCAATGACTACCGGTTTACAACCATTGGAATCTTTCCAGATCACTTGATTTCCTAGGTCAACTACCCATCCGAATTTCTGCATAAAATCTGTGCCAAGTATATTTTCAGAATCACGACAATACCAGATGTCAATTTCTGTTTTGAAAGAACTAGGTATTTCCAAAATCACATTGGGAACTAAGGTTGCTTTAGTTCCACCTTTTCCACTGAAACCGACAATTGTACAAACTGGTGAATCTGGGTTTAGCTTCAAATCAAGGTTTGTAACACTTAACTGAGCTCCTATGTCAATGAGAAATACAGCATTCTGGCCTGCTAAACTTACTTTGATAAATGGCCTTCCACAGTCATCCAATGTAACTCGAGTCACAAATTCCAATGGATGTGGTACAGGAATAGTCTGTGATTGTCAGAAAGATGAAGGAGATGGGAGAAGACCAGTGTCCTTTTTAAAAGACCTTGGAATTCTATCCCTTGACTCTGTTTCTTTCACTGTCATTTCTCTGATCTGTCTGATTAATGGTGCATATGGTGACTGTGTTTGTCTGTTGGCAGTATGAGCAGGTGCAGATAATTGTAATGCAGGTGCGGAAGGTGTGGTGTATGATTTTGGCATGAGTCCGTTTTCCCTTCCAAGCTTACCTGTTCCTTGTGTACCCATCTCTGATTCTGCTCTCAAAAATTTCCTGCACTGCCACTTCAAGTGTCCAGGTATACCACAAAAATAACAATGGATATTGTTCCTTTGTGTAGTATTTTTACCTCTATGCTCAATGTAATCCCTGCTCTTGGAGATTACTGTGGCTCTAGGTTTCAGCTGACTGTCTTCCTTCTCATGAACTACCGCTATTTTAGCCTTGACCTGATTTTGTTTCATGGATCTCCTTATTCTGTCAATAAAAACTGTTGCTTCTTGCAATGATGGCTGAGTGTTAGCCAATTGCACTGAGGCAGGATCTAAGTACTTGAACTTCTTTACAAAAAATTTGATCATGGATGCTGGCTCTTCGTGAGGCCCGAGATCCATTACCATTCTATAGGCCTGTTCAAATTTTACCAAAAAAGAGAACGGATCTTCAGAAATATTTGTTTGTAAACTCCCTAAAATATCAACTGTAGGCATGTCTTCTCCGGTTGTAAACAATACTAATTGTCTAAGTCTGTCTTCTTTTGTACTATGTGCCATTTCATTCTCATCATTTAATCTGGGTGTGGTCTGTAATCTTTTTCCCATATGTGAAGGTAACCAAACTTTGAATATTTTATTCTTTTGCTCATCATTCAGATTGTATTTGTCTGTGTTTGATTCAAAAGTGTCCGCATTATAAAAGGCATCCATCTTATCATTGTAATTTGCAATGTCTTTTACAATTTTCATTAGCTGATCGTGTATTTTCAGATTAATGCGTGCTGCTCTGTCATGTAATTTTTTCCGTTGTAATTCTACTGCCTCTAATTCCTCTACTGAAGCATCTGGATCCTGCATATTTGGTATAAATGAAGAGGCAGCAACACCGTCCTCCTGTTTACCTGTTGATCTTGTGTTAACAGAAACCCTCTTTATATCTTGTCGTAATTTAGACAATAACTCTGTCCTGGTATCTATTTGATCTTCCAATTGTTCTATATGCTCTGACAAAATCAAACAATTTGGACAATCAAAGTAATCCCCGTCAGACTCTTGTGTGTCACCTGGTGTGTCAGTGTGATTAATGTCTTGTGTGACAATGCATGTTTTATAGGTGTTAGGTTCAGTTTTCTCAAAGACTAAGCTATTATACACATGAACTAGCTGCATAACATTCTGAAGTTTCCTTTGTAATTTTCTTACTGAGAAAAACCTTTTGTCAATTTTAACATTTTCTGCCTCACATTGATTATACAAACTAGACCATAATTGGGCATCCGTATGATTATGAACAAACTTGAAATCTATGTTACTTTTCTTAGCATAATCATGTATAAAATCCATTATATTTTTTCTCACCTATTGAGAGTCTTTCCCGTCAATGGATGGTCCTCTGTGTCCTTATGCAATCCTCAGATCTCCGTCTGGATGAGACGCATGCAGCTCTTTACGATCCTCACCCGTCGTCTTCAGGTTCAGTGTGATCCTTTGTGCCGTGAAATAATGGAATTCCTGAGGAAGCTTGTACAACAGGTGGTTTTTTAGCAGAGTTCGTGCTCCCCCCTTGCACAATCGAGGAAGGAATGCCAGCCAAAATTAGCACAAAAGATCAGTCTGGCTAAGGCTCGCCAAAATGTAGAAAAATATATATATATATATCTTCTTGCACGGTTGAGAATCAAAAGTAAAGGCAATGTTGAATTGAGGATAAAATAAATCTTGTTTTTAATTATTCATTTCAAAAAGTGATTACAAAAATGAAGAAAAGTAAGTTCATGACATGCAGTAATTATTTGAAGAGAAAACGAGCATTGTTCTTACATATAGTCTTGAACAGCTGTGTTGTCCGGGTGTTCGAGAGTCTCAAGGGATATGAGATCTCCTGAACAAGAGTTAGACCGGCTTTATATACTATTCTGACCTATAAACTACAACCACATATGGTGGCTTGCCACTATGTTCATAAGTTCTTCCATATTAAGTGAACCGTAGTTATTTTAACAATATGCATACAGTTATTTATGCATTACCTTAGTCTGAGATATTTAAGCCTAAAGTCTGAGATCTTTAGAACCATTCATTATCTCTAAATAGTCACATTTTGACAGCTTTGACTATTTTGACCTATACATTTGACAAGAGAGACAGCTGTGTGAGCCAAGGCACTCAGAATAAGTCAGTCACTTCTCTAAAGTAAGCAAAGCCTGTTAGCTATTCTGTATGAGAGAATTAATCCATATATTTTTTTATTATAGAAATACTGATATTTTACACTCCTCAAATAAGTCTCCTCGCTAGGGAATCCCTGTACTAGTCTGGGTGTACAAACGGGATGTCATTGCGCTCTCTGATCAGAATATCACTGTCAGGAAACGCGGAAGACGTCATGGCGGTGGAGCAGGGAGAGGTAAGTATTTCAACCTTGCAAGTGCTGTGATCCTGAGCAAGCAAGGGGGGCCCACTCATTGGCGACGGCACTGGCACAGGGCACCTCATAGTACGGTGGTGTGTCTGACAGCGGGTGGGCCGAACCTGCACTTTCATCTGCACCTTCCTCTTCGTCACCGTGTAAGGTGGTACAGTATATGGGAAGGGTAACCTGAGTTTCATCAGGGTCAGATTCTGGCTGTGTAGAGTGCGAGGGGAATGTAGTGGTCTGTGTCAATGTACCAGCAGAATCATGTAGCAGTGGCTGGGCATCAGTTCACTTGTGGCGCCCTCAGGAGTACGGTCGCCACAGTGGCATTACCTTCCTCCTAGGGAGTGTGATGTCATGCTTGGGAGCAAAGAAGGATCTCTCTAGCAGTGAAACCAACACACAACACATTTCCCACTCCAGGCCAGTAGGGAGACCTCTGAACCTGACTGCTGAGGAGCTGCTCTCTGTGGTCGGGAGGAGGTAAGTTAGGGCAGTCTGTGAAGGGAAAGGGAAGTGTGTGGACATGAGAAGGTGAGCTGGAGGATGAGCAGAGTTAAGGCTCACTCCTAGCTGGAGCGCATGGTCCGGATTCCGGTCTCCGAGTTTGTAGGGACACTGACGAAACCGGAGGAAGTAGCAGTTGTAAATGCTCTGTACCCAACTAAGGCTCAGAGTCCCCAGCAGCGATGTGTGGGAGCCAGAAGGAAAAGGCTACGGCTGCCTGCCATACGAGAAAGTTCCAAAAGAGAGTCAACAGGGGGAACTTCATTGAACTTAGCACTGCGAGTACCTCAGATAAGCGCTAGAACGGAGGCCACACTACATATCTGCAGAGAGAGAATTCCAAATTGGCTTCCAGGCTGACCAACTCCTTCTCCATCTGTACTCTGGGTCCTGGACGGTACTTACCAAGTACAGGTAAAGGAACTGCACGACTGTGTCTGTCATCTTTCTCCTGCGCCTGGCGCACGGCTCTGCTACATCCTGCACTGCACACCATCTACCAACTCTTTCATCTGCCCTGCGACTACGGCCCTACCTGTGCAGGGCTTCTACATCTTAGCTGCACCACAACATCTGTAGAAGCGACACTGCAGCGCTGGTCAATCTAATCATAAGCCACAGGTGGCGTCACGTATCATTCACCTATAAATGTAATTCACCCCTTTGCATGGACGCCCAGGGCCACGGAACGGGTCACCACCACCGTGACACATCCCTGTGAGACACCGGCCCAGTACCGATTAACACCACTGCCCTGGCTGGCCACCCACACTCCATGTCAGATTCATCTTGGACTGGGGAATTCACGATTTGACTTGATAACCCAGGCATGGTATGATAGAAAGAGCTACATGGACTGATGTGAAGTGTGGCCTGCTGCATCATTCACTTTGGGTGGGGGTGCAGGACACAAGGAAAGGGGTTCTTCCTGACCAGGAGCCAGCACTTGACGACTCAGTGCTTGCATTTTTTGAAACTTCAGAAGAGGAGGGCATATTTGCTGGAGTCTGTTTCGGCAATGTATGCCAAAACCAGTTCCTCATGCTCCAGCTTTAAAAGCGGTTAACGTACTCCCAGAAAAGGTAGCCTTCCAGGGTTTCCGGAGCCAGACCATGACGCAGGCTCAACATCTCCTGCCTTAGCTGCTATTGTGCTTTTGCCACTACCAGCAGATGCACCACCACCATCAGCACCAGCTGAACCCCCCACGCCCACGTCCGCGGCCTCTTCTACCAAACTTCAAAATTTAGCACAAAATTGACACAAAATAACAACAGATATATGGCACTGTATCAGAAGCGTACAGCTCTATTCAGTCAAAGGATAATTGTCAATCTCCATATATATTCCATCAGTCACACAGAGACGCTCACAGGCTCAGTACGGATTAGACAAGAATATAAAAAGTAGACAAAGTGTACAGTATCATCAGATAGCAGGTATATATAGCATAGTTTAAACATTAACAATGTACGTCTATATATCAGGAGTAGTGTTGAGCCACCCCGCTAGTGTTTTGGTTCGTCGCACAGGAGGCAAGTTCGTCGAATGTTCGTTGAACCACATTGAAAACAATGGCAGGCAAACACAAACACATACAAACACATAGAAAACAATTACAAAACACCTTAAAAGGTGTCCCAAAGCCGAAAAAATGCTCAGAAGACAAAAATTAACATATGGAAAAGAGCAACTACATTTAGAAAAGAGTTGGAGGAGTAAAAGGAGGAGGTGGAGGAGACACAGATATAGGCTTGTCATGCCCTTATGAAGTCAAGAAAGGCTGGAATAAAAATGTAAAATAAAAACCAAAAAAAAAATTCTGAAATCGATCACGATCATATACCGTCGGACTTCCCACCAATAAATTATGCCAACTGGCGATCGGGCGGCGTTATTCCCACAAACCTCCAAACAGCGTCCATGAAGCCAAAGTGTTTGCTTTCCGGGGGCAGTATGATTGCAAAGCTGAACCTTAAAGGAATGTCCAAAAGGGCACCACCAGGAGTGGAGCCTGCGGCTTAATTGGACTCCACCCGGGAAACCACAACCATGCCACCTCAAGAAAAGATGCACACATTGAAAGTTTTGTCGATTCTGTGTGTGGTGTGGTATGTCCGTTTGTAGTTGTGCTAGCGATTTGTCAGCTTTATTCCGTTAATGAACGAGACTCCGGCATGCCCCCGCGGTACGCGTCAAGCTTACTAGAGGGATACGTGAGGCTCAGGCACGCGAGATCGAGCAATAACAGGTCTATCATGGCCTTACATGTCCGGGGCTGCATGCATGCTACACTGAAAGGACCAGCTTTTGTCGCTTACAGGTGCAGATAACCCGATGAACACGTTAGTGATGGGGATCTGTGATTCCAATTATTCCCCGCGAACGATGATTTCCCAGTAAGTGCAGGTCAACCGCAATTTCTGAATTAGGCCTAACACACATTTCTGAAAAAATGCAAAAAATTACGTGTCCAAACCACAGGTGCTGTAGCTTGCTTAACAGCTCGGCAGCCGTTCTCAGGCCCAGTATGGATTCGACAAGATTCTAGAAAGTTGATAGAGGGTACAGTTTCACCGGATAACACGTATATATGTAGCATAGTTTACACATTAAAAACCTATGTCTACTGTATATATCAGGAGGCATGCTCAGACGGTCTCAGGCCCAGTATGGATTAGACGTGATTGGACAAAGGTGAGAAAGGGTACCGTATCACTGGATAACATGTATGTATACCATAGTTTACACATTAAAATCCTATGTCTATAGATCAGAAGGCAGGCTCAGATGGTCTCAGGCCCAGTATGGATTTGACCAGATTGTACAAAGTTGAGAAAGGGTACATTATCACTGGATAGCAGGTATATATAGAATAGTTTAAACATTTAAAATCTCTGTGTTCTCAGTATGGATTAGGCAACAATCTAAAAAGTCGAAAAAAGGAAATGTATTTGAAGCGTACACCAGTATACACTTTTGGTGGTATTTTTTAATCTTCATATATATTTCTGTCTCAGTAAGACAGTCCAGACTCTCCGCAATAGGAAATGAGATGCATACAATTACTGACATAAAGTCTAGTGATTGCAGAAATCTAGGAATTACTATTCACGGGAAAAACTTCCGTCACAATTCTCAGAGGCGATGCTGACCCTCAATTAATTAGTGTGTGGAGACAGCAAAAACCTTTCTTTGTGAAGAAAGTGTTGCTGTATCGCAGTACCATTGATCCCATCACCGTTACTCATATCCATCCAATTTTGATCACAGGGAGAGATGTAAACATGGTGCTCACTGCCTATCATGATCTGTCATGTAACTTTGGAGTGCAAAACACAGAAGCCACAGGCCGTAGGCGATTCAATTGGATTGGCATGAGAGGGCATATTTAAAAATGTGCGCTGGAATGTCACACATCTGTGGGTAGGAAAACTGTGAAAAGCTGATGAGAAACCAAGACTGCATCTCATTGTGAGTCAACGTCCATAAGAAATGGAAGCCATTGATCATCTGAAGCTAGAGCCCGGCCAGCGGGACAGGGCATAGCTACGTCTTAACCATCATCTTCTATCAGTTCACCAAATTTGTAGTGGCAGTCCCAGTGAAGGATTTGACAGCCCAGACTACACAGCGGAGGAGCAGGGAGAGGTAAACATTGCAAATGCTGGGGCCCTGCCCAAGCAAGGGGGGCCCAATCGTGGGCGTCGGTACTGGCACTGGGCCCCTCATAGTACGGCGGTGTGTCTGACGGCGGGTGTGCACCCCCACCGTCAGAGACACTTGATTGCACTATGAGGGACCCTGTGCCAGTGGCCACGCCCAAGAGTCGGCCCACCCACCTGTCCAGGGCAATGGCACTCGCACGGTTGCGTGCGCTAGGTGGTGACCCCGGCCATGGGGGGAGGAGGCAGCCCAGTTAGGGAGGTTTACAAAATGGCATATGTTGATGTGGGACATTCACCTGCTGCTAAAGGCGAAATAGGTCAAGTCCCGGGAAGAGGAGGACCAAAGAAAGCCATTTTTCTGGCAACCTATGTGTCATCAGGGTAAGGTGTGACAAAATCCTTGGAAACCCACGCATGGTTCATTTTAATGAAGGTTAGATCATCCACATTTTGGGTCGAGAGACGGGTCCTTTTTTCTGTCAGGATTGATCCAGCAGCACTGAAGACTCTTTCCGATAGCACACTTGCAGCTGGGCATACGAGCTCCTGTAAGGCATATTGTGCCAATTCAGGCCAGGTGTCCAGTTTAGCTGCCCAATAGTCAAATGGGAATGACCTGTGAGGGAGAACATCGATATGGGAGGAAAAGTAGTTTGTAACCATACTTGACAAGTGCTGTCTCCTGTCACTTTCAATCGATGCAGTATTACCAGTCGTGTGAGCGGGACTTGAAAAATCAGTCCACAACATGGTCATGAAACCCTTGTCTCCAACGCCACTTCTGATGTTTCCACAACCAACATCGCTTCCAAGTTGCCCCCGGCCTCTACGGCACGTGTGAGAACCATCACCTCTGCTGTGTGCTGGGAATGCCTCAACCAACCGGTTTACCAGAGTTGCTTGTTTGTTAGCCAATATTAGGTCAAGGTTCTCCTGTGGCATGATGTTTTGGAATTTGCCTTTATAGCGTGGATCCAGGATGCTGTCCAACCAGTAGTCGTCATCGTTCATCATTTTGGCAATGCGGGGGTCCCTTTTTAGGATTTGCAATGCATAATCTGACATGTGGGCCAATGTTCCTGGTGTCAATGATGCACTGCGAGTGCTGGGTGGAGGAGCACTTTCTGGCAAATCCACATCCCTCCAGTCACGCACAAACCCTGTACCAGATCTTGCCACGCCAACATTTTCTCTTGCCCCACGAGAAGCATCCTCCTCCCCTAAATAATCATCCCCATCATCATCCTCCTCCTCTTCCTCTTCTTCCTCCACCTCGTCCAGGAGAGTTCCCAGTGCAGAAAATGGCTGACTGTCATCAAGGCTTCCCTCCTCCTCTTCCTCATCATCCTCGGCTGCAGACGCCTGCTCCTTAATGTGCGTCAAAGTTTGCATGAGCAGACGCATAAGTGGGATGCTCATGCTTATGATGGCGTCGTCCGCGCTTACCATCCGTGTTCATTCCTCAAAACACTGAAGGACTTTACAGAGGTCTTTCAGCTTCGACCACTGCACACCTGTCAACTCTATGTCTGCCCTCAAAGTGCCTGCCCGTGTGTCCTTCCACAAATGCATTTCGGCCTGCCTCTGTTCGCACAGCAGCTCAACCATGTGCAGGGTGGAGTACCACCTTGTTGCAACGTCGATAATTAGGCGGTGTTTGGAAAGGTGGAGCAATCGCTGCAGCTTCTGCATACGACTGGAGTGTACCGGCGAACGGCGGATGTGCGAGCACAGTCTTCGGACCTTCTGGAGCAGGCCTGTTAACTCCTTATAATTATTGAGGAAGCACTGCACCACCAGGTTCAAGGTGTGAGCCAAGCAAGGTATGTGTCTGAGTTTTGAAAGGGCTATGGCTGCCACAAAATTCCGGCCGCTATCACTAACTACCTTGCCTGCCTCAAGATGTAGACTGCCCAGCCATGACTCAGTTTGTCGCTGAAAGTAGTCGGCCAGTACCTCCGCGGTGTGTCTATCGCCCAAACACATCATCTTCAACACAGCCTGCTGACGCTTTCCACTAGCTGATCGATAGGGGGACACCTCGTGTGCAACACTGGCAGCTGCGCATGGAGTGCTCGTGCGACTGCGTTCTGTGGACGAGCTTTTGCTTCTGGAGGAGGAGAGGAGGAGGAGGGTCGAACGCCTAGAGCCTATACCGTGGGCTAGGCAGCACTGTCCCACCACCGCTGTCCCCTGTGGACCCTGCATCCACTACATTAACCCAGTGCACAGTGATGGACACGTAACGGCCCCGGCCATGCCTACTGGACCATGCATCAGTTGTGAGGTGCACCTTTCCACTCACTGATTGCTTGAGTGCATGTACAATGCGGTCTTTCACATGAAGGTGGAGGGCTGGGATGGCTTTGCGAGAAAAGAAGTGGCGACTGGGTAGGTCATAGCGTGGTACTGAATAGACCATGAGTTCGCGGAAAGCTGCGCTTTCAACCAACCGATAGGGCATCATCTCTAACGAGATTAGTTTGGCAATGTGGGCATTCAAACCCAGTGTACGCAGATGAGAGGATGAGTACTTTCTTGTCCTACTCATAGTCTCTGGTAGGGTGAGCTGGACTTGAGAGCTGCAAATGGTCGAACTAGCCATGGACATGGCGGACTGAGAGAGGGTTGATGATGGTAATGGAGTTGGTGTTCTTTCTGATGGCCTAGATTCAGTCTTTCATTGCAATAACAGTGTGATTCCCTGACTTATTTGCCCTTGCGACGACAATTCAACATTTGCTGCTGGTGGTGTGCTAACCGGTGGGCTTACAGTGGGAGAAACAATGTAGTGTTGCTGACTACCTTCTTTGGGAGCAGTTGCACATGTGGTACGTGAGGTTTGGTAGTCCGTCCACGCTTGCAAGTGCATGGTGGTTAAAAGTCTTAGCATGCAACTGGTATTCAAATTTCTCAGATTTTTCCCTCGGCTAATGGTCTTTGCGCACTTCTTACGGAAACCTTTGCCTGATCATTAGAATTTTGTTCAAAATAGTGCCACACTACACTCTTCCTACTATGGAAGACATTTTGAGGCCTTGCACACTGTGCTATTTTGACCATCTGGCCAAGCTGTCCTGCAACTCTTTTGGTTTTGTAACCTGTTTTTGGACTGCTCCGGGCCTGCCAGATAACAGCTGTTGTGATGTCGATGCCCGCTGCGGATGCTCCTCCTCCTCTTCTGAGCTACTGGCAGCGGCACCCTCTTCCCCCAATGGATGCCAATCTGGGTCAAGCACTGGGTCATCCATCACCTCCTCTTCATTGCATGTGCACCTTCCTCTGTGTCACCGTGTATGGTGGTATAGTATGCGGGAAGGGGCACCTGAGTTTCATCAGTGTCAGATTCTGCCTCAGTACACTGCGAGGACAATGTACTGCTCTGAGTGAATGTACCAGCAGAATCATCTATCAGTGGCTGTGCATCAGAGCACTCCATGTCAGATTCATCTTGGCCTGGGTAATTCACGATTTGACTTGATAACCCAGGCATGGTATGTGAAAACAGCTCCATGGAGTAATCTGTAGTGTGGCCTGCCGCATCCTTCAATTTTGGTTGGGGTGAAGGACACAAGGAAAGGTGTGGTTCATGACCATGAGCCTCCAATGACGACTCAGTGCTTTTATTTTTTAAAACTTCAGAAGAGGAGGCGATAGAGCTGGAGGCTGAGCCAGCAATGTAAGCCAAAACTTGTTCTTGAAGCTCCGGCTTTTAAAGCGGTTTACCTACTCCCAGAAAAGGGAGCCTTCGAGGCGTTGTGGAGCCAGACGATGACGCAGGCTCAACACCTCCTGCATTAGGTACTATTTTGCTTTTGCCACTACCAGCAGATCCACCACCAACACCATCATTACCAGCTGCCAACCCCCGCCCACTTCCACGGACTCTTCCACCACACTTCCTCATTTTTGGGGAAAATGTACCCAAAAAACACCAACTATATGGTACTGTAAAAAAAGGTACAAGGTGTATATAGTAGTGGGGATAATTTGAATCTCTCTAGACTTCAGTACACAGTTGGATTCTGTCAGGCCCTGTTTATATTACACCGCAATGTGACAGGCAGATTCTGGATGGTGTAAGAAAGGTGTATAGAGGACTGGTGAGAATTTGAATCTCTCTAGACTTCAAGACACAGTTGGATTCTGTCAGGCCCTGTTTATATTACACCGCAAAGTGACAGGCAGATTCTGGATGGTGTAAGAAAGGTGTATAGAGGACTGGGGAGAATTTGAATCTCTCTAGACTTCAGGACACAGTTGGATTCTGTCAGGCCCTGTTTATATTACACCGCAATGTGACAGGCAGATTCTGGATGGTGTAAGAAAGGTGGATAGAGGACTGGGGAGAATTGGAATCTCTCTAAACTTCAGGACACAGTTGGATTCTGTCAGGCCCTGTGTATATTACACCGCAAAGTGACAGGCAGAAATTGCCTAGTGTATGACAAACTACAAGGAGTATATAGAATTGGGCAGAATTGGAATCTCCCTAGAGTGTAGGTCTGTAAGAACGGACAAACTCCTCGGCTTTTCCTTACAGAGTCACACACTTAGATAGCTTCAATTTGGCCATGATAACAGCCGTTACACAGTACTGTGAGAGGAGTGTACACGTACACCGCTGTACGGTGTATGTAAAATTGTCAAGCTCCGTGTTTTTGTATACGGACTGACACATGCTGTCTCTCTCTAGTTTTGAATGTAATCAAACAGCAAATATACTAAACTGTTTGAAAAACGGACAAAACTATAAGGTGTAGGTTTGTAAGAACGGACAAACTCCTCGGCTTTTCCTTACAGAGTCATACACTTAGATAGCTTCAATTTGGCCGTGATAACAGCCGTTACACATTACTGTGTGAGGAGCGTACACCGCTGTACGGTGTGTGAAAAAATGAACGCTCAGTACCTCACCAAGACAAAACAATAACATTTGGATTGCTTTTAAAAAAGCAGTTTGAACACCAGTGTGCACACAGCAATGCAGCTAGCCTTAAAAGGCAGGCTAATCACCACCAGCGCTGCTGCACAAAAGAAAAAATCTTCACCTTTCACTGCACAGTAACTACAGTGAAAAGCGCTATCAGCATAAGCAGTTTTTTTTTTCTTTTTGCCTTCCTAATGCTCCCCCTACAGAATCAGCAGCAGCAGCAGCTCTCCCTATTCTGAGATCAGCATGAGTAACATGGCGGTCGGCGTGCACGCCCTTTTATACCCCCTGTGACGCTCCACAAAGCAAGCCAATCACTTGCATGCACTTCTCCAAGATGGTGCCTATGTCATCACGTTGCCCACAGCTTCCGTTCTTCCTGATTGGCTGAAAAAGGGCGCTACAGCATCTTTTGAAATGCGACTTTGGCGCTAAAGTCGCCGACCTCGTGGCCGACCTTACGCTAAGGTCGGGTTTCGTTTCATGAAACCTGACTTTGGCGAAAATCGGCGACTTTTGAATTTTTTTGACCCATTTCGCTCAACTCTACTGGCTATATATTGGTCACTGATATATTTTTTGTCAGAAATGTATTTTTGTACATTTTCACTTGTTTGCTTATTATTTTATACTATTATTTTTGCAAGTAAAATGCAAAAAAATAAGCAAACTTTGGTGTCGCTGAATTCAAAGTGAAAACAAAAGCTGAACAACATTTTTTTACATTTCACAAACGCTTTTCTTTCTCGTCTTTCAATGCATATGTCAAACTTCTACCAATGGCAAGACCGTGCACGGTGGAATAGGAGGGAGAGGAAGCTCTGCCACTAGAGAAGGATACAACGGGCAACCCTGATACTTGCCATGCATCACACTGAGCTCCCTTGCATCTCTAGACAGGTACCTTCACCCCATGCAGTGATCTCTTTCCTATCCCTAAGAACAGCATCCAGTCCAGGTGATTGAAGAAATCTGTTAGGAGTCAGATTTCTGCGGTTACTATGCAGGAATCCAGACCCTCACATTCTGCAGTCTCCTGCTCATTATCTACTACAGAGGAGATTGCAGAAGAGATTGCCTTGCAGCAAATCTCTCCTGAGGCTAAGTCCATCATTCCATCCTCTGAGCATGCTATGGGATGATCTCCCATTGGAGTTCGGGAGTCATGTGCTCAGGTCCTGCTCCAGATCTCATTGGTCCATCTCGGAGATCTGGAGGCTTCCGGAAGGTCCCGTCTGCTATAAAAAGCGCGCATGGCTGTTCCGCCATGCGCTAGTATAGTCATACTTGCTGCTGTGTGAATGTTGATGGATGCATGATCTGGTGAATGACTCATTTGAAAACTCCTACCCTTGGATATTACGCGTGTGTGAGGGATTGAGTTATTACCAGCGCCAGCGCGCTATTGCTCCATAGGTACAGCTGCTAGCATCCGACATTGCGCTTGCTCCATAGCGGTGTCGTTGAGCGGCAGTATCCACACCGCACTGCAGTAGCAGCCCACTTGAGCGTTCGCGGCTGCTACGCTATACTCTCAGTCACTAATGGTAGGTCTAGAAGGACTTAGTACCGCCATCTTGGGCTACTCCTGTGACCGTTTACCGTTTTTGTGTATTCTACCTGAAGCCTGTGACACAAACAGGTTCAGTGTTTTGTATCTTTTGTTGCGGCTCCTCTGTGTGTGAACAGAGCCCGTCCTGCACACTCCGGGTGAAGTTTAACCCACGTGCATAATCGCCATATTGTCTCTGCCACCATCTAGCAGTGGTTATATCACCTACTGCACGGTGGACCCCGAGTGGCGAACGCATTTATTATTATTTTTATTTAGTGCATTCCACCGTTCCTAACAAAATCGGAGCAAACTTTATTCTGCCATGATGCTACATTTCAACCAATATTGGTCTTTATCAAGCACATTCCTTCCCTGTCTAACCCTAAGTACCACCCTGTTTAGTGAGTAGGACAGCAGGAATGCTAGTCTTTCTCTACTGTAATGACACAGAGGGAAAAAACGGATAAAA